>NC_092336.1:147987500-148665000 GCF_046630445.1 Rutidosis leptorrhynchoides
ATTTAACAAACCCGAACTCAACGGCACATAATAAGTATTCAAAGGACATATTTATTAAAATGATACGTACCTTAACGTCTCCTTGCGGCATTTGCCGCCGCCAACTCGGGACAACCCGGCTTGCGATGTCCCTCCTTATTGAAAAGACCCGTTCATTTATATTATAAACGATTCACAATAGTTGATTACATTGCGAGGTATTTGACCTCTATATGATACATTTTACAAACATTGCATTCGTTTTTAAAAGACAAACTTTCTTTACATCGAAAATTGACAGGCATGCATACCATTTCATAATATCCACTATCTAACTATAAATTGATTTAATAATAATCTTTGATGAACTCAATGACTCGAATGCAACATTCTTCGAAATATGCTATGAAAGACTCCAAGTAATATCTTTAAAATGAGCAAATGCACAGCGGAAGATTTCTTTAACACCTGAGTATAAACATGCTTTAAAGTGTCAACCAAAAGGTTGGTAAGTTCATTAGTTTATCATAATCATTTATTTCCATCATTTTAATATACCACAAGAATTTCATTTCCAGTTCTCATAAATATACGTCCCATGCATAGAGACAAAAATAATCATTCATATGGTGAACACCTGGTAACAGACATTAACTAGATACATATAAGAATATCCCATATCATTTCGGGATCCTCCTTCGGACATGATATAAATTTTGAAGTACTAAAGCATCCGGTACTTTGGATGGGGTTTGTTAGGCCCAATAGATCTATCTTTAGGATTCGCGTCAATTAGGGTGTCTGTTCCCTAATTCTTAGATTACCAGACTTTAATAAAAAGGGGCATATTCGATTTAGATAATTCAACCATAGAATGTAGTTTCAATTACTTGTGTCTATTTCGTCAAACATTTATAAAAGCGCATGTATTCTCAGTCCCAAAAATATAAAGGGTAAAAAGGTAAATGAAACTCACCATACTGTATTTCGTAGTAAAAATACATATAACGTCATTGAACAAGTGCAAGGTTGGCCTCGGATTCACGAACCTAAATTAATTATATATAATTATGTGTTGGTCAATATTTGTCTAACAAATTAGGTCAAGTCATAGTGTACCACAATCCTAATGCTCGAGACTAATATGCAAAAGTCAACAAAAGTAAATTTGACTCAAAATAATTTCCAAAAATCTATACATGATTAATATATAGTTTAAATATCGTCGTTTTATATTTTTAAATATTTTTAAAAGATTTATTAGAGTAAATAATATAATTTATTTATTAATAAATAAAATTTTTATATTAAATTTATATAATAAAATATACTTTTATATATATTAAGTAATAAAATTTATAGGGTTCATTTAATATCATAAAGATAATATGATAGGTATTATTAAAGTAAGTTATTACACGTAGTAAAATATGTTTGTATCACATATTTATTTGATAAAATAATATCTATAATGATAGTAAGTAAAAGTTATATTATTTTGTAATAATAATAATTATTATAAAAATATCAATATTTATAATTACTAAGATGACATTATGATAAAACGATAATTCTAATTATGATAACTTTAATATTTACGATAATTTTTAATATTATCTTTAAAATAATAATTCTATTTAAAATAATAATAATAATGATATTTTATAGTAACAATGACATTTCTATTAAAATGATAATTTTTGTTAAAATGATAGTTTTAATACTAACGATACTTTTAATAATAATAGTAATGATAAAAATAATAAGAATGATAATTTTATCTAAATCAATATCTTATAATATTTTAATTTCATCATGATACTCTTACTCATTATTTTCTAATCGTTTCGTTTAATAGCTTTTAATTGTCTTTTATATCGTGTTCATAATAATGATAATAATAGTAATCAAAATAATTAGGTGTTACAAATATTTGTTTTAATTACAATAATATTAATAATGATAGTTACTATAACATTATTAACGATAATACTAATAATTATCTTAATGATAATATAGTAATAATAATAATAACAATAACAATAACCATTTTTAAATAATGACATATATATATTATTAATGATAATAATAATAATAATACTAATAATAATAATAATAATAATTGGATAATAATAATAATACTAATTATAACTTTAACGATAATAACGATAGTAATAATAAAAAAATAACAATTTTTAATGATAAATCCCTTTTATTGATAAAGATAATAATAATGATAATAATAATAAGATAAAACTAGAACGAAGATAAAAATGACGATAATAATAATCATTTTTAATAAAAATATCGAAAATTCAATTGATTATAACTTCTAATCCGTTCATCGAAACCATTCGATATCTAAAGGAAAAGTTCTTAATTTTTCGCTAGCTTTCCAAGGACATGCATATCTTATACCTTATCTCAACCGCAAGTGTAACTAATTCAATATTCAACCTAACCTGTCTAAGGGCAATATCAAAAGTAAAAGCATGCATAATCCTAAATACTCGATAATAATGATAATAATAGTAATCAAAATAATTAGGTGTTACAAATATTTGTTTTAATTACAATAATATTAATAATGATAGTTACTATAACATTATTAACGATAATACTAATAATTATCTTAATGATAATATAGTAATAATAATAATAACAATAACAATAACCATTTTTAAATAATGACATATATATATTATTAATGATAATAATAATAATAATACTAATAATAATAATAATAATAATTGGATAATAATAATAATACTAATTATAACTTTAACGATAATAACGATAGTAATAATAAAAAAAATAACAATTTTTAATGATAAATCCCTTTTATTGATAAAGATAATAATAATGATAATAATAATAAGATAAAACTAGAACGACGATAAAAACGACGATAATAATAATCATTTTTAATAAAAATATCGAAAATTCAATTGATTATAACTTCTAATCCGTTCATCGAAACCATTCGATATCTAAAGGAAAAGTTCTTAATTTTTCGCTAGCTTTCCAAGGACATGCATATCTTATACCTTATCTCAACCGCAAGTGTAACTAATTCAATATTCAACCTAACCTGTCTAAGGGCAATATCAAAAGTACAAGCATGCATAATCCTAAATACTCGAGCACTAGTCAGGGATACATTATTAGTATGTAAAAGTTAAATTATGAGTACTCACGTATCAATATTGAGATTCAATATTGCAGGAAAGGTGCGTAGACGCAACGGAAATGATAAACACTATATTGACCTCACGAGCATACCCATGAACCATACTCAATCACCTCCATAGCTATAACCCATAATTTCCTTAATCTTATCCTACTCGAAAAACAATTTCGAAATCACTCGGACAGCACTCCGTCGTAATATTTTATGTATACTAATAATATCTTGAAATAATACGGAGTAAATATATATATGTAAATCGATTGAGAGAGTTTAGAGAAAAATATTTTCAAGTTTCTATGAAATAATGAAATCTATTGAATTCTATTTATAATAGATTTTTGAATTATTAAAGTGAATTATTAAAGTATGAATTATTAAAGTGAATTATTAAAGTATGAATTATTAAAGTGAATTATTAAAGTATGAATTATTAAAGTATGAATTATTAAAGTGAATTATTAAAGTTAAAGTAAAGTAAAAATAAAGTAAAGGTAAAGTTTAAGTATAGTAAAAGTATAAAACTATGTACGTATAATACGCGTATAAATATATATAATATTAATTTAAATCGTTATATATATTTAATAAAATAAAATATAAATATCGTTATCTTTATCATACTAGTTAAGTAATGAGTTGTCAAAAGTGGTTCTAGATATTTATAAAAGTTATATACGTTTTAATAATAAAGTTCTTTTTAAACTGAAAACGTTTTTTTTTACGTTTGAAACTAAATAGATCAATCGAGTCTTTATGAGATTCAATCTTCCACTATCCTTTGTCTAGTTCTCAATGATTGACAATTTGTTCTTATTTATAAATCACTTTACCATTTTCCGAATATTGTTAAAATGGAAAGATTTCTCAAATCAACGTGGGTCTTTCAACATAGACTTGTAATCATAATTCAATTTATCTGATAATTCAATCATTTGATCTTATCTTCTAATTCCATTGATAAACAATTTGAAACAGATACAATCATATAAAGTATTTAATCTAATATTTTGTTTACGTTTCAAGTTATAATATATATACACATATACATATATAATCATATTCGTTCAATGGTTCATGAATCATTGGAACTTGGTCGAGGTTGAATGAATGTATGAACATAGTTTAAAATTCTTGCAATTTAACTTAACAAATATTGCTTATCGTGTCGGAAACATATAAAGATTAAAGTTTAAATTTGGTTGGAAATTTTCGGGTTGTCACAGTACCTACCCGTTAAAGAAATTTCGTCCCGAAATTTGAGTGGAAAGGTCATGAATGATAATAAGTATGTTTTCATGATGCATACGGGCTGAAAATTAGAGTTTTATCATCAGCGAATAATTTGGATAAACAATCCATTTATATGAAGAGTACGAATGAAGCTAACATAGAAGAGTGAAATGAGTAAGTGTAGATTCATCTTATCATTTGACGTAGATATGATTGATTCCCAGATTTTAAGGGATTTGAAGAAAATCTTCTTAATAAGATTTAACTCTCCGGTAATCAAGGGAATTAGGATCCGCTTTAAATGCGATCGTCCATTTTAATTGTTCTGTCGGAGATTTTCTTATAAATTCACGTCCTTCGTTTCCTTACAACTCACACCTTCTGTTGATGCATTTTATGCAAGTCCCTAGTCATCTACCCACGTCCATTGCAGGTACAACAGTTTACAGTCCAACTTGATTGCTAGTTATTATCATATCCGTGTTTGTATGTGGTTACAGGAACTGCAGGAATGAGATTTAGATGTTTGACTATGTTAGACTTAGTCAGACGTACAAGTGAATCCTCACTAGTACGACTGACAGGCTCATACACACGGTTGATGTTGAGCTAAGTCACAATTACAACCTAAATGAGAAAACACGAGTGAGTGATCACCCGTACGGCTGATGAAGCCAACTCGTACGTGTGATGAATGAATCGTATGGGTGAGTCAACAGCAGGGGTATATAAAGTATTATGTTCTTCATTTTAGGTTAAGCCTCTCATTTGTTACACACACTCAGATCTAGTGAGCTCCTCCGATTCTCTCTCAGTCCAAATCACCCAGGTGGTGAATAATACCTCTAGGTGTTGATCTAATCACACTTGATTTAGTTGTGGTTTGACTAAATTAATCAAAAAAAACTTAACCTATTCACTAGAGGGTTTGATTCACTTATTCCGCCATTGTGTGAGTTAAATCTGTTTATTTCTAAGTTCCTAGTCATGTTTCATCACCTTCTATTCTTTCCCCCTCAACTCATATTTTAAAGTATTCATCAATATGCTCCATCCAGTTCTGATTCTCGATATACTTCTAACTTTCATATCGGTCATTCTTCTTTTTTATCTACCGCCGGAAGAATCTATTTACTTCTACTATACTCTTGGGTTTATATTGTTTCTAGTTCTCCCGTGTCTTTATATTGCATGCATCGATATATATGGTTTATAATTTCTGGTTTGTCGTTGGGATTTATATGTTCCCTTATATTTCAAAGTCTCTGCTTCTGTCTTCTATAATCATTATCATTCACAGTTAATGCTCTCTTTTATTTGCTGCAATTTATACCCCAATTTCTATTTCGGAGTTTTGTCCTTTCGTTTCTTCTTCTTACGATTAAGCACCGCTTGTAATGGTCCAGAATTCACAGATATGAATTTCAGAATGAACATTGTTAATGTTCTAGGAAGGAAATTGTGATAGCATGATCTTGACTTGTCAAATTACTAGAATACCTTGGAAAAGGCCGAATCATCATGAAATATTTTCTTGATATTTTAGAGGTTAAATAGAATACAAGAGTCGTATAACATGGCACATGATGATGTTATGATCTGTGAATCATCACGTTCTATTTAGAAACTCAGCATGACTTACTGTAATATAATCACATTGATCAAGTGTCATTATATTATACTAATTCATGCTTCAGTTCCCAACATTACTTCAAAATATTCCTATTTTAAACTTGCATGTTTCAGAATTTAGAAACTAAAATAGTTTCTTTTATGATGTAATACAGATAGCGCGAAGAGGTAAATGATTTCAAATAAGAAAAATTAAGAAAATATCTTTAGAAATATGGAGGATATTTATAATGAAAGATATGATGATATTTTAGAATTTATAATATCAGAGGATGATGAAGAATATTGTCCGCAGGGGTTTAGAGTCAGGAGCAAGGTATTCGTTAATGACTTCAGCAGGTACTGAATCATTTAGATCCTTTGAAGTCAGGTTCAGTCTTTGTAATTTGTCCACAGCCTCCTTCCTACTTTGCTCAATCCGTTTTCCAGTTCCAAAACTTCTCTTTTTCTGCGCTTTGCCAGCACATTTCATCATTATCATCCAGCTTTTACCGTTTAAAGTCGTTTATAGTTTTTGCTGCTTTATCAGCATTTTTTTTCCATTTTCGGAGAACCAATTCGTAGTTCGGAGTGTTTTTCAGAAACTTCACATTCAAATTAAGTCCAGAAGATAGACGTTATATATACACATATAGCTGTTGGCGTAGACATCCTGGGAGATTTCAAAATACTGATTGCTAATTCCCAATGATTCGTATGGCAATTCTCATTACAAGATGCGAATGAGTAAATGATGGGGTTTCAATGAATAATTATAATGACTTTTTGGAGAGGCTAAAGTCAAAGGGTAATGAAGTTGTTGGTACATCTGCTAATAATGTGGTGGAATGTAAAAGGTTCCCTGTTAACGATGGTGTATATCTCAAGGTTATAATAAGGTTAGTCTGACTGAAAAGTCAAAGTTGACTTGCTGGAGCTGTGACAAAACTGGCTACTTTGAATAGGGGTCGCAAAGTTATTTTTGCTAATAAATGCCAAAGAATCTGACGCGGATACATTGTTTAAACTTTTACTTTGGTTTCAAGAGTTTTTCGGGTACATAACTGTGGGTAACATGTGGTTGGATCATCATCTCGATTGCTCATCATTCGAAGTGTCTTCAGAAATTTTTGAAGGGTTTGAACACAGATTGTAATCGTTAACATACATTTGATGTTCTAACACAGTTTTGAAGTCAAAATATAGCTTGTTAAAGATGTAAGGATCTAAGAGTGATGATTTTGGTCATATCTCAAGTTGAATTTTGAGATTTCAAAATCAGAATATGTAATTAAATTTTGAATGAGTATGGTTGTTTTGATTTCTATAAAAGAATGTATATTGTTGTGAAAGTAGGGAGTATAATGGATGATTTGCTGAATCAGATTCGAAAAATGTAACATATTAATTGTGAATTTATATATCTCTCGGGTATTACCTACCCGTTAAAAAAAATTTCACAATTAATATTTTGTACAAAAGAATTTTATTACAGTCTTTATGAAAATATATATATGTATATTTTCTTCAGATGTAACATAGATTTAATGAGTTAATGTTAAATTAAACTCATTTGATTTATGGTTGAAACTAGAATTGAATAATCCCTAAAGGCTTTAAAAGTACATAACTTTTACGCAGTATTTCTTTAATGACATTGAAATTATGAATCAATACTTCGTTATTTGTTGATGTATGATGTTTGGTTCATGGAATTCTTGTGAATTTCGCAAAGTACGAATGATGTTATCTGAAAAGTTTCGGGTACATCGATGATAAAAGTGTAAAATCAAATATATACTTGATTTATTATGAATTGGAATTTGTTGAATTGCGACAGAGATTGTAGTTAACGCTGGTTAAGTTGCGGCCGAAGGACGTACATTATTGCATATTTGTAATATGAATTAACCGAGTAGTTAAGATTCACACACAATAGCTTAGCACGGAAAGATTTATTTCAAAATATATATATATATATATATATATATATATATATATATATATATATATATATATATATATATATATATATACATATAATTTCTTCAGAGGGAATGAGTTAATTCTTCATAACTCGTTGATACAATATACACGTTATTGATTCATAATGATGTCCACAGTGATTCTTGAACTGACAGAGTTTGTGATGTTATCGGTGTTGTTGATTCGGATGTTGACTGTACTGACGATGCTGGTAACGCTGACGGTACTATTGATGCTGTTGGTAAAGCAAGTTTAGCTTGTTAATCATACACCATTTTTGTCAGGGTTTCTACTCTTCCTTCTATCATTTTGGTTCGTTTAACTGATTTATGGTTAGGGCTAGATTAGATAATCTCTAAGACTTTAGAGATTACATAATCGCCGCGGAATGTTTCTCCAATGAAGTTATGAATTAATACTTCGTCAGTTATTGTTGTTGGTACTCCTTGGTATCTATGGTGCGTATGATGTTGATGCTCGTGGGACAGATTGTGAAGTTGAGGATTACGACGCAGTTGTGGTTGGAGGTGGTAATGGTACTGTTGGCGTTGATGATGGTGGTACTGGTTATGCTACTGATGCTGCTGCTGGTGTTTGTAATCTCTGCACCATATTCTCCAAAGCCACTACCCGAGCGCGAAGCTCGTTGACTTCTTCTATTACACCGGGGTGATTGTCGGTTCGGACGAGCGGATAAATAAAATCTAAAATTTGATGTAATATATAATCGTGACGAGATACTCTGAAAATGAGCGAGAAAATGGTGTTTCGGACAGGTTCGCCGGTAAGTGCTTCAGGTTGTTCGTCAAGAGGGCAATGTGGTGGATGGAAGGGATCACCTTCTTCTTGTCTCCAATGATTGAGGAGGCTACGAACCCATCCCCAATTCATCCAGAATAGGTGATGACTAATTGGTTGATCTATTCCGGTCACACTGCTTTCGGAGCTTGAATGGGATTCCATTTCGGAATCTGAGTGACTTGAACTGATGACGAATTCCATTTCGTACGATTGGATAAAGGATTTTTTTTTTCGATATGAAATGATTTTGGCTAACGGATGGTATTCTAATTACATAGGATATATATATATATATATATATATATATATATATATATATATATATATATATATATATATATATATATATATATATATATATATATATATATAGATCAAAAGATTTCGTAGATTATGGAGGACTTTGCGGGATATGTCAGGAAAAGTTTAAAGTAACAGATACGATAAGATATGATTTAGCAGATATGCTAAGATATGAATTTTTGTCTATACACTATTCTTGCAATCAATGCAGCAAGACGTGTCTTAGACTAAAAATGATAAGTAGGTAATTTCCTGAGGATGATAAGTAGTTAATTTTCGACACAAAATGATAAGCAAAACTTTTGACATGCAGACACGGTCAAAGTCCAGACTCACTAATGCATCCTATTGACTTATCAGTTAGATACACTAATGCAGACCTGGTTCGCTAAGACCACCGCTCTGATACCAACTGAAAGGACCCGTTCATATACATTATAAACGATTCACAATAGTTGATTACATTGCGAGGTATTTGACCTCTATATAAAAATTGCATTCGTTTTTAAAAGACAAACTTTCTTTACATCGAAAATTGACAGGCATGCATACCATTTCATAATATCCACTATCCAACTATAAATTGATTTAATAATAATCTTTGATGAACTCAATGACTCGAATGCAACGTTCTTCGAAATATGCTATGAAAGACTCCAAGTAATATCTTTAAAATGAGCAAATGCACAGCGGAAGATTTCTTTAACACCTGAGAATAAACATGCTTTAAAGTGTCAACCAAAATGTTGGTGAGTTCATTAGTTTATCATAATCATTTATTTCCATCATTTTAATAGACCACAAGAATTTCATTTCCAGTTCTCATAAATATACGTCCCATGTATAGAGACAAAATAATCATTCATATGGTGAACACCTGGTAACCGACATTAAATAGATACATTTAAGAACATCCCCTAGCATTCCGGGATCCTCCTTCGGACATGATATAAATTTCGAAGTACTAAAGCATCCGGTACTTTGGATGGGGTTTGTTAGGCCCAATAGATCTATCTTTAGGATTCGCGTCAATTAGGGTGTCTTGTAACGTCCTCCCAATAGGGTCTGGAAGAAACGTTACTAATATCAAATAAACCAACATATTATAATACGAGAACAATACTAAATGAGAAAATTTAACTTTATTGAGTACGCAGCGGAAAATGAAATGTCGTTACAATAATGGAAATAACGATAAAGTAATTGTTCATATGCAGAAGTAATAAATGCGATATCTCTTGATCCTAAGTCCAAGTAGCATCACATAAGTAGTAGATAAGAAAGCTTGAATCAAACAGCACCTGAGACAAAACATGCTAAAGTGTCAACCAAAAAGGTTGAGTGAAGTTCATAGGTTTAACAAAAGTAGTTATCGTTGTTTTTAGACCACAAGATTTAGTTGTAAAGTTGATCTCCCGCAGGATCAAAAAGTAGATCTCGCAGATCCAAAAGTAGTACTGATTCGTGATATTTTAGACTAAACGTTTGTTTTGTTGCCCCGATGATAAGTTGGCAGTACCTTATCACCATGTTTAAATCATTATTAAGTAATACAAAGACATCACGGTCAAATGTATCGGGGACGTTACTCCCGATAGGCCTACCCCCAATAATTAAGAATGCCTTATCCTGAAAGCAATTAAAAAATATCACTGTGGGGTCTTAGTAGCATAAGCTAGTCATAGTACAGTTTAGGTTCGTACTTGTGTCTAAGTTGTTTAAAGTATAAAAGCAGCATGTGTCTCACCCCAGTAAGTATAAAAAGTGCTATAGCAATAAGAGTGGGGCTATGAAAGTCACCTTAGTAAGTAGAGAGAGAGTTATTCCTCGGAATAAAGAGTTGAACGAGTGAGCAGGAAAGTCAACCTATTGACATTTAAGAGTAGTTAAGTGTTTTGCCCATGTTTAAGTTTAAGTATGTGTTTAAGTATAGTTTGTTTTACTAAGTTTCTATTCCTAGTAAGTTACTATTTTTATAAAGTTTCCATTTTTAGAAAGTTTCTTATTTTACTAAGTTTCTATGACTAGAGAGTTTCTACTTTTATGAGTGTTTTTCATTTTAGGATACTTGCCGTATTAGATAAGCTTCCAATCACCCCTTTCCCTTCGAATGGCTAATTTAGATCTAGGGGCTTGAGCCATAGGACCCTTTAAATCGGAAATCCAAACCCTCTGCCTAGAATCTCGTAGAAACCATTCGTCAAGAAAGTTCAAAGATCTATACATCTCTAATACATATCCCAAAATGTTTTTGTGCTACAATATAAGTAGTAGGTTATAGGTGCTAGTAATAGTAATAGTGTATACATGTTAAGTACTAGTATAAGTAGTATTAGGGTTTAAGGTTTTAATATGTATATGTATATATAATTCGTATATATACATAAAAATATTTTTTTTACATGTATATATGTATATATAAATCTAGGAGTGTTTATGTATATACTTATGAATAACAAGTTTATAATATGAATATGAATTAACAAAGATTAAAGTTTATGTAAATAGTTTAGGGTTTATGTTATACCTTTGAAGATTCAATATAATTAACAAAGAAAAGATGAACACGATGAAGATGGAAGATCAAAGCCTTAAAAATCTTGAAGAACTCCTTAAAGATTCTTGAAGAACACGAAGAACAAGCTTGAAGATCCGAATACCACAAGAGAGGGAGAGGGAGAGATTGTTTTTGAGAGAGGATTTTGGTGTGATTTGTGAATGAGAAACTAGGAGTCTAGGAGTGTTTATATAGTGCAAGTATTAGAGTGTTAGTCAACATAAGGATGTTCTAATTAATGATTTTATTTTATTTTATAATTTTTAGTCAACAAAAGGTGGTACTAGTTTATAATTAGTCAACATAAGGATGTACTAGTTTATACTTTATTTTTAGTCAACATAAGGATGTAATTGTTTAAGATTCTTTAGTCTCATTATTATTACTATTATTATTATTATTATGTTTATTATTATTTTTACATTTACTACATGATAAGTATTATTTTCTTTTTACTAATTCATGACTTGTATTTATTTTTATTTAGTTCCCAATTATTTTATTATTTATATAAATGTCACTTTTTATTTATTACTTATAGATTAATAGTTATAAATAATATTATTGAAATGCATAAATTTTAATTAGCAGTGAGTGTCGAATAAAAGTTTATTATTTGGTCAACGTTAAATTGATTGTGTATATAACAACCCTTAAATAATTAATACGTATAGTCAGACAGTAAACCCTAGGGTCATTTCAGTAATTTCAGAAGTCTAAAAGTGAGGGTTGTTATAGTACCTCCCCGTTAATAAAAACTTCGTCCCGAAGTTTTAGGTAGACTTCTCGGATGCATCAGCAGTTGAGAAGAGATGGGGATATTTCCGTTTCATATGATCTTTGCGTTCCCAGGTATATTCGGGGCCTCTAAGCGAATTCCAACAGACTTTAATGATAGGTATGTTGCTTTTACGCGTTTGTTTGACCTCTCCTTCCATGATTTCTATAGGTTCTTCAACGAAGTGCATTTTATCATTAATGCGAAGATCATTCAAAATGATGATGTTATACAAGTCATTTCAGTAAGTTAGATACATGAAATGTGTTATGAATGGTATTGAGCTCATTTAAAACCTTGAGCATTTTATGCCACAATATTAGGGCAGACAAACAGAGAGGAGTTCGTGAAAATCACAGTCATGAAATTTGATAGAGATCTTCATTGTTTACAACAAGAATATTTTAATGATGAATATAAGTTGAAAAATAAAGTTTTATCACTATTGAATAATATGGATAAAACGATTCGTTTATAGGAAGAGTATAAACGAAGCTATCATAAAAGAGTGAAATGAGAAAATTAAATGTTTGCCTTAACTTTTGACGTAGTCACGATTGATTTCCGGAATTCAAGGAATTAAAGGAAATCTTCGTAATCTATAAGATTTGATTCTCCGGTATTTACGAAATTTTGAGATTTGTTTGATTAAATGCGGTGATTTGCCTCGATTGATGTGTTTGGAATTTTGCTATAAATTAGCTTCTTCCGTTTCATTATCTTCACCACTTCTATACTTTCTTTCTCAATTCAAACTTCCAAAAGATTAAGAAAATGCTAAATCCAGTTCTGATCCTGGTTATTATATTGACCATCTATGCAGTCATTCTTCTTTTTCTTTTACCGCCAGAGGAATCTGTTTACTTCTTCTATGCTCTTGGGGTTATAGTGTTTTTAATTATCCCGTGTCTTTATATTGCTATACGCATTGATATACACGGTTTGTAATTTCGGAGTCGTTATCGGGCTTTATATTTTCCCTTATATGTAGGAGCTTTATGTTTTTGTTTCTTCTTCCCGACTTCAAGTCAAGCGAGTAATGGTCCAGAATTCATAGGTATGAAGTTTTGAATGATCATAATATATAAAGTGGAAAGGAAAGGTAATAGCACGATTTGATTTGTCATATTACCAGAATATCCGAAAAAGACCGAATCATCAAGAAAAATATTTTCTTGATATGTTTAGAGGTTAAATAGAATGTAAGAGTCATGTAACATGGCAAATGATGATTATAAAATCTATGAATCATCATCTTCCATTAAAAACTGAGCATGACTTACTGTAATATAATCACGTTGGCCTGACGTCATTATATTATATTAACTTATGCTTCAATTCCCAATCACTTCTTCAAAGCATTTATAATTTAAACTCGAATTTTACAGAATATAGAAACTAAAACAGTTTCCTTTATAAAGATATCGCAAAGAGATACTTAATTGCGGACATGAATCGTTATGAAGATATCTTCCGAAATATAGAGGATATTTATGATGATATTTTGGAATTTCTAAGTTCGAAAGTTGATGAAGAAAAATTTTCCGCAAGCTTTTAACATGACTTTGGAGCAAGATATTCTCTAAAGATTTCACCGGATTCAGAATTTCCTGGATTCTTTGAATATAGGGTTTGGCCCTTGTGTTTGTCCTTGGTCTCCTCCATGGTTAGCTCAATCCATTTTTCAGTTCCAAATTTTCTTTTGGGCTTTTCCAACGTACCATTCTTTATTATCAAACTGTTAGCCCTTAAGAACATCTATAGCATTTGCTGCTTCGTCAGCATTCTCAAGGTTAACGAATCTGAATCATTGATTGACAACCCGAGATTGTTTCAAGAAATTTTATTTTTAGATGATTAAACACTGATTGTAATCGTCAATGGATCTAATGGTTGACGAATAGGCGTTGTTGATTTCAAAAGTAATGAATGATAATTTTGGTGGTTTGATGTGATAATTCATCATAGAATACGAATGAATATAATTCATGAATGTAGTGATCTTTAGGAAGATAACATCTGCTATAGCTTTACTTGAATTCTGATATGTCAAATTCAGAATATGTAATTTGATTTGAATGAAAATGGTTGTTCTTTGGTGCGCGGATACATATGTGGATGTAAGTAGTATAGTTACTGATTATTGAATCAGAATTTGAAGAATGTACAATGTAACATATTAATGTGAGATATAAATATTTCTCGGGTATTACCTACCCATTAAAATATTTTCACAATTAACAGTTTGTACAAAAGAGAAGATATACGTTCATATATGTATTCTTCAGATATAATATAGATTTAATGAGTTAATATAATATTAAACTCATTTGATTTGCGGTTGAAACGAGAATAAATAATCTCCAAAACCTTAGAGATTTCATAATTGTCGCGAAATATTTCGCTAATGAAGTTATGAATCAATACTTCATCGTTCATTGTTATTGATATACCTCAGTATATGATGTTGGTGCTCGTGGAATTCTTGTGAAATTCATAAGGCACGAATGATGTTTTCTAGAAAGTTTCGAGTACATCGAAAATGAAAGTATACAATCAATCATGTATTTGAGTAATACACTTGGTTTATTATGAAATGGAGTTTATTGTGTTGAAGCAGTGATTAACGATTGTTAAGTCATTAACGAAGGATGTACATCATAGCATATTAATGATATGAATTAATCAAGTAGTACATACTAGTTAAGATTCACACGTAATAGCTTAGTATGAAAAGATTTATTATTGTTCCAATCCATATATATAAAGTATACATATGTAATTCTTCAGGAAGAATGAGTCAATATATCTTAACTCATTATTACTAATATTCCTTGGTATCTATGGGGCGTATGATGTTGATGTTTGAGGTACTGAGTGTGATGTTGAGGCGTGGAATGCGGATGTTTTCGTTGGTGAAGCTGGTGATGTTGGCGGTGATACCGATGGTACTGGTGGTACTGGTTATGCTGCTGGTGCTGCTGCTGGTGTTCGTAAGTTTCGCACCATATTCTCTAGGGCCACTACTCGAGCGCGAAGCTCGTTGACTTCTTCTATTATTCCGGGATGATTGGCGGTTCGGACAAGTGGATGAATAAGATCTAAAATTTTAGATATTATATATTCGTGACTGGATATCCTGGAAATGAGGGTGAAAATAGTGTTCCGAACGGGTTCGCCAGTAAGTGCTTCAGGTTCTTCACCAAGAGGTGAATTCGGTTGGTGGAAGGGATCACCTTCTTCTTGTCTCCATTGATTAAGTTTACTACGAACCCATCCCCAATTCATCCAAAATAGATGATGGCTGATTGGTTGGTTCATTCCGATTACGCTGCCATTGGAGCTCGAAGAGTTCGAGGAATCCATATTATGTGTTTGGAATTAGGGTTTTTGATATGAGATTAGTTTTGAATACTGGATGATATATTCGTCTCCTCGAATACGTGTATATAGCAAAAAGATTTTCGTAATTTATGGAGGGAATTTAGGAAAAGTGTTAGACAAAATCTATTAGGATAGATACGATAAGATATAATAAGATATGATGTGTCTTTACTTTAATAATGGCAATATGACGTGTCGAGATCATAAAGTGATAAGTATGTAATCTAATAATCTTTTGATTAAAGACTTTCAATTCGTATACTGTGATAACCCAATGACATTTTTCAATTCGCAAACCGATGCATAAAGGCATAAGGCATATAGGTACGTGATATAACAGAGAGTTATATACGTTTGAGTGTGAGTAGTAACAATTATAAGAATTTCAAAATCATGGATAATATTTCATGTAATACATATGTAATACACATAACCATGATAGATGACTTATGAATGTCAAGAATTTCTGAAATCATTGTGTCGCGTTTAGATGCGGTGGTGTAATTGGATAGTACTCAGGAAAGTGAGCAGAGTTCTTAGATTAGCTCGGCATTCTAAGATAAGTAAAGTTTCTAAAGTATAGTGTAGCATTTAACAGTTAAAGGCAACAATTAAAGGCACTATGGTCAAGGAAAGTTGTAGTCCTACATTAGGAAAGAGACTTTGATTAGAATCTTTAAGTCAAGTTTGGTAAAGCATGATTGTTAAGATTATAAGGCAATTCTAAATGCTTTAAGTCTAAGGCAGGAAAGGTTATAGTTTCCTAGATTGCTAAGGCACCCTAGCTAGCAAGTAAGGCACACATAAAAATGCAATCCTGGTTCTCTATAACAGCCTGGTTATGCTCTGATACCAATCTGTAACGTCCTCCCAATAGGGTCTGGAAGAAACGTTACTAATATCAAATAAACCAACATATTATAATACGAGAACAATACTAAATGAGAAAATTTAACTTTATTGAGTACGCAGCGGAAAATGAAATGTCGTTACAATAATGGAAATAACGATAAAGTAACTGTTCATATGCAGAAGTAATAAATGCGATATCTCTTGATCCTAAGTCCAAGTAGCATCACATAAGTAGTAGATAAGAAAGCTTGAATCAAACAGCACCTGAGACAAAACATGCTAAAGTGTCAACCAAAAAGGTTGAGTGAAGTTCATAGGTTTAACAAAAGTAGTTATCGTTGTTTTTAGACCACAAGATTTAGTTGTAAAGTTGATCTCCCGCAGGATCAAAAAGTAGATCTCGCAGATCCAAAAGTAGTACTGATTCGTGATATTTTAGACTAAACGTTTGTTTTGTTGCCCCGATGATAAGTTGGCAGTACCTTATCACCATGTTTAAATCATTATTAAGTAATACAAAGACATCACGGTCAAATGTATCGGGGACGTTACTCCCGATAGGCCTACCCCCAATAATTAAGAATGCCTTATCCTGAAAGCAATTAAAAAATATCACTGTGGGGTCTTAGTAGCATAAGCTAGTCATAGTACAGTTTAGGTTCGTACTTGTGTCTAAGTTGTTTAAAGTATAAAAGCAGCATGTGTCTCACCCCAGTAAGTATAAAAAGTGCTATAGCAATAAGAGTGGGGCTATGAAAGTCACCTTAGTAAGTAGAGAGAGAGTTATTCCTCGGAATAAAGAGTTGAACGAGTGAGCAGGAAAGTCAACCTATTGACATTTAAGAGTAGTTAAGTGTTTTGCCCATGTTTAAGTTTAAGTATGTGTTTAAGTATAGTTTGTTTTACTAAGTTTCTATTCCTAGTAAGTTACTATTTTTATAAAGTTTCCATTTTTAGAAAGTTTCTTATTTTACTAAGTTTCTATGACTAGAGAGTTTCTACTTTTATGAGTGTTTTTCATTTTAGGATACTTGCCGTATTAGATAAGCTTCCAATCACCCCTTTCCCTTCGAATGGCTAATTTAGATCTAGGGGCTTGAGCCATAGGACCCTTTAAATCGGAAATCCAAACCCTCTGCCTAGAATCTCGTAGAAACCATTCGTCAAGAAAGTTCGAAGATCTATACATCTCTAATACATATCCCAAAATGTTTTTGTGCTACAATATAAGTAGTAGGTTATAGGTGCTAGTAATAGTAATAGTGTATACATGTTAAGTACTAGTATAAGTAGTATTAGGGTTTAAGGTTTTAATATGTATATGTATATATAATTCGTATATATACATAAAAATATTTTTTTTTACATGTATATATGTATATATAAATCTAGGAGTGTTTATGTATATACTTATGAATAACAAGTTTATAATATGAATATGAATTAACAAAGATTAAAGTTTATGTAAATAGTTTAGGGTTTATGTTATACCTTTGAAGATTCAATATAATTAACAAAGAAAAGATGAACAGATGAAGATGGAAGATCAAAGCCTTAAAAATCTTGAAGAACTCCTTAAAGATTCTTGAAGAACACGAAGAACAAGCTTGAAGATCCGAATACCACAAGAGAGGGAGAGGGAGAGATTGTTTTTGAGAGAGGATTTTGGTGTGATTTGTGAATGAGAAACTAGGAGTCTAGGAGTGTTTATATAGTGCAAGTATTAGAGTGTTAGTCAACATAAGGATGTTCTAATTAATGATTTTATTTTATTTTATAATTTTTAGTCAACAAAAGGTGGTACTAGTTTATAATTAGTCAACATAAGGATGTACTAGTTTATACTTTATTTTTAGTCAACATAAGGATGTAATTGTTTAAGATTCTTTAGTCTCATTATTATTACTATTATTATTATTATTATTATTATGTTTATTATTATTTTTACATTTACTACATGATAAGTATTATTTTCTTTTTATTAATTCATGACTTGTATTTATTTTTATTTAGTTCTCAATTGTTTTATTATTTATATAAATGTCACTTTTTATTTATTACTTATAGATTAATAGTTATAAATAATATTATTGAAATGCATAAATTTTAATTAGCAGTGAGTGTCGAATAAAAGTTTATTATTTGGTCAACGTTAAATTGATTGTGTATATAACAACCCTTAAATAATTAATACGTATAGTCAGACAGTAAACCCTAGGGTCATTTCAGTAATTTCAGAAGTCTAAAAGTGAGGGTTGTTATATGTCTGTTCCCTAATTCTTAGATTACCAGACTTTAATAAAAAGGGGCATATTCGATTTCGATAATTCAACCATAGAATGTAGTTTCAATTACTTGTGTCTATTTCGTCAAACATTTATAAAAGCGCATGTATTCTCAGTCCCAAAAATATAAAGGGTAAAAAGGCAAATGAAACTCACCATACTGTATTTCGTAGTAAAAATACATATAACGTCATTGAACAAGTGCAAGGTTGGCCTCGGATTCACGAACCTAAATTAATTATATATAATTATGTGTTGGTCAATATTTGTCTAACAAATTAGGTCAAGTCATAGTGTACCACAATCCTAATGCTCGAGACTAATATGCAAAAGTCAACAAAAGTAAATTTGACTCAAAATAATTTCCAAAAATCTATACATAATTAATATATAGTTTAAATATCGTCGTTTTATATTTTTAAATATTTTTAAAAGATTTATTAGAGTAAATAATATAATTTATTTATTAATAAATAAAATTTTTATATTAAATTTATATAATAAAATATACTTTTATATATATTAAGTAATAAAATTTATAGGGTTCATTTAATATCATAAAGATAATATGATAGGTATTATTAAAGTAAGTTATTACACGTAGTAAAATATGTTTGTATCACATATTTATTTGATAAAATAATATCTATAATGATAGTAAGTAAAAGTTATATTATTTTGTAATAATAATTATTATTATAAAAATATCAATATTTATAATTACTAAGATGACATTATGATAAAACGATAATTCTAATTATGATAACTTTAATATTTACGATAATTTTTAATATTATCTTTAAAATAATAATTCTATTTAAAATAATAATAATAATGATATTTTATAGTAACAATGACATTTCTATTAAAATGATAATTTTTGTTAAAATGATAGTTTTAATACTAACGATACTTTTAATAATAATAGTAATGATAAAAATAATAAGAACGATAATTTAATCTAAATCAATATCTTATAATATTTTAATTTCATCATGATACTCTTACTCATTATTTTCTAATCGTTTCGTTTAATAGCTTTTAATTGTCTTTTATATCGTGTTCATAATAATGATAATAATAGTAATCAAAATAATTAGGTGTTACAAATATTTGTTTTAATTACACTAATATTAATAATGATAGTCACTATAACATTATTGACGATAATACTAATAATTATCTTAATGATAATATAGTAATAATAATAATAACAATAATAATAACCAATTTTAAATAATGATATATATATTAATAATGATAATAATAATAATAATAATAATACTAATAATAATAATAATAATAATAATAATTGGATAATAATAATAATAATACTAATTATAACTTTAACGATAATAACGATAGTAATAATAAAAAAAATAACAATTTTTAATGATAAATCCCTTTTTTTGATAAAGATAATAATAAGATAAAACTAGAACGACGATAATAATAATCATTTTTAATAAAAATATCAAAAATTCAATTGATTATAACTTCTAATCCGTTCATCGAAACCATTCGATATCTAAAGGAAAAGTTCTTAATTTTTCGCTAGCTTTCCAAGGACATGCATATCTTATACCTTATCTCAACAGCAAGTGTAACTAATTCAATATTCAACCTAACCTGTCTAAGGGCAATATCAAAAGTACAAGCATGCATAATCCTAAATACTCGAGCACTAGTCAGGGATACACTATTAGTATGTAAAAGTTAAATTATGAGTACTCACGTATCAATATTGAGATTCAATATTGCAGGAAAGGTACGTAGACGCAACGGAAATGATAAACACTATATTAACCTCACGAGCATACCCATGAACCATACTCAATCACCTCCATAGCTATACCCCATAATTTCCTTAATCCTATCCTACTCGAAAAACAATTTCAAAATCACTCGGTCAGCACTCCGTCGTAATATTTTATGTATACTAATAATATCTTGAAATAATACGGAGTAAATATATATATGTAAATCGATTGAGAGAGTTTATAGAAAAATATTTTCAAGTTTCTATGAAATAATGAAACCTATTGAATTCTATTTATAATAGATTTTTGAATTATTAAAGTGAATTATTAAAGTATGAATTATTAAAGTGAATTATTAAAGTATGAATTATTAAAGTGAATTATTAAAGTACGAATTATTAAAGTGAATTATTAAAGTATGAATTATTAAAGTGAATTATTAAAGTCAAAGTAAAGTAAAAATAAAGTAAAGGTAAAGTTTAAGTATAGTAAAAGTATAAAACTATGTACGTATAATACGCGTATAAATATATATAATATTAATTTAAATCGTTATATATATTTAATAAAATAAAATATAAATATCGTTATCTTTATCATACTAGTTAAGTAATGAGTTGTCAAAAGTGGTTCTAGATATTTATAAAAGTTATATACGTTTTAATAATAAAGTTCTTTTTAAACTGAAAACGTTTTTTTACGTTTGAAACTAAATAGATTAATCGGGTCTTTATGAGATTCAATCTTCCACTATCCTTTGTCTAGTTCTCAATGATTGACAATTTTTTCTTATTTATAAATCACTTTACCATTTTCTGAATATTGTTAAAATGGAAAGATTTCTCAAATCAACGTGGGCCTTTCAACAGAGACTTGTAATCATAATTCAATATATCTGATAATTCAATCATTTGATCTTATCTTCTAATTCCATTGATAAACATTTTGAAACAGATACAATCATATAAAGTATTTAATCTAATATATTGTTTACGTTTCAAGTTATAATATATATACACATATACATATATAATCATATTCGTTCAATGGTTCGTGAATCTTTGGAACTTGGTCGAGGTTGAATGAATGTATGAACATAGTTTAAAATTCTTTCAATTTAACTTAACAAATATTGCTTATCGTGTCGGAAACATATAAAGATTAAAGTTTAAATTTGGTTGGAAATTTCCGGGTTGTCACACTTATGACAATAGTAGCACATCCCGTCATCACTTCTCGGCATTGTGCACTCCCATAACTTGTGGCCCCTAACACCACAATTGAAACATCTAGGTGCACTAGAATCCGTTGTGCCTTTACCCCCATTACCCATACTCGCACTTGCACCCTTATTTTTCTTGTTCGAAAACATCGTAGTTTCGGACTTTCGCTTACTATCACCGAAAACACTTGCCTTTGAGACAAACGCCTCAAAACCCTTCGCCATGTCAAACAACTCGTCAAAAGTTCTCACCGAGTTCCTACTAATTTTCTCTTAGTAGCGGTCGTCCAAGGTTCGATAAAAGTCTTCTTTCAACATGTGATCATTCCCGACATACTCCAGGCAAAATTGGGTCTTCGATAAGAAAACGGATTTGAGAGCGTTCAAATCCATTGACCCTTCCCTCAAAGCACGCAACTCGTCCTTAATCTTAGAAAGATTGGCCGAAATTCGATACTCCTTGAAAAATTCCGTCTTAAACTCGTCCCATGTGAACTCCATGCATTGTTCCTCACCATATAGTTGGATTTTTGCATCCCACCACAACTTGGCGTCACCCCATAACATACTACTACCATACCTCGTCTTCTTATCGAGAGGGCACTCACTAGTACGAAAAGCCCCCTCCATATCGGAAATCCATCGATCACTCTTTAGTGGGTCTCGTGCGCCATCAAAAGTGGGAGGTTGAGCATCCTTGAAATTCTTGTAGTAAAAGTCTCGCCTTCTCACATTATCCTCGTGAAGAACAATCTTCACTTGTTCTTTGACTAGATCGACTATTTCCTCGTTAATCGAATCTAGGAACATCTTCCTAACGTCCTCTAGAAATTCCGCTTTTTAACGTTTAAAGATGGCCTCAACCTTAGCCTTGAACTTGGAGTCCTCACCTTGATCATCGTTAACTTGTTTGTTCCTTGTCGTCATTCTAAGAAATGAACTCAGTTAGGAACGCAATAAGAATAAATTACATACACCGTAACGATCAATATTCACAATCATATAAATATGCCACTGCTCGTACATTCCATCTAGTTCAATACTTGTTGTACATCACTTGCATGACTTGGCTTGGAACCGTAATAATGGTTGCGAATTATTATTACGTTCGCACGCCATGCCGAGCTCATGAATACAACAACCATCTCGCTAGATGTTCAACACAAATCAACATGATTAGTAACAACATAATCAATACATAACTAAAACCCGAACCGACCCGTAATCCTACAAGTCCCACATAATAGCACACACAAAAGTCTAAGTCTAGGCGCCTATCTCAAGTCACCTAAATCCATTAGACCATGCTCTGATACCACTTGAAACAACCCCAACCCGTATTAATAACGGCCCATAAAATTTTTTCTTTATAATACATTAATATCATTAACATTTAGGTCCCAATTATGTTTCCAAGACATCTTCAATGCAATAGTAAGTTTAATAACTTTAAAACATTTAACACAAGTTTAAATATCCAAACGGGCATACAAAACCGAGTATGGTGATTGGGGATACGCTACCCAATCCTAATTAAATCCAAAAGCGAGATCTCCTAAGCAACCTAGCCAAGATCTCTAATCCCCACGCTTACCCGAGCCGCCATCACGCGAACATATAAAAATATCAACAACGAGAGGGTAAGCTAACGCTTAGTGAGTGAGAATATACTACATACATATATATTCATAAAATAGACACGCCACACAAATATCAAATAACACATACCGGAGCATCCAGGCATATAGCAAGCTAATCTAAGCATACCGTACAATTGCGATACCACTAGCTACAACATCAATGTAAGTTCACTCACAACGATATGAACAACACTACCAAGCTACACCCGGAGGGCTAGCTACAACACAACAATATCAATGACATAAGGTAATATAATACCCAACGAACCTCCAACCCAAGGTTAACCACTTAACCTTAAACATACGAAAGTTGGTTGGACAACCCGAGCCTTAGTGAATTCGCACGACCCGAGATACACTACCTCAACGATAAGATAACCGAACAAACCGAGTCATCATGAACCTGCTCTAACCGAGATTCACAACCTTAACGAGAAGATGACCGAGCAAATCGAGTCATCATGAATCCACACTAACCAAGATTCATTACCTCTATAATAAGATGACCGAACAAACTGAGTCATCATGAATCCGCCCTAACCGAGATCCACTACCTCTATAATAAGATGACCGAACAACCGAGTCATCATGAATCCGCCCTAACCGAGATCCACTACCTCTATAATAAGATGATCGAACAACCGAGTCATCATGAATCCGTAGACTCCAAAGATTCACTATCCCAAGGGTGGTGACCCAAAACGTATAAGCGTACACAAAGACTCAAAACTCCAAGAGTCCATCATCCACCTATATGTGAAGTGATCTCTATAAACGAGAACCGCTTCACCCGACCCGCACCCATCCTACAGATACATATGCACATAGGATATTAACACTCACCTTGAAGTCTTGATGGATGCCAAACCAAAATCCGCAAACGTCAATGGAACGTACCTATTCCATTATCACATAACAAATAACACAATTAGGGTGGATTACAAATCAACCCATTTCGACAACTAGTGCAATTTCGACCCAATTGCACTTCCAAGCTCAAATCGCGCCCAAACTAACCAATAATCACTAACACAAATGAGAATGGTCCTAATACACCAATTAAACCAAAGCATAGGTGTTAAACACCAATCTTGCCCAATATGACACCTTAACCCTAATTTTGACCCATTTCAAAATTAGTCAACCCAAATACACCCAAAGTGGTTCCAACACTTCTATAATAATCACTAACACTAGTGATTACACACTACTTACAAGCCTTAAACATGGTTAAATCATTAAACAACCCAAAACCCGCCAAGTATCAACAATAACAACTTTCTATAAACCCTCTTCATCATCTAAATGGGTTTTACAACTAACAATCTCAAAACCCTAACATTGAATCTTAAATCAAACAATGAAACTCGGAGTTAGAACTTACCAATACCGCCAAAGTGATGCCATTGACGAGTGGAACAACTTTAACACTTGAGGTTTGAAATGTCCCGTTCTTATTGATTAAAAACATTCCATATTAATTGATTTCGTTGCGAGGTTTTGACCTCTATATGAGACGTTTTTCAAAGACTGCATTCATTTTAAAACAAACCATAACCTTTATTTCATCAATAAATGTTTAAAAAGCTTTACGTAGATTATCAAATAATGATAATCTAAAATATCCTGTTTACACACGACTATTACATAATGGTTTACAATACAAATATGTTACAACAAAATAAGTTTCTTGAATGCAGTTTTTAGACAATATCATACAAGCATGGACTCCACATCTCGTCCTTATTTAAGTATGCAACAGCAGAAGCTCTTAATAATCACCTGAGAATAAACATGCTTAAAACGTCAACAAAAATGTTGGTGAGTTATAGGTTTAACCTATATATATCAAATCATAATAATAGACCACAAGATTTCATATTTCAATACACATCCCATACATAGAGATAAAAGTCATTCATATGGTGAACACCTGGTAACCGACATTAACAAGATGCATATATAAGAATATCCCCATCATTCCGGGACACCCTTCGGATATGATATAAATTTCGAAGTACTAAAGCATCCGGTACTTTGGATGGGGTTTGTTAGGCCCAATAGATCTATCTTTAGGATTCGCGTCAATTAGGGTGTCTGTTCCCTAATTCTTAGATTACCAGACTTAATAAAAAGGGGCATATTTGATTTCGATAATTCAACCATAGAATGTAGTTTCACGTACTTGTGTCTATTTTGTAAATCATTTATAAAACCTGCATGTATTCTCATCCCAAAAATATTAGATTTTAAAAGTGGGACTATAACTCACTTTCACAGATTTTTACTTCGTCGGGAAGTAAGACTTGGCCACTGGTTGATTCACGAACCTATAACAATATATACATATATATCAAAGTATGTTCAAAATATATTTACAACACTTTTAATATATTTTGATGTTTTAAATTTATTAAGTCAGCTGTCCTCGTTAGTAACCTACAACTAGTTGTCCACAGTTAGATGTACAGAAATAAATCGATAAATATTATCTTGAATCAATCCACGACCTAGTGTATACGTATCTCAGTATTGATCACAACTCAAACTATATATATTTTGGAATCAACCTCAACCCTGTATAGCTAACTCCAACATTCACATATAGAGTGTCTATGGTTGTTCCGAAATATATATAGATGTGTCGACATGATAGGTCGAAACATTGTATACGTGTCTATGGTATCTCAAGATTACATAATATACAATACAAGTTGATTAAGTTATGGTTGGAATAGATTTGTTACCAATTTTCACGTAGCTAAAATGAGAAAAATTATCCAATCTTGTTTTACCCATAACTTCTTCATTTTAAATCCGTTTTGAGTGAATCAAATTGCTATGGTTTCATATTGAACTCTATTTTATGAATCTAAACATAAAAAGTATAGGTTTATAGTCAGAAAAATAAGTTACAAGTCGTTTTTGTAAAGGTAGTCATTTCAGTCGAAAGAACGACGTCTAGATGACCATTTTAGAAAACATACTTTCACTTTGAGTTTAACCATAATTTTTGGATATAGTTTCATGTTCATAATAAAAATCATTTTCTCAGAATAAAAACTTTTAAATCAAAGTTTATCATAGTTTTTAATTAACTAACCCAAAACAGCCCGCGGTGTTACTACGACGGCGTAAATCCGGTTTTACGGTGTTTTTCGTGTTTCCAGGTTTTAAATCATTAAGTTAGCATATCATATAGATATAGAACATGTGTTTAGTTGATTTTAAAAGTCAAGTTAGAAGGATTAACTTTTGTTTGCGAACAAGTTTAGAATTAACTAAACTATGTTCTAGCGATTACAAGTTTAAAACTTCGAATAAGATAGCTTCATATGTATGAATTGAATGACGTTATGAACATCATTACTACCTTAAGTTCCTTGGATAAACCTACTGGAAAAGAGAAAAATGGATCTAGCTTCAACGGATCCTTGGATGGCTCGAAGTTCTTGAAGCAGAATCATGACACGAAAACAAGTTCAAGTAAGATCATCACTTGAAATAAGATTGTTATAGTTATAGAAATTGAACCAAAGTTTGAATATGATTATTACCTTGTATTAGAATGATAACCTACTGTAAGAAACAAAGATTTCTTGAGGTTGGATGATCACCTTACAAGATTGGAAGTGAGCTAGCAAACTTGAAAGTATTCTTGATTTTATGTAACTTGAACTTGTAGAATTTATGAAGAACACTTAGAACTTGAAGATAGAACTTGAGAGAGATCAATTAGATGAAGAAAATTGAAGAATGAAAGTGTTTGTAGGTGTTTTTGGTCGTTGGTGTATGGATTAGATATAAAGGATATGTAATTTTGTTTTCACGTAAATAAGTCATGAATGATTACTCATATTTTTGTAATTTTATGAGATATTTCATGCTAGTTGCCAAATGATGGTTCCCACATGTGTTAGGTGACTCACATGGGCTGCTAAGAGCTGATCATTAGAGTGTATATACCAATAGTACATACATCTAAAAGCTGTGTATTGTACGAGTACGAATACGGGTGCATACGAGTAGAATTGTTGATGAAACTGAACGAGGATGTAATTGTAAGCATTTTTGTTAAGTAGAAGTATTTTGATAAGTGTATTGAAGTCTTTCAAAAGTGTATAAATACATATTAAAACACTACATGTATATACATTTTAACTGAGTCGTTAAGTCATCGTTAGTCGTTACATGTAAGTGTTGTTTTGAAACCTTTAGGTTAACGATCTTGTTAAATGTTGTTAACCCAATGTTTATAATATCAAATGAGATTTTAAATTATTATATTATCATGATATTATCATGTATGAATATCTCTTAATATGATATATATACATTAAATGTCTTTACAATGATAATCGTTACATATATGTCTCGTTTAAAAATCATTAAGTTAGTAGTCTTGTTTTTACATATGTAGTTCATTATTAATATACTTAATGATATGTTTACTTATCATAGTATCATGTTAACTATATATATATATCCATATATATGTCATCTTATAGTTTTTACAAGTTTTAACGTTCGTGAATCACCGGTCAACTTGGGTGGTCAATTGTCTATATGAAACATATTTCAATTAATCAAGTCTTAACAAGTTTGATTGCTTAACATGTTGGAAATATTTAATCATGTAAATATCAATCTCAATTAATATATATAAACATGGAAAAGTTCGGGTCACTACAGTACCTACCCGTTAAATATATTTCGTCCCGAAATTTTAAGCTGTTGAAGGTGTTGACGAATCTTCTGGAAATAGATGTGGGTATTTCTTCTTCATCTGATCTTCATGCTCCCAGGTGAACTCGGGTCCTCTACGAGCATTCCATCGAACCTTAACAATTGGTATCTTGTTTTGCTTAAGTCTTTTAACCTCACGATCCATTATTTCGACGGGTTCTTCGATGAATTGGAGTTTTTCATTGATTTGGATTTCATCTAACGGAATAGTGAGATCTTCTTTAGCAAAACATTTCTTCAAATTCGAGACGTGGAAAGTGTTATGTACAGCCGCGAGTTATTGAGGTAACTCAAGTCGGTAAGCTACTGGTCCGACACGATCAATAATCTTGAATGGTCCAATATACCTTGGATTTAATTTCCCTCGTTTACCAAATCGAACAACGCCTTTCCAAGGTGCAACTTTAAGCATGACCATCTCTCCAATTTCAAATTCTATATCGTTTCTTTTAATGTCAGCGTAGCTCTTTTGTCGACTTTGGGCGGTTTTCAACCGTTGTTGAATTTGGATGATCTTCTAGGTAGTTTCTTGTATAATCTCCGGACCTGTAATCTGTCTATCCCCCACTTCACTCCAACAAATCGGAGACCTGCACTTTCTACCATAAAGTGCTTCAAACGGCGCCATCTCAATGCTTGAATGGTAGCTGTTGTTGTAGGAAAATTCTGCTAACGGTAGATGTCGATCCCAACTGTTTCCGAAATCAATAACACATGCTCGTAGCATGTCTTCAAGCGTTTGTATCGTCCTTTCGCTCTGCCCATCAGTTTGTGGATGATAGGCAGTACTCATGTCTAGACGAGTTCCTAATGCTTGCTGTAATGTCTGCCAGAATCTTGAAATAAATCTGCCATCCCTATCAGAGATAATAGAGATTGGTATTCCATGTCTGGAGACGACTTCCTTCAAATACAGTCGTGCTAACTTATCCATCTTGTCATCTTCTCTTATTGGCAGGAAGTGTGCTGATTTGGTGAGACGATCAACTATTAGCCAAATAGTATCAAAACCACTTGCAGTCCTTGGCAATTTAGTGATGAAATCCATGGTAATGTTTTCCCATTTCCATTCTGGGATTTCGGGTTGTTGAAGTAGACCTGATGGTTTCTGATGCTAAGCTTTGACCTTAGAACACGTCAAACATTCTCCTACGTATTTAGCAACATCAGCTTTCATACCCGGCCACCAAAAATGTTTCTTGAGATCCTTGTACATCTTCCCCATTCCAGGATGTATTGAGTATCTGGTTTTATGAGCTTCTCTATGTACCATTTCTCTCATATCTCCAAATTTTGGTACCCAAATCCTTTCAGCCCTATTTCGGGTTCCGTCTTCCCGAATATTAAGATGCTTCTCCGATCTTTTGGGTATTTCATCCTTTAAATTTTCCTCTTTTAAAACTCCTTGTTGTGCCTCCTTTATTTGAGTAGTAATGTTATTATGAATCATTATATTCATAGATTTTACTCGAATAGGTTCTCTGTCCTTCCTGCTCAAGGCATCGGCTACCACATTTGCCTTCCCCGGGTGGTAACGAATCTCAAAGTCGTAATCATTCAATAATTCAATCCACCTACGCTGCCTCATATTCAGTTGTTTCTGATTAAATATGTTTTGAAGACTTTTGTGGTCGGTATATATAATACTTTTGACCCCATATAAGTAGTGCCTCCAAGTCTTTAATGCAAAAACAACCGCGCCTAATTCCAAATCATGCGTCGTATAATTTTGTTCGTGAATCTTCAATTGTCTAGACGCATAAGCAATCACCTTCGTTCGTTGCATTAATACACAACCGAGACCTTGCTTTGATGCATCACAATAAATCACAAAATCATCATTCCCTTCAGGCAATGACAATATAGGTGCCGTAGTTAGCTTTTTCTTCAATAACTGAAACGCTTTCTCTTGTTCATCATTCCATTCAAATTTCTTCCCTTTATGCGTTAATGCAGTCAAGGGTTTTGCTATTCTGGAAAAGTCTTGGATGAACCTTCTGTAGTAACCAGCTAGTCCTAAAAACTGGCGTATGTGTTTCGGAGTTTTCGGGGTTTCCCACTTTTCAACAGTTTCTATCTTTGCCGGATCCACCTTAATACCTTCTTTGTTCACTATGTGACCGAGGAATTGAACTTCTTCCAACCAAAATGCACACTTTGAAAACTTAGCGTACAATTCTTCCTTCCTCAATACTTCTAACACCTTTCTCAAATGTTCACCGTGTTCTTGGTCATTCTTTGAGTAAATAAGTATGTCATCAATGAAAACAATGACAAACTTGTCAAGGTATGGTCCACACACTCGGTTCATAAGGTCCATGAACACAGCTGGTGCATTAGTTAAACCAAACGGCATGACCATAAACTCGTAATGACCGTAACGTGTTCTGAAAGCAGTCTTTGGAATATCATCTTCTTTCACCCGCATTTGATGATACCCGGAACGTAAGTCAATCTTTGAATAAACAGACGAGCCTTGTAGTTGATCAAATAAGTCGTCGATTCTCGGGAGTGGGTAGCGGTTCTTGATGGTAAGTTTGTTCAACTCTCGGTAGTCGATACACAACCTGAATGTACCATCTTTCTTCTTGACAAACAAAACAGGAGCTCCCCACGGTGATGTGCTTGGTCGAATGAAACCACGCTCTAAAAGTTCTTGTAATTGGCTTTGCAGTTCTTTCATCTCGCTGGGTGCGAGTCTGTAAGGAGCACGAGCTATTGGTGCAGCTCCTGATACAAGATCTATTTGAAATTCAACGAATCGATGTGGGGGTAATCCCGGTAATTCTTTCGAAAATACATCAGAAAATTCTTTTGCAATGGGAACATCATTGATGCTCTTTTCTTCAGTTTGTACTTTTTTGACGTGTGCTAGAACAGCATAGCAACCTTTTCTTATTAGTTTTGTGCCTTCAAATTACTAATAAGATGTAGCTTCGTGTTGCCCTTTTCTCCGTACACCATTAAGGGTTTTCCTTTTTCTCGTATAATGCGAATTGCATTTTTGTAACAAACGATCTCTGCTTTCACTTCTTTCAACCAGTCCATACCGATTATCACATCAAAACTCCCTAACTCTACAGGTATCAAATCAATCTTAAATGTTTCGCTAACCAGTTTAATTTCTCGATTCCGACATATATTATCTGCTGAAATTAATTTACCATTTGCTAATTCGAGTAAAAATTTACTATCCAAAGGCGTCAATGGACAACTTAATTTAGCACAAAAATCTCTACTCAAATAGCTTCTATCCGCACCCGAATCAAATAAAACGTAAGCAGATTTATTGTCAATAAGAAACGTACCCGTAACAAGCTCCGGGTCTTCCTGTGCCTCTGCCGCATTAATATTGAAAACTCTTCCGCGGCCTTGTCCATTCGTGTTCTCCTGGTTCGGGCAATTTCTAATAATGTGGCCCGGTTTTCCACATTTATAACAAACTACATTGGCATAACTTGCTCTGACATTACTTGCTCCGCCATTACTCGTTCCGACACCATTTGTTCCTTTCGTTCTATTAACCCCTGGTCCGTAGACCTCACACTTCGCCGCGCTATGACCATTTCTTTTACACTTGTTGCAAAATTTGGTGCAGAACCCCGAGTGATACTTTTCACACCTTTGGCATAGCTGCTTCTGATTGTTGTTGTTGTTGCGGTTATTATTGTTGTTGGGATGATTGTTGTAGTTGCTGCTGTTGTTGTTGTTGTTGTTGTTGTTGTTGTTGTTGTTGGGCCGTTTGTTGTAGTTGCGATTGATGTTGCGATTGTTGGGATAATTGTTGCGATTATTGTTGTAATTGCTGTTGTTGTTGTATTGGTGATTCTTATCACCGTTTTCCTCCCACTTTCTTTTGACTTGCTTCACATTGGCCTCTTCAGCAGTCTGTTCTTTAATTCTTTCTTCAATCTGGTTCACTAGTTTGTGAGCCATTCTACATGCCTGTTGTATGGAGGCGGGCTCGTGTGAACTTATATCTTCTTGGATTCTTTCCGGTAATCCTTTCACAAACGCGTCGATCTTCTCTTCCTCATCTTCGAATACTCCCGGACATAATAGGCACAATTCTGTGAATCGTCTTTCGTACGTGGTAATATCAAATCCTTGGGTTCGTAACCCTCTAAGTTCTGTCTTGAGCTTATTGACCTCGGTTCTGGGACGGTACTTCTCGTTCATCAAGTGCTTGAATGCTGACCACGGTAGTGCGTACGCATCGTCTTGTCCCACTTGCTCTAGATAGGTATTCCACCATGTTAACGCAGAACCTGTGAAGGTATGCGTGGCATACTTCACTTTGTCCTCTTCAGTACACTTACTTATGGCAAACACCGATTCGACCTTCTCGGTCCACCGTTTCAATCCGATCGGTCCTTCGGTTCCATCAAATTCCAAAGGTTTGCAGGCAGTGAATTCTTTGTAGGTGCATCCTACACGATTTCCTGTACTGCTAGATCCAAGGTTATTGTTGGTATGTAGCGCAGCCTGTACTGCGGCTATGTTTGAAGCTAGAAAAGTACGGAATTCCTCTTCATTCATATTCACGGTGTGTCGAGTAGTCGGTGCCATTTCCTTCAAAATTATCAAATGGAACAAGTTAATCATACAGAATATTAAGAGTAGTTAATAGTATTTCGTAGCATAATATGAACTCATTTATAAAAGCTTTTTCTTCATATTAGCGTTTTATAAGTTTAAATTCGGGTAGTACCTACCCATTAAGTTCATACTTAGTAGCTAATATACAATTCAACTACTACAATTCTATATGAAAAACTGATTATAATAATATTTCGCGTTCAAACTTTTATACAATATTTTACAAACTTACAATACCGCTTATTTTATATAAAGCATGAAATATAGCACACAATAACTTTGATACAAGATAGTTGTGAAGATAATTATAGCTAGTACACAAGTCGTTCAGCAAAGGCAATAAAGACACGTAATTCATACGTCCAGAAACAAGTCATGCATTCTGGTTTTACTAGGACTACTTCCCATCCTTGGTCTTGTGAAACATAACCTTTATGGCCGTTGATAAGACAGCGTGTTGTAATATCGTCAAAGGGATGAGGGTTACGTAATGTCCAACAGTCCCGTAACAATCTAAAAACCTCATTTCTTACCCCAATTACCAACTCCGTCACTTGTGGGAACGTTTTGTTTAATAGTTGTAGCCCGATGTTCTTGTTCTCACTTTGGTGAGAAGCGAACATTACTAATCCGTAAGCATAACATGCTTCTTTATGTTGCATGTTAGCCGCTTTTCTAAATCACGAAGTCCAATATTCGGATATATTGAGTCAAAATAATTTCTTAACCCATTGCGTAAAATAGCATTTGGGTTCCCCGCAATATATGCGTCAAAGTAAACACATCGTAACTTATGGATTTCCCAATGTGATATCCCCCATCTTTCGAACGAAAGCCTTTTATAAACCAAGGCATTCTTGAAACGTTCTTCGAATGTCTTACAAATTGATCTCGCCTTAAATAGTTGTGTTGAAGAATTCTGACCGACTCTAGACAAGATTTCATCAATCATGTCTCCGGGTAGGTCTCTTAAAATATTGGGTTGTCTATCCATTTTGTGTTTTTATACTGTAAAATAGACAAGAGTTAGATCCATAAAAAAAAATTACTTATTAATACAAGCAATTTTTACATATATCATAAAGCATAAGCACACTATATTACATATATTACACCACACGAATATAACTATCTTATTCCGACTCGCTTGTTTCTTCTTCTTCTTCTGTTTTGGTTCGTTTTGCCAAGTTTCTAGGGATATATGATATTCTCCTAATACTAGCTGTTATTTTCCACAACGGTTTAGAAAAACCTGGTGGTTTAGAGGTTCCTGGGTCATTGTTACAACTTAAGGACTTCGGGGGTTGACGATACATATAAAGTTCATCGGGGTTGGAATTAGATTTCTCTATTTTTATGCCCTTTTCCTTATTATTTTCTTTTGCCTTTTTAAATTCAGTTGGGGTAATTTCTATAACATCATCGGAATTCTCGTCGGAATCCGATTCATCGGAGAATTGGTAATCCTCCCAATATTTTGCTTCCTTGGCGGAAACACCATTGACCATAATTAACCTTGGTCGGTTGGTTGAGGATTTTCTTTTACTTAACCGTTTTATTATTTCCCCCACCGGTTCTATTTCCTCCTCCGGTTCCTCTTCTTCCGGTTCTGATTCTTCTTCCGATTCCGACTCTTCTTCCGGTTCCTCTTCGGGAACTTGTGAATCAGTCCACGAATCATTCCAATTTACATTTGACTCTTCATTATTATTAGGTGAGTCAATGGGACTTGTTCTAGAGGTAGACATCTATCACATAATATCAAACACGTTAAGAGATTAATATATCACATAATATTCACATGTTAAAAATATATAGTTTCCAACAAAATTTGTTAAGCAATCATTTTTCAAGTAAACACGGTCGAAATCCAGACTCACTAATGCATCCTAACAAACTCGATAAGACACACTAATGCAAAATTTTGGTTCTCTAAGACCAACGCTCGGATACCAACTGAAATGTCCCGTTCTTATTGATTAAAAACGTTCCATATTAATTGATTTCGTTGCGAGGTTTTGACCTCTATATGAGACGTTTTTCAAAGACTGCATTCATTTTAAAACAAACCATAACCTTTATTTCATCAATAAAGGTTTAAAAAGCTTTACGTAGATTATCAAATAATGATAATCTAAAATATCCTGTTTACACACGACCATTACATAATGGTTTACAATACAAATATGTTACAACAAAATAAGTTTCTTGAATGCAGTTTTTAGACAATATCATACAAGCATGGACTCCACATCTCGTCCTTATTTAAGTATGTGACAGCGGAAGCTCTTAATAATCACCTGAGAATAAACATGCTTAAAACGTCAACAAAAATGTTGGTGAGTTATAGGTTTAACCTATATATATCAAATCATAATAATAGACCACAAGATTTCATATTTCAATACACATCCCATACATAGAGATAAAAGTCATTCATATGGTGAACACCTAGTAACCGACATTAACAAGATGCATATATAAGAATATCCCCATCATTCCGGGACACCCTTCGGATATGATATAAATTTCGAAGTACTAAAGCATCCGGTACTTTGGATGGGGTTTGTTAGGCCCAATAGATCTATCTTTAGGATTCGCGTCAATTAGGGTGTCTGTTCCCTAATTCTTAGATTACCAGACTTAATAAAAAGGGGCATATTTGATTTCGATAATTCAACCATAGAATGTAGTTTCACGTACTTGTGTCTATTTTGTAAATCATTTATAAAACCTGCATGTATTCTCATCCCAAAAATATTAGATTTTAAAAGTGGGACTATAACTCACTTTCACAGATTTTTACTTCGTCGGGAAGTAAGACTTGGCCACTGGTTGATTCACGAACCTATAACAATATATACATATATATCAAAGTATGTTCAAAATATATTTACAACACTTTTAATATATTTTGATGTTTTAAGTTTATTAAGTCAGCTGTCCTCGTTAGTAACCTACAACTAGTTGTCCACAGTTAGATGTACAGAAATAAATCGATAAATATTATCTTGAATCAATCCACGACCCAGTGTATACGTATCTCAGTATTGATCACAACTCAAACTATATATATTTTGGAATCAACCTCAACCCTGTATAGCTAACTCCAACATTCACAGATAGAGTGTCTATGGTTGTTCCGAAATATATATAGATGTGTCGACATGATAGGTCGAAACATTGTATACGTGTCTATGGTATCTCATGATTACATAATATACAATACAAGTTGATTAAGTTATGGTTGGAATAGATTTGTTACCAATTTTCACGTAGCTAAAATGAGAAAAATTATCCAATCTTGTTTTACCCATAACTTCTTCATTTTAAATCCGTTTTGAGTGAATCAAATTGCTATGGTTTCATATTGAACTCTATTTTATGAATCTAAACAGAAAAAGTATAGGTTTATAGTCAGAAAAATAAGTTACAAGTCGTTTTTGTAAAGGTAGTCATTTCAGTCGAAAGAACGATGTCTAGATGACCATTTTAGAAAATATACTTCCACTTTGAGTTTAACCATAATTTTTGGATATAGTTTCATGTTCATAATAAAAATCATTTTCTCGGAATAACAACTTTTAAATCAAAGTTTATCATAGTTTTTAATTAACTAACCCAAAACAGCCCGCGGTGTTACTACGACGGCGTAAATCCGGTTTTACGGTGTTTTTCGTGTTTCCAGGTTTTAAATCATTAAGTTAGCATATCATATAGATATAGAACATGTGTTTAGTTGATTTTAAAAGTCAAGTTAGAAGGATTAACTTTTGTTTGCGAACAAGTTTAGAATTAGCTAAACTATGTTCTAGTGATTACAAGTTTAAAACTTCGAATAAGATAGCTTTATATGTATGAATCGAATGATGTTATGAACATCATTACTACCTTAAGTTCCTTGGATAAACCTACTGGAAAAGAGAAAAATGGATCTAGCTTCAACGGATCCTTGGATGGCTCGAAGTTCTTGAAGCAGAATCATGACACGAAAACAAGTTCAAGTAAGATCATCACTTGAAATAAGATTGTTATAGTTATAGAAATTGAACCAAAGTTTGAATATGATTATTACCTTGTATTAGAATAATAACCTACTATAAGAAACAAAGATTTCTTGAGGTTGGATGATCACCTTACAAGATTGGAAGTGAGCTAGCAAACTTGAAAGTATTCTTGATTTTATGTAACTAGAACTTGTAGAATATATGAAGAACACTTAGAACTTGAAGATAGAACTTGAGAGAGATCAATTAGATGAAGAAAATTGAAGAATGAAAGTGTTTGTAGGTGTTTTTGGTCGTTGGTGTATGGATTAGATATAAAGGTTATGTAATTTTGTTTTCATGTAAATAAGTCATGAATGATTACTCATATTTTTGTAATTTTATGAGATATTTCATGCTAGTTGCCAAATGATGGTTCCCACATGTGTTAGGTGACTCACATGGGCTGCTAAGAGCTGATCATTGGAGTGTATATACCAATAGTACATACATCTAAAAGCTGTGTATTGTACGAGTACGAATACGGGTGCATACGAGTAGAATTGTTGATGAAACTGAACGAGGATGTAATTGTAAGCATTTTTGTTAAGTAGAAGTATTTTGATAAGTGTATTGAAGTCTTTCAAAAGTGTATAAATACATATTAAAACACTACATGTATATACATTTTAACTGAGTCGTTAAGTCATCGTTAGTCGTTACATGTAAGTGTTGTTTTGAAACCTTTAGGTTAACGATCTTGTTAAATGTTGTTAACCCAATGTTTATAATATCAAATGAGATTTTAAATTATTATATTATCATGATATTATCATGTATGAATATCTCTTAATATGATATATATATATACATTAAATGTCTTTACAATGATAATCGTTACATATATGTCTCGTTTAAAAATCATTAAGTTAGTAGTCTTGTTTTTATATATGTAGTTCATTGTTAATATACTTAATGATATGTTTACTTATCATAGTATCATGTTAACTATATATATATCCATATATATGTCGTCATATAGTTTTTACAAGTTTTAACGTTCGTGAATCACCGGTCAACTTGGGTGGTCAATTGTCTATATGAAACATATTTTAATTAATCAAGTCTTAACAAGTTTGATTGCTTAACATGTTGGAAACATTTAATCATGTAAATATCAATCTCAATTAATATATATAAACATGGAAAAGTTCGGGTCACTACAAGGTTTGACCCGAAACACTCTTCTTCTTCTCCAAATGGAGCTTTCTCTCACTAAATTGAGTTTCTCACTCTAGGGTTTGATGAAGGAAGTGTTTGATGTGTAAAATGAGGATAAGATGAGCCTTGAATCAGTCTTATGGCTCTAGAACCGGCCATAAGTGAATTTACCAAAACACCCTCAAAAGATTCCATTAAAATGGGTTAAAAATGTCATTACAGCGACATTTGTCGCGTTTCCCAACACTTCGTCGCGTTTCGCGACACTAGGACGCGATAAACAATACTGAAACGCGACAAATGGGGCAGAAATCAAGTATCAGAAGTTGTCGCGTTTCAACCATGTTTGTCACGGAACGCGACACACCCGAACGCGACAAACTGTACTCAAACTCGACAGTTTACCTGATGTACTCCAATTTCACTTTTAAAACATCCCAAAGTCAAACGTGGTCAATGCATTACACCCAAACTATTAAATAATCATTCTTGGACTTCAAATGATGCCCCGAGCGTCATGTTTAGAAAAACGGGGTGTTACACTTCCCTCATTATGGATGTAACATAAAGCTCGCGCAACACCAATGCTTATCTTAAGCCTTTGAATCCACATGACGTTTGGTTTGCTTAGATGCATCTCGAGGCTTCCCTTCGCCTCGCGCTTGTATATGACGACCTTCTCGTTTTGTTCATCACAAAACCCGACAATAGAGACTATGTTTTCATGCTCAAGACTAGAAAGCGCAGAAATTTCTCTTAAGAACTCGATGCCGTGCTTATACTTACTGTAAAATCTGCGAGCAGCGATTTTTACCGACTTCCCTGACCGCAAAAGCCGTCCTTGATAAACCGTACCCAATTCACCACTCCCGATCACATTTGATAATCGAAGTTGTTGGTGGCTTTTAATACGTCTTCAAGTGAGATCTGTAAGTGACCAAACTTCATGATTGGAGATTTCGTATCTCCTTTTGGATCCATTTATCTTATCTGTTTATCAAATGAAAAAGAGTACAAAAACAAAGGAATATAAGTTACTGCTTAATCAAAAGAAAAATATGGATTGCAAATTTCAGTTTTTTTCCACAACAGTAAAAAGATCTACATGTATATGTAACAGTCACTAGCTACTAGACTTTTTCTTCTTGTTTCTTTTTGGATATTTTTACCAGTAATTAATAATATAATTTATCTAAGGGAATTGACTTTTTTTCTTATTAGGTTTTTATAATAGGCTTACCAATTAAATTAATAATGTGAGGCTATGAATTATTAAACTTTTTTTCGGCATCTAATTGCGTATGAAGTGAGCCGGAGAGATGGGGATGCTTCAACTACAATTTGACTATTTACATTTTGAAATCAAGGCTTAATAATAGTCAAAACTCAAAATTGGTTAATGATGCGCATAGTTGCACATCTATTTGCACAATATCAGATTAGCGTGCATCGCCCTACATAATCGCGCATGATCATATCCATGCGCTGCTAACGCGCCATCTAATCGTGCTCCGATAATAGGCTCACAAACGTTGATCACGCAGTTTAAACATAGCGCCATATTTAGGAAATGAATAAGGCTAGAAATGTACCATGTCGACACTAAATAAGAAAGGACACCTGTGGCAGCACGATGCGATCCTGACATTGCAGGGCGGCCAGAAAAGGACAGCGGGGTATAAAGGAGACATCACTAAGATAATGGCAGTACTTTTGCAGCTTTTTAGAATAAAAGAACGAAGACAATACAACATGGCACCAACATATCCTTTTGTCCCCTTACGTGGCACCAACGTATCCTTTTGTCCCCTTGAGTGGCACTAAGGGACAAAAGCTCACAAATATAAATACGAGTAACTTAAACAAGAAAGACACAACACTGGAATTACATTCCATTTCACCCACAAGAATACTCTCATGTATATCTCACTCCAGCTAAGCGGCGCAACCGGAATAGCTCCCTCAAACACTTAGCGATTTCAGGTAGCGCATACAACGTAAATCCTAACATCGCCCTTGGGCCATCAATTCTGGTTAACTCGAATGATTGTGGGTTACGTTTAACCACCCTTTCTGAGATCATCATCTCGTATGAGGGTTATTCACGGTACTCCGAACAGGAGAGTTAAACTCAAAAAACCCTTAAACCCCTCCTTTATTGTTGATCTCGCATGAACCGAACCTCTTGGACCATTTTATGCTTGATCATTGGTTAACGTCAAATTTGGTCAATATTCGAGTAATTCCCGAGTATATGTAAATATAACAGGACTCCTTTATGATACAAATTAATTGTGTTAACATAGAAGTTTTATATCATCCAAGATATTTATTTATTAATTTAAATCATAAAAGATACAACTTGATATGAATGATTCACTAAATGTATGCAAAGGGCTATTAAATTTAACAATAACCATACCTGGTGATGAAAACTGTATTGAACCCGATTCTTTGCAAACTTCATTGAACTGAAATTATTCCATATATTAAAATCATAACGACTCACCGAAGTTTGGCTTAGTGGTATGGGGGCGGGATCCAACTTGGGGTACTGTCAACCCAGGTTCGATACTCCTACTTGGATTCTCACTCAAAGCAGGGAGTTTCCAACCTTTAATAGTATTGCCAACATCAACGTGATTTGGGAAGGTCTCTGGGGTTTCTAACATTCGATGGTACTGCCAACATCGTCGCGAATTGGGTGTCCTCCTAACACGTACGTGGGTGACAAATGGGAGCATTCGATGTCGATATCACCGTTCAAAAAAAGTGAATCACAATCATCCAGCTACAAAAAATCAACAGAAGTATATATGTATGACAGCAACAGATAATCACGTCTAAGAAAACCTGATTCATCATCAATATAGTATTGAAGACTCACAGTTGATTATTAATTTCGTAATATTTACCCAAATGACAGCTTTAGAAGAACATACTCTCGCATAAATTAATAATTTTGCATATAATGAAAATTCCTGGTCGATTTGGTGATGAAACCCTAGAATTGATGTTAATCTTGCCCCCAAAACAATTAGATCGTGAGGCATCGGTGGGAGAGAATTTTAGAAGTTGTGTGCATTAGCCGTTAGTTACAAATTTCAATACTCTAACTGCATTTTTTTCTATCTAACTGCAGTTACTTAGTTATTAGTTACTGTATTAAGGAGTCTTTTTTTGAGTTTTAATGTTTGCTTAAAAAATTTAATGGATGGATGAAAACGTTGTATCATCGGTCCTAAATGTATAGACGTAATTTCTCCATCATTAGTGTGTATTACGTGAGATGTACACTAGAAGTTTTTAGGCAATAACGATGGGAAAATAACAAGGGCAAATTGCCCAAAAATGTAATTAAAATTATCCAATTTGACAATCAAGGTAACCCCCAATTTGCACAAGCCCAAAAAGAATTACGATTTTTAGCTTATGCCCGAAAAGGTAACATCGTCAAATTCATTAACAATCGTTAGTCGAAAATACATGATTGGTCCATGAAGTTTCTTAAAAGATTGCACCACTAGTCCTTTTCATCATCATCATCATTAACAAGATTTCATCAGATCTAAAGCTATGAACCAAATCAATCACAAGTTTTTGGGTAGTTCAGTAGTTTTCGTTTAAGCATTTAAGAAATAGACTTCAAAACAGCTTCAAATACCAGAGTCATCAATGAATTGGCCATGAACAGTGTCCATATTCATATTCATGAACTCAAAATATAATATGACGATTAAGATGTTGTTAGACTCGAATCCTTCATGAAAATTGTTGCAATATCATCACTGAATACTCGTGAATCATCATCATAACCTGAATCACAACACATATGTCGAATTTGATTCATGAAGATTCGTTTGACTTTTTATTCGAATGTTTGACCTCAAAATTCGTCCTCGTTTTTGTGAATTGATCTCTGAGATTTGGCGTACAGATTCACGACATGAATTAGATCATTTCTGAATTGTTACATTTTTTAGAATCATTACCGAATGATCCGGAGGCCAAATCGGTCCTCGATGAACACGAACTAAGAACTCGAATGAATTCTCCTTCCATTCGTTTTTGTTGAGCTGTTGTGATGATTCTCGAAGAGTCGATTTCAGTTAAGATTCATGTATCTGAGTGATGTAAGTGGTTGCAGATCTGATATGTATTTTTGTATTGTACATGGACCAATTGTGTACAAGGACCAGTTTGAGTTTAAGACATATGGTGCAATTTTTTCTCAAACTTCAGGGACCAATTTTATATTTTTAACTAATGACCGTTAATGCATTTGACGACGATTACCTCAATTTTAAATTTTTTTTAACGAATATTACCTCAATTTTAAATTTTTTTTAACACGTAATCCTTTTATTGAGCAAAAATTAAATTGCAGTCCTTTTCGGGCTTGTGCAAATTGGGATTACCTTGATTGTCAAATTGGGTAACTTTGGTTACCTTTTCGGGCCATTTGCCCAAATAACAATGCCCACTAAACGTGATCACACTAATGACGGGGATATAACGTCTGCTACATATGCAAAATAACCAAAAAGCCCTTGTGTACATCTCACGTTTATGAGAAAATAACGTTCGTTACATTCAGGGACAAACACCACAAAATTATAAAAAATTAGGTCATCCACACTAAAAAAGTACTTTAGGTCCATCCAAAAAACTTTAGGCAAACATTAAGGACCAAAGGCATAATTTTGTATTTCTCGGACTATTTTTAATGCAACGTGATCAGGCGGCATCACCACCAATACGCCTCAATCACGCCATTAACGCTACGTGATGGACCTTAATTTTCTTAGCATGATTGATTAGGTCGTGATTTTGTAACGTGATACTGAAACGCGATACTGAAATGAGATACAGAAACACGATAATGAAACGTGGTACTGAAATGCAATACTGAAATGCGATACTGAAACAAGAAACTGAAACGCGATATTGAAATCCGAAACTCAAACGCGAAGTTGATACACGAAACTGAAATGCGAAACTGAAATGAGATACTAAAACGCGATACTGAAACGTGAAACTGAAACGTAAAATTGACATGCGATACTGAAAACCAAAACTGAAATGCGAAATTGAAAAGTGAAACTGAAACCCTAAATTGAAACGTGAAACTATGTTGAGTCAAGTGCCTCCTCTTGAATGGTCCGATCAAAAAGAGCCTTGGACCCATACTTACCTTTGATGACCTTGACCCATAGAGAGTTGGAGGAAATAAGAAACAAATTTTTGGCATTCAGATATAATTTCAATCAAAATCTTTTAATCATACGGCCCGTATCAAATGCACGGTTAAAGTCATATGTGAACTATACAACATTACTTTTGCTAGTAAAAAAAACTATACAATATTACGCGTGTTGTAAAAAACGGAACTAAATGTTGATTAATTGGCGTTTAATTCACTAGTCCGTTTCGATTAATTCAATTCGGCTAAATAACGGTCAACCACCTATTAATTGGGTCAACAACCGTTTAAGCGGGTCAATAAGAGATTAAACGGGTCAAACACCGATTAATCGGACAAATACCGATTACCTAATCAACTTAATTGCAACTGGATTTGTGGTGGCGTAAATAAATCAAGGGTATACCACACTTTGGGATAGAAACGACAGGAGAGAGAAACAACAAATGGGTGAACGAAAAATAAACAATTAATGAAATTGCCATTTGCATATCATGACCGTTGAACAACATCAACACTGAACCCATTTCAATTTCACATAAGAATATTAAAAACACTAGACATTGACAACTACCAAATGCCTAATTATTCAAGTTGACTTTCCATAGAACAACCTCCATTCCGTCACCTGATTATTTAAGTTGACTTGAATACATAATGTGTAATACAGAATGACCTACAGTATCCGGGGACCACATGTTTACATTAAGTCTTGCAATTGATTTGAAGTACTCCCCGAAGCTCCATCATTGCTTATCTGATACAGTTGGAGGCAGAGTTGTCAACATACAAAGAAAAAGGAAACCAGAGCTCTTTTTGTTGGTTTATTTTGGCTAGTAGAAGATATGTTTATCCCACATTGGTGGGAGGAAGATGTGAGGGGTGAGTGACTTGGTTATATAAGAGGGGCTAAGTCTTCATTCCAAATTGCACCAATCAATACACTTTAAGTATTTGATTATTTCTTTCTTTCTTACCCTTGTTTGAGAGTTGTATTAGTTAAATATTTTGGAGAGTGTAGTTGGCTTAAGAGAGTCGTCTATATCATTGTAACAATTTGTGATATAGTGTATTTCTCTCTTTGGGGGCCGGTGGTTTTTCTCCTGTTTTGGAGTTTCCACGTTAAATCTTGTGTTGTGTATTGTTCTTATTTCTTTACTATTATTGTTGGGCTGGGTGGTGGGAATTAGTGAGGCCGTAATTTCCCAACAACTGGTATCAGAGCGTCAGGTTTGACGGGGGTCTCGGTTATAGGAGTCGGAGTATGCTCTGTGGTTGCCACGGGAGTGGATCGTCCACATCAGAAACGAGTTCTATTGATCGTATAGGGTATCTGGTTAGACAATATTTTTTCTGATTCGTAGTAATAGTTGGATTTGTTAGTGGCCTAGTTGTGGATTTCCGATTTAAAGAGTCCTGGCTACCTGCTACATCTTTTGGCTATTCGAAACGTGAGCAAAATCAGAGAAAGTGTTGTTTATAGGATACGGATACGATGCCGAAGTTCAGTCCAATGAGGTTTGATTTAGAGAAATTTGATGGGATAATCAATTTTGGCTTATGGCAGGTTCAAGTCAAGGATGTGTTGATTCAGTCCGGTTTACACAAGGCTTTGAAGGGTAAACCCACCCTTGTTCCTGGCAGTGATTCTAGCAGTAAGTTCGATGAAGAAGAATGGGATGATATGGATTTGAGGGCAGCAAGTGCGATTCGTTTGTGTCTTGCAAAGAACGTGCTTGCAAATGTGCACGGGTTATCAACGACAAAGGAGCTTTGGGTTAAACCAGAGCAGTTGTACCAGGGCAAGGGCATCTCAAATCGGTTGTGTCTTAAAGAACAATTTGATACTCTGCATATGGATGGGGGTTCAAAGATTTCAGATCATCTAAGTATTCTTAACGGTATTGTTTCAGAACTGGAGGCTATTGGAGTTAAAACGGATGATGAAGATAAAGCTTTGAGGTTGATATTATCTTTATCATCGTCTTATGAACACATGAAACCTATTTTGATGTATGGGAAGAAAACTCTGAAGTTTGAAGACGTTACTAGCAAGCTCCTATCCGAGGAGAAAAGACTGGAAGGTAACGGGGTCTCGTCATCAGGAGATACGATAGTGTTGTGTTCGGATAGGCAGAAGAGAAACTCTAGAAAGAATCTGACATGCTGGAAGTGCGGGAAGACTGGACATGTAAGGGTTAATTGTCCCGGTGGAGCTAATCCGGTAAATGGCTCCAAAGACGCTAACATTGTCTCCGTTGTTACGGAGAGTGACGAATTCCTCTGAAGTCACGTCATCCTCATGGTGTGTCCGCGCCACCGTGGAAAGGGATGTTCGTTAGCGGTTCCACAATTACACATGGGCATTGGTTTGGCGTTGATGCAGGTTGTGTGGTGGAAACTGATGTTGTAGCTGATGGGACTTTCGGGAAAGCCAAACAGGGAAGTTGCACCATAAAGTTTCAGCTGGTTGTTCAACAACATGTGCCGAGGTGAAATGCTTGGAATGTGATATTCTAAGTGCTATACTCTTAATGGTGGAGTATGATAATTCTTGTTAAGAGTTATGATTGTCTGTGATGACAATGATTGTCGGTTTAGACAATGTTCGATGAAGATGCAAGTTTTGTCTCTTGGGAGATAATGTCAACGGCATGAAGATGAGGATCTTGAAGTTGTCGTCGAGGAAGCGCCTACATCGGTTATCCTTGCAATGTGGAAGCATGGTTATCTTCTTCTATCCAAAAGGTGGAGATTTGTTGGTTTATTTTGGCTAGTAGAAGATATGTTTATCCCACATTGGTGGGAGGAATATGTGAGGGGTGAGTGACTTGGTTATATAAGAGGGGCTAAGTCTTTATTCCAAATTGCACCAATCAATACACTTTAAGTATTTGATTATTTCTTTCTTTCTTACCCTTGTTTGAGAGTTGTATTAGTTAAATATTTTGGAGAGTGTAGTTGGCTTAAGAGAGTCGTCTATATCATTGTAACAATTTGTGATATAGTGTATTTCTCTCTTTGGGGGCCGGTGGTTTTTCTCCTGTTTTGGAGTTTCCACGTTAAATCTTGTGTTGTGTATTGTTCTTATTTCTTTACTATTATTGTTTTCTTTACTATTATTGTTGGGCTGGGTGGTGGGAATTAGTGAGGCCGTAATTTCCCAACACTTTTGTTATGGTTAAAGCTTTGGGTGAGGAACAAGATAATCAATTAGTGTAAATGCAATTGTGATAGTGAGTAATAATCATAATAAATGTAGTATAATTAGCTGATGGTGTTTACTAACCTACATGTTAAATATATGAACACGGCCTTGGTAAAAGTATGATAACTTACTTGCAATTCTAATGCTTTCTTAAGTTGTTCCACAACTTCTTTTGCTTTTGGTCAATCTTCTCTTTTCTGATTTAAGCATCGATAAGCAATCGTGTGAAATACACTCAATGCTTCCGGCATGATCTGTTCTTTTATTTCCTCAAATACCACGTCATCGTGTTTTCCTTTTCCTTTCTCAAATCTGTCTTTAATGAAAATTGGTACATACACACCTTTCTCCTTGCGGACCTGGAACGTTGATCTTCCACACAAGATCTCAAATAAAACGACACCAAACGAATATATATCAGATTTTTTGGTTAAGAAACGCGATTTCAAGTAAAGTGGATCTACGTAGCCCTCTGTGCCGCACGCATGATTAAAGACGAAGTCAGTTTCATTATTTATTGCACTTATCAAGGAAAGTCCAAAATCAGCAAGTTTTGCATTCCAGTCTCTAGTTAGCAAAATGTTATCAGGTTTGATATCCCTATGTATAACTGTTGCTAGTGTCCTGGTTCCTCTATGAAGGAAATCTAATGCGGTTGCAACATCAATGCATATCTTAAGTCGTTTTATCCAAGTAAGACGACTATCATTCAAGTACCTATCAAGACTTCCTCTTATTGCATACTCATAAACAATAACCTTCGTATCTTTTTCATCACAATAGCCTACAAGACTAATGATATTATCATGCTTATACTCAAAAAGAATTTGGAGCTCATTCCGAAATTGTTTATCCCCTTGACCACCCGTCGTATCCAATCGTTTTGCAACAACTGTGTAATCACTAAGTGGAAGTTTCCCTATATAAACTTTCCCAAACCCTCCTCCGCCAACACAATTGTTATCATGAAAGTTGTTAGTGGCTAATTGTATTTCGTTAAGTGAAATCCTGAGAGCTTCTTGGTTGTTTTCCTGTCAACCATGAGACACCAAATAAATACATACATTACATTACATGTACATGCATGCATTATAACAAGAGAAAATGTTAAAATATATATAATGTGCACCAATTGATACATGCACTAAATTGTTGTTTTGGATATTCCCGAATAGAATCCACCATCTTTTTTATATTCCTTGTGTTTATTTATCCATATAAATTATTATGTATAAATAATTATTCTTGACAGCTATATAAATAAGTAATATAGGGATCAAAAAAAGGTTTTTTCCAGTTCCTCGATGAAGTAAAACTTAAGGATACGAAAACATACCATTGGTGATACAAAAAAAAAAAAAAAAAAAAAAAAAAAGGTTAACAGTAAGAAAACAGTTAACTTACTTGAAACTTTAAGGCTTTTTTGAGCTCCTCAATGACAACTTTTATTGTTGGACGTTTATCTTGAGTTTCTTCCAAACACGCAACCGTGATTTTCAGAAATGCATCCAAAGAATTTGTGTTGGGTCCTCTATTCAGGGTAAAGTTGCCACTGCTTTCTTCCTTAATAATAGGATCTACCATATTCGTCACAGTTCCCTCATGGAAGCATCTTCGTAGCTCGTATGCCAACCCACTCTCCGTAAAGTCTGATTCATCGGCTAATTTACCACAAAAAAGTTCACACATAACTACTCCAAAACTGTATATATCAGATTCTCTTTTTAACTTACGCATCTTCATCTTCCGATATTCTGGATCCATGTAACCGTAACTACCAATAAGAGTATCGAGATAAAGATTATTTTCATCTCGATAAGGAAGAAGGTAAACGCATTTACAAAGGTTAGCAATTCGTGCCCCCAAATTCTCATCTAAAATAATTGTGCCACATCTTATATCACGATGTATTATAATAGCTTGGTCTACACCGTAGTGTAAGTACTCCAATCCATATGCAACATCAAGACATATTCTCAACCGTTTTGCCCACGTAAAATTAGGCTTCTCCTTATTCATTAAATAAGTATCAAGGTATTCTGATATTTTATTCTCATAAACGATTATCATCTCGGAATCATCATCACAAAATCCAAGTAGATTCAGTATGTTAGGATGCTTACAAGTGCTAAGCACTAGAATTTCCTTAGTGAATAAGTCTTTTCTTTCCTGATCTTCTCTTTCTTGGCCGTGTCTAATATTGAAGAGGCGTTTTATTTTTACAAGGGTGCGTTTCTTGGGTGGTTCGCTTCTATTGTTTTCATCTACGTAGGCTGAATTTTCTTGATCAAAATACTCGAGTTCTGCTAAGTATTCCCGATGGTCATCTCCCAACCTAGAAATGTATGCCTTATTGAAGTTAGAGGTGGCCAAGAATATAGCACTGCGTTGAATTTTAAGATGCTTCAAGATATTTTCCTGCACAAGCCGGGTAAAGAGTCTCGATCAGCTCATATATACTTTGCTAGAAGAACAAATTAAAACATACTTGAGAAGAAATTGAATGTGTGATATTTCGTTGATTCATTTAGAGCTATAATATTGACAACCACCATTAACTTCGCGTATAGTTTGTTAGAATGAGAATAAATAAATGAATGTTAACGGCAGTTAGCACTTATTCGTTTACTTCAGTCATGTATTGACGAACTTTTAACATGAAACGTTGACTATTGAATGTTGGTTTCGTGAATGTTGAAATCAATTGTTAAACTGACCACACAGTCCTGAGGACACCATCGATGGATTGGTGTAGGTCGGTGTAACAGTCGACCAACTGGTCAGTCGGTCGACTGTCACTCACCGTACACAGTATTGTTAAGTCAACAAATATTGTGATGTGCATTGACTAAATTGGGTGATGTAAGGGGAATGATATACACATATAGATACCATTACCTCACTAGTGTGTTTAATCTCTTCCCTCACAATTACACCAAGATCACACACACCTCTCCCAATTCCCTAACACATTGTAACTAATCTTGGCACTTAGTTGAGTCAATAAACTGATCTTCATCTTAGCACCTTCATCACCATTGCTATACATACACATATATACATACGATATACATACATTCAACCAAATCAAACACGAATCCGAAGCTAAATTGAGATTAACATGTGGTATCAGAGCAAAAGAACACTTCGTTCATCGATCCAGATCTTCAAATTCGTGTTTAATTCATAAATTCTGTTGTAGTTCATCAGAGTTTGACTTTTCTGTAAACGTCAAACTGTTTTGGTCTTTTGATCAATACAAGCTCATTTACGGAAAAGTAAAAACGTAGTGATATTCGAATTGATCTCGTGATACTTTCTGCAAATTTTCAGTTTCTAATTCCATGATTTGATCATTAATTTGTCAGCCAAAGCTAGCTTCTAAAAAGTCAAACTGAAATTCATTGATTGAATTCGAAAGTTGTAGGCTATTTCAGTATATGAAATTGATCAACGAAGGTTAGGATTCCGGTTTGCAACAACTGTTATGTGCTCATATATGGCATGTGGCTGGCACGTGGGTTCATGGTTGGAAATACACCGGGTTCAATAGTAGGAATAAGAGTAGTTGTTCATAGCTAGTACAAGTATTAGTTTCAATTGTAATTGTAGGTAGCTTAAATTTTTGTATGTGTGTAAACACTTTCTCCTCCCTCTATTCTTGTAATCTTGAACTATAATTTGTTAATATCAATAAGTTCATTCCGATTCAATCTTCAAGACTGATTCTTCCTTTGAAGTCTTCAAGTTGTTTCGAGAGCTTCTCCGATTCGTATGAATTCGGGAAGTTCATAACAACAACTTTCATAAAGAGATCGTGATGACGTAGGGTTTGGCCCAATTAGGGTCTACGCAATTAACTTGGGCCCCAAGTCAAGTAACCCTAATTCCCATCTATAAATATGGGGCAAAACCTACATCAAGTTCACAATATCCCAATCGCATACAACTCTTACTCTCTCAATGAAAGCACCACCTCATACGATCATTCGATCACACCGCAACGCTGCCACCGCGAGTCCGCAACGCACACGGCAGTTATCGCCGGATCTTCTCCACGATCGTCTTCACGATCGCAACTCTAGGGTTTTTACCTACGGGTCTTGTAGGGTTTTTTCTCCCTTTGCCGTCGATAGGGTCCGACTATCGACCGGCGGGCAATTCGTTGGCCACCCTCCCGAGATCATCATCTAGGGTACGGGTTATTCACGGTAACCGGACCGGAGATCAACGACGTTGACGCCTAAAAAAACCCTTTCGCATTGATGTTCGTGTGTAGGTTTTCCCTTGGAAAAAATATGCATGAACATTTGGCGCCCACCGTGGGGCACGATGCATTATGTCTCGTGTTTCTACCGTCTATCGTTCGGTTTGAGAAGGTTTGTCTTTTCTTATTGAGCTTTTAATTCGTTATATGCGGTTTAAGTACATGAATATTTAGCGCAGATGTTCGCGCGCTTGCGCAACTGTCCACACGCTTTGATCCACGCACGCTTTGCGCACAGTTGTCCGTGACTTTAGACGCAATTTTCATGCGGTTTTACGAATGCTAGTTCATGCGGTTTCCCCACGCATTCTGCATGCGGTTTTTTGCGCATATGTTCGCGGGTTTACGCACAGTTGTTTGCGCAGGCTCCTGTGAACTTATTTTTCGCAGCATAATGAGAAGTTCGATACGATACTTGACAAAAATATCATACCGAACTTAGGGGACTTGATGACGTAGGGTTTGGCCCAATTAGGGTCTACGCAATTAACTTGGGCCACAAGTCAAGTAACCCTAATTCCCATCTATAAATATGGGACAAAACCTACATCAAGTTCACAATATCCCAATCGCATACAACTCTTACTCTCTCAATGAAAGCACCACATCATACGATCATTCGATCACACCGCAAGTCCGCAACGCACAAGGCAGTTATCACCGGATCTTCTCCACGATCGTCTTCACGATCGCAACTCTAGGGTTTTTACCTACGGGTCTTGTAGAGTTTTTTCTCCCTTTGCCGTCGATAGGGTCCGACTATCGACCGGCGGGCAATTCGTTGACCACCCTCCCGAGATCATCATCTAGGGTACGGGTTATTCACGGTAACCGGACCGGAGATCAACGACGTTGACGCCTGAAAAAACCCTTTCGCATTGATGTCCGTGTGTAGGTTTTCCCTTGGAAAAAATATGCATGAACAGATCGTTATCTGAAAACGCTTGAATCACAAAATCAATTTTAGTTTGAAGTTCATGCCTAACCGCTACTGTTCTTCATGAATTTATAATTGATTCAAGTGATTTGGTTATTGTTTGTGTTTGAATCTGATTTCTGACTTCTGCACTATCAGTAAGTAATTACAGATAGATTTCATCATTCAACTGAAGATATCGAAAATCCTCCAGAAAAGCTCACCAGAATCTTCATCGGCATCTTCATACGTTACCGGAATCGTAACTACATCAAGATATTCTGTTATAGCTTCTCTCGTACGATTAAGGCTGAAACGTATGAATCATCACACGATTGAGTACACTGTTGATTCGTTTAGGACCGAAACGTACGTATGGTTATACGTTGATCAACAATTTGGTCTATTGATTTCATATGAGTGAACTGAGGTGAAACGTATGAGTGATTGAAACGTACAATGAAAAGTACGAGTGATTAATTTTACTTTGTTGAAGCGTACGGTAAGAAAAATAATAGGGTTCATCGTTTTGAATTTGGGGAAGAAGAAAGCACTGGGAAAGAAGAGTACATATACTACTCCGTATGTTACAACGTTTTTTTTTTATTTTTATCATTATTATTATTTTTTTATTTTTTGTATAGTTCTGTAGCAGGCCCAAAGTTTACAAATCCCTAACACTCATTAATTGCTTCAAGCCCAAGATCAACCTAAGTCCCAATTGATCTGATTGATCATCAGGTCCACGTTAAAACAAAGTGGCCCATTTGTTACTTTAACATTTACTGCAAGCCCAACAGATCAAGAAGTTTTTTTTTTTTTTTTTTTTTTTTCAAAAGTTCGGTTTCTCACAACGACTTAAAATGTCGAGTATTTCTTCCGTTATACCTCCAAAACCAGATTTTGTTGAACGATTCAACCATCGAGACAAGAGATGTTCTTGTTGTTATAATACTCCGACACCGTGTTCACTTACCATTTATGAGCAAGCAACACAAGGTACAATTCTTGAGTCCATAGCTTTATTAATGACTCCAGAGGAACCGTCTCCTTCAGATGCAGCTCCTCATTATCAGTATAGTTGCTCGTGCCACAACAAGAGGGTAAACGTTAGAATTGTATTTTCGTACAAAATAACCTTCATCAAAAGCTTCAAACACAGCTTCATCTTCAACGGATGAGAGAACAATCTTCCGATTTACCGAAAGCATCAAATGATTTGGAATTGAAAGAGAAAATTTGTAAACTAGAAGATGAACTGAGGATACAACTTCGGAAGACATTTGCAAGTTGCAAGCTTAAATCAAAGAATTGGATTCATCTATTTCATACAACAAATTAGAGAACGGAAAGCTTCAAATAAAAGTGGTTACTCTTCAAACTGATTTACAACTTCAAACAAAGACTTTCAACGACAAAACTGAGACTTCTGCTCACATCATTCAGGATCTTCAATCACAGATTGCTGAAAAACAAATGATTTCATAGGAAAATGGTCGTCTCTAGTCCGAATGTGAACTTGATTCAAAGACCATTCTACAACTTCGCACAGTTGTTGATCATGCTCAAACTCTTAACCGAACATTAACTCATGACTTTGAAAAATGCATTTCTGATTTGTGACATGAGATAGATGTTTAATCAACACCAATTTCAAAACCAACCATGGTGTCGATGGGTACACAAGTTGAAATCCCTATATGCACAAAGCTACATATTTTGGAATCAAAACGTCCTTCTTCTACGGTTGAGAAGCAAAATCCTTCACCGGAGATCCCGGTATACTCCAAACCACATCTTTCAGAATCAAAGCATTCTTCTACGGTTGACAAGAAGGTTCATTCACCAAAAATCCCCAAGGTTTCCAAACCTCACAAATATGTTTCCCACGGACAATGAGTCTACTCCAATTACCAATCTAAACCAATCAAACATTTCAACAACCAACTTATGGGACTAATGGGGAACTCACGGGATTTCGTGACCAATACGAGTGGTTTGCTCATAAACCAAAGCAACTAAGTTCAAAGAAACTAAGCAATCCGTCAGATAAACCATTCAAAAACACTCCTTCAAAACCATTCAAGTAGTCATTGAAAGAGTTACTTTCCTTTAAGCCACGACCTATGAATCTAGCTAAACCAAAACTTTTTCAGACCGATATTCATTCTCAGTGGAACTCAAGATCAATCAAGCAAATCGATCGTGCCTAAAAATGGTATGTCAACAACGATTTCAAATCGATTTGATTACAATATGGCGTACACATATTTCAGTGTATGCCCCGGACTTCAAGGTTATCAACTTCAATATTAACCTATGTTACATGATGATCTTGTTGCACGCAATCATCATGAGGGGGAGAAATCATTCAAAGGTTGATGTTCATCTACTACTCAAGCTTTCGCGAGACAAAACAAAGTAATGGAAATAACCAGTGCCGAATAAAGCGGGAGTGAAACAATAACTCTAATGTCTAGGGGGAGAATATTCAAGTTGATCTAAGACATTCCAACAAGAAGAATTTCTAAATGTCAACAAAACAAAGAATTTGCAATGAACGTCGCTTGGAGAATCAATCTTGCAAAGCAAAGAACCTGCAATGAGCGTTGCTTGGAGAATTATTCGTGCATATAAAGAGACTTTCACAAGAAGAGGTTTCTACATGTTCAAATCATCTGTTATGGTTATTCTAAGGGGGAGAGTTTAAGACATCGAAGAGATCCTAGAGTGCTTAAAGTTAAATTTAATCGACGCACATCAAGGGGGAGAATGTTAAGTCAGCAAATATTTTGATGTGCATTGACTAAATTGGGTGATGTAAGGGGAATGGTATACACATATAAATACCATTACCTCACTAGTGTGTTTAATCTCTTCCCTCACAATTACACCAAGATCACACACACTTCTCCCAATTCCCTAACACATTGTAACTAATCTTGGCACTTAGTTGAGTCAATAAACTTAAACTGATCTTCATCTTAGCACCTTCATCACCATTGCTATACATACACATATATACATATGATATACATACATTCAACCAAATCAAACACGAATTCGAAGCTAAATTGAGATTAACAAGTATATATACGAGCTTAGGGTTACTTTATCATGTTACACACCACATGCAACCCTAAGTCCGTATCATCGATCTGCAGTCGTCTCAAACTACTTACCCAATTATAGAGGGTTCAAGGTGTCGATCTAATCTAGTTTATGTGTCTAGGTTTGATATAATCGATCCCAAGAGTTAAAGTTATTCGATTAAAAGCTTTGACTTTTGTTTTTCGCCTTAAGATAGAGTTTAGATTGTCTCTAAGATCCAGATATACGTCCAACAAAAGCCCAAACCAAATAAATGAATAGTTTATATATATATGATATATGTAGGGGATGAATGTGGTCATGTGGACATTTTGAGGTGCAGTTTGTGTTAAACATAATCAGATGATAGTTATCATTATCATGTAATTACTATTACTAATACTAATATCAGCCAAAGTATATATTGTCATTTTGTGTGCAATTTTTGAAACTTTTATTGTCGTTTTAAACATTGGTTAATAATATAAGAAGTAAAGCATTGATAATTTATTGAGTTAATTACTAGTAATTTATAATAATATAAGAAGTAAAGCATTGATAATTACTTAAGTTAATTACTTGAGTTGAGAGACGACAATGCGGTACTAACAACCTTTAGTGATGGAATACAGTATTTGTTATCTGTTATTGTGATTTTATGAAGTTAGGCATAAGCGTTGAAGTGAAGGTAAGGATCAACTATTCACTCCAAGAATTAAAGAGTAGCCTCTTGAGTGTTTCCGATTAAGACTGCAAGGTAAGGCTTTTGAAGGTTTTTGCAATGGTGAGTTAGTGTGGGTGGTGGTTCTAACTGCCTTCCTTCGGTCTCTGATGAACGCGTTTTACCGGTGATGGTGGGTCGCCAAAGTGATTTTCAGTAGGTTATGTCTTCCTCTTATGTATGAACGCATTTTACCGGTGATGGTGGGTCGCCAAAGTGATTTTCAGTAGGTTATGTCTTCCTCTTATGTCGGTTTTCTGTTTCGTTTTCCCCCTTAAGTCTAGTCCATAACCCCCTTCACCTTTTGCTCATATTCTTTATAGATGGTTTCTGTTCAAGCGACTTTTCCCCGTGTCACTGCTTTTCTATTCTCACATTACGTCTTTCTCGATTCTCAAATGCGGGTTTTCTAGTATGATCATTGGTGTATGTTATGGGGTTCAAGGATGTTTCCTGACATCCGTATGGTAGGTTCAGTTAGCCGGCAGTGACATTCAGTTTTCAGCTGGTTTCACCCCTCTTATGTTATTTACTTTGTGGTTGTATTGTTGTGTGTGAAGATTAATCAAGATCGTTTGTCTAAAAGTCAAGTTTTTGGTCGCTGGAACGCTCGCGGTTCGCGAGCATAAGATCATTGGGCACGAGGATGTGCTGAAAACAGGTTGAGAGCTCTCGCAGGGCACGAGGCAAGGCTAGCAGGTTGTGAGGCATATTTCACATGGCTTGTGGATCGCGAGACATCTCTTGTAGATCACGAGGCCGTGTCGACCATAATTGGTTTTTGACTAGGTTTTCTCGTTGGGTTCCGATTCGTCTTTCTTTTTGCACTATAAATAGATCCTATGTAATCCATACATTGTATGTACAAAATTTATCAATAAAATCTCTCTAGGTGGCCGTGGAGTAAAGTAATTACATCGATTACATATAACCACATTAATATCTTGTGTCGATTTAACTTTTCTCGTTTATACTTTCGTTTATTGTTGTGGGTGGGTGATTTTGCTAGATCATCTGCGTTGTTTCGGTCCTGAAATCCTAACAAGTGATATCAAGAACTCAAGGTTCGAGTTTGGGATCAATGGCGAAAGACAGGAAACTTAGGATCGAACGGTTTGATAGAAAAGACTTCGGCGGTATAATGATGGTTTAACGTTCTTGGTTAGATTGTTTAGTTGATGGGTTGACGAGATTGGTTTGATACTCTTCAAGTGGAAGATTGTTGTGTGTGAAGATTAATTAAGATCAATTGCCTAAAAATAAAGTTTTGGTCGCTGGAAGGCTCGCGGATCGTGAGCATAATATCATGGGAAGATGTGCTTAAAAAAGGACGAGAGCTCTCGTAGGGCGCGAGGCAAGGCTCGCAGGTTGCGAGGCATATTTTACATGGCTCGCGGGCGCGACACATTTCTCGTGGATCATGAGGCCGTGTCGACCAGAATTGGTTTTGAACTAAGATTCCTCGTTGGGTTCTGATTCGTCTTTCTTTTTACACTATAAATAGATGTTTATGTAACACATACATTGTACGCACGAAATTTAACAATAAAATCTGTCTACTTTGTCGTTGAGTAAAGTAATCGCATCGATTACATATAACCACGCTTATATCTTGTGTCGATTTAACTTTTCTCGTTTATACTTTTGTTTATTTTTATGGGTGAATGATTTTGCTAGACCATCTGCGTTGTTTGAGTCCTAAAATATTAGCATATATAAGTCTGCAATCGAGACTCTATGATGATAGGGTAGTTTGGGTAGTTCCTTGTGTGTGTTTGAGTGTGGTTTGCGGTGGACTTTGTTATTTGGATAACCTAGTTTTGGTTGTTTTAAGGACCTCTGATCTATGTTAATTTAGATTTATGCTTTTTCGCCGAAAAAGTGTTATCACCATACACCTTGTCTAATATTCTCAATAAGGTAATGCTCGGGAGCTCGAGTTCTGGTAACATCACCCTTTTAAATAAGTTCCTTCCACAATCATTGGGAGTGTTTGTTTGGAGATCAATGCGTGGAAGGTTACCGGTGAGGCTCGAATTAGACAAAAGGGGCGTTGACCTCAATTCGGTTCGTTGTCCGGTTTGCGATAATGCCCCGGAATCTGTTGAGCATATCATTTTGGAATGTAACTTGTCGATAGAAATTTGGTCACGGGTTCGGGATTGGTGGAATATTCCTTCCAGTTCAGTTTACACAGATTGCAAAATGGCTTTTAATGTGGAAGATAGTCGTGGTTGGAAGCAAAATGGTCATTTGATTTGGCAAGCGGTTCGATAGTTTAGCGGATATCTTATTTGGAGAAATAGAAATCATAAAGGTTTCAACAATGTATCTAAATCTAGTGAGAATATTTTTAATGAAATCCAAGTTAGAAGCTTTGAATGAATTTCGAAGAGAGCAAAAACACTATCGGTGGCTTGGCATCAATGCCTCTTAAATCCGAGTTATTAGGGCAACGTGACTTCTATAAGATCCGGAATTGGTTAACTTGGACTTTATTTGGTTAATGGTTTAGCGTAAATTTGTGTATAATCTTGTAGTCTATTTTTCGAGTTGTTCTCTCGAGTGGCTCGCTTTTGGCATGCCAATGTACATTTGTATATTGTTTTGAGTTTTAATATACCTTTTTGCTTTTCAAAAAAATAAAAGAACCGGAATACAATCTTGTTATTTAAAATTATTTGGAAAAATTACCTTAATATATTCCCAATGAAGATTTCCAACTCCATAATTTGAATGTTCCTTTTAACATCGAAAATACAACAAGAAGTAAGTCAGATTCGGATAGTAGATGAGAAAAAAAAAATATAACAACAACTGAATAATAGTCTTACAGGATTTTCGTGTGTCAATTTCAGGTCTGTTGAGTTATCAGAATCATCGACAACGTGATCGGAATCTAGGCATTGTACTTGCTTCTCTACAAGGCCAGGTCCGGTCCTAAGCTTTTGGTGCCCCTGTGAGAGAAACAAAATACCAAAGATAAGTTTATTGAAATATAGAAAAATATATTATTGGGGTTTAGAACCTCTTTGAATTGGACTGTTCATTCAAACACTGTTTTTAATTAATAAATAATAATAAAAAGTTGTCGTTTGAAAAGATAAATTTTATCTTACAGGTTTAACATGATCACTTTAAAAGTTGTGTTCATACGTTTTTTTAAGCAAAAGGAAAGCCTATATAATACATATTTACATACATTATAACATATTATTTAGTTATAAGTTTTATGTAAATGTAAATGGTTGCCTTAATAGTTAAATTAAGGCAAAAGCAATGTACCAAGAGTCTATCATTTTCTAAAATCAATTGGTGATAGAGGAACTTTCCCTTAGACTTATATACATACATTTGTTTTCGTCCCATGACCGATGTGAGACTTTGTTTTGGGAGATTTCGATATAAGCCTTCCAGGATCAACTCAACGTGCCAGAGTGCCCTCGAACGAGAGCTGGGTCCACTCATCATTAGGTTTCACCGAGGGTGCGTCATGTCGCTGCATGCGATCGGGGTGCGCCCATTGCGCCGTCCACCACATCGGGGCTATAGCCTAGCGCTGATACCAGTTGTAAGGATCGTATAGCCCAAACACAATGTCCTGCAATATAAGCCCAAGAGTCAATCCTTTTCTAAAACCAATTGGTGATAGAGGGACTTCCCCTTAGACTTATATATACATACATTTGTTTTTTCCCATGACCGATGTGGGACTTTGGTTTGCACCCTTACATTTTTTACAATAATTTAAAATATGTTAAAGTTAAAATGTTAGTTATTATAATTTGGGTTAAAGCCATAAATATGTCATATACTTTCATTTTTGTTCCAATGTAGTCTATATACCCCGAAAAATATCAATGTAGGCTATATACTTTCATAAAGTGTACTAATATGAACGAACAAAACTTATTAACCGGATAAACAATTAAACGATGACGTAGCACCCTACGTGAAGAATGACGTTGGTGATACATCGGAACAAAATAGAAGGTATATAGTGAAATGTCCCGTTCATATTGATTATAAACGTTCCATATTAATTGATTTCGTCGCGAGGTTTTGACCTCTATATGAGACGTTTTTCAAAGGCTGCATTCATTTTTAAAACAACCATAACCTTTATTTTATCGAAAAAGGTTTAAAAAGCATTACGTAGATTATCAAATAATGATAATCTAAAATATACCGTTTACACACGACTATTACAAAATAGTTTACAATAAGAATATATTACATCAAAAATAAGTTTCTGGAATGCAGTTTTTACATAATATCATACAAGCATGGACTCTAAATTTTGTCCTTATTTTAGTATGCAACAGCGGAAGCTCTTAATAATCACCTGAGAATAAACATGCTTAAAACGTCAACAAAAATGTTGGTGAGTTATAGGTTTAACCTATATATTATCAAATCATAATAATAGACCACAAGATTTCATATTTCAATATACATCCCATACATAGAGATAAAATTCATTCATATGGTGAACACCTGGTAACCGACATTAACAAGATGCATATAAGAATATCCCCTATCATTCCGGGAAATCCTTCGGGCACGATAAAAACGAATTCGAAGTACTAAAGCATCCGGTACTTTGGATGGGGTTCGTTAGGCCCAATAGATCTATCTTTAGGATTCACGTCAATTAGTAGATCGGTTTACTAATTCTTAGGTTACCAAGCAAAAGGGGCATATTCGGCTTCGATCATTCACCCATATAATGTAGTTTAAATTACTTGTGTCTATTTCGTAAAACATTTATAAAACTGCATGTATTCTCATCCCAAAATATTAGATTTTAAAAGTGGGACTATAACTCACTTTCACAGATTTTTACTTCGTCGGGAAGTAAGACTTGGCCACTGGTCGATTCACGAACCTATAACAAATATGTACATATATATCAAAGTATGTTCAAAATATATTTACAATATTTTTAATACGTTTTAATGTTTTAAGTTTATTAAGTCAGCTGTCCTCGTTAGTAACCTACAACTAGTTGTCCACAATTAGATGTACAGAAATAAATCAATATAAATTATCTTGGATCAATCCATGACCCAGTGTATACAAGCCTCAGGCTAGATCACAACTCAAACTATATATATTATTTTGGAATCAACCTCAACCATGTATAGTTAACTCCAACATTACTGCATATAGAGTGTCTATGGTTGTTCCAAAATATATTATATAGATGGGTATATATGATATGTCAAAACATTGTATACGTGTCTATGGTATCCCAAGATTACATAATATATATTAGAATACATGAATAATACAATATAAGTTTGTTAAGTTATGATTTGTATAGAATTGTTACAATATTTCCCGTAGCTACAACAATAAAAAAAAATATCCAATCTTGTTTTACCCATAACTTCTTCGTTTTAAATCCGTTTTGAGTGAATCAAATTGCCATGGTTTCATATTGAACTCTATTTTATGAATCTAAATAGAAAAAGTATAGGTTTATAGTCGAAAATAAAAGTTACAAGTCATTTTTGTAAGAGGTAGTCATTTCAGTCGAAAGAACGACGTCTTGATGACCATTTTGAAAAACATACTTCCACTTTGAGTTTAACCATGATTTTTGGATATAGTTTCATGTTCATAAGAAAAATCATTTTCCCAGTAGAACAACTTTTAAATCAAAGTTTATCATAGTTTTTAATTATCAAACCCAAAACAGCCCGCGGTGTTACTACGACGGCGTATGTCCGGTTTTACGGTGTTTTTCGTGTTTCCAGGTTTTAAATCATTAAGTTTGCATATCATATAGATATAGAACATGTGTTTAGTTGATTTTAAAAGTCAAGTTAGAAGGATTAACTTTATTTGCGAACAAGTTTAGAATTAACTAAACTATGTTCTAGTGATTACAAGTTTAAATCTTCGAATAAGATAGTTTTATATGTATGAATTGAATGATGTTATGAACATCATTACTACCTCAAATTTAGTAGGTAAACCTACTAGAAGTGACAAGAAATGATCTAGCTTCAAAGGATCTTGGATGGCTTGAAAGTTCTTGAAGTAGGATCATGACACAAAAACAAGTTCAAGTAAGATTTTTACTTGAATTAAGATAGTTTATAGTTATAGAAATTGAATCAAAGTTTGAATATTATTATTACCTTGAATAAGAAAGATAACCTGCTATAAATAACAAAGGTTTCTTGATCTTAGATGATTACTTGGAATGGATTAGAAAGCTTGGATGTAAACTAGTAAACTTGAAAGGATTTTTGAAGTGTTCTTGAAGTGTTCTTTCTAAGATGATTATAGCTTGATTCTTGAAGTAATTTTTGATGAAGATGATGATTAGCTACTGGAAAAATTCATTCATAAGTGTGTGTGTGTGTGTGTGTGTGTGTGTGTTGAGAGAGAATTAGAAAGAGAATTGGAAGTGAAATGGAGTGAATGATGAGTGGTAAGTGGTGAGTGGTGAGTGAGGTTAAAAGGAGTTCTAGTTAGTTGACTAGTTCATGGTAAAAGTTAAAATTGATTAGTCATACATGATATAATCAAGAGTGGAATCCCATGCTAGTTCCTATTGGTATATACCCACAGTAAGTACGTCTAGAAGCTGTGAATAATACGGGTATGAATACGACTAGAATTCTTGAAAAAAAAGAATGGGAATGTAACTGTACCCATTTTCGTTAAGTATGAGTGTTTTGATATATGTCTTGAAGTCTTCCAAAAGTATATTAATACATCTAAATACACTACATGTATATACATTTTAACTGAGTCGTTAAGTCATCGTTAGTCGTTGCATGTAAGTGTTGTTTTGAAACCTTTAAGTTAACGATCTCATTTAATGTTGTTAACCCATTGTTTATTATATCTAATGGGATGTTAAATTATTATATTATCATGATATTATGATATATTATTATATCTTAATATGATATATATACATTTAAATGTCGTTACAACGATAATCGTTACATATATGTCTCGTTTCGAAATCCTTAAGTTAGTAGTCTTGTTTTTATGTATATAACTCATTGTTAATATACTTATGGAGATACTTACTTATCATAATCTCATGTTAACTATATGTATATCTATATATATATATATATATATATATATATATATATATCGTCATGTCATTTTTACAAGTTTTAACGTTCGTGAATCGCCGGTCAACTTGGGTGGTCAATTGTCTACATGAAACTCATTTCAAATAATCAAGTCTTAACAAGTTTGATTGCTTAACATGTTGGAAACACTTAATCATGTAAAAATCAATTTCATTTAATATATATAAACATGGAAAAGTTCGGGTCACTACAGTACCTACCCGTTAAATAAATTTCATCCCGAAATTTTAAGCAATTGGAGGTGTTGTCGTATCTTCTGGAAATAAGTGCGGGTATTTCTTCTTCATCTGATCTTCTCGTTCCCAGGTGAACTCGGGTCCTCTATGAGCATTCCATCGAACCTTAAGAATTGGTATTTTGTTTTGCTTAAGTCTTTTAACCTCACGATCCATTATTTCGACGGGTTCTTCGATGAATTGAAGTTTTTCGTTAATTTGGATTTTGTCTAACGGAATAGTGAGATCTTCTTTAGCAAAATATTTCTTCAAATTCGAGACGTGGAAAGTGTTATGTACAGCCCGCAAGTTGTTGTGGTAACTCAAGTCGGTAAGCTACTGGTCCGACACGCTCAATAATCTTGAATGGTCCAATATACCTTGGATTTAATTTCCCTCATTTACCAAATCGAACAACGTCTTTCCAAGGTGCAACCTTAAGCATTACCATCTCTCCAATTTCAAATTCTATATCTTTTCTTTTAATGTCGGCGTAGCTCTTTTGTCGACTTTGGGCGTTTTTCAACCGTTGTTGAATTTGTATGATCTTCTCGGTAGTTTCTTGTATTATCTCCGGATCCGTAATCTGTCTATCCCCCACTTCACTCCAACAAATCGGAGATCTGAACTTTCTACCATAAAGTGCTTCAAACGGCGCCATCTCAATGCTTGAATGGTGGCTGTTGTTGTAGGAAAATTCTGCTAACGGTAGATGTCGATCCCAACTGTTTCCGAAATCAATAACACATGCTCGTAGCATGTCTTCAAGCGTTTGTATCGTCCTTTCGCTCTGCCCATCAGTTTGTGGATGATAGGCAGTACTCATGTCTAGACAAGTTCCTAATGCTTGCTGTAATGTCTGCCAGAATCGTGAAAAAAATCTTCCATCCCTATCAGAGATAATAGAGATTGGTATTCCATGTCTGGAGACGACTTCCTTCAAATACAGTCGTGCTAACTTCTCCATCTTGTCATCTTCTCTTATTGACAGGAAGTGTGCTGATTTGGTGAGACGATCAACTATTACCCAAATAGTATCAAAACCACTTGCAGTCTGAAAGGACCCGTCCTAATCCATCCGGACAAAGTCCATATCGATTATAAATGATTCACAACAGTTGATTACATCGCGAGGTACTTGACCTCTATATGATACATTTTACAAACATTGCATTCATTTTTAAAAGACAAACTTTCTTTACAATGAAATTTGACGGCATGCATACCATTTCATAATACATTCAACTATAGTTAACCTAATAATAATCTTGATGAACTCAACGACTCGAATGCAACGTCTTTCGAAATATGCCATGAATGACTCCCAATAATATCCTTAAAATGAGCTAATACACAGCGGAAGATTTCTCTAATACCTGAGAATAAACATGCTTTAAAGTGTCAACCAAAAGGTTGGTGAGTTCATTAGTTTAACATAAATAATCATTTATATCATTTTAATAGACCACAAGATTTTCATTTCTCATAAATAAACGTCCCATGCATAGAGACAAAAATATCATTCATATGGATTGAACATCTGGTAACCGACGTTAACTTAATGCATAGAATATCCCCAAACAGAACCTCTCGTCTGTATAATAATAATCTCGAAGTACTAAAGCATTCGTACCCCGAATGGGACTTGTCAAGGTCCATAGACTATCTTTAGGATTCGCGTCAATCAGGGGCCATTTCCCTAAATTCTTAGGTTACCAGACTTGAAGGGCGATATTCGGTTAATAATCCAACCATAGAATGTAATTTTAAGTACTTGTGTCTATTTCATAAAACATTTATAAAAGCAGCGCATGTATTCTCAGTCCCAAAAATATATATAGCAAAAGCATTTAAAAAGGGAGCAAATGAAACTCACCTAATGTATTTTGTAGTAAAAATACATATGACTATATTGAACAACGCAGGGTTGGCCTCGAATTCACGAACCTATATCATTCATATGTATATTAATACATATATTCGTAATCAAATAAATTGATATATTATATCTTAAATTATATATCTTATATATTTAACTTGTATATATTTAAAATAATTAATATTTATATAGTTTAATATTATACTAAAAATAAATAATTTGTAATATGTATATATTTATATAAATAATCTTAATATATATAATTATATGAAATATTAGGGTAGTTGTAAAAAATATACTCTTATATGGAAAATATTTATTTGTTACGATAATATTGTCAATATAAAAGTAATAATGATAATAATAATAATAACTTTAATACCAATACTTATGTTCATAATAAATATAATAATACTCATAATATTTATTTTTATTATAATAAGGTAAACTAAATTAGTAAAAATCATGATAATAATAACTAACATAATAATAATAATAATAATAATAATAATAATAATAATAATAATAATAATAATAATAATAATAATAATAATAATAATAATAATAATAATAATAATAATAATAATAATAATAATAATAATAATAATAATAATTAAGTAATACTACCTTAAGAGTGTAAGCTTTCAAAAAAAATAAAACTGCCTCAGCCTGGGCTAGAACCCAAGACCTCTTGCTCATCCACTGACACCCTAAACCACTAATCTATTTCTGTCTTTGTGATTTAATATGAAACCCATTGATATTTATCATATGCTCTTCGGCCCAGCAGAAACATGAACCTCGGCCCAACAATCAATTGGATATCGGCCCATCACCATACTTGGCCCAACTCGTAAATATCACAGCCCAACTATTTAAATATATTGAAGCCTAATATAGTAATTCAATAAGCCCAATAAAATTTGGTGAGTTGTTTAATTCATCCCTGAGTTCGTTCGGGATTAAATAAGTGAGAAAAATATATACCGCAGCTTAGTACATCTATTATCCATCTGATTACTTTAATAAAGATAAACTAACAAATCTCCTTTTTGTCTCCCACATGTATTAATATAAGTCCCATTTTTTTCCTTTTTTTTTATAATGCAATCTATAAAGAACTTTAATATAATCAAGTGGTGAGGTGGGTTGTAGGCCAAAGAAGAGAAAAAAATTCCTTTATCCTCTTAAATAATTATTGTTATCATTATCTCCTTTAATTACTATTATCATTAACGTATACCATGAAAACATACAGCTGAAATTTTGGTGTTTATGGTTGGTGTTCGCTGGACTAAACAGAAAAAGAAAAACAGCCGCAGTAGCACACTTTTTATGATGGTTTAAATGGGTGCTGTGTTCTTGGGGTTAACTTGGGTTGCAACCTGATTCGAAGGAGAAGAAACAGAAACAATAATGGTTCGATGGTTGTGTGGTCTTGAGAGTGTTTGTTTGTTAAGCCAAAACAGAAACAACGTAGCCAGTAGTGAAACATGGGGGTGTGATGATGGTTTCGTTGGTTTCATGATGATTCGATGTTTATCGAATTAATCTGAGACAACATTAGATCGTTTGATGGTGATCGAATGGAAATGGGTTTGTTAAACAGGATGAAGGAAGAGATGAACGATGAATACATGAATGAGGTAAATGGGTTTTCGAATGGTGGTGGTGATTGAACTAAGGTGACGGGTGGTTCATAAGGTGGTGATGGATGGCGGTTAAAAAGTGATGCAATGTGGTGGTTGATAAAGATGGTGGTGGTGGTTCGATGACGGTTCACGGTGGAAGAGGGTGGCGGCGGTGAATTGCTTGTATGAGATTTCTCTATGTTGTTCATATTTTGGGTATTGGAGAATTTAAGATGGAGAACTGAGAATTTTTAGTGATAGTATTAGGTGAAGATATATGGTGGTAAATTTCATATGCTTAACTCACTTTTAAATATATAATACATGATAATATAATAATATGATAGATAGATTGCAAGAACGTGCATGTATATAAATATTATAATAAACTAGTGGATTATGAATTCAATATAGTACAGTAGTCTAAAACTATTCTACCGACAGTTTTCTGGCTTTTATATCGTGGTCCGTTGATAAATCAGTGGCGCATAAAAGTCTTCGGAAAAATCCCAAATTTTAAAATTAACTATATTTATTTATTTTGTTCATTATGGTATAGAATTCAGTCACTAAATATTAAATTAAAATTACATTAATTATTCACTCCCAACCCCCAAGTAAAATATAAAAAGTTTTAAAATTTATCAATTAACTTCTAAATGTATTATTAATAAGCCTATAATTTATAAAACTCATTTTTGGATCACCGTTTATTTTAAAATCACTTAAGTTCCTTTTTAACTCGTTTACTATCAATCGAATGAAAAAATTGAGCGTTACCTTTGCTTACTAAATAACTTCGAAATTACAAAATATATATGTTATATGTAATTTATTTATATATAGAATACTTTTTATATATTATTATTATTTTTACAAAATTAATTATAGCAACTACAATATATACTATTTCATATTATAATATACAAATATATGCATATCCATTTACAAGCAATCGTATTGTGAGTCGTCGAAACTGGTCGAAGGTTAATCAAATAACAGTTCAATATTTTGAGATTCAATTAAATAGACTTGCTTATCATGTCGAAACCACATAAAATTAAGTTTAAAATTAGTCGGAAATTTCCGGGTCGTCACAGTACCTACCCGTTAAAGAAATTTGGTCTCGAAATTTGATTGGAATGGTCATGGCTGACAATAAATATGTTTTCATGACTCATATAAGCTGGTAACTAGAGTTTTATTACCATTGAGTAATAAGGATAAAATAATTCAATTATACGAAGAGTATGAATGAAGCTATCACAAAAGGGTGATAAGTTTCATCTTAACTTTTAACGTAGTCACGATTGAATTTCGGAATTCAAGGGATTTAAAGAAAATCTTCAAAATCTAAAAAATTTGATTTTTCGGCGAATAAGGAAGTTAAGATCTCTATAATTAAATACGGTGATCTGCCTCGATTACTCCGTCTGATATTTTCATTATAAATTAAACTCTTTCGTCCCATTATTCTCACTATTCCTATACTTTATTTCTTAGTTCACACATCCAAAAGATTGTGAAAATGCTTAATCCAGTTCTAATACTTGATATTTTCCTAATTATCCTTCTTTCCAATCTTCCACCAGAAAAATTTGTTTCCTTCTATTATTACTCTAGGGTGATTCTATTCTTAATTATACCGTGTCTTTATATTGCTATTCGTATTAATATCCATGGTTTGTAACCTCCGTGTGGTTATTGGGCTTTATATTTTCTCTTATATTTTGGATCTCTTTGCCTTTTTACTATCCTCTCGACCTCTAGTAAACCGAGTAATGGTCCAGAATTCGTAAATTCGGAGTTTCGAATGAACTTAGTGTTCTAACCAAGAAAGATCGTAATCGCACGATTTGATTTGTCATATTACCAGAATCACTGAGAATAGAACTATCAAGAATATATTTTCTTGATTTGTTTAGAAGTTAAGCAGAATGAAAGAATTATGTAACATGGCACATGATGATGTTATAATCTGTGAATCATCACATTTCATTAGAAACTCAACATGACTTACTGTAATATAATCACGTTGATCAAGTGTCATTATATTATACTAACTCATGCTTCAGTCCCCAACACTACTTCAAAATCATTCATATTTTAAACTCGAAGGTTTCAGAATTTAGAAACTAAAAGAGTTTCTTTTATGATGTAACACCGATAGCACGAAGAGATAACTAATTTTGGATAAGAATAGTTATGAAAATATCCTTAGGAATATTGAAGATGTTTATGATGATATTTTCAGAATTTCTAAGATCTAAGGTAGATGAAGGAAGATTTTCCACAAAATTTAACATGACTTCGGAGCAAGATATTCTCTAAAGATTTCAACGGATCCAGAATTATCTGGATTCTTTGAATATAGGGTATAGTCCTTGTATTTGTCCTTGGTCTCCTTCGTGGTTAGCTCAATCCATTTTCCAGTTCCAACTTTTCTGAGCTTTTCCAACATACTATTCTTTATCATAAAACTTCTGACGATTAATGTCGTTTACGGTTGTCTACGGTTTCTGCTGCTTCATTCAGCTTTTTCAACATTCAGAGTATTGATTTGTGACTGAGTGCTTTTCAGAATTTTAGAATGAAAGATCATAATTCTAAGAGATAAATATCATACATATAACTGTTGATGTAGATATGCTGTAAGTTTTCAAAGTACTGATTCCTGATTCACGGTAATTGGTATGGCAGTTCTCGTTACAAGATGCGGACGAGTATATGATAGGATTTCAATGAATAAATATAATGATTTATCAGAGAGATTTAAGCCAAGAAGCATCGAGGTTGTTGGTACGTCTGCTGGTAATATGGTGGAATATAAAAGAATTCTCCGATATCAAAAGGGTAATCGTATATATCAGGATTATAGTAAGGCTACTTCGAATGAAAAGTCGAAGTTGACTTGCTAGAGCTGTGACAAAATTGGCTACTTTGAAAAGGGATCGCAAAGTTATTTTTGCTAATAAATGCCAAAGGATCTGACGCGGCTACGTGTTAAACTTTTACTCGGTTGCCGAGAGTTTCTCAGGTGCATAACTATATGCATAAATCTTTCCTTCCGTAGATGAAGTGCGGTTGGTTCATTCTCTCGATTGAGGTGTTTTCAAGAATCATGAAGAGTTTGAACGCAGATTGTAATCGTCAAGACACAAATGAGGTTTAAGATGAAATCAAGTGGAAAACTTGAAGAATTGTTTAGTTTCATATGTTATAGTCAATATTTTAATTTATTTTAATTGTCCAATGTTGGTAGTCCACAGTTGATAGTCCACAGTTAGCAATTCAATAGTTCATATATAGTTTAATATATAATATTTGAATTAATTAATACGTATCGTGACCCGTATTCGTCTCAGACTCGATCACAACTCAAACTATATATATTATTGTAGAATCAACCTCAAACCTGTATAGCTAACTCACGCATTACTGCATATAGAGTGTCTATGGTTATTCCAAATAATATATATAGATGGGTCGATATGATATGTCAAAACCTTGTATACGTGTCCCGGTATTTAAAGTACGTAAAATAAATAACAGAAATTAAATGACGATAAATAAAGTGCGTAAAGTAAATAACATAAATTAAATGACGATAAATAAAATTGCGAGAATGTAAATTGCGATAATTAAATCAAATGCGATAAATAAATTACGATAAATAAATTGCGATAAATAAAATGTAATCAGTTAGCTAGGAACAGTTAGCTAGGAACAGTTAGCGTGGATTCTTAACAAAATTTCTCATAGTTAATTTGTTTGTTTCTAACAAATTTTATTTTGTCAAATGTTTTCTTCGTTATGACACTTGTTGGATTCTGATAAATCAAAATCCAAATATGAAATTGGATGAATATGGTTATTCTGTGGTGAACGGATTTGTATATCGGTGGATGTAGGTAGGATAGTAAACAACTGTTGAATCAGCTTCAAAGAATGTACAGTGTAACTTATTAATGTGAAATCTGAATATTCCTCGGGTATTATCTACCCGTTAAAATATTTTCACCATTAACAGTTTGTACAAAAAAATTTTTAATTACAATCTTTATGAAAATATATTTACATATATATTTTCTTCAGATGTAAATCTTGGATTTTAATGAGTCAATATGATATTAGACTCATTTGATTTACTGTTAGAACAAGAATATATAATCTCTAAAACATTAGAGATTACATAATCGCCATGTCAAATGAAGATAAATGATGTAGAATGGTACGTAGAACGATGATTATACTCGAGGTACAGAATGAGATGTTGAGGCATGGATTGTTGATGGTACGGGTGCTGTTACTGATGGTACTATTAGTGCCGGTGATGTTGTCGAAGCTGGTATGTTTTGCACCATATTTTCCAAGGCTACAACTCGGGCACGAAGCTCGTGGACTTCTTCCATTATGCCGGGTTGATTGTCGGTCGGAACGAGTGGATGAATAAGGTTTAGAATTTTAGATAGAATACAATCGTGGTGAGATATTCGGGAAATGAGGGTGAAAATGGTGTTTCAGACTGGTTCGTCGGTAAGTGCTTCAGGTTCATTGCCAAGAGGTAAATTCAGTTTGTGGGTGAAAAGGGTCGCCTTTCTCTCGTCTCCATCAGTTAAGTCGACTACGAATCCATCAGATGAATTGGGGATGGTTGATTGGTTGATTCATTCTGGTGACGCTGCCTCCGGAGCTTAGGTGAACATTCATGTCGGAATAGCTATCAAAATAACTATCGGAATAGCTATCGGAATCTGAGGGACTCGAACTGGTTGAGGGATTCATCTCGTACGATCAGATGAAGGATTTTCGATAAGAAATAGATTATAGGATGTAGATTAGTATCCTGTAATACATAATTTACTTATGCATATAAAATACTAAAATCTCATAAATTACGGAGGAATCTACGGAATCTGTCAGGAAAAGGTAACAATAATAGATACGCTAAGATATGAATTAGCAGATACGCTAAGATATGAATTTATCTATACACTGTCTATGCAATAGAGGCAGTCAGACGTGTCTTAGACTTTAAGGATGATAAGCAAATAATTTTCGACACGAAATGATAAGCAAAACTTTTGACATGCAAACACGGTCGAAGTCCAGACTCACTAATGCATCCTAAGGACTTATCAATTAGACACACTAATGCAGACCTGGTTCGCTAAGACCACCGCTCTGATACCAACTGAAAGGACCCGTCCTAATCCATTCGGACAAAGTCCATATCGATTATAAACGATTCACAACAGTTGATTACATCGCGAGGTACTTGACCTCTATATGATACATTTTACAAACATTGCATTCGTTTTTAAAAGACAAACTTTCTTTACAATGAAAGTTGACGGCATGCATACCATTTCATAATACATTCAACTATAATTTACCTAATAATGATCTTGATGAACTCAACGACTTGAATGCAACGTCTTTCGAAATATGCCATGAATGACTCCTAATAATATCCTTAAAATGAGCTAATGCACAGCGAAAGATTTCTTTAATACCTGAGAATAAACATGCTTTAAAGTGTCAACCAAAAGGTTGGTGAGTTCATTAGTTTAACATAAATAATCATTTCCATCATTTTAATAGACCACAAGATTTTCATTTCTCATAAATAAACGTTCCATGCATAGAGACAAAAATATCATTCATATGGATTGAACACCTGGTAACCGACGTTAACTTAATGCATAGAATATCCCCAAACAGAACCTCTCGTCTGTATAATAATAATCTCGAAGTACTAAAGCATTCGTACCCCGAATGGGACTTGTCAAGGTCCATAGATCTATCTTTAGGATTCGCGTCAATCAGGGGCCATTTCCCTAAATTCTTAGGTTACCAGACTTGAAGGGCGATATTCGGTTAATAATCCAATCACAGAATATAATTTTAAGTACTTGTGTCTATTTCGTAAAACATTTATAAAAGCAGCGCATGTATTCTCAGTCCCAAAAATATATATAGCAAAAGCATTTAAAAAGGGAGCAAATGAAACTCACCTAATGTATTTTGTAGTAAAAATACATATGACTATATTGAACGACGCAGGGTTGGCCTCGGATTCACGAACCTATATCATTCATATGTATATTAATACATATATTCGTAATCAAATAAATTGATATATTATATCTTAAATTATATATCTTATATATTTAACTTGTATATATTTAAAATAATTAATATTTATATAGTTTAATATTATACTAAAAATAAATAATTTGTAATATGTAAATATTTATATAAATAATCTTAATATATATAATTATATGAAATATTAGGGTAGTTGTAACAAATATACTCTTATATGGAAAACATTTATTTGTTATGATAATATTGTCAATATAAAAGTAATAATGATAATAATAATAATAATAACTTTAATACCAATACTTATGTTCATAATAAATATAATAATACTCATAATATTTATTTTTATTATAATAAGGCAAACTAACTTAGTAAAAATCATGATAATAACAACTAACATAATAATAACAATAATAATAATAATAATAATAATAATAATAATAATAATAATAATAATAATAATAATAATAATAATAATAATAATAATAATAATAATAATAATAATAATAATAATAATAATAATTAAGTAATACTACCTTAAGAGTGTAAGCTTTCAAAAAAAAAAAATAAAACTGCCTCAGCCTGGGCTCGAACCCAAGACCTCTTGCTCATCCACTGACACCCTAAACCACTAATCTATTTCTGTCTTTGTGATTTAATATGAAACCCATTGATATTTATCATATGCTCTTCGGCCCAGCAGAAACATGAACCTCGGCCCAACAATCAATTGGATATCGGCGCATCACCATACTTGGCCCAACTCGTAAATATCACAGCCCAACTATTTAAATATATTGAAGCTTGATATAGTAATTCAATAAGCCCAATAAAATTTGGTGAGTTGTTTAATTCATCCCTGAGTTCGTTCGGGATTAAATAAGAGAGAAAAATATATACCGCAGCTTAGTACATCTATTATCCATCTGATTACTTTAATAAAGATAAACTAACAAATCTCCTTTTTATCTCCCACATGTATTAATATAAGTCCCGTTTTTTTCCTTTTTTTATTTTTTTATAATGCAATCTATAAAGAACTTTAATATAATCAAGTGGTGAGGTAGGTTGTAGGCCAAAGAAGAGAAAAAAATGCCTTTATCCTCTTAAATAATTATTGTTATCATTATCTCCTTTAATTACTATTATCATTAACGTATACCATGAAAACATACAGCTGAAATTTTGGTGTTTATGGTTGGTGTTCGCTGGACTAAACAGAAAAAGAAAAACAGCAGCAGTAGAACACTTTTTATGATGGTTTAAATGGGTGCTGTGTTCTTGGGGTTAACTTGGGTTGCAACCTGATTCGAAGGAGAAGAAACAGAAACAATAATGGTTCGATGGTTGTGTGGTCTTGAGAGTGTTTGTTTGTTAAGCCAAAACAGAAACAACGTAGCCAGTAGTGAAACATGGGGGTGTGATGATGGTTTCGTTGGTTTCATGATGATTCGATGTTTATCGAATTAATCTGAGACAACATTAGATCGTTTGATGGTGATCGAATGGAAATGGGTTTGTTAAACAGGATGAAGGAAGAGATGAACGATGAATACATGAATGAGGTAAATGGGTTTTCGAATGGTGATGGTGATTGAACTAAGGTGACGGGTGGTTCATAAGGTGGTGATGGATGGCGGTTAAAAAGTGATGCAATGTGGTGGTTGATAAAGATGGTGGTGGTGGTTCGATGACGGTTCACGGTGGAAGAGGGTGGCGGCGGTGAATTGCTTGTATGAGATTTCTCTATGTTGTTCATATTTTGGGTATTGGAGAATTTAAGATGGAGAACTGAGAATTTTTAGTGATAGTATTAGGTGAAGATATATGGTGGTAAATTTCATATGCTTAACTCACTTTTAAATATATAATACATGATAATATAATAATATGATAGATAGATTGCAAGAACGTGCATGTATATAAATATTATAATAAACTAGTGGATTATGAATTCAATATAGTACAGTAGCCTAAAACTATTCTGCCGACAGTTTTCTGGCTTTTATATCGTGGTCCGTTGATAAATCAGTGGCGCATAAAAGTCTTCGGAAAAATCCCAAATTTTAAAATTAACTTTATTTATTTATTTTGTTCATTATGGTATAGAATTCAGTCAGTAACTATTAAATAAAAATTACATTAATTATTCACTCCCAACCCCCAAGTAAAATATAAAAAGTTTTAAAATTTATCAATTAACTTCTAAATGTATTATTAATAAGCCTATAATTTATAAAACTCATTTTTGGATCACCGTTTATTTTAAAATCACTTAAGTTCCTTTTTAACTCGTTTACTATCAATCGAATGAAAAAATTGAGCGTTACCTTTGCTTACTAAATAACTTCGAAATTACAAAATATATATGTTATATGTAATTTATTTATATATAGAATACTTTTTATATATTATTATTATTTTTACAAAATTAATTATAGCAACTACAATATATACTATTTCATATTATAATATACAAATATATGCATATCCATTTACAAGCAATCGTATTGTGAGTCGTCGAAACTGGTCGAAGGTTAATCAAATAACAGTTCAATATTTTGAGATTCAATTAAATAGACTTGCTTATCATGTCGAAACCACATAAAATTAAGTTTAAAATTAGTCGGAAATTTCCGGGTCGTCACACAGTCCTTGGCAATTTAGTGATGAAATCCATGGTAATGTTTTCCCATTTCCATTCCGGGATTTCGGGTTGTTGAAGTAGACCTGATGATTTCTGATGCTCAGCTTTGACCTTAGAACACGTCAAACATTCTTCTACGTATTTAGCAACGCCAGCTTTCATACCCGGCCACCAAAAATGTTTCTTGAGATCCTTGTACATCTTCCCCGTTCTAGGATGTATTGTGTATCTGGTTTTATGAGCTTCTCTAAGTACCATTTCTCTCATATCTCTAAATTTTGGTACCCAAATTCTTTCAGCCCTATACCGGGTTCCATCTTCCCGAATAATAAGATGCTTCTCCGATCCTTTGGGTATTTCATCTTTTAAATTTCCCTCTTTTAAAACTCCTTGTTGCGCCTCCTTTATTTGAGTAGTAAGGTTAGTGTGAATCATTATATTCATAGCTTTTACTCGAATGGGTTCTCTGTCCTTTCTGCTCAAGGCGTCGGCTACCATATTTGCCTTTTTCGGGTGGTAACGAATCTCAAAGTCATAATCATTCAACAATTCAATCCATCTGCGCTGCCTCATGTTCAGTTGTTTCTGATTAAATATGTGTTGAAGACTTTTGTGGTCAGTATATATAATACTTTTGACCCCATATAAGTAGTGCCTCCAAGTCTTTAATGCAAACACAACCTCGCTTAATTCCAAATCATGCGTTGTATAATTCTGCTCGTGAATCTTCAGTTGTCTAGACGCATAAGCAATTACTTTCATTTGTTGCATTAATACACAACCGAGACCTTGCTTTGAGGCGTCACAATATATCACAAAATCATCATTCCCTTCAGGTAATGACAATATAGGTGCCGTAGTTAACTTTTTCTTTAACAATTGAAACGCTTTCTCTTGTTCATCTTTCCATTTAAATTTCTTCCCTTTATGCGTTAATGCAGTCAAGGGTTTTGCTATTCTGGAAAAGTCTTGGATGAACCTTCTGTAGTAACCAGCTAGTCCTAAAAACTGGCGTATGTGTTTCGGAGTTTTCAGGGTTTCCCACTTTTCAACGGTTTCAATCTTTGCTGGATCCACCTGAATACCTTCTTTGTTCACTATGTGACCGAGGAATTGAACTTCTTCCAATCAAAATGCATACTTTGAAAACTTAGCGTACAGTTTTTCTTTTCTCAGCAACTCTAGCACTTTTCTCAAATGTTCTTCGTGCTCTTGATCATTCTTCGAGTAAATAAGTATGTCATCGATGAAAACAATGATAAACTTGTCAAGATATGGCCCACACACTCGGTTCATGAGGTCCATGAACATAGCTGGTACGTTAGTCAATCCAAACGGCATAACCATAAACTCGTAATGACTGTAACGCGTCCTAAAAGCAGTCTTTGGAATATCATCCTCCTTCACCCGCATTTGATGATATCCAGAACGTAAATCGATCTTCGAATAAACCGACGAGCCTTGTAGTTGATAAAATAAGTCGTCGATTCTCGGTAGTGGGTAGCGGTTCTTGATGATAAGTTTGTTCAATTCTCGGTAGTCGATACACAACCTAAACGTACCATCCTTCTTCTTGACAAATAAAATAGGAGCTCTCCACGGTGATGTGCTTGGTCGAATGAAACCACGCTCTAAAATTTCTTAATTGCCTTTGGAGTTCCTTCATCTCGTTGGGTACAAGTCTGTATGGAGCACGAGCTATTGGTACAGCTCCTGGTACAACATCTATCTGAAATTCAACGGATTGGTGCGGAGGTAGTCCCGGTAATTCTTTCGAAAATACATCGGCAAATTCTTTTGCGACGGGAACATCATTGATGTTCTTTTCTTCAGGTTTAACTTCTTCGATGTGTGCTAGAATGACGTAGCAACCTTTTCTTATTAGTTTTTGTGCCTTCAAACTACTAATAAGATTTAACTTCGCGTTGCTCATTTCTCCGTACACCATTACAGGATTTCCTTTCAAAACTCCCTAACTCGACTAGTATTAAATCAATTTTAAACGTTTCATCCCCCAGTTTAATTTCTCTCTCCCGACATATATTATCTGCTGAAATTAATTTACCGTTTGCTAATTCGAGTAAAAATTTACTATCCAAAGGCGTCAATGGGCAACTTAATTTAGCACAAAATTCTCTACTCATATAGCTTTTATCCGCACCCGAATCAAATAAAACATAAGTAGATTTATCGTCAATAAGAAACGTACCCGTAACAAGCTCCGGGTCTTCCTGTGCTTCTGCCGCATTAATATTGAAAACTCTTCCACGGCCCTACCCATTAGTATTCCCCTGATTCGGGCAATTTCTAATAATGTGACCCAGTTTTCCACATTTATAACAAACAGCATTGGTATTACTTGCTCCGACACTCTTCGTTTCAGCATTACTTGTTCCGACATTATTTGTTCCTTTAGTTCTGTTAAACTTTGGTCCGTAGTCCTCACACTTTATCGCGCTATGACCATTTATTTTACACCTGTTGCAAAAAGTCGTGCAAAACCCCTGATGATTTTCTTCACACCTATGACATGGCTGTTTTTGGTTTTTGTTGCCGTTGTTGTTATTGAGGTTGTTGTTGGGATTGTTATTGTTGTTGAAACGGTTGTTGTAGTAGTTGTTGTTGTTGAGATGTTTGTTGTAGTTATTGTTAGGATTGCGGTTATTGTTGCGATTGTTGTTACGGTTGTTAGGATAGTTGTTGCGATTGTGGTTGTAATTGTTGTTGTTGTTGTTGTTGTTGTTGTACTGGTGACTCTTGTCACCGTTTTCCTCCCACTTCCTCTTGAGTTGTTTCGTATTGGCTTCTTCGGTCGCCTGCTCTTTAATTCTTCCCTCAATCTGATTTATGAGTTTATGAGCCATTCGACTTGCCTTCTGTATAGAAGCGGGCTCGTGTGAACTCACATCTTCTTGAATCCTTATGGTAACCCTTTTAAAAACGCGTCGATCTTCTCTTCTTCATCTTCGAACGCTCCCGGACATAATAGGCACAACTCTGTGAATCGTCGTTCATATGTGGTAACGTCGAACCCTTGTGTTCGTAACTCTCTAATTTATGCCTTGAGTTTATTGACTTCGTTTCTAGGACGGTACTGCTCGTTCATCAATTGCTTGAATGCCGACCACGATAGTGCGTAAGCAGCATTTTGTCCTACCTATTCAAGATAGGTGTTCCACCACGTTAACGCAGTACCTGTGAAGGCATGCGTAGCGTACTTAACTTTGTCCTCTTCAGTACACTTACTTATGGCAAACACCGATTCGACTTTCTCGGTCCACCGTTTCAATCTAATTGGTCCTTCGGTTCCATCAAATTCCAAAGGTTTGCAGGCAGTGAATTCTTTGTAGGAGCATCCTACACGATTTCTTGCGCCGTTAGCTGCATTGCTAGATTCAGAGTTATTGTTGGTATGTAGCGCAGCCTGTACTGCGGCTATGTTTGCAGCAAGAAAGGTACGAAATTCCTCTTCGCTCATATTCATGGTGTATCGAGTAGTCGGTGCCATTTCCTTCAAAATAGCCAACTGAATCGAGTTAATCATACAGAATATTAAGAGTAGTCAATAGTATTTCGTAGCATAATATGAACTCATTTATAAAAGCTTTTTATTCATATTAGCGTTTTATAATTTTAAATTCTGGTACTACCTACCCGTTAAGTTCATACTTAATAGCTAATATACAATTCAACTACTACAATTCCATATGAAAAACGGATTATAATAATATATCACATACAAATATTCTTCAAACTTACAACTTCGCTATATTACATATAACATGAAATATAGTACACTATGATACAGGACAGTTTTGAAGATAAATCTAGTTAATACGTAAGTTGTTCAGCAAAGGAAATAAAGTCACGTAATTCATAAGTCCAGAAACAAGTCATGCATTCTGGTTTACTAAGATGACTTCCCATACTTGGTCTTGTGGAAAATAACCGTTATAACCATTGGCTAGGCAGCATGTTGTAATGTTGTCAAAAGGACGAGGGTTTCGTAATGTCCAACAACCCCGTAATAATCTAAAAACCTTGTTTCTCACCTCAACTACTGAATCCGTCACTTGTGGAAAGGTTTTATTTAAAAGTTGTAATCCGATATTCTTTTTCTCACTTTGGTAAGAAGCGAACATCACTAACCTGTAAGTATAACATGCTTCTTTATGTTGCATGTTAGAAGCTCTTTCTAACTCGCGAAATCCTATGTTGGGATATGTTGAGTCAAAATAGGTTCTTAACCCGTAGCGTAAAATTGCATTTGGGTTCCCCGCATTTAATGGTTTAAAGAAAACACGGCATAACTTACGGTCTCCCCAATGTGATATACCTCACCTATCAAAGGAAAGCCTTTTATAAACTAAGGCATTTCTGGAAAGTCTTTCAAATGTTTGACAAGTTAATTTCGCCATAACTAAATGTTCTGATGAATTCTGACCGACTCTAGACAAGATTTCCTCAATCATATCCTCTGGTAGGTCTTCTAAAATATTCGGTTGTCTACCCTTAATGTCCATTTTGTTTTTATACTATAAAATAGACAAGGATTAGATTCGTAAAAGATAATTAACAAACAATACAAGCAATTTTTACATAGAACATAAAAGTACAAGCACACTACAATACATACAATACACAACATGATTACAACCCTCTAATCTGAATCACTGGTTTCTTCTTCTTCGGACTTGGTTCATTTTCCTAATTTTCTAGGAATATATGGTGTTCCTCTAATACGAGCCGTCGTTTTCCATAATGGTTTAGAAAAATCTGGTGGTTTAGAGGTTCCCGGGTCATTGTTACATTTTAGGAAATACGGATGTTGTCGATACATATAAAGTTCATCGGGGTTGGAATCGGGTTTCTCTATTTTTATACCTTTTCCCTTATTATTTTCTTTCGCTTTATTAAATTGGGTCGACGTAATTTCTATAACATCATCGGAATCCTCATCGGGATCCGATTCATCGGAAAATTGGTAATCTTCCCAATATTTTGCTTCCTCGGTGGAAACACCATTGACCATTATTAACTTTGGTCCGTTGGTTGAGGATTTTCTTTTATTTAATCGATTTACTATAGGTATCAATATTTCTTCCTTTAGAACCTCTTCTTCTTCTGGTTCCTCCTCTTCCGATTCCTCCTCTTCTGGTTCCTCTTCTTCCGGTTCCTCCTCTCCGGTTCCTCCTCTTCCGGTTCCTCTTCGGGAATTTGTGAATCTTCCCAAAATATATTTGATTCTTCATTATTATTAGGTGAATCAATGAAATTTGTACTAGAGGTAGACATCTATCACACAATATCAAACATGTTAAGAGATTAATATATCACATAATATTTACATGTTAATAATATATAGTTCCCAACAAAAAAATGTTAAGCAATCGTTTTTGAAAAAAAAAAACACGGTCGAAGTCCAGACTCACTAATGCATCCTAACAAACTCGGTAAGACACACTAATGCAATTTTCTGGTTCTCTAAGACCAACGCTCTGATACCAACTAAAATGTCCCGTTCATATTGATTACAAACATTCCATATTAGTTGATTTCGTCGCGAGGTTTTGACCTCTATATGAGTGTAACTTCCAAATTATTTAAGGTATTATTTTATGAAATTTTATTATTTTATATATACATGGATGAAATGATTTTATATAAATAAATGGACAAGAGTTAAGTTTGTTAGTTAAGTTAGAAGGGACTAAAGGTGCAAAGTTAGAATTAAGGACCTCCCATAATAGAGTTTTGATGGGAAGGGTAGAAATTGCAAATAAGACATAGTTGCTTTAATAAAAGAAAAGAAAATACTGATAAATTATTATCAGTTATAAAATAAAATACAGAGACTTGTGTGTGTGTGTGCAAGTGTCGACATTCACAAGGAGGAAGAAGAGGAGTTCAAATCAATGAAATTGTGTTCATGCAAGCATAAATTAGTGAAATCTAGAGTACTCTAATCATCCTAACAAGCTTTAAATCTTCAATTTCATCTTCTTTGTGCACAATTAGGGTTCTTGAACTCTTAAAGACAAGGTATGAGTTTCTATGTCTAAGTATTGCTATTATTGGATGATTGTGATGAATCTTATGCTTAAATGATGTTGTTTGTTGAAATTGTGCACACTTGAATGATTCTAAACGAATTTGTTAGTAATTTTGGGAGTAAGTTCAAGTATGAACTTACATTTTGAGTGTGTGATATGAATATGGTGAAATTGGTGATGTTTTAGCTTAGAATCAAGTCATGCACACTAGGTGTTTGATGAAATGTCTCAATGAAATGTTTATGTGCTCTAGTTGGTAATTATGAAGAAGAATGTTCATGTATGAATTGTTGTTATTGTTGTAAGTCATGAAATTTGAATAATTGATGATTTAGGGTTGCTAGTAATGGAAATGGATTTATGCACATTTGATGTTTAATGGAAGAATCGAAGGAAATTGCATGTTATGATTATAAGAGACGAACTAGAGAATTGCATGATTAAGGAAATAATGTTGGATTGATAATGTTGTTATATTGGAAAAGATGAGATCAAAATGCTATGTGTGTAAGTGTTTATATGTATATAGTAGCAATATAGGGTTAAGTCAATGTATATGTGTATGAAGGTGTGAAAGTTTATGAATGTTGTAATTTTGATTGAGTTATGTTATTGATGAGATTAGCTCATGTATAGGTGCTAATCAAGGTAAAGGAGCCTCAAGTGATCAAGGAAATCCGTTTAATCAAGGTGAGTTTATAGGGGGTAAAATGGGCGGGTCAAGAGTGGCTTAGTGTTCTCGGATTGCATCCGTGCAAGAGAGTAACGACTAAGTACACTAGTTGAGTAGCTTAGATAGAATTATTAGGTTCACCTAATAATTGTATCTATGGTTGATGTGTAGCTTAGGCAAGATTATTACTTTGCTAGTAATCTTGTCTATGGTATGATTTAGCTTAGACACTTTAAGTGTCTATGTGTGTTTATGAGAATGGAATGAGATTATGGTAGCTTAGGCATACGAGTATGCCTATGGTTAGCTTAGATATGATTACTAGGGTCGGCCTGGTAGGTCATGTCTATGGTAAGTAAGAGTCAGATCCGAAAGTAAGTAAGCAACTGTTAGGTTGAAAGACAAGTAATGTGATTGTTATGCCCAAAGTTTTATGCTTCATTATTCGCATATAACTCACTAAGTGTAAAAGCTTACCCCCGTGTTGTTTATGTTTTTAGGAACAAAAGGTCATCGAGAAGGCAAGAAACCCGTTTGAGGCTAGAGGAGCATTGGCATTGTAGTAAGTGGTAATGCAAGTCTCTATTTTGAATCAAGCTCTAATGGTACCGCTTATCAACGTCAAGTCTTATGTATTTGATATTTATGCTTCCGTCAAGCTTTGGGACCAAATGATGTATTTGAAATGTGTAAACACGTTTTCTTGACTTAAACGATGTTCGTAATGTTGAATGATGTAAGAAACTGGTTTAATCAAGTTTAAATATGCTTTAGGATGATATAATGCGTTTTGAGTTGATAAATTGGTCAAATTGTGGTTTTGAAATTGTGTTGCAGATCAGTCCCAGCTCACGTTATACGTCGCGCCGCGATAATCTGTGCCGCGCCGCGGCCTTGAACGTATTTTGAAAACAGAAAGGCTGCTAAACATGGGATAAAATCCCTTTATATGTCGCGCCGCGACAAAAGGAGCCGCGCCGCGGCAAATAACTGGGTCTGAGCAGACACCAATTTTAAAAAAAAAAAAAAATTTATCGTTTAGAATGGCGTTAAAAGTTGGTATCAGAGCTATGGTTTAAGGGACTTGGATAACCCACGATAGGGATTATCTTGGCTTAAACCATTGTTGTTAAAGGGTAAGCGGTTTAGGACTTGCATGAATGTTAATGTCGTATGATTGTGCCATGCTCCATAGGATAGAGTCGTTGACGAGACTTGTAGTGTAATGCTAAGATCATGATTGATTTAAGTAAGGAGTTTAATACTCATTAGCCATGGGTCATAATGGATTAAATGCGTAATAAGATGGTGTAATGACAACAGGCCATTGTCATTACTTCATTTTAGTATGCATGAACGTCTACTATGGTCATGGTGAATTGAGTTAGGAATTCTTTCGGTTTGCTTGGTTATGATAAATAATGATGTAGGTATTTGAACTAATGAGTTGGGTGTTTTGTTTCAGAATGGCCATCGTATCCCCAAACGGAGGTAATGATGAGGACGATGAGTACGTCCACACCCCATCAATGGAGTCTATTGAAGGCTCACAAAATGAATCCGATGAGGTTACTATGCCAAATGATATCTCGGGACAAATAGGACAAGCTTTGATACGATACACCTCAACCCTCTTAGAAAAGATAAAGACGTTGATAAATGATCAATTGGACGAAAAGTTAAAGACACTTATGACCAATAATCCTACTTTAAGAGGAGAAGGGGGAAGTGGAGTAAGACAGGAAGAAGTAGAAGCCCCGAGAAAGAAAGATGATCGTTTTGAGTATAAGAATTTTGCAAATTGCCATCCATCGGAGTTTCATGGTAAGGTTGACCCAATTATTAGTCAAAGGTGGATTGATGAGTTGGAAGAAACTTTTATGTTGTGTGGATGCCCCGAGCATTTAAAAGTAATTTACGCGGCTCATCAAATGAAGGGAAGTGGTTATGAATGGTGGAATTTCATAGTTAAGTCACATGGGCGGGATGTGGCAACAACCTTTTCGTGGGATAAATTTCGTGAAATGTTTATGACTCAATTTGCTTCACCCGCCGAAGTTAGTAGGTTGAAATCCGAATTTATGAATATCGAACATGGAAGTAAATCGGTGACCGAGTTTAATGCCGAGTTTAATGATAAGTCCCGGTTTTTCCCGGACTTTGTTTCAAGCCCCAAGTTGATGATGGATCACTATCATGAGAAGTTAAACCCCGAAATAAGTGATTTTATCGATAAGAGCACGTATAAGACTTTAGTCGAAATGATGAATAGGGCTCTTGTGAGGGAACATGAACTTAGGAAGAAGGCGGCGTTTAAACGAAAGTTAGATCAAGATTCAAAGTCAATGCAAAGTGTTAGCCCGAAGAAGGGTAAGTTTAGTTCCGAGTCCCCACACAAGTCAAAAGGGGGTTTCATGTCGGGAAAGAGCGGTGGGAAAGAAGTGAATACGTGTAGTAGGTGTGGTAAGAATCATACGGGCGAGTGAAAAGCGGGTACCACCGATTGTTATTCATGTGGGAAGCCGGGTCATAGGGCCGCCGAATGTCCTAAGAAGGGTAAACAGTGTTATTATTGTTTTGAAAAGGGTCACTTTCAAGCAGAATGTCCGGAGTATAAGAAGGATTTAGCTAGTGGTAGTGTTAAGAAGGAGGTTAAGACGGAACCGAAGACTAGTGATAGCCGACCAAGAGCCCGAGCTCATCAGATTACCGCACTTGAAGCGAAGGAGTCCCAAAATATGGTGTTATGTACCTTTATTGTAAACTCTTTACCTGCGCATGTTTTGTTTGATTCCGGTGCTACGCGGTCGTTTGTTTCTTATTCTTTTTGTAAACATTTTGACACGACCCCAAGTATGTTAGAGCATCCTTTAGAGGTTGAGATAGCGGATAATAAAACCATCATGGTGTATAGCATCATTAAGGGATGTGAAATTATTTTGGATGATGAAAAGTTTGTTATAGATTTAATACCCATGCATATGGGAGAATTTCAAGTAATTGTGGGTATGGATTGGCTAGATGACAATGAAGGGATAATTTTGTGTCGTAAGAAAATTGTATTAGTTCAATCACCAAGTGGGAAGGTTATATGGATTTACGGGGAACTGGCTAGGCGTGCTATTCCTATATGCACGTATGCTAGGGCTAAAAGATTTTTGTATCATGGGTGTTGTGCGTTCTTGGCACATGTGGTTGATAATTCGAAGAATGTTGTTGAAATAAGTGATGTATCGGTAGTTAATGAATTTCCGAATGTGTTTCCGAATGAGTTGCCCGGTGTACCTCCTGAAAGAGAGGTAGAGTTTAGAATAGATTTGATTCCCGGAGCCACGCCAATCGCCAAAGCCCCTTATCGATTAGCCCCGTCGGAAATGAGAGAAATGATGACTCAACTACAAGATTTGATAGATAAGGGTTTTATACGTCCTAGTAGTTCACCTTGGGGAGCTCCAGTTTTGTTTGTGAAAAAGAAGGATGGGACAATGAGAATGTGTATAGACTTCATGAATTGAATAAGGTCACTATTAAGAATAAATACCCATTACCAAGAATAGATGATTTGTTTGATCAATTACAAGGTGCAAGTTTCTTTTCAAAGATAGATCTAAGGTCGGGTTATCACCAATTAAAAGTGAGGGAAGAAGATATCCCTAAAATGGCTTTTCGTACGAGGTATGGTCATTATGAATTTGTGGTTATGCCTTTTGAGTTAACTAATGCTCCGGCCGCGTTTATGGATTTGATGAATAGGGTTTGTCGACCGATGCTCGATAGGTTTGTGATTGTATTTATTGATGATATTTTGGTGTATTCTAAAGGGGAAGTGGAGCATGCGGTACATTTACGACTAGTATTAGAGACTTTAAGGAGAGAAAAGTTGTTCGCTAAGTTCTCTAAATGCGAGTTTTGGCTTCGTGAAGTTCAATTTTTGGGACATGTCATTAATATGAAGGGTATTTGTGTTGATCCGACAAAGATTGAGGCGATAATGAGATGGGAACCATCTACGAATCCCACCGAAGTTAGGAGTTTCCTAGGCTTAGCGGGGTATTATCGATGGTTTATATAAGATTTTTCTAGAATAGCCACCCCTCTCACAAAGTTGACCCGTAAAGATGTGCCATGGAGGTGGGAAGAAAAGCAAGAACAAGCGTTTCAACTCCTTAAAGAGAAACTTGTTCAAGCTCCTATACTAATTTTACCGGAAGGGAATGAGAATATGACGGTTTATTGCAATGCTTCTAAGAAAGGTTTAGGGTGTGTGTTAATGCAAAATGGGAAAGTTATAGCTTATGCGTCCTGACAATTGAAGGAACATGAAAAACGTTATCCCACCCATGACTTAGAATTAACGGCCGTGGTTTTTGCTTTGAAAATTTGGCGTCATTATCTTTATGGCGTTAAGTTCTCTATTTATACCGATCATAAGAACTTGAAGTATTTGTTTGATCAAAGAGATTTAAATGATAGACAAAGGAGAGGGCTCGACTTGGTGAAAGATTATGATTGTGAAATTCTGTATCACCCCGGAAAAGCTAATGTGGTGGCGGATGCTCTTAGTAGGAAGTCGGGTCACCAACCGATTAAGATAACAAGTTTGACTATGGTAATATCACCTCAAATATTTGATAGTATCCGAGTTGCACAAGGTGAAGCATTATCACCCGTTAACTGTAGTGACCCGAACTTTTCCATGTTTATATATATATATTAAATGAAATTGTTATTTAAATGATTAAGTGTTTCCAACATGTTAAGCAATCAAACTTGTTAAGACTTGATTAATTGAAATAGGTTTCATATAGACAATTGACCACCCAAGTTGACCGGTGATTCACGAACGTTAAAACTTGTAAAAACTATACAATGACATATATATGGTTATATATATAGTTAACATGATTTTATTATAAGTATGTATCTCATTAGGTATTTTAACAATGAGTTATATACATAAAAATGAGACTATTAATTTAAGAAACTCGAAAACGATATATATAACGATTATCGTTATAACAACGTCTTACTAGGTACATATGAATCATATTAAGATATTGATACACTTGGTTAATTATGTTAAATGATAAGTAAATATATTATTAAGTGTATTAACAATGAAATACATATGTAAAAATAAGACTACTAACTTAATGATTTCGAAACGAGACATATATGTAACGATTATCGTTGTAACGACATTTAACTGTATATATATCATACTAAGATATATTATATATCATAATATCATGATAATATAACAATTTAACATCTCATTTGTTATAACAAACAATGGGTTAACAACATTCAACAAGATCGTTAACCTAAAGGTTTCAAAACAACATTTACATGTAACGACTAACGATGACTTAACGACTCAGTTAAAATGTATATACATGTAGTGTTTTAATATGTATTCATACACTTTTGAAAGAATTAAAGACACTTATCAAAATACTTATACTTAACAAAAATACTTACAATTACATCCTCGTTCAGTTTCATCAACAATTCTACTCGTATGCACCCGTATTCGTACTCGTACAATACACAGCTTTTAGATGTATGTACTATTAGTATATACACTCCAATGATCAGCTCTTAGCAACCCATGTGAGTCACCTAACACATGTGGGAACCATCATTTGGCAACTAGCATGAAATATCTCATAAAATTACAAAAATATGAGTAATCATTCATGACTTATTTACATGAAAACAAAATTACATATCCTTTATATCTAATCCATACACCAACGACCAAAAATACCTACAAACACTTTCATTCTTAAATTTTCTTCATCTAATTGATCTCTCTCAAGTTCTATCTTTAAGTTCTAAGTGTTCTTCATAAATTCCAAAAGTTCTAGTTTCATAAAATCAAGAATACTTCCAAGAATTGCAAGTTTACTTCCAAGTTTTCTAAATCCGTTCCAAGTAATCATCCAAGATCAAGAAACCTTTGTTACTTACAGTAGGTTATATTTCTAATACAAGGTAATAATCATATTCAAACTTTAATTCAATTTCTATAACTATAACAATCTTATTTCGAGTGGAAATCTTACTTGAAATTGTTTTCGTGTCATGATTCTGCTTCAAGAACTTTCAAGCCATCCAAGGATCCTTTGAAGCTAGATCTATTTTTCTCATTTTCAGTAGGTTTATCCAAAGAAATTGAGGTAGTAATGATGTTCATAACATCATTCGATTCATACATATAAAGCTATCTTATTCGAAGGTTTAAACTTGTAATCACTAGAACATAGTTTAGTTAATTCTAAACTTGTTCGCAAATAAAAGTTAATCCTTCTAACTTGACTTTTAAAATCAACTAAACATATGTTCTATATCTATATGATATGCTAACTTAATGATTTAAAACCCGGAAACACGAAAAACACCGTAAAACCGGATTTACGCCGTCGTAGTAACACCGCGGGCTGTTTTGGGTTAGTTAATTAAAAAATATGATAAAATTTGATTTAAAAGTTGTTATTCTGGGAAAATGATTTTTATTATGAACATGAAACTATATCCAAAAATTATGGTTAAACTCAAAGTGGAAGTATGTTTTCTAAAATGGTCATCTAGACGTCGTTCTTTCGACTGAAATGACTACCTTTACAAAAACGACTTATAACTTATTTTTCCGACTATAAACCTATAATTTTTCTGTTTAGATTCATAAAATAGAGTTCAATATGAAACCATAGCAATTTGATTCACTCAAAACGGATTTAAAATGAAGAAGTTATGGGTAAAACAAAATTGGATAATTTTTCTCATTTTAGCTACGTGAAAATTGGTAACAAATCTATTCCAACCATAACTTAATCAACTTGTATTGTATATTATGTAATCTTGAGATACCATAGACATGTATACAATGTTTCGACCTATCATGTCGACACATCTATATATATTTCGGAACAACCATAGACACTCTATATGTGAATGTTGGAGTTAGCTATACAGGGTTGAGGTTGATTCCAAAATATATATAGTTTGAGTTGTGATCAATACTGAGATACGTATACACTGGGTCGTGGATTGATTCAAGATAATATTTATCAATTTATTTCTGTACATCTAACTGTGGACAACTAGTTGTAGGTTACTAACGAGGACAGCTGACTTAATAAACTTAAAACATCAAAATATATTAAAAGTGTTGTAAATATATTTTGAACATACTTTGATATATATGTATATATTGTTATAGGTTCGTGAATCAACCAGTGGCCAAGTCTTACTTCCCGACGAAGTATAAATCTGTGAAGGTGAGTTATAGTCCCACTTTTAAAATCTAATATTTTTGGGATGAGAATACATGCAGGTTTTATAAATGATTTACAAAATAGACACAAGTACGTGAAACTACATTCTATGGTTGAATTATCGAAATCGAATATGCCCATTTTTATTAAGTCTGGTAATCTAAGAATTAGGGAACAGACACCCTAATTGACGTGAATCCTAAAGATAGATCTATTGGGCCTAACAAACCCCATCCAAAGTACCGGATGCTTTAGTACTTCGAAATTTATATCATATCCGAAGGGTGTCCCGGAATGATGGGGATATTCTTATATATGCATCTTGTTAATGTCGGTTACCAGGTGTTCACCATATGAATGATTTTTATCTCTATGTATGGGATGTGTATTGAAATATGAAATCTTGTGGTCTATTGTTACGATTTGATATATATAGGTTAAACCTATAACTCACCAACATTTTTGTTGACGTTTAAAGCATGTTTATTCTCAGGTGAATACTAAGAACTTCCGCTGTTGCATACTAAAATAAGGACAAGATTTGGAGTCCATGTTTGTATGATATTGTGTAAAAACTATATTCAAGAAACTGATTTCGATGTAACATATTTGTATTGTAAACTATTATGTAATGGTCGTGTGTAAACAGGATATTTTAGATTATCATTATTTGATAATCTACGTAAAGCTTTTTGAACCTTTATTTATGAAATAAAGGTTATGGTTTGTTTTAAAAATGAATGCAGTCTTTGAAAAACGTCTCATATAGAGGTCAAAACCTCGCAACGAAATCAATTAATATGGAACGTTTTTAATCAATAAGAACGGGACATTTCAGTTGGTATCCGAGCGTTGGTCTTAGAGAACTAGAAAATTTGCATTAGTGTGTCTTATCTAGTTTGTTAGGATGCATTAGTGAGTCTGGACTTCGACCGTGTTTTCTTTAAAAAGTGATTGCTTAACATTTTTGTTGGAAACTATATATTATTAACATGTATATATTATGTGATATATTAATCTCTTAACATGTTTGATATTGTGTGATAAATGTCTACCTCTAGAAAAAATCCCATTGACTCACCTAATAATAACGAAGAGTCGAATATATATTGGACTGATTCACAAGTTCCCGAAGAAGAACCGAAAGAAGAATCAGAACCGGAAGAAGAATCAGAACCGGAAGAGGAGGAACCGGAGGAAGAAATAGAACCGGTGGGGGAAATAATAAAACGGTTAAGTAAAAGAAAATCCTCAACCAACCGACCAAGGTTAATTATAGTCAATGGTGTTTCCGCCAAGGAAGCAAAATATTGGGAGGATTACCAATTCTCCGATGAATCGGATTCCGACGAGAATTCCGATGATGTTATAGAAATTACCCCAACTGAATTTAAAAAGGCAAAAGAAAATAATAAGGGAAAGGGCATAAAAATAGAGAAATCTAATTCCAACCCCGATGAACTTTATATGTATCGTCAACCCCCGAAGTCCTTAAGTTGTAACAATGACCCGGGAACCTCTAAACCACCAGGTTTTTCTAAACCAATGTGGAAAACGACGGCTCGTATTTGGGGAACATCATATATCCCTAGAAACTTGGCAAAACGAACCAAAACCGAAGAAGAAGAAACGAGCGAGTCGGAATAAGATAGTTGTATTCGTGTGGTGTAATATATGTAATATAGTGTGCTTCTGCTTTATGATATATGTAAAAATTGCTTGTATTAATAAGTATTTTTTTATGAATCTAACTCTTGTCTATTTTACAGTATAAAAACACAAAATGGATAGACAACCCAATATTTTAAGAGACCTACCCGGAGACATGATTGATGAAATCTTGTCTAGAGTCGGTCAGAATTCTTCGGCACAACTATTTAAGGCGAGATCAGTTTGTAAGACATTCGAAGAACGTTCCAAGAATGCCTTGGTTTATAAAAGGCTTTCGTTCGAAAGATGGGGGATATCACATTGGGAAATCCATAAGTTACGATGTGTTTACTTTGACGCATATATTGCGGGGAACCCAAATGCTATTTTACGCAATGGGTTAAGAAATTATTTTGACTCAATATATCCGAATATTGGACTTCGTGATTTAGAAAAAGCGGCTAACATGCAACATAAAGAAGCATGTTATGCTTACGGATTAGTAATGTTCGCTTCTCACCAAAGTGAGAACAAGAACATCGGGCTACAACTATTAAACAAAACATTCCCACAAGTGACGGAGTCGGTAATTGGGGTAAGAAATGAGGTTTTTAGATTGTTACGGGACTGTTGGACATTACGTAACCCTCGTCCCTTTGACGACGTTACAACACGCTGTCTTATCAACGGCCATAACGGTTATGTTCCACAAGACCAAGGATGGGAAGTAGTCCTAGTAAAACCAGAATGCATGACTTGTTTCTGGACGTATGAATTACGTGTCTTTATTGCCTTTGCTGAACGACTTGTGTACTAGCTAGAATTATCTTCACAACAATCTTGTATCAAATTTATTGTGTGCTATATTTCATGCTATATGTAAAATAAGCGGTATTGTAAGTTTGTAAAATATTGTGTAAAAGTTTGAACGAAAAATATTATTATAATCAGTTTTTCATATAGAATTGTAGTAGTTGAATTGTATATTAGCTACTAAGTATGATCTTAACGGTAGGTACTACCCGAATTTAAACTTATAAAATGCTAATATGAAGAAAAAGCTTTTATAAATGAGTTCATATTATGCTACGAAATACTATTAACTACTCTTAATATTCTGTATGATTAACTTGTTCCATTTGACTATTTTGAAGGAAATGGCACCGACTACTCGACACACCGTGAATATGAATGAAGAGTAATTCCGTACTTTTCTAGCTTCAAACATAGCCGCAGTACAGGCTGCGCTACATACCAACAATAACCTTGGATCTAGCAGTACAGGAAATCGTGTAGGATGCACCTACAAAGAATTCACTGCCTGCAAACATTTGAAATTTGATGGAACCGAAGGACCGATCGGATTGAAACGGTGGACCGATAAGGTCGAATCGGTGTTTGCCATAAGTAAGTGTACTGAAGAGGACAAAGTGAAGTACGCTACGCATACCTTCACAGGTTCTGCGTTAACATGGTGGAATACCTATCTAGAGCAAGTTGGACAAGATGATGCGTACGCACTACCGTGAGCACTTGATGAACGAGAAGTACCGTCCCAGAACCGAGGTCAATAAGCTCAAGACAGAACTTAGAGGGCTACGAACCCAAGAATTTGATATTACCACGTACGAAAGACGATTCACAGAATTGTGCCTATTATGTCCGGGAGCGTTCGAAGATGAGGAAGAGAAGATCGACGCGTTTGTGAAAGGATTACCGGAAAGAATCCAAGAAGATATAAGTTCACATGAGCCCGCCTCCATACAACAGGCATGTAGAATGGCTCACAAACTAGTGAACCAGATTGAGGAAAGAATTAAAGAACAGACGGCTGAAGAGGCCAATGTGAAGCAAGTCAAAAGAAAGTGGGAGGAAAACGGTGATAAGAATCACCAATACAACAACAACAACAGCAATTACAATAATAATCGCAACAATTATCCCAACAATCGCAACATCAATCGCAACTACAACAAATGGCCCAATAACAACAACAATAACAACCGCAACAATAACAACAATCAGAAGCAGCTATGCCAAAGGTGTGAAAAGTATCACTCGGGGTTCTGCACTAAATTTTGCAACAAGTGTAAAAGAAATGGTCATAGCGCGGCGAAGTGTGAGGTCTACGGACCAGGGGTTAACAGAACGAAAGGAACAAATGGTGTCGGAACGAGTAATGGCGGAGCAAGTAGTGTCGGAGCAAGTTATGCCAATGTAGTTTGTTATAAATGTGGAAAACCGGGCCACATTATTAGAAATTGCCCGAACCAGGAGAACACGAATGGACAAGGCCGCGGAAGAGTTTTCAATATTAATGCGGCAAAGGCACAGGAAGACCCGGAGCTTGTTACGGGTACGTTTCTTATTGACAATAAATCTGCTTACGTTTTATTTGATTCGGGTGTGGATAGAAGCTATATGAGTAGATATTTTTGTGCTAAATTAAGTTGTCCATTGACGGCTTTGGATAGTAAATTTTTACTCGAATTAGCAAATGGTAAATTAATTTCAGCAGATAATATATGTCGGAATCGAGAAATTAAACTGGTTAGCGAAACATTTAAGATTGATTTGATACCAGTAGAGTTAGGGAGTTTTGATGTGATAATCGGTATGGACTGGTTGAAAGAAGTGAAAGCAGAGATCGTTTATTACAAAAATGCAATTCGCATTATACGAGAAAAAGAAAAACCCTTAATGGTGTACGGAGAAAAGGGCAACACGAAGCTACATCTTATTAGTAATTTGAAGGGACAAAAACTAATAAGAAAAGGTTGCTATGCTGTTCTAGCACACGTCGAGAAAGTACAAACCGAAGAAAAGAGCATCAATGATTTTCCCGTCGCAAAAGAATTTCCCGATGTATTTCTGAAAGAATTACCGGGACTACCTCCACATCGATCTGTTGAATTTAAAATAGATCTTGTACCAGGAGCTGCACCAATAGCTCGTGCTCCTTATAGACTCGCACCCAGCGAGATGAAAGAACTGCAAAGCCAACTGCAAGAACTATTAGAACGTGGTTTCATTCGACCAAGCACATCACCATGGGGAGCTCCTGTTTTGTTTGTCAAGAAGAAGGATGGTACATTTAGGTTGTGTATTGACTATAGAGAGTTGAACAAACTTACCATCAAAAACCGTTATCCACTGCCGAGAATTGACGACTTATTTGATCAACTACAAGGCTCGTCGGTTTATTCGAAGATCGATTTACGTTCTGGATATCATCAAATGCGAGTAAAGGAGGATGATATTCCAAAAACTACTTTTAGGACGCGTTATGGTCATTATGAGTTTATGGTTATGCCGTTTGGATTGACTAACGCACCAGCTGTGTTCATGGACCTTATGAACCGAGTGTGTGCTCCATATCTTGACAAGTTTGTCATTGTTTTCATCGATGACATACTTATTTACTCAAAGAATGATCAAGAGCACGAAGAACATTTGAGAAAAGTTCTAGAAGTATTGAGGAAAGAAAAACTGTACGCTAAGTTTTCAAAGTGTGCATTTTGGTTGGAAGAAGTTCAATTCCTCGGTCACATAGTGAACAAAGAAGGTATCCAGGTGGACCCGGCAAAGATCGAAACCGTTGAAAAGTGGGAAACCCCAAAAACTCCGAAGCATATACATCAATTTTTAGGATTGGCTAGTTACTACAGAAGATTCATCCAAGATTTCTTCAAAATAGCAAAACCCTTGACTGCATTAATGCATAAAGGGAAGAAATTTGAATGGAAGGATGAACAAGAGAAGGCGTTTCAATTATTGAAGAAAAAGCTAACTACGGCACCTATATTGTCATTGCCTGAATGGAATGATGATTTTGTGATTTATTGTGACGCATCAAAGCAAGGTCTCGGTTGTGTATTAATGCAACGGACGAAGGTGATTGCTTATGCGTCTAGACAATTGAAGATTCACGAGCAAAATTATACGACGCATGATTTGGAATTAGGCGCGGTTGTTTTTGCATTAAAGACTTGGAGGCACTACTTATATGGGGTCAAAAGTATTATATATACCGACCACAAAAGTCTTCAACACATATTTAATCAGAAACAACTGAATATGAGGCAGCGTAGGTGGATTGAATTGTTGAATGATTATGACTTTGAGATTCGTTACCACCCGGGGAAGGCAAATGTGGTAGCCGATGCCTTGAGCAGAAAGGACAGAGAACCCATTCGAGTAAAATCTATGAATATAATGATTCACACTAACCTTACTACTCAAATAAAGGAGGCGCAAAAAGAAGTTTTAAAAGAGGGAAATTTAAAGGATGAAATACCCAAAGGATCGGAGAAGCATCTTAATATTCGGGAAGACGGAATCCGGTATAGGGCTGAAAGAATTTGGGTACTAAAATTTGGAGATATGAGAGAAATGGTACTTAGAGAAGCTCATAAAACCAGATACTCAATACATCCTGGAACGGAGAAGATGTACAAGGATCTTAAGAAACATTTTTGGTGGCCAGGTATGAAAGCCGATATTGCTAAATATGTAGGAGAATGTTTGACGTGTTCTAAGGTCAAAGCTGAACATCAGAAACCATCAGGTCTACTACAACAACCTGAAATCCCGGAATGGAAATGGGAAAACATTACCATGGATTTCATTACTAAATTGCCAAGGACTGCAAGTGGTTATGATACTATTTGGGTAATAGTTGATCGTCTCACCAAGTCAGCACACTTCCTGCCAATAAGAGAAGATGACAAGATGGAGAAGTTAGCACGACTGTATTTGAAGGAAGTCGTCTCCAGACATGGAATACCAATCTCTATTATCTCTGATAGGGATGGCAGATTTATTTCAAGATTCTGGCAGACATTACAGCAAGCATTGGGAACTCGTCTAGACATGAGTACTGCCTATCATCCACAAACTGATGGGCAGAGCGAAAGGATGATACAAACGCTTGAAGACATGCTACGAGCTTGTGTTATTGATTTCGGAAACAGTTGGGATCGACATCTACCGTTAGCAGAATTTTTCTACAACAACAGCTACCATTCAAGCATTGAGATGGTGCCGTTTGAAGCACTTTATGGTAGAAAGTGCAGGTCTCCGATTTATTGGAGTGAAGTGGGGGATAGACATATTACGGGTCCGGAGATAATACAAGAAACTACCGAGAAAATCATCCAAATTCAACAAAGATTGAAAACCGCCCAGAGTTGACAAAAGAGCTACGCGGACAGTAAAAGAAAAGATATAGAGTTTGAAATTGGAGAAATGGTCATGCTTAAGGTTTCACCTTGGAAAGGCGTTGTTCGATTTGGTAAACGGGGGAAACTAAATCCAAGGTACATTGGGCCATTCAAGATTATAGATCGTGTCGGACCAGTAGCTTACCAACTGGAGCTACCTCAACAACTCGCGGCTGTACATAACACTTTCCAGGTCTCAAATTTGAAGAAATGTTTTGCTAAAGAAGATCTCACTATTCCGTTGGACGAAATCTAAATCAATGAAAAACTTCAATTCATTGAAGATCCCGTCGAAATAATGGATCGTGAGGTTAAGAGACTTAAACAAAACAAGATACCTATTGTTAAGGTTCGATGGAATGCTCGTAGAGGACCCGAGTTCACCTGGGAGCGTGAAGATCAGATGAAGAAGAAATACCCGCATTTATTTCCAGAAGATACGTCAACACCTCCAACTGCTTAAAATTTCGGGACGAAATTTATTTAACGGGTAGGTACTGTAGTGACCCGAACTTTTCCATGTTTATATATATATTAAATGAAATTGTTATTTACATGATTAAGTGTTTCCAACATGTTAAGCAATCAAACTTTTTAAGACTTGATTAATTGAAATAGGTTTCATATAGACAATTGACCACCCAAGTTGACTGGTGATTCACGAATGTTAAAACTTGTAAAAACTATACGATGACATATATATGGTTATATATATAGTTAACATGATTTTATTATAAGTATGTATCTCATTAGGTATTTTAACAATGAGTTATATACATAAAAATGAGACTATTAATTTAAGAAACTCGAAAACGATATATATAACGATTATCGTTATAACAACGTCTTACTAGGTACATATGAATCATATTAAGATATTGATACACTTGGTTAATTATGTTAAATGATAAGTAAATATATTATTAAGTGTATTAACAATGAAATACATATGTAAAAATAAGACTACTAACTTAATGATTTCGAAACGAGACATATATGTAACGATTATCGTTGTAACGACATTTAACTGTATATATATCATACAAAGATATATTATATATCATAATATCATGATAATATAACAATTTAACATCTCATTTGTTATAATAAACAATGGGTTAACAACATTCAACAAGATCGTTAACCTAAAGGTTTCAAAACAACATTTACATGTAACGACTAACGATGACTTAACGACTCAGTTAAAATGTATATACATGTAGTGTTTTAATATTTATTCATACACTTTTGAAAGACTTAAAGACACGTATCAAAATACTTCTACTTAACAAAAATACTTAAAATTACATCCTCGTTCAGTTTCATCAACAATTCTACTCGTATGCACCCGTATTCGTACTCGTACAATACACAGCTTTTAGATGTATGTACTATTAGTATATACACTCCAATAATCAGCTCTTAGCATCCCATGTGAGTCACCTAACACATGTGGGAACCATCATTTGGCAACTAGCATGAAATATCTCATAAAATTACAAAAATATGAGTAATCATTCATGACTTATTTACATGAAAACAAAATTACATATCCTTTATATCTAATCCATACACCAACGACCAAAAACACCTACAAACACTTTCATTCTTCAAATTTCTTCATCTAATTGATCTCTCTTAACTTCTATCTTCAAGTTCTAAGTGTTCTTCATAAATTCCAAAAGTTCTAGTTTCATAAAATCAAGAATACTTCCAAGAATTGCAAGTTTACTTCCAAGTTTTCTAAATCCGTTCCAAGTAATCATCCAAGATCAAGAAACCTTTGTTACTTACAGTAGGTTATCTTTCTAATACAAGGTAATAATCATATTCAAATTTTAATTTAATTTCTATAACTATAACAATCTTATTTCGAGTGGAAATCTTACTTGAAATTGTTTTCGTGTCATGATTCTGCTTCAAGAACTTTCAAGCCATCCAAGGATCCTTTGAAGCTAGATCTATTTTTCTCATTTCCAGTAGGTTTATCCAAAGAACTTTAGGTAGTAATGATGTTCATAACATCATTCGATTCATACATATAAAGCTATCTTATTCGAAGGTTTAAACTTGTAATCACTAGAACATAGTTTAGTTAATTCTAAACTTGTTCGCAAATAAAAGTTAATCCTTCTAACTTGACATTTAAAATCAACTAAACATATGTTCTATATCTATATGATATGCTAACTTAATGATTTAAAACCTGGAAACACGAAAAACACCGTAAAATCGGATTTACGCCGTCGTAGTAACACCGCGGGCTGTTTTGGGTTAGTTAATTAAAAACTATGATAAACTTTGATTTAAAAGTTGTTATTCTGGGAAAATTATTTTTATTATGAACATGAAACTATATCCAAAAATTATGGTTAAACTCAAAGTGGAAGTATGTTTTCTAAAATGGTCATCTAGACGTCTTTCTTTCGACTGAAATGACTACCTTTACAAAAATGACTTATAACTTATTTTTCCGACTATAAAAATATACTTTTTCTGTTTAGATTCATAAAATAGAGTTCAATATGAAACCATAGCAATTTGATTCACTCAAAACGGATTTAAAATGAAGAAGTTATGGGTAAAACAAGATTAGATAATTTTTCTCATTTTAGCTACGTGAAAATTGGTAACAAATCTATTCCAACCATAACTTAATCAACTTGTATTGTATATTATGTAATCTTGAGATACCATAGACACGTATACAATGTTTCGACCTATCATGTAGACACATCTAAATAAATTTCGGAACAACCATAGACACTCTATATGTGAATGTTGGAGTTAGCTATACAGGGTTGAGGTTGATTCCAAAATATATATAGTTTGAGTTGTGATCAGTACTGAGATACGTATACACTGGGTCGTTGATTGATTCAAGATAATATTTATCGATTTATTTCTGTACATCTAACTGTGGACAACTAGTTGTAGGTTACTAACGAGGACAGCTGACTTAATAAACTTAAAACATCAAAATATATTAAAAGTGTTGTAAATATATTTTGAACATACTTTGATATATATATGTATATATTGTTATAGGTTCGTGAATCAACCAGTGGCCAAGTCTTACTTCCCGACGAAGTAAAAATCTGTGAAGGTGAGTTATAGTCCCACTTTTAAAATCTAATATTTTTGGGATGAGAATACATGCAGGTTTTATAAATGATTTACAAAATAGACACAAGTACGTGAAATTACATTCTATGGTTGAATTATCGAAATCGAATATGCCCATTTTTATTAAGTCTGGTAATCTAAGAATTAGGGAACAGACACCATAATTGACGCGAATCCTAAAGATAGATCTATTGGGCCTAACAAACCCCATCCAAAGTACCGGATGCTTTAGTACTTCAAAATTTATATCATATCCGAAGGGTGTCCCGGAATGATGGGGATATTCTTATATATGCATCTTGTTAATGTCGGTTACCAGGTGTTCACCATATGAATGATTTTTATCTCTATGTATGGGATGTGTATTGAAATATGAAATCTTGTGGTCTATTGTTACGATTTGATATATATATAGGTTAAACCTATAACTCACCAACATTTTTGTTGACGTTTAAAGCATGTTTATTCTCAGGTGAATACTAAGAGCTTCCGTTGTTGCATACTAAAATAAGGACAAGATTTGGAGTCCATGTTTGTATGATATTGTGTAAAAACTGCATTCAAGAAACTGATTTCGATGTAACATATTTGTATTGTAAACCATTATGTAATGGTCGTGTGTAAACAGGATATTTTAGATTATCATTATTTGATAATCTACGTAAAGCTTTTTGAACCTTTATTTATGAAATAAAGGTTATGGTTTGTTTTAAAAATGAATGCAGTCTTTGAAAAACGTCTCATATAGAGGTCAAAACCTCGCAACGAAATCAATTAATATGGAACGTTTTTAATCAATAAGAACGGGACATTTCATTAACGTGAGAAAAGAAAGGATCAAGGGGCAAGTTAGTAATTTCGTAGTAGATTCTCGTGGTCTAAGGCTTAGATATGGGATAATTTGGGTACCTTTATAAAGTGGTGTTAGAAATGAGCTCTTTGACTTGGCTCACAAATCTAAGTATTCGATTCACCCCGGTGCTACGAAAATGTATAGAGATCTAAGGAAAGACTATTGGTGGTCGGGAATGAAGAGGGATATAGTTAAGTATGTGCATAAATATCTTACTTGTCTTCAAGTGAAATCCGATCATCAAATGCCTTACGGTAAGATGCAACCATTAGAAGTACCGGTTTGGAAATGGAAACACATTACAATGGATTTAGTGACTAAGTTGCGTAAGACCCCCCGACAACACGACGCAATTTGGGTTATTGTTGATAGATTGACTAAAAGTGCGTTATTTTTGGCAATAAGAGAAGCTTCATCATCGAAAGCAATGTCTAAGTTATATATGAAAGAGGTTGTTGCAAGGCATGGAGTGCCGGTTTCCATTGTTTCGGACCGAGACACCCGATTTACATCATGATATTGGAGAAAGTTTCAAGAGGAGATGGGTACTAAGTTACATGTGAGTACCGCGTTTCACCCACAAACGGATGGTCAAAGTGAACGAACTATACAAACTCTTGAGGATATGTTAAGGGCGTGCGTGATTGATTTTGGTGGTAGTTGGGATACTCACCTACCTTTAGTAGAATTTTTGTATAATAATAGTTACCATTCAACAATCGGAATGGCGCCTTATGAGATGTTGTATGGAAGGAGGTGTAGAACTCCAATATGTTGGGGTGAGGTGGGTCAAAGGGAATTAGGAAGCACGGAAATAGTACAACAAACCACCGAAATGATAGATCAAATTCGTGAACGAATGAAAGCGGTACAAGATCGACAAAAGTCCTATGTAGATAAAAGAAGGAAGCCGATAGAATTTCAAGTGGGTGATAAGGTAATGTTAAAAATTTCCCCATGGAAGGGTATTATTCGTTTTAGAAAAAGAGGAAAATTGGGTCCAAGGTTTGTGGGACCATTTGGGATAGTGGCGAAAGTCGGGAAAGTAGCCTATCGTTTGGTCTTGCCCGATGAATTGAGTAATATACATGACACATTTCACGTGTCACAATTGAGAAAGTGTTTGGCAGATGAATCAACTTATGTCCCTTTGAACGAGATTGAGGTTGATGATAAGTTAAGATATGCGGAAAAGCCAATAAAGATTTTGGATCAAAAGGTTAAGCAATTGAGAAATAAGTCGGTAATGTTATTGAAAGTGTTATGGCAATTTAGAAAGGGTTCCGAATGTACATGGGAACCTGAAGAATGGCTTATGAAGTATTATCCATCGTTGCATCAAGAATGGTTCGTGAGGACGCGAACAATCTAAGAGGGGGAGAGTTGTAACATCCCAATTATTTAAGGTATTATTTTATGAAATTTTATTATTTTATATATACATGGATGAAATGATTTTGTATAAATAAATGGACAAGAGTTAAGTTTGTTAGTTAAGTTAGAAGGGACTAAAGGTGCAAAGTTAGAATTAAGGACCTTCCATAATAGAGTTTTGATGGGAAGTGTAGAAACTGCAAATAAGACATAGTTGTTTTAATAAAAGAAAAGAAAATACTGATAAATCATTATCAGTTACAAAATAAAATACAGAGACTTGTGTGTGTGCTAGTGTCGACATTCACAAGGAGGAAGAAGGGGAGTTCAAATCAATGAAATTGTGTTCATGCAAGCATAAATTAGTGAAATCTAGAGTACTCTAATCATCCTAACAAGCTTTAAATCTTCAATTTCATCTTCTTTGTGCACAATTAGGGTTCTTGAACTCTTAAAGACAAGGTATGAGTTTCTATGTCTAAGTATTGCTATTATTGGATGATTGTGATGAATCTTATGCTTAAATGATGTTGTTTGTTGAAATTGTGCACACTTGAATGATTCTAAACGAATTTGTTAGTAATTTTGGGAGTAAGTTCAAGTATGAACTTACATTTTGAGTGTGTGATATGAATATGGTGAAATTGGTGATGTTTTAGCTTAGAATCAAGTCATGCACACTAGGTGTTTGATGAAATGCCTCAATGAAATGTTTATGTGTTCTAGTTGGTAATTATGAAGAAGAATGTTCATGTATGAATTGTTGTTATTGTTGTAAGTCATGGAATTTGAATAATTGATGATTTAGGGTTGCTAGTAATGGAAATGGATTTATGCACATTTGATGTTTAATGGAAGAATTGAAGGAAATTGCATGTTATGATTATAAGAGACAAACTAGAGAATTTCATGATTAAGGAAATAATGTTGGATTGATAATGTTGTTATATTGGAAAAGATGAGATCAAAATGCTATGTGTGTAAGTGTTTATATGTATATAGTAGCAATAGGGGGTTAAGTCAATGTATATATGTATGAAAGTGTGAAAGTTTATGAATGTTGTAATTTTGATTGAGTTATGTTATTGATGAGATTAGCTCATGTATAGGTGCTAATCAAGGTAAAGGAGCCTCAAGTGATCAAGGAAATCCGTTTAATCAAGGTGAGTTTATAGAGGGTAAAATGGGCGGGTCAAGAGTGGCTTAGTGTTCTCGGATTGCATCCGTGCAAGAGAGTAACGACTAAGTACACTAGTTGAGTAGCTTAGATAGAATTATTAGGTTCACCTAATAATTGTATCTATGGTTGATGTGTAGCTTAGGCAAGATTATTACTTTGCTAGTAATCTTGTCTATGGTATGATTTAGCTTAGACACTTTAAGTGTCTATGTGTGTTTATGAGAATGGAATGAGATTATGGTAGCTTAGGCATACGAGTATGCCTATGGTTAGCTTAGATATGATTACTAGGGTCGGCCTAGTAGGTCAAGTCTATGGTAAGTAAGAGTCGGATCTGAAAGTAAGTAAGCAACTGTTAGGTTGAAAGACAAGTAATGTGATTGTTATGCCCAAAGTTTTATGCTTCATTATTCGCCTATAACTCACTAAGTGTAAAAGCTTACCCCCGTGTTGTTTATGTTTTTAGGAACAAAAGGTCATCGAGAAGGCAAGGAACCCGTTTGAGGTTAGAGGAGCATTGGCATTGTAGTAAGTGGTAATGCAAGTCTCTATTTTGAATCAAGCTCTAATGGTACTGCTTATCAACGCCAAGTCTTATGTATTTGATATTTATGCTTCCGTCAAGCTTTGGGACCAAATGATGTATTTGAAATGTGTAAACACGTTTTCTTAACTTAAACGATGTTCATAATGTTGAATGATGTAAGAAACTGGTTTAATCAAGTTTAAATATGCTTTAGGATGATATAATGCGTTTTGAGTTGATAAATTGGTCAAATTGTGGTTTTGAAATTGTGTTGCCGATCAGTCCCAGCTCACGTTATACGTCGCGCCGCGCCGCGGCCTTGAACGTATTTTGAAAACAGAAAGGCTGCTAAACATGGGATAAAATCCCTTTATATGTCGCGCCGCGACAAAAGGAGCCGCGCCGCGGCAAATAACTGGGTCTGGGCAGACACTAATTTTAAAAAAAAAAAATTATCGTTTAGAATGGCGTTAAAATGAGACGTTTTTCAAAGACTGCATTCTTTTTTAAAACAACCATAACCTTTATTTTATCGATAAAGGTTTAAAAAGCATTACGTAGATTATCAAATAATGATAATCTAAAATATACCGTTTACACACGACCATTACATAATGGTTTACAATAAGAATATATTACATCAAAAATAAGTTTCTGGAATGCAGTTTTTACATAATATCATACAAGCATGGACTCCAAATCTTGTCCTTATTTTAGTATGCAACAGCGGAAGCTCTTAATAATCACCTGAGAATAAACATGCTTAAAACGTCAACAAAAATGTTGGTGAGTTATAGGTTTAACCTATATATTATCAAATCATAATAATAGACCACAAGATTTCATATTTCAATATACATCCCATACATAGAGATAAAATTCATTCATATGGTGAACACCTGGTAACCGAAATTAACAAGTTGCATATAAGAATATCCCCTATCATTCCGGGAAATCCTTCGGACATGATAAAAACGAATTCGAAGTACTAAAGCATCCGGTACTTTGGATGGGGTTCGTTAGGCCCAATAGATCTATCTTTAGGATTCGCGTCAATTAGTAGATCGGTTTACTAATTCTTAGGTTACCAAGCAAAAGGGGCATATTCGGCTTCGATCATTCACCCATATAATGTAGTTTCAATTACTTGTGTCTTTTTCGTAAAACATTTATAAAACTGCATGTATTCTCATCCCAAAATATTAGATTTTAAAAGTGGGACTATAACTCACTTTCACATATTTTTACTTCGTCGGGAAGTAAGACTTGGCCACTGGTCAATTCACGAACCTATAACAAATATGTACATATATATCAAAGTATGTTCAAAATACATTTACAACATTTTTAATACGTTTTAATGTTTTAAGTTTATTAAGTCAGATGTCCTCGTTAGTAACCTACAACTAGTTGTGTACAATTAGATGTACAGAAATAAATCAATATAAATTATCATGGATCAATCCACGACCCAGTGTATACAAGCCTCAGGCTAGATCACAACTCGAACTATATATATTATTTTGAAATCAACCTCAACCCTGTATAGCTAACTCCAACATTACTGCATATAGAGTGTCTATGGTTGTTCCAAAATATATTATATAGATGGGTCGATATGATATGTCAAAACATTGTATACGTGTCTATGGTATCCCAAGATTACATAATATATATTAGAATACATGAATAATACAATATAAGTTTGTTAAGTTATGATTTGTATAGAATTGTTACAATATTTCCCGTAGCTACAACAATCAAAAAAAATATCCAATCTTGTTTTACCCATAACTTATTCGTTTTAAATCCGTTTTGAGTGAATCAAATTGCTATGGTTTCATATTGAACTCTATTTTATGAATATAAACAGAAAAAGTATAGGTTTATTGTCCGAAATAAAAGTTACAAGTCGTTTTTGTAAGAGGTAGTCATTTCAGTCGAAGAACGACGTCTTGATGACCATTTTGAAAAACATACTTCCACTTTGAGTTTAACTATGATTTTTGGATATAGTTTTATGTTCATAAGAAAAATCATTTTCTCAGAAGAACAACTTTTAAATCAAAGTTTATCATAGTTTTTAATTATCAAACCCAAAACAGCCCGCGGTGTTACTACGACAGCGTATGTCCGGTTTTACGGTGTTTTTCGTGTTTCCAGGTTTTAAATCATTAAGTTAGCATATCATATAGATATAGAACATGTGTTTAGTTGATTTTAAAAGTCAAGTTAGAAGGACTAACTTTATTTGCGAACAAGTTTAGAATTAACTATACTATGTTCTAGTGATTACAAGTTTAAATCTTCGAATAAGATAGTTTTATATGTATGAATCGAATGATGTTATGAACATCATTACTACCTCAAATTTAGTAGGTAAACCTACTAGAAGTGATAAGAAATGATCTAGCTTTAAAGAATCTTGGATGACTTGTAAGTTCTTGAAGTAGGATCATGACACAAAAACAAGTTCAAGTAAGATTTTTACTAGAATTAAGATAGTTTATAGTTATAGAAATTGAATCAAAGTTTGAATATGATTATTACCTTGAATAAGAAAGATAACCTACTGTAAATAACAAAGGTTTCTTGATCTTAGATGATTACTTGGAATGGATTAGAAAGCTTGGATGTAAACTAGTAAACTTGAAAGGATTTTCGAAGTGTTCTTGAAGTGTTCTTCCTAAGATGATTATAGCTTGATTCTTGAAGTAATTTTTGATAAAGATGATGATTAGCTACTGAAAAAATTCGTTCATAAGTGTGTGTGTGTGTGTGTGTGTGTGTTGAGAGAGAATTAGAAAGAGAATTGAAAGTGAAATGGAGTGAATGATGAGTGGTGAGTGGTGAGTGGGGTTAAAATGAGTTCTAGTTAGTTGACTAGTTCATGGTAGAAGTTAAAATTGATTAGTCATGCATGACATAATCAAGAGTGGAATCCCATGCTAGTTCCTATTGGTATATATCCACAGTAAGTACCTCTAGAAGCTGTGTATAATACGAGTATGAATACGACTAGAATTCTTGAAAAAAAAGAATGGGAATGTAACTGTACCCATTTTCATTAAGTATGAGTGTTTTGATATATGTCTTGAAGTCTTCCAAAAGTATATTAATACATCTAAATACACTACATGTATATACATTTTAACTGAGTCGTTAAGTCATCGTTAGTCGTTACATGTAAGTGTTGTTTTGAAACCTTTAAGTTAACGATCTTATTTAATGTTGTTAACCCATTATTTATTATATCTAATGAGATGTTAAATTATTATATTATCATGATATTATGATATATTATTATATCTTAATATGATATATATATACATTTAAATGTCGTTACAACGATAATCGTTACATATATGTCTCGTTTCGAAATCCTTAAGTTAGTAGTCTTGTTTTTATATATATAACTCATTGTTAATATACTTATGGAGATACTTACTTATCATAATCTCATGTTAACTATATGTATATGTATATGTATATATATATATATATATATATATATATATATATATATATATATATATATCGTCATGTCGTTTTTACAAGTTTTAACGTTCGTGAATCGCCGGTCAACTTGGGTGGTCAATTGTCTACATGAAACTCATTTCAAATAATCAAGTCTTAACAAGTTTGATTGCTTAACATGTTGGAAACACTTAATCATGTAAAAATCAATTTCATTTAATATATATAAACATAGAAAAGTTCGGGTCACTACATATAGCCTACATCGGAACAAAAATGAAAGTATATAGCCTACATCGGAACAAAACTGAAAGTATATGACATATTTGTAGCCATTAAATAATGCAAAAAAATGTTAAATAATTAACTTTACCGGTTCAGCAGGTAACTTGTTAAATTTGTGTACATCGATACAACTTTTAAGAGTATATAATATACATTGGTATTTTTTGTGGTATATAGCCTACATTGGGACAAAACTGAAAGTATATGGCTTATTTATGGCTTTAACCCTTATAATTTAAAGGACATAAATTATATTCGTTGAACATAATTAAAAGACATGAAGTTATAAAGTTTTAATTTTTTCGGGGAAAAAAAGAGTATATAAATCTTTAGTGGTAGAGATAATGAAATGTAAAAGAAGCAATACGGTGACCCAGTATTCCCATTTTTGATCTTTAATTTTAGTTTCACACATACTTAAATCTATTGACTCTATTAATCGAGTCAATAGCAAAATCGTCGATTTATTGGCAACTTGACTGTTATTTAGAGCCTAAATTGAATTTCATGCAGGTTTAAAATCCATGAAAATTTGATTATACAATTTCATCGCGTCTCACACTTTTATTTTGTTTTGTTTTTTTAACCTACTTATTGGTCGGAGATTCGTTCGGAAGCAATCTCTCTATCCATGGAACATTGAGAGAGATGACTTTATCTACTCTTAGAGTAATTTACTCTGGGTGGAGAAATGACCTCTCTCTATTCTCTAGGATAGGGATAAGATTGTCTACATCTTACCTCTCACACACTCTACATATGGGAAATTGAGTTTTGTTGTAAACTAGTTATCGAACCCTCGCTTCGCGCCGGGGGTTCGGTTTTCAATGTATTTTATTGCGTTTAGTAAAATTATTTTGTGGTTAACGATGATGTCGTTGAACCGCAACTCGAGTCGAACTAAAAGGTATAACCCGTGAGAGATTTAAATGTTATTTTAAATTAACAATATATGTGCATCTCCGCGTTTCGCTATGGAATTATCGACTTTTAAAAATTTAACGTAAAATCAACGTGTATGAAAAGTACCCCAAATATTTAGCGTTTTTTAAAAAGCGTCCATTTTGCGTATAGCTAGTGACATTGTGTTCCTAAAATTATTTCGAGTTTAACGATGGTGTCAGAAAAATTTAAATCGTTGCGAGCGAGAAGATATGACCTGTTGAGTATTTGGGTGGAGTTTATTTAAGATTTTTTATGAAAATGGTTAATTGACACTTTACCCCCTGTTTGGGGGGTCGATTTGAATTTTTCAAAAAAGTGTGGGGGGCGTTGTTGTTGGTAAAATGAAATTTAGTTAAAATAAAAAAAAGTGAAAAGTCGAAAATACCCCTAGTTACTATTCATAACTTTTGTCTATTAGTTAACATAATAATAATAATGTACTAGCTATCACTTTACATGAATTTATATTCTACTAACACAATAAAATTCACCACTTTGTTGATTTACGCATATCAATATAATGTTAACAAGAATTTTAACTTTTCGTAAAATGACAATGCATCAATATTTTTTTTGAAAATCGAGAAAACCCTCCTATTAATTGAAATGTCCCGTTCTTATTGATTAAAAACGTTCCATATTAATTGATTTCGTTGCGAGGTTTTGACCTCTATATGAGACATTTTTCAAAGACTGCATTCATTTTTAAAACAAACCATAACCTTTATTTCATAAATAAAGGTTTAAAAAGCTTTACGTAGATTATCAAATAATGATAATCTAAAATATCCTGTTTACACACGACCATTACATAATGGTTTACAATACAAATATGTTACATCGAAATCAGTTTCTTGAATACAGTTTTTCCACAATATCATACAAACATGGACTCCAAATCTTGTCCTTATTTTAGTATGCAACAGCGGAAGCTCTTAGTATTCACCTGAGAATAAACATGCTTTAAACGTCAACAAAAATGTTGGTGAGTTATAGGTTTAACCTATATATATCAAATCGTAACAATAGACCACAAGATTTCATATTTCAATACACATCCCATACATAGAGATAAAAATCATTCATATGGTGACCAACTGGTAACCGACATTAACAAGATGCATATATAAGAATATCCCCATCATTCCGGGACACCCTTCGGATATGATATAAATTTCGAAGTACTAAAGCATCCGGTACTTTGGATGGGGTTTGTTAGGCCCAATAGATCTATCTTTACGATTCGCGTCAATTAGGGTGTCTGTTCCCTAATTCTTAGACTACCAGACTTAATAAAAAGGGGCATATTCGATTTCGATAATTCAACCACAGAATGTAGTTTCACGTACTTGTGTCTATTTTGTAAATCATTTATAAAACCTGCATGTATTCTCATCCCAAAAATATTAGATTTTAAAAGTGGGACTATAACTCACTTTCACAGATTTTTACTTCGTCGGGAAGTAAGACTTGGCCACTGGTTGATTCAAGAACCTATAACAATATATACATATATATCAAAGTATGTTCAAAATATATTTACAATACTTTTAATATATTTTGATGTTTTAAGTTTATTAAGTCAGCTGTCCTCGTTAGTAACCTGCAACTAGTTGTCCACAGTTAGATGTACAGAAATAAATCGATAAATATTATCTTGAATCAATCCACGACCCAGTGTATACGTATCTCAGTATTGATCACAACTCAAACTATATATATTTTGGAATCAACCTCAACCCTGTATAGCTAACTCCAACATTCACATATAGAGTGTCTATGGTTGTTCCGAAATATATATAGATGTGTCGACATGATAGGTCGAAATATTGTATACGTGTCTATGGTATCTCAAGATTACATAATATACAATACAAGTTGATTAAGTTATGGTTGGAATAGATTTGTTACCAATTTTCACGTAGCTAAAATGAGAAAAATTATCCAATCTTGTTTTACCCATAACTTCTTCATTTTAAATCCGTTTTGAGTGAATCAAATTGTTATGGTTTTATATTGAACTCTATTTTATGAATATAAACAGAAAAAGTATAGGTTTATAGTCGGAAAAATAAGTTACAAGTCGTTTTTGTAAAGGTAGTCATTTCAGTCGAAAGAACGACGTCTAGATGACCATTTTAGAAAACATACTTCCACTTTGAGTTTAACCATAATTTTTGGATATAGTTTCATGTTCATAATAAAAATCATTTTTCCAGAATAACAACTTCTAAATCAAAGTTTATCATAGTTTTTAATTAACTAACCCAAAACAGCCCGCGGTGTTACTACGACGGCGTAAATCCGGTTTTACGGTATTTTTCGTGTTTCCAGGTTTTAAATCATTAAGTTAGCATATCATATAGATATAGAACATGTGTTTAGTTGATTTTAAAAGTCAAGTTAGAAGGATTAACTTTTATTTGTGAACAAGTTTAGAATTAACTAAACTATGTTCCAGTGATTACAAGTTTAAACCTTCGAATAAGATAGCTTTATATGTATGAATCGAATGATGTTATGAACATCATTACTACCTCAAGTTCCTTGGATAAACCTACTGGAAATTAGAAAAATAGATCTAGCTTCAAAGGATCCTTGGATGGCTTGAAAGTTCTTGAAGCAGAATCATGACACGAAAACAATTTCAAGTAAGATTTCCACTCGAAATAAGATTGTTATAGTTATAGAAATTGAATTAAAGTTTGAATATGATTATTACCTTGTATTAGAAAGATAACCTACTGTAAGTAACAAAAGTTTCTTGATCTTGGATGATTACTTGGAATGGATTTAGAAAACTTGGAAGTAAACTTGCAATCTTGGAAGTATTCTTGATTTTATGAAACTAGAACTTTTGGATTTTATGAAGAACACTTAGAACTTGAAGATAGAACTTGAGAGAGATCAATTAGATGAAGAAAATTGAAGAATGAAAGTGTTTGTAGGTGTTTTTGGTCGTTGGTGTATGGATTAGATATAAATGATATGTAATTTTGTTTTCATGTAAATAAGTCATGAATGATTACTCATATTTTTGTAATTTTATGAGATATTTCATGCTAGTTGCCAAATGATGGTTCCCACATGTGTTAGGTGACTCACATGGGCTGCTAAGAGCTGATCATTGGAGTGTATATACCAATAGTACATACATCTAAAAGCTGTGTATTGTACGAGTACGAATACGGGTGCATACGAGTAGAATTGTTGATGAAACTGAACGAGGATGTAATTGTAAGCATTTTTGTTAAGTAGAAGTATTTTGATAAGTGTCTTGAAGTCTTTCAAAAGTGTATGAATACATATTAAAACACTACATGTATATACATTTTAACTGAGTCATTAAGTCATCGTTAGTCGTTACATGTAAATGTTGTTTTGAAACCTTTAGGTTAACGATCTTGTTGAATGTTGTTAACCCATTGTTTATTATAACAAATGAGATGTTAAATTGTTATATTATCATGATATTATGATATATAATATATCTTAGTATGATATATATACAGTTAAATGTCGTTACAACGATAATCGTTACATATATGTCTCGTTTCGAAATCATTAAGTTAGTAGTCTTATTTTTACATATGTATTTCATTGTTAATACACTTAATAATATATTTAATTATCATTTAACATAATTAACCAAGTGTATCAATATCTTAATATGATTCATATGTACCTAGTAAGACGTTGTTATAACGATAATCGTTATATATATCGTTTTCGAGTTTCTTAAATTAATAGTATCATTTTTATGTATATAAATCATTGTTAAAATACCTAATGAGATACATACTTGTAATAAAATCATGTTAACTATATATAAAACCATATATATGTCATCGTATAGTTTTTACAAGTTTTAACGTTCGTAAATTACCGGTCAACTTGGGTGGTCAATTGTCTATATGAAACCTATTTCAATTAATCAAGTCTTAACAAGTTTGATTGCTTAACATGTTAGAAACACTTAATCATGTAAATAACAATTTCATTTAATATATATATAAACATGGAAAAGTTCAGGTCACTACAGTACCTACCCGTTAAATAAATTTCGTCCCGAAATTTTAAGCAGTTGGAGGTGTTAACGTATCTTCTGAAAATAAATGCGGGTATTTCTTCTTCATCTGATCTTCACACTCCCAGGTGAACTTGGGTCCTCTACGAGCATTCCATCCAACCTTAACAATCGGTATCTTGTTTTGTTTAAGTCTCTTAACCTCACGATCCATTATTTCGACGGGTTCTTCAATGAATTGAAGTTTTTCATTGATTTGGATTTCGTCCAACGGAATAGTGAGATCTTCTTTAGCAAAACATTTCTTAAAATTTGAGACTTGGAAAGTGTTATGTACAGCCGCGAGTTGTTGAGGTAGCTCTAGTTGGTAAGCTACTGGTCCGAAACGATCTATAATCTTGAATGGTCCAATGTACCTTGGATTTAGTTTCCCCCGTTTACCAAATCGAACAACGCCTTTCCAAGGTGAAACCTTAAGCATGACCATTTCTCCAATTTCAAACTCTATATCTTTTCTTTTACTGTCCGCGTAGCTCTTTTGTCGACTCTGGGCGGTTTTCAATCTTTGTTGAATTTGGATGATTTTCTCGGTAGTTTCTTGTATTATCTCCGGACCCGTAATCTGTCTATCCCCCACTTCACTCCAACAAATCGGAGACCTGCACTTTCTACCATAAAGTGCTTCAAACGGTGCCATCTCAATGCTTGAATGGTAGCTGTTGTTGTAGGAAAATTCTGCTAACGGTAGATGTCGATCCCAACTGTTTCTGAAATCAGTAACACAAGCTCGTAGCATGTCTTCAAGCGTTTGTATCGTCCTTTCACTCTGCCCATCAGTTTGTGGATGATAGGCAGTACTCATGTCTAAACGAGTTCCCAATGCTTGCTGTAATGTCTGCCAGAATCTTGAAATAAATCTGCCATCCCTATCAAAGATAATAGAGATTGGTATTCCATGTCTGGAGACGACTTCCTTCAAATACAGTCGTGCTAACTTCTCCATCTTGTCATCTTCTCTTATTGGCAGGAAGTGTGCTGACTTGGTGAGACGATCAACTATTACCCAAATAGTATCATAACCACTTGCAGTCCTTGGCAATTTAGTAATGAAATCTATGGTAATGTTTTCCCATTTCCATTCCGGGATTTCAGGTTGTTGTAGTAGACCTGATGGTTTCTGATGTTCAGCTTTGACCTTAGAACACGTCAAACATTCTCCTACATATTTAGCAATATCAGCTTTCATACCTGGCCACCAAAAATGTTTCTTAAGATCCTTGTACATCTTCCCCGTTCCAGGATGTATTGAGTATCTGGTTTTATGAGCTTCTCTAAGTACCATTTCTCTCATATCTCCAAATTTTGGTACCCAAATTCTTTCAGCCCTATACCGGGTTCCGTCTTCCCAAATATTAAGATGCTCCCCCGATCCTTTGGGTATTTCATCCTTTAAATTTCCCTCTTTTAAAACTCCTTGTTGCGCCTCCTTTATTTGAGTAGTAAGGTTAGTGTGAATCATTATATTCATAGATTTTACTCGAATGGGTTCTCTGTCCTTTCTACTCAAGGCATCGGCTACCACATTTGCTTTCCCTGGGTGGTAACAAATCTCAAAGTCGTAATCATTCAACAATTCAATCCACCTACGCTGCCTCATATTCAGTTGTTTCTGATTAAATATGTCTTGAAGACTTTTGTGGTCGGTATATATAATACTTTTGACCCCATATAAGTAGTGCCTCCAAGTCTTTAATGCAAAAACAACCGTGCCTAATTCCAAATCATGCGCCGTATAATTTTGCTTGTGAATCTTCAATTGTCTATACGCATAAGCAATCACCTTCGTCCGTTGCATTAATACACAACCGAGACCTTGCTTTGATGCGTCACAATAAATCACAAAATCATCATTCCCTTCAGGAAATGACAATATAGGTGCCGTAGTTAGCTTTTTCTTCAATAATTGAAACGCCTTCTCTTATTCATCCTTCCATTCAAATTTCTTCCCTTTATGCGTTAATTCAGTCAAGGGTTTTGCTATTTTGGAGAAATCTTGGATGAATCTTCTGTAGTAACCAGCAAATCCTAAAAATTGACGTATATGCTTCGGAGTTTTTGGGGTTTCCCACTTTTCAACGGTTTCGATCTTGGCCGGGTCCACTTGGATACCTTCTTTGTTCACTATGTGACCTAGGAATCGAACTTCTTCCAACCAAAATGCACACTTTGAAAACTTAGCGTACAGTTTTTCTTTCCTCAATACTTCTAGCACTTTTCTCAAACGTTCTTCGTGCTCTTGATCATTCTTTGAGTAAATAAGTATGTCATCGATGAAAACAATGACAAACTTGTCAAGATATGGCCCACACACTCGGTTCATAAGGTCCATGAACACAGCTGGTGCGTTAGTCAATCCAAACGGCATAACCATAAACTCGTAATGACCATAACGCGTCCTAAAAGCAGTTTTTGGAATATCATCCTCCTTTACTCGCATTTGATGATATCCAGAACATAAATCGATCTTCGAATAAACCGACGAGTCTTGTAGTTGATCAAATAAGTCGTCAATTCTCGGCAGTGGATAACGGTTTTTGATGGTAAGTTTGTTCAACTCTCTGTAGTAAATACATAACCTAAATGTACCATCCTTCTTCTTGACAAACAAAACAGGAGCTCCCCATGGTGATGTGCTTGGTCGAATGAAACCACGCTCTAAAAGTTCTTGTAATTGGCTTTGCAGTTCTTTCATCTCGCTGGGTGCGAGTCTGTAAGGAGCACGAGCTATTGGTGCAGCTCCTGGTACAAGATCTATTTGAAATTCAACGAATCGATGTGGGGGTAATCCCGGTAATTCTTTCGGAAATACATCGGGAAATTCTTTTGCGACGGAAACATCATTGATGCTCTTTTCTTCAGTTTGTACTTTTTCAACGTGTGCTAGAACAGCATAGCAACCTTTTCTTATTAGTTTTTGTGCCTTCAAATTAATAATAAGGTGTAGCTTCGTGTTGCCCTTTTCTCCGTACACCATTAAGGGTTCTCCTTCTTCTCGTACAATCTTAAATATTTCGCTACCCAGTTTAATTTCTCGATTCAAGCATATATTATCTGCTGAAATTAATTTACCGTTTGCTAATTCAAGTAAAAATTTACTATCCAACAGCGTCAATGGACAACTTAATTTAGCACAAAAATCTCTACTCATATAGCTTCTATCCGCACCCGAATCAAATAAAACGTAAGCAGATTTATTGTCAATAAGAAACGTACCCGTAACAAGCTCCGGGTCTTCCTGTGCCTCTGCCGCATTAATATTGAAAACTCTTCCGCGGCCTTGTCCATTCGTGTTCTCCTGGTTCGGGCAATTTCTAATAATGTGGCCCGGTTTTTCACATTTATAACAAACTACATTGGCATAACTTGCTCCGACACTACTTGCTCCACCATTACTCATTCCGACACCATTTGTTCCTTTCGTTCTGTTAACCCCTGGTCCGTAGACCTCACACTTCGCCGCGCTATGACCATTTCTTTTACACTTGTTGCAAAATTTGGTGCAGAACCCCGAGTGATACTTTTCACACCTTTGGCATAGCTGCTTCTGATTGTTGTTGTTGTTGTTGTTGTTGCGGTTGTTATTGTTGTTGGGATGATTGTTGTAGTTGCTGTTGTTGTTGTTGTTGTTGTTGTTGTTGTTGTTGTTGTTGTTGTTGTTGGGCCGTTTGTTGTAGTTGCGATTGATGTTGCGATTGTTGGGATAATTGTTGCGATTATTATTGTAATTGCTGTTGTTGTTGTATTGGTGATTCTTATCACCGTTTTCCTCCCACTTTCTTTTGACTTGCTTCACATTGGCCTCTTCAGCCGTCTGTTCTTTAATTCTTTCCTCAATCTGGTTCACTAGTTTGTGAGCCATTCTACATGCCTGTTGTATGGAGGCGGGCTCGTGTGAACTTATATCTTCTTGGATTCTTTCCGGTAATCCTTTCACAAAAGCGTCGATCTTCTCTTCCTCATCTTCGAACGCTCCCGGACACAATAGGCACAATTCTGTGAATCGTCTTTCGTACGTGGTAATATCAAATCCTTGGGTTCGTAACCATCTAAGTTCTGTCTTGAGCTTATTGACCTCGGTTCTGGGATGGTACTTCTCGTTCATCAAGTGCTTGAATGCTGACCACGGTAGTGCGTACGCATCATCTTGTCCCAATTGCTCTAGATAGGTATTCCACCATGTTAACGCAGAACCCGTGAAGGTATGCGTAGCTTACTTCACTTTGTCCTCTTCAGTACACTTACTTATGGCAAACACCGATTCGACCTTCTCGGTCCACCGTTTCAATCCGATCGGTCCTTCGGTTCCATCAAATTCCAAAGGTTTGCAGGCAGTGAATTCTTTGTAGGTGCATCCTACATGATTTCCTGTACTGCTAGATCCAAGGTTATTGTTAGTATATAGCGCAACCTGTACTGCGGCTATGTTTGAAGCTAGAAAAGTACGGAATTCCTCTTCATTCATATTCACGGTGTGTCGAGTAGTCGGTGCCATTTCCTTCAAAATAGTCAAATGGAACAAGTTAATCATACAGAATATTAAGAGTAGTTAATAGTATTTCGTAGCATAATATGAACTCATTTATAAAAGCTTTTTTTCATATTACCATTTTATAAGTTTAAATTCGGGTAGTACCTACCCGTTAAGTTCATACTTAGTAGCTAATATACAATTCAACTACTACAATTCTATATGAAAAACTGATTATAATAATATTTTGTGTTCAAACTTTTATACAATATTTTACAAACTTACAATACCGCTTATTTTACATAAAGCATGAAATATAGCACACAATAACTTTGATATAAGATAGTTGTGAAGATAATTCTAGCTAGTACACAAGTCGTTCAGCAAAGGCAATAAAGACACGTAATTCATACATCCAGAAACAAGTCATGCATTCTGGTTTTACTAGGACTACTTCCCATCCTTGGTCTTGTGGAACATAACCGTTATGGCCGTTGATAAGACAGCGTGTTGTAACGTCGTCAAAGGGACGAGGGTTACGTAATGACCAACAGTCTCGTAATAACCTAAAAACCTCATTTCTTACCCCAATTACCGACTCCGTCACTTGTGGGAACATTTTGTTTAATAGTTGTAGCCCGATGTTCTTTTTCTCACTTTGGTGAGAAGCGAACATTACTAACCCGTAAGCATAGCATGCTTCTTTATGTTTCATGTTAGCCGCTTTTTCTAAATCATGAAGTCCTATATTCGGATACATCGAGTCAAAATAATTTCTTAACCCGTTGCGTAAAATAGCATTTGGGTTCCCCTCAATATATGCATCAAAGTAAACACATCGTAACTTATGGGTTTCCCAATGTGATATCCCCCATCTTTCAAACGAAAGTCTCTTATAAACCAAGATATTCTTGGAACGTTCTTCGAATGTATTACAAACTGATTTCGCCGTAAATAGTTGTGCCGAAGAATTCTGACCGACTCTAGACAAGATTTCATCAATCATGTCTCCGGGTAGGTCTCTTAAAATATTGGGTTGTCTATCCATTTTGTGTTTTTATACTGTAAAATAGACAAGAGTTAGATTCATAAAAAAAAAATACTTATTAATACAAGCAATTTTTACATATATCATAAAGCATAAGCACACTATATTACATATATTACACCACACGAATACAACTATCTTATTCCGACTCGCTCGTTTCTTCTTCTTCGATTTTGGTTCGTTTTGCCAAGTTTCTAGGGATATATGATGTTCCCCTAATACGAGCTGTCGTTTTCCACAACGGTTTAGAAAAACCTGGTGGTTTAGAGGTTCCCGGGTCATTGTTACAACTTAAGGGCTTCGGGGGTTGACGATACATATAAAGTTCATCGGGGTTGGAATTAGATTTCTCTATTTTTATGCCCTTTCCCTTATTATTTTCTTTTGCCTTTTTAAATTCAGTTGGGGTAATTTCTATAACATCATCGGAATTCTCGTCGGAATCCGATTCATCGGAGAATTGGTAATCCTCCCAATATTTTGCTTCCTTGGCGGAAACACCATTGACCATAATTAACCTTGGTCGGTTGGTTGAGGATTTTCTTTTACTTAACCGTTTTATTATTTCCCCCACCGGTTCTATTTCCTCCTCCGGTTCCTCCTCTTCTGGTTCTGATTCTTCTTCCGGTTCTAATTCTTCTTCCGGTTCTTCTTCGAGAACTTGTGAATCAGTCCAATATATATTCGACTCTTCGTTATTATTAGGTGAGTCAATGGGATTTGTGCTAGAGGTAGACATCTATCACACAATATCAAACATGTTAAGAGATTAATATATCACATAATATATACATGTCAATAATATATAGTTTCCAACAAAAATGTTAAGCAATCATTTTTAAAGAAAACACGGTCGAAGTCCAGACTCACTAATGCATCATAACAAACTCGATAAGACACACTAATGCAAATTTTCTGGTTCTCTAAGACCAACGCTCGGATACCAACTGAAATGTCCCGTTCTTATTGATTAAAAACGTTCCATATTAATTGATTTCGTTGCGAGGTTTTGACCTCTATATGAGACATTTTTCAAAGACTGCATTCATTTTTAAAACAAACCATAACCTTTATTTCATAAATAAAGGTTTAAAAAGCTTTACGTAGATTATCAAATAATGATAATCTAAAATATCCCGTTTACACACGACCATTACATAATGGTTTACAATACAAATATGTTACATCGAAATCAGTTTCTTGAATGCAGTTTTTACACAATATCATACAAACATGGACTCCAAATCTTGTCCTTATTTTAGTATGCAACAGCGGAAGCTCTTAGTATTCACCTGAGAATAAACATGCTTTAAACGTCAACAAAAATGTTGGTGAGTTATAGGTTTAACCTATATATATCAAATCGTAACAATAGACCACAAGATTTCATATTTCAATACACATCCCATACATAGAGATAAAAATCATTCATATGGTGAACACCTGGTAACCGACATTAACAAGATGCATATATAAGAATATCCCCATCATTCCGGGACACCCTTCGGATATGATATAAATTTCGAAGTACTAAAGCATCCGGTACTTTGGATGGGGTTTGTTAGGCCCAATAGATCTATCTTTAAGATTCGCGTCAATTAGGGTGTCTGTTCCCTAATTCTTAGATTACCAGACTTAATAAAAAGGGGCATATTCGATTTCGATAATTCAACCATAGAATGTAGTTTCACTTACTTGTATCTATTTTGTAAATCATTTATAAAACCTGCATGTATTCTCATCCCAAAAATATTAGATTTTAAAAGTGGGACTATAACTCACTTTCACATATTTTTACTTCGTCGGGAAGTAAGACTTGGCCACTGGTTGATTCACGAACCTATAACAATATATACATATATATCAAAGTATGTTCAAAATATATTTACAATACTTTTAATATATTTTGATGTTTTAAGTTTATTAAGTCAGCTGTCCTCGTTAGTAACCTACAACTAGTTGTCCACAGTTAGATGTACAGAAATAAATTGATAAATATTATCTTGAATCAATCCACGACCCAGTGTATACGTATCTCAGTATTGATCACAACTCAAACTATATATATTTTGGAATCAACCTCAACCCTGTATAGCTAACTCCAACATTCACATATAGAGTGTCTATGGTTGTTCCGAAATATATATAGATGTGTCGACATGATAGGTCAAAACATTGTATACGTGTCTATGGTATCTCAAGATTACATAATATACAATACAAGTTGATTAAGTTATGGTTGGAATAGATTTGTTACCAATTTTCACGTAGCTAAAATGAGAAAAATTATCCAATCTTGTTTTACCCATAACTTCTTTATTTTAAATCCGTTTTGAGTGAATCAAATTGCTATGGTTTCATATTGAACTCTATTTTATGAATCTAAACAGAAAAGTATAGGTTTATAGTCAGAAAAATAAGTTACAAGTCGTTTTTTAAAGGTAGTCATTTCAGTCGAAAGAACGACGTCTAGATGACCATTTTAGAAAACATACTTCCACTTTGAGTTTAACCATAATTTTTGGATATAGCTTCATGTTCATAATAAATCATTTTCCCAGAATAACAACTTCTAAATCAAAGTTTATCATAGTTTTTAATTAACTAATTCAAAACAGCCCGCGGTGTTACTACGACGGCGTAAATCCGGTTTTACGGTGTTTTTCGTGTTTCCAGGTTTTAAATCATTAAGTTAGCATATCATATAGATATAGAACATGTGTTTAGTTGATTTTAAAAGTCAAGTTAGAAGGATTAACTTTTATTTGCGAACAAGTTTAGAATTAACTAAACTATGTTCTAGTGATTACAAGTTTAAACCTTCGAATAAGATAGCTTTATATGTATGAATCGAATGATGTTATGAACATCATTAATACCTCAAGTTCCTTGGATAAACCTACTGGAAATTAGAAAAATAGATCTAGCTTCAAAGGATCCTTGGATGGCTTGAAAGTTCTTGAAGCAGAATCATGACACGAAAACAATTTCAAGTAAGATTTCCACTCGAAATAAGATTGTTATAGTTATAGAAATTGAATTAAAGTTTGAATATGATTATTACCTTGTATTAGAAAGATAACCTACTATAAGTAACAAAGGTTTCTTGATCTTGGATGATTACTTGGAATGGATTTAGAAAACTTGAAAGTAAACTTGCAATCTTGGAAGTATTCTTGATTTTATGAAACTAGAACTTTTGGATTTTATGAAGAACACTTAGAACTTGAAGATAGAACTTGAGAGAGATCAATTAGATGAAGAAAATTGAAGAATGAAAGTGTTTGTAGGTGTTTTTGGTCGTTGGTGTATGGATTAGATATAAATGATATGTAATTTTGTTTTCATGTAAATAAGTCATGAATGATTACTCATATTTTTGTAATTTTATGAGATATTTCATGCTAGTTGCCAAATGATGGTTCCCACATGTGTTAGGTGACTCACATGGGCTGCTAAGAGCTGATCATTGGAGTGTATATACCAATAGTACATACATCTAAAAGCTGTGTATTGTACGAGTACGAATACGGGTGCATACGAGTAGAATTATTGATGAAACTGAACGAGAATGTAATTGTAAGCATTTTTGTTAAGTAGAAGTATTTTGATAAGTGTCTTGAAGTCTTTCAAAAGTGTATGAATACATATTAAAACACTACATGTATATACATTTTAACTGAGTCGTTAAGTCATCGTTAGTCGTTACATGTAAATGTTGTTTTGAAACCTTTAGGTTAACGATCTTGTTGAATGTTGTTAACCCATTGTTTATTATAACAAATGAGATGTTAAATTGTTATATTATCATGATATTATGATATATAATATATCTTAGTATGATATATATACAGTTAAATGTCGTTACAACGATAATCGTTACATATATATCTCGTTTCGAAATCATTAAGTTAGTAGTCTTATTTTTACATATGTATTTCATTGTTAATACACTTAATAATATATTTACTTATCATTTAACATAATTAACCAAGTGTATCAATATCTTAATATGATTCATATGTACCTAGTAAGACGTTGTTATAACGATAATCGTTATATATATCGTTTTCGAGTTTCTTAAATTAATAGTCTCATTTTTATGTATATAACTCATTGTTAAAATACCTAATGAGATACATACTTATAATAAAATCATGTTAACTATATATATAACCATATATATGTCATCGTATAGTTTTTACAAGTTTTAACGTTCGTGAATCACCGGTCAACTTGGGTGGTCAATTGTCTATATGAAACCTATTTCAATTAATCAAGTCTTAACAAGTTTGATTGCTTAACATGTTGGAAACACTTAATCATGTAAATAACAATTTCATTTAATATATATATAAACATGGAAAAGTTCGGGTCACTACATGAATGAGCACTGACTCTCCCACAGAAGGTAAAGCCTCGGGTAATCATGCGCCCCCGAGCGCGATATTTGGTACAGGGTGAATTGCGCATTATGCGCACTCTCTAGTCATACTTGTTAGGAATTCGGTAGCAGACCCTAACAACAACATGTGATTTACAACAATCATATAACCCACATACAACAAAGGAATAAGCAATACGATAAATATCTATGTCGTTTATCCTTTTATTTATCGTATCGCTTATTCGTTTGTTATATGTGGGTTATGTGATTGTTGTAAATCACATGTTCTTGTTAGGGTCGACTACCGAATTCCTAACAATACTCCCCTTTCAAACAATTGGGCATAGCCAGGAGATGAACCACTGTGGTGTGCTTCATTATGCAACTCGGTGGTCACTCAGGCAAGCTTGCGTGATTATAATGAATCAGTATTGATTAAAGACAAAAATGGATATTTTAGACTTACTTGAAACGAGAATGCTTTCTCAAGCTCTTTGACAACGAATTTCATCGTTGGACGTTCGTCTTGAGTTTTAGCCAAACACCAATATGCAGTTTTCACAAATGTGTCTATAGATTCTTTGTTATCATCACCTTCTTCCTTAATGATAGGATCTATCATATCCATTATTGTTCCCTCAAGGAAGCCTCGACGTGCGGCATTTGCCACCCCATCTTCACTATTAAAAATTGTCTTGTATATTGGTTCGTAATGTTGTTGTCCGAATAGAATTTCGAACAATACTAATCCAAAACTATATACATCAGATTCTCTTTTCAACCTACCCATTTCACTATATTCTGGATCAAGGTAATGTGGAGGGCCGCTAAATGCACAAAGGCAACGATCATCTTGGTCTTGGTTTGGAGGAAGGAAAATCGATAGCCCAAAGTCAACAATCTTTGCCCCAAAATTCTCATATAAGGCAATTGAGTCTGAAGAGATACAACCATTTATCACAACCTTTTGGTCTTCCATATCATGATGTAGGTATTTCAATCCGTAGGCAACATCAAGACATATTTTCAAACGCTTTTCCCAAGTAAGAATAGACTTGTCTCTGTCGTTCGTCAAATATTCAGATAGGAATCCCTTAGAAGCTTCCTCAATGATAAACATCTTCTCGAGATCTTCAACACAAAATCCAAGTAGAGTGACTATGTTGGGATGTTTACAAGTTGCAAGCATTTCAATGTCTGTACGAAATAGTTCATCTCCTAACATGTCTTGTTTAGGGCGCATGCCGAATACCACTTCTAAATTGTCTTCTTCAGGGCGCAGGCGTTTTAGAAAGACAGTGGTACTTCTCTTGAGACATTCAGTTTCATCACCCTCAATATTTTCTTTGTATGCTCTGTATATGTCATAGAACTTAGCTTTTTTGACGCGGCCATTATATCTTGGCACACTCATATCATCCATCCTAAACTTCAAATGACTGAGTTGAGATGTCAAGTGTTCCAAGCTCGGTCTCTGCAACAAGGAAGGAAATACTAAAGGCTTTTAATTACTTTAAATAAAATTGGTGTCATAAGAAAGAAACTATTGTGTAATCCATTTTGTATATTCTCTTGATTTTAAATTAGGTGAATTCGATAGGCGGGTTAAACTTTATGTGATATATATCAGCTTTCCTTATATAAACAATCCAGACTCCGATTTACAAGCTTATGAAATCATAAAATGAGTTCTTTGATAGATATATATATATATATATATATATATATATATATATATATATATATATATATATATATATATATATATATATATATATATATATATATATATATGAATTTAAGTTTGACAAAAACAAAAAATGTAAGAAAAAAAAAAAAATACACAAGAGAAAAAGATCATGGCTTTTGGTCATTTCATTGGTTAAAGGACCAAAAGTGTATAAATTCGTTTTAGGAATCAGGAATTATACGTTTAAAAAACATGGACTAATTTTTTTTTATGACTAATTTTTTTAAGAGTACTATTTACAAGTTAATATAAAGAACCCCACTTAACACAAGATCTGTTTAACCATTCTCCCCAACCACACTTAAACAAATTTATGTCAACAGCATATCTTGACAATTCCATATCATAAAAAATATATAATGGTTACACATTTTAATAACAAAACGATGATATCAGAGGATAACAGTAAAGAGTGACATCTTACAGTTACACTTTCATATGGCAGCTGAAGTTCCATTGCCTTCTCAAGTTGCTGGACGATATACTTCATATTTGGGCGTTGTAGTCGCTCATCCATTAAGCAAGATTTTACTGCTGGTGAGAAGGTGTCAATTGATCTACGACTTACTTCCTTTATTATACCAGGTAGCATTAAAGTGTAAAATTTTATTTTCCCAAATTTGGATTTGGCCAGTGAAACTAGAAAGTTATCTTTCTCATTTGGTAAACACGCTTTCCTCCCGCATAATAATTCCAATAAAACAACACCAAATGAGTAGATGTCCGACTTGTGAGTCACACCACCCGTCTTCACAATTTCTGGGTCTATATAACCTGTTGTTCCAATAGCTTCTGAAAAGAGAACATCATCCATTCGAAGTACAGAATGGTTGACGGAATATTCAAATTCAGATAACTTGGGTTCAAACTTACCATCTAATAATATTGTGGAGCTATTGATATTACGATGTATTACAGAGTAACTACGCCCGTCCTCACAATGGATGTAACTTAAAGCACGTGCAATACCAAGACTAATCCTCAGCCTTTGAATCCATGTAACCTTTGGGCTGCTCAGATACATAACGAGACTTCCCTTTGCCGCCTCATGCTTGTATATGATGACCTTCACCTGTTTTTCATCAGAGAAACCTGAAGGTATTTCGTATGCTCGAGAGACATATTAAATTAATGTGGCTAATGTGTTATGATCCAAGTCGGGTCATACCCAATAACAAGCTTACCGACACATTATCCGTATTTGATCTTAACGATTGGATTATTGATTAAATACGCGACACTTGAACTTTAAGAAAAATGGTTTTCTGAAATATTACTTGATGTGTGTGTATATATATATATATATATATATATATATATATATATATATATATATATATATATATATATATATATATATATATATATATATATATATATATATATATATATATTATGGAATAATTTATATAATAAGAATTTAATTATTTATAGGTTAAATAATTAATTTTGTTATGTTACATTTTTTATAAAATTGGTTTTATAAATAGGAATGTACATAATAAATTGTATGGAAGTTTTATAAAATAGTTTTATAAAATTTAACTTTTATAAAACTTATTTTATTAAACAAAAGAGTAAGTGGTCTTGGAAGTGTAAGTACACATGCTAGAGATTCCATCTAGTTGGCCATGCTTTCCCTTTACTCCATATAGATGTTCCTTGACTCTTTGGAACTAACACATGCAAGTACACATCAAAATAACAAGCAAAAAAAACTGCATTATCCTCCCTTCCTGCTGCTGTTTGGCCGTGACCTTTGGAGGTCATAAAGGGATTCATTTTATTGTTTGCAAGCTTGTTTTGAAGTGTCAATAAAATCCTAACCAAAAGCTAGGGTGTTGGTGCAAAGTTTGGGGTATAACTACTTGAGGTTTCATTGTTTTGGAGCTCCATTCATCACCATCTTCATCATCATCTATCAACAAGCTAGGAGAAGGTATAAACACTTTTCTTACTTGTAGTTTGTAAGTATGTTTCACAACTTGATCCTAATTGGGATTTAACTTTAAAAGGTTAAAGATTAACAAGTTCAATTGGTAATAATTTTCATGCTTCCGCTTTAATTTGATTCATAAAATGTTTTAAATATTATGGAACTTGTTAAATCCCAACAATGGTATCTAGAGCCGAAGTTGATGGAATATGCTTCGAGATGATTTATTATACCCGCTATATTTTGCATTTTATGTACATGCATGAATGAAAAATGCAAAAATTAATGGGTTTGGGTGGGAGCTTCACTTTGGCCGAATTATTGGGGACCCAAAATGGGTTTTAGGTCTTCCACTTTGGTCATATTTTGGTTGCATGTTGAGTTCACAATCAAGCCTTGACCTTGTGTTTGGATGGTTGCATGTTTGGTTGAATTAATCTATTCATTTGGTATGTAATAGTAATTCATTCATGTAGTTGTATTATTCATTCAATTTGGTTTGTAATTTTATTATTTTGGTTATGTAATTTATTTTATATTTGGTATGTAAAATAGATTAGGTTGAAAAATGTATTAGGATATATTTTTTGTAAAAATGAAGATACAAGATGAAGACTTGGAAGATGCATTTGGATGCAAGATTAAGTGGGAGATTTTGAAATCTCCTACTTAGTGTTATAACCCTTAACCGGTGACATTTGTTTTCGACTAAACAAATGTCTTCCAAATCGGCTTGATTGTGAACACATTTGTTTGCATGCGTGGTTGTTTTATTTCTTGTATGATTGTGGATTGTGTATGTTACTACAACAAGTTATCGCACAAGTTAACAACAAGCATAACTACAATTTAATTGGTTAAATTATTAACGACATGCAAAACGTCAATTTAATTGGTTAAATTAAAAACGGCTAAAAGGACATTAATAAACAGTTATTAAGAACATGATAAGGATCATATATATAAAATGGTTTATATCAAGTAATTGGCTAAAATTACTAGACTTGAAAATGGATTTCAAATAAACCATACACTAAATGCATGTTGGTGTATGGCATAAATATTTTCTCAAACTAGAATTAAAGAAAACTTAAAACCCTTTACACTAGGTCAACAAGTTTAAACGTCATCCTATTGTATGACACTTAAAAAAATTAGGGAACTTATAATGGGATAAAGGTCACCTAACCGTTATGAGCTAACTAATATGGTTAAGGTAAAATTCGCATGCTTGTGGGATAAAGGTCACCTAACCACTTGTATGTTAATTTTACAAGTTTACACAAGTAGGACGACTTGATTTGGAAATCATGAACTTAGGGTCACCGAAGCATGATGAACAAATAGGCGTTGATGGGATAATATGCCATGCAAAAGGATTGCATGATCCCATAACTTAGAAGTTGCAAAAGGATTGCAATTGTCATACAATGACTACCTAGCTAAATCAAATGACGGGATAAAGGTCACCTAACCAAAATTTGTTTTACCGTTGGATTCTAAAATTTAATAAATATCAATTGGATTTAAAGGGTATTGATTGTTAAATTAAAATCGATACTTAAATGAACTTGGTTAAATTTTGTAGATGGCCGCCAATAACAACAACATGCAAAACGCACCTATTAACTTGAACAACCTATCGTTAAGGTCTCTCCTTGAGAAAGACAAACTCAACCATACGAACTTTATGGATTGGTTCCGCAATTTTAGAATTGTCCTCAAACTTGAGGATAAGGCGTATGTGTTGGAAGACCCCATTCCCGATCAACCCGACGAGGATGATACGGAAGGCATGGCTTATTGGGATAAGTGTTGCGCCGATTCGGTGCAAGTCGCTTGCCTAATGCTTGGGACTATGATACCCGAACTCCAAAAGGATTTCGAGCATCATACTGCATAAGACATGATCACGCAATTGAAGGAGATGTTCCTTCAACAAGCACGTGTCGAGCGCTTCGAGACCGTTCGAGCGCTTCACGCATGTCATATGGACGACTCCCAATTCGTTTCATCTTATGTCCTTAAGATGAAAAGCCTCATTGATCACGCAAACCGTCTTAATCTCAGCATATCTAATGAGCTAGCCACGGATCTTATCCTAAACTCCTTGTCAAAGAGGTTTGACCAATTTGTAATTAATTACAATATGAATGGGATGGATAAGACCATTGGCGAACTTCATGGCATGCTTAGGACGGCGGAAACTAGCATGGGTAAGAGAGCTTCACCCGTGCTAATGATCAATGATGGTGGGTCCAAAGGTAACAACACCTCTAAGCCAAAGGCGGCTAGGAGGAAAGGACCCGCCCATCAAGGCAAGGTAAATGGGAGGATGGTTACCCCAACCAAAAACAAGAACAAGAAGCAAAAGGTTATCGGACAAGCAAACCCCAAGGAAGACCCGTGCTTCGGTTGCGGTGAAATGGGTCACTGTTAACGCAACTGCCTGGTCTACCTTAAGGAGTTGTAGGAAAAGAGGGATGCGGGGCAAACCTCAGGTAATATATATATGGTATATATAGAGCTTAGTATTACTTCTTCTAATACATGGGTATTAGACACTGGATGTGGAACTCACATTTGCAATTCTTTGCAGGGGTTCAAAAGAAGTAGCAAGCAAACGGGAACATCAAGTCTCTTTATGAGTAATGGAGCTAAAGTGCAAGTGAAGGCTCAAGGAGACTTTGTATTAAAGCTTCCAAGTGGTTTGGAACTTATTTTGAACAATGTTTTGTATGCACCGGATTTATGTCGAAGCATTATTTCAGTTTCCCGTTTAAAACAATGTGGTTTTTATCTTAATTTTGTTAATGATGATATCCACATTTATTTAGATAATGTATTCTATTTTAAGGCTTCGCCTTCAAATGGAATTTATGAATTGGTTCATGATGACACATCATCTAGTAGCTCAATATACCATACTAGCACCAAGAAACTCAAAAGGGATTTGAGTGATTCCTACTTATGGCATTGTCGCCTTGGTCACATAAACAAGAATCGAATGCATACACTTCAAATGAATGGCCTTTTGAAATCAAATGAACTAGACTCGTTTGATGTATGTGAATCTTTTTTACAAGGTAAAATGACTAAAGCACCTTTCAAAGGGACCTATGAAAGGGCTAAGGACTTATTGGGATTAATACATTCGGATGTATGTGGACCCTTTAAGCCCATAACTAGGAATGGTGAAAGATACTTCGTTACTTTCATTGATGACTTCAGCCGTTTCGGATATGTCTACTTGTTAAGACATAAGGACGAAACTTTTGAAGCATTTAAAGAGTATAAAAACGAAGTACAAAATCAACTCAATAAGACAATCAAGGTACTTCGTACCGATAGAGGAGGTGAATACCTAAGCGATGCCTTCCAAGATCATCTTAGAAGTTGTGGGATTATCTCGCAACTTACTCCACCCGGGACACCACAGCTTAATGGTGTGTCCGAAAGGAGGAACCGAACCCTAATGGATATGGTTCGATCTATGATGGCTAGAAGCTAGTTACCTCTATCATTTTGGGGTTATTGTCTATGCTCCGCGGCTCGTATTTTAAATATGACCCCAACCAAGAAAGTGGAACGAACTCCTCATGATATGTGGTTTGGAAAACCTCCATCTCTATCATACTTAAAGGTATGGGGATGTGAAGCTTATCCTAAGCGTTACGTCCCTAATAAGTTGAATGCTCGATCCACGAAGTGTATCTTCATAGGATATCCCAAGGATGATATGGGATACTATTTCTATGATCCATCCGAGCAAAATGTATTTGTTGCTCGGAAGGCTGAATTCCTTGAAACTAAGTTCCTAATGGAAGGTAATAGTGAAAGGAAGATAGATCTTGAGGAGGTTCAAGATCAAGTAGATGATACACAATTGGTTGACACTAGCACTCAACATGAAAATGTTGAATGATCAAATGGATGATCAAAATATACAAGACGTTCGCAGATCTGGTAGGATTAGTAATCCACCTGAGAAATATGGGTTTCTCATGGATGATTGCTATGTGGTTGATTTGGATGAACCAAAAAACTACCAAGATGCTTTATCAAGGATTGATAAAGATAAATGGCAGGAAGCCATGAACGCTGAGATGCAATCCATGTATGACAACCAAGTTTGGGAACTAGTTGTACAACCTACTAGCTCCAAGTTAGTTGATTGTAAATGGATTTTCAAGATGAAAACCGACATGCATGGAAACTTAAATACATATAAAGCTAGACTTGTAGCAAAAGGTTTCACTCAAACTCAAGGGATTGACTATGATGAAACCTTTTCGCCTGTGGCAATGCTAAAGTCTATTAGGATATTATTTGTCATTGCTGCTCATTATGATTATGAAATATGGCAAATGGATGTCAAGACCGCTTTCTTAAATGGATATCTTGAGGAAGATGTCTATATGGTTCAGCCTGAAGGTTTTGTGGATCCGAAATATCCTAAAAAGGTATGTAAGTTAAAGAAGTCAATCTACGGATTGAAACAAGCATCTAGAATGTGGAATCATCATTTTAATGAGGAAGCTAAGAAATTTGGCTTCATTAAAAATGGTGATGAAGCTTGTGTATACAAGAAAGCTAGTGGGAGCACTATCATGTTCCTTGTATTATATGTGGATGATATATTATTATTTGGGAATGATATTCCGACAATGCAAGGAGTTAAAACTTGGCTAAAAGGCTGCTTCTCCATTAAGGATCTTGAAGAAGCACAATACATTTTGGGGATTAGGATCTACAGGGATAGATCCAAGAAATTGATAGGTTTGAATCAAAGTGCATACATTGAAAAGATCTTGAAAAGGTTCAAGATGGAGAACTCTAAAAGGGGTTTGGTACCTATTCAAAGAGGAACGCTCCTTAGTTCATCTCAGTGTCCCACCACGAAAGATGAACAGGAGAGAATAAAGAAAGTCACATATGCGTCTGCTATTGCGTCAATCATGTATGCAATGATATGCACTAGACCGGATGTGTCATGCGCTCTTAGCCTGACAAGTAGATACCAGAATAACCCAGGAAACAGTCATTGGATTGCTGTTAAAAGTATATTGAAATACCTTAGGAGGACTAAGGATATGTTTCTTATATACGGGTCTGGTGAGGAGGAACTCGCTGTAAAAGGTTACGTGGACGCGAGTTTCCAAACTGATCGTGATGATTCTCGTTCACAATCTGGTTATGTCTTCACATTAAATGGAGGTGCGGTCTCTTGGAAGAGTTCAAAACAGGATGTTGTTGCTTTATCCACTACAGAGTCGGAGTACATCGCCGCATCATTGGCAACTCAGGAAGCTGCATAGATGAAGAAATTCATCGACGACTTAGGAGTAGTCCCTTCCATTCAGGACCCTCTTGAGATCTTTTGTGACAACGAGGGTGCGATTGCTCAAATCAAAGAACCTCGTGCTCATCAAAAGACTCGTCACATTGAGCGGAGATTCAACTACATTAGGGATGAAGTTGAAAAGGGAAAGATATGTATTCGTAAAGTTCACACAGATCTTAATATAGCGGATCCTCTCACGAAGCTCTTACATGGAGCAAAACAAACTGGACATGTTTGTGCATTAGGGCTTCGATATTCTAGTGATTGGTCATGATCTGTTTAAGTATTGTAACGGAACGAAATTGTTCAAACTCATTAATATAATTATGGTATTAATTTATTTTGAGTCATGTTCCTATTTTGCATATTTTATCCATGAATAAGTAATTATTCTAAATTCCGTAGTCGATCACATTTGTGGGAACAATTGTGAGGTTTAGACTACTATGAACTTGGATTGGTATACATTCACGGGATGAATGTGGGGCAAGGTTGCAACCAAGGTTCATAGATATTTGTGGGATACAAATATTGGAAGACCCGCCCTCAAGATTTACTAAATGGAGCCTTTGTGGTTGATCACATGTAGTCTTGAGTAAAGGCGAATAGCATTGTATCCTCTGACCTGAGACACATATTAGGTTCAGATATTCACTAAGTATTATGCCTTGATTCTTTCCTTCGCTATTCTGAAATATGGTAGTCCATAAGGAAGATCTCAGGTGTAATACAAAGTATATATCTAGGACGTATGTAGTCAAGATGGAATTTGTCCCTCTTATTCGTTGAGAGTCAGATGTCTAAGGCCTGATAAAGTTAAATCTAAAAGAGAGTGATCACTCTATGTCTCTTGGATTTAACATGACATCTAGGATGAAAGGATAAATGAAAGATTCACCTAATCATATTCGAGATGGGAACTCGAAAGGGATGATGTTATTGAATGGCACAAAGTCATAACATATTGGGGGTGATGGACGGTCGTTAGGTGGTATCCGTCACTTGCATTAATTTCTTATGTTTCTCGTGCAAGTGGGAAATTGAAGGTATTTCGTATGCCCGAGAGACATATTAAATTAATGTGGCTAATGTGTTATGATCCAAGTCGGGTCATACCCAATAACAAGCTTACCGACACATTATCCGTATTTGATCTTAACGATTGAATTATTGATTAAATACGCGACACTTGAACTTTAAGAAAAATGGTTTTCTGAAATATTACTTGATGTGTGTGTGTGTATATATATATATATATATATATATATATATATATATATATATATATATATATATATATATATAATTATGGAATAATTTATATAATAAGAATTTAATTATTTATAGGTTAAATAATTAATTTTGTTATGTTACATTTTTTATAAAATTGGTTTTATAAATAGGAATGTACATAATAAATTGTATGGAAGTTTTATAAAATAGTTTTATAAAATTTAACTTTTATAAAACTTATTTTATTAAACAAAAGAGTAAGTGGTCTTGGAAGTGTAAGTACACATGCTAGAGATTCCATCTAGTTGGCCATGCTTTCCCTTTACTCCATATAGATGTTCCTTGACTCTTTGGAACTAACACATGCAAGTACACATCAAAATAACAAGCAAAAAAAACTGCATTATCCTCCCTTCCTGCTGCTGTTTGGCCGTGACCTTTGGAGGTCATAAATTGATTCATTTTCTTGTTTGCAAGCTTGTTTTGAAGTGTCAATAAAATCCTAACCAAAAGCTAGGGTGTTGGTGCAAAGTTTGGGGTATAACTACTTGAGGTTTCATTGTTTTGGAGCTCCATTCATCACCATCTTCATCATCATCTATCAACAAGCTAGGAGAAGGTATAAACACTTTTCTTACTTGTAGTTTGTAAATATGTTTCACAACTTGATCCTAATTGCGATTTAACTTTAAAAGGTTAAAGATTAACAAGTTCAATTGATAATAATTTTCATGCTTCCGCTTTAATTTGAATCATAAAATGTTTTAAACATTATGGAACTTGTTAAATCCCAACAAAACCGATAATAGTGACTATGTTTTCATGCTTGAGACTAGAAAGCGCTGAAATCTCGGTCCAGAACTCGATGCCGTGTTTATACTTACTGTCTAATCTTCTTGCAGCAATCTTCACCCACTTCCCGGACACAAAGAGCCGTCCTTTATAAACCTTGCCCAAACCACCATGTCCGATGACTTTTTTATCATCGAAGTTATTGGTGGCTTCTAGTACGACTTCGAGTGGGATTTGTAAATGGCTAAACTTTGCGATTGAGGATTCCATATTTTCTTTTGTCAAATGAAAGAGAAGTACAAAAACTCAGGATATATTACAAGTTTCTGCTTATTCAAAAGAAACTATAAAAATTTACAAATGAATGTGAAGATTAGATATGAGCCACCATACTCGTATATACCCTTCCTAAATCCATATATATATAATACATATTTCTTCAAAAGAAATACAACTTTTCAATGCATAATGTACAAGAAATTTAAAGAATGATTGGAGGTATAGTAATTTATGAGTTTATGAGGGGAGTATGAAATATGTAATTTATGTTTGGGGATATATGTAATAAATTAAGTTATAATCTTGAGTTTAACCCACGAGGAGTTACTTGGCCGATAATAATCTTTTTATATCGACAACTTGATATGTGAACATAATAAAATTTTTGAAATTGAAGCTGGAACATGTGAGGCTATGAACTAAATATGACGACACTAAAATAATACATTGAAATTGTCAACATTGGGGGCATCAAATGAAATACTCCGTATTGCATTACTTTCAAAATAATAACCTAGTTTATTGACCCGAGTTCACGGATTTGACAAAAAAATCTATATTATATTATTACAGTCATTTTGGTGATTACATAATTGTCCACTTACGGAGAAGAATAGGCCTCCATCTAGATGAGATACTAAGTCTTCACTATTGCATACTTAAGTAGCGTCAAGGAGAACTATTGTCGCCTGATGTCTATGTAGAGCAATAAAAATAGAAAACTAAAAATAAACAGAAAGCATGAAATACCATATATAAAGAATGTGATTAATAAAACTACTAAGAGCGTGCTTGGTTCGAAAGAAGTAATGGGAAAGAAATGATAATAGAAATACAATGACGCACTACAAGAAATTCGTTCTTTTGCCACGAATCCATTTGTGGCGACAGAGATTTCGCCGCAAACAACCCGCTAAACGACAAAAATTCCTCACTTCTTGACTTCTTGAGTCAAAGTTAACTTTTGTGGCGACATGTCGCCAAAAATGTCGCCGCAAACTTGATTTTCATTTACTTTTCCTTTTTCTCAATAATAAACTGGTCAAAGTTTGAAAATATTGAATTGTGGCGACATGTCGCTACTAGAAGTCGCCGCAATTATTATATTTTTATTTATATTTCAATTAATTTTTTCTCTCCAAATTGTAAAAAATTATCAAGTGGAGGGAAGGTTTCCCGCCATCCTTATTGTGGCGACTAGTCGCCACATTGTTGCCGCGATAAAAAAAATTCGATTTATTTCCAATTAAATTTTTCCCATCAAACTGAAATAGTTTACCTTGTAGCGGGAATGTTTCGCGCTAGTTCAATTGGGGCGACATGTCGCCCTAAATGTCGCCGCAATTGGTTCATATTGATTTAAGATAACAAAATGTGACGATGTTGTAACAATGGGAATGTAGTGGTGATGTAAGTCGGTGAAATGAGGAGGTGATGTAAGACGACATAATGTGATGATTATGTAAGACGGTGGAATGTATTGGAATGTGGTGATGATATGGGGTGATGTAAGACGGTGGAATGAGAAGTTAATGTAAGTTGGTGGAATGCGGTGATGATATGCGACATTGGAATTTGGTGGTGATGTAATGTGGTTGTTATATATGACGATTGAATGTGGTAGTATGATGTGGTAATCTAAAACGGTAAATTGTGATGGTGATATAAGTCGATGGAATGTGGTGGCCATGTACGACGGTGGAATGAGGTAATGATGTAAGACGATGGAATGTGGTGAAAATGTAAGATGGTGAAATGTGGTGGTTATATATGACAATGAAATGTGGTGGTGATGTATGATGGTGGAATGTGGTGGTGTATGACCGTGGAATGGGGTGTTGAACTGAGACGGTGGAAAAAAGTTGGTGACGTAAGACGATGAAATGTGGTGGGAATGTAAGACAATAAATTGTGATGATTATGTATGACAATGAAACGTGGTGGTGTTATGTGGCGCTGGAATGTGTTAGTGTATGACGGTGGAATGAGGTGATGATCTGAGACGGTGGAATGAGGTGATGATCTGCGATGGTGGAATGAGGTGGTTATGTATGACGATGTAATGTAGTGGTTATGAATGACAATATAATGCAGTGGTGATCTAAAAAACGGTGGATTGCGGTGGTGATGTATGACTGTGGAATTAGAGGGTGAAATGTGGTGGTGATGTAAGAAGGTGGAATTTGGTTGTAATGTATGACGTTGGAGTGAGGTGGTGATGTATGATTGTGAACGGAGGCAGTGTTGTAAGACGGTGATGTAATACGGTAGAATGTGGCGGTGATGTAAGACAATTGAATGAGGCGGTGATGTAAGACAATTGAATGAGGCGGTGATGTATGACAGTGGAATTTGGCGGTGATGTATGACATTGGAATTTGGCGGTGGTGTATGATGGCGGAATGAGACGGTGATGTAAGACGGCAGAGTGTGGTGGTGATGTAAGGCGATGAAATGTGATTATTATGTAAGCAGGCGGAGTTTGGCGGTGATGTATGACTGTGGGATGTGGTGGTTATATACGATAACGACCAATAGAACAATAAGAAGGACGACGACAATTATACATATATGTATATATACATATATGTATATATATATATATACATATATGTATATATATATATATATATATATATATATATATATATATATATATATATATATATATATATATATATATATATATATATATATATATATATATATATATATATATATATATATATATTGTTGAAACACTGAATATAACCACGTTAAATTCTCGTGTTTTTATCATTCTTGCTAGCTTTACGATTTTTCACTATGTTTTCGTTTATTAGAAGTGAGTTGATAACTTGGGGTTATCTAGTCTTGTTTAGGCTCACCTAGCCGGGGTTTCTAACACACACACACACACACGCACACATATATGTAAATGTATATGTGTGTGTGTGTGTGTGTGTGTGTATATATATATATATATATATATATATATATATATATATATATATATATATATATATATATATATATATATATATATATATATAAGAGGGATCAAATGAGAACTATTAAGCAATGAGAACTCTGAGAACTAAGGTAGTCGAGCAACGCGGCCGAACAAAAATTCTTGTAGTCGAACAATTTTTATTTTTGGTCTTTTTGCTTGGTTCTACATTTTATGTAGAACAGGATGTAGAACAACATATAGAACATGATGTTCTACACATGTTCTACATCAATTTTCATCAAATTAAGTTAGGGTTTAGATTTAGGGTGTAGATTTTAGGGTTTTAGGGTTTAGATTTTAGGTAGGGTTTAGGGTTTAGATTTAGGGTTTAGAATGAGTTTTTTACACGAACGGTTTAGAGTTTAGGGTTTAGGGTTTATGGTTGAGGGTTTACTCCGTAAACCCAAAACCCAAAACCCTAAACTCTAAATCGGGCTAAATAAAAAGAAAATTGATTTTGATGTAGAACGTGTGAAACTTGAACAAAAATGGTGAAATTCGGACTAATTTGAAGAAATTTGAACTTATTTATGTTTTACAAAATTATAATAAGAAGAAAATCAGGTCCAATTTGAAAAAAATTTGAAAATTCGAACGTGTTCTGCATTTTTCTGTTCTACATTGCATGTTCTACATTTTCACCAGCTCAAAAATTGCCCGACCATAAAAATTGTTTGGCCGCGTTTTCGACCAGCTCCATTTTTTGTTCGTCCGTGTGTAAATTTGCTCGAATTTCAGTGTATTTGGAGTGTATTTTGAGTTTTCAGAGTTCTCACAACTGTGGAGTTCTCACTGGATCCTCTCCTTATATATATATATATATATATATATATATATATATATATATATATATATATATATATATATATATATATATATATATATATATATATATATATATATATATATATATATATATATATATATATATATATATATATATATATATATATATATATATATATATATATATATATATATGTAGGATCAAGAGGGAAGTAACCAATTGGGGGGAAGCAGGGGGAAGCTATTAGGGTTTAGAAAGAAAAAAAGGGCTAAATTTTACTTCACAAAACATGGAAAAAAAAACGTTAACATTTTTCGCGAACAATATTATCTTGAATGTTATTTTTGTCGATCGTTTTCCCGCCAAAATAATAACATTCATCACGAAGTGTCTTTTCTAAATGTTCATATTTTCATCCAATCTATAATGTTCGTGAACAAAGTTTTTTCAAAGTACGAAATTTTTTTTTTGTTTCCCCCGCTTCCCCCGATTAGTTACTTTCCCATTGATTCTGCCCCTATATATATATATATATATATATATATATATATATATATATATATATATATATATATATATATATATATATATATATATATATATATATATATATATATATATATAACTAAAAAAATAAGAAAGACTTGAGAAAACTTTTCATCAATTTTCCTTGAAAATTTTCATTTACCGCTGGAGGGAAAATAAATGAAAATTTTGAGCAGACCCCAAACCTTTTTTCTTTCATTTTTGTAACCCCAATTCTTCTTCTCTCAAAACCCTTTTTTCTTTCATCATCTTTAACCCCAATTATTCTTCTTCTCGGGTTACAACTTAAAAGCGAATCTAACCAAGATTTCACCTCACAATCTTGTATAAGGTAAACATCTAACCTCCAATTTCTCAAAACTTCCAATTTCTAAAGATTATTGCTAAAAAATTCGGATTTGAGCAAAATCATATGAAATTTTAGATTTTTCGTTTTCAATTGTACGATTTTAGCAAAACCATGATATTATATATGTTATATTTTCATTTATTTGCAAGTTTGTTGATTTTTGAACTTAGAAATTATTATATTTGGTAATTTTGGATTATTGAGCACTTAGAATGAAAAAGGCTAAATGAATGGAAAAGGGTACAGCAACCGAAACTACTAACTAGCCTACTGCATTTATGTTGCTATGTTGAACTTAATTTATATTATATCATGTATGTTTTGGATATGCAGTATATGTTTTGTTAGTTGTAAATTTATAAAGTTATAGTTATAGTTATACCTTGCCACACATCTGACTAAAGGCCTTGTAAAAAGATTCATGAAAATTAAGCACATTTTAGGATGGCCACTAAAATTATGTAATAATGAAGTGACTAATGTTCCTTCTATTAGCAATATACATATGTTACTTACTAAACTATTATTATCAATACTACTTAAAGCACAAGTAGTATAACTGTCCAATATACCCTGGTATAGGTATCACCTCTGCATCACATAAATTATTATAAAATGGTATCAATAGCTTATGGGTCAATACCTCGTGTACTTGTTCTAGTTGTTAAGTCACATTTATCGTATAATTTCAACATGCATGAGTGCAAATTCTTTGTAATACTCTTTAAGGCCATTCCCGTGTTGAAATGCAGGGAAATGGTAGCATATATCGCTAATACACTTATCTTCATCTTGAGGTATGTGTTCTCGGAATAAAAACTTCATGTATAACATTATTTTAATATGAAAAATAAGGGATATATGCCATAGTTCTTATTATTCTTTGTGTGTAATGCTTGAACTTTGAAAAATAAATAAATTATATATAATTTTTTTGTGCGTCAGTGGAGTAGTCATAGCTGAAGGTATACTTGGAGGTGACAGCATTCTCAAAATGAAGGTAACCGCTTCTTACATGTTCTTCTCATTTCTTTATCTTCTTTTTCAGTTTACGTGTCCACCTTTGTTATATGTGCAGCATATTACATATATTGCATTGGCCTGAAAATAAATGATTATGTTTGACACAAAAAGTGCTTGGGGCTACCGCATCCTACTCTACGTTTTGCTACAACTTTCGCGGGCCATAGTAGTTGGATCATTATATCCTTTTCTGCGTTATTTTGGTTATGGCTTGGATTGGAAAGAAGCTACTGTACTTATCTGGTCTGATCTAAGAGGTGCTGTTGCATTGTCACTTTCTCTGTCGGTTAAGGCAAGTTATCCTTTTATAAATGTAGAAGTTTAAGAAATGCTTATATCTGAACCCTGAAATTGCTCCTTAATTTATTAATTTGTTAATGTTTATGTTCTTGCGAACTGTGTCAATACCATGTTTGTAAGTTGACAGAGAGTTGGACTACTTTAGTTTACCTCACTATTACTGAATTTTGGAATGGTATTAATGCATTTATCGAGAGTTGTAAAGCGTTTGCTAATAAGCTAATAAATGTAGATGTCCATGCTACAAATCCATGTGAAGCACACACTTATCTTAGTGATGACTCCGAATGATATCAGTTTGTAATTTGTAAAAACAAGCTAAATAAAGTTATAAACGACACAAATAGAATTGTGAACCATTTGTTGCATATTAAGTGAACAAATAGGTAACTTTACTTCATAATAAATAAAAACAAAATTTGTAAAACACAAATAGAATCATGAACCATTTGTTTGAACTAATATGTTAATCTGAAATTGTGTTATAATTTCCAGCAATGTTTCGAGGGTTCAGATATGGAATTACGTGAATGGATAAAGTATTACGATTTTTATATGGCTCCCAAGAACATCTCCCGAGGACAATGAGGACGATTGTGGTGATAATGATGAAGACGACGGATGTGGTGATAGTGATGAAGACGATGGATGTGGTGATAGTGGCGATGGTGCATAGGGATCTTTGGTGTTTAGACTTTAGTTTGTAATTCGGATGTTGAAGAATTTGATATTTTGAACAATTTGGTTTGTAATTCGTATGTTAAACGATTGTAATTTGTGTTATTAGAAATCGTTTAGTTTATACTAGATTTGTTTGTTGATTCGCATGTTATAAAACGAGCAATAACAGGTTTTGTATGCGGGAAGAAAACCCAGCATTTTTGCTTGGGAAGCAGAAAAAGCAGCTGCGACCTGTGCAGATTTTCGCATTTTTTGGCGACATGTCGCAACAGGAAGTCGCCGCTAATAATAGATGACGTCATAATAGATTTTAATTTTCTTTTTATTTGAAAAATAAATGTCGCCGCAATTTGTCGCCAAAAACTATATTTTAGAATTTCTTTTTCCTTTTCTTTTACCGTGTGTGGGCCCCACATGTGTCGCCACAAAAGACGCCGCATAATATCAAAGGTGACGCATCTATTGCGGCGACCGTTTTGTGATGTATTTGTCGCCGCAAATCAGTCTATTGTGGCGACATGTGTGCCTAATGTGGTGACATAGTGTCGCCGTATTAGACCAGAATTGTGGTAGTGACGATTCTTATTGCATTGTTGTTGCTTGGTTATTACAATAAGATTAATTTAATCACCACAATTTCTTTTTCGTGGTTGTCTAATAGAGGAAAATGTAATGTAATGTAGCTTGCCAGCTTGGAACGATTGGCTTTTAAAATGGGTTGTATTTTAGTTTTTAAAATTTTGGTCGGTTTCATACAGGTCCATATGGGCGGGTTTGGGTTGACACGAAAAATCTAATTTTAAATATTCATATTCGTTGTACTAACCTTGCAGATATTTAGTACAAATTCATCAGGCAAGTTTTTAGTGTTTATTGACATATGTATGATCCTGCACATAACGATTTATTGTATGCTGCTCAGCTACTCTTATACTGTCTCAAACCATAAAAGGTGCTGCTACAATCCCAAAAGGTTTAAGGTCAATTTTCTGATCTCTGATATTTATTTTCTTTGTTTGAACTGCACATATGTCTAGATGAGTATTTATTTTCTTTGTTTGAACTGCAAATATGTCTAGATGAGGTTTTTTTCCCTATAATATACAAAATCGACAAATCATATTTACAGTAGAAAGTTTGAAGGTGAATACATCAATGGTACACACACTCATTAGTCCAGATTTAATGAACAACGTCAATCGAAAGAATGCTATGGAACAAAAAGAAAAAAAGGTAAGCTGACAACGCATTTACTCAACGTTTTAGTAATTAATTTAATTCTTACAATATGTTAGTCTTCGTGTATCTTCAAATCTTCAATATATATATTTTTTTATATCTTTATTACAGTTAGAAAAGAATAAGCTTAAAAATAGAGAAGCGGTACAGAAACAGCGTCTAAATAAAAAGGTTAGATCATTTGATTCCAAAAAAAAAAAAAAAAATCTCTTGATTATAACCAATAACATAGGCGGAGGTATGTGTTGGTTTCTAGGTCACTTGACACCAACGAATATAAAAAATTGGTCTAATAACATTGAAATTATTAATGTAAATAAAGTGATAGATTATTACTATACAATTCACTCAACGAAAACTGAATTTTATGGCCCAAACTTTCTTTAGATTGCACAACCCATTTATTTAATGGCTTATAATATTTAGAACTTTATACTTTATGGCCTAATATCAACTGTATTTGACAAAATTGAGTAAGTGACTTTTCAAAGTTATTTTGCAAAAGGTTAATATTGATTGCTATATGTATTTGTATTATTTGTATTTGTAGATATACTTAACTAAATTGGAACAGAAAGTTATACAACTTAACAAGGAAATACAGAACAGAAAGTTATACAACTTAACAAGGAAATACAGCTGAATAACGACACACTACAACAGGTAATATACAATTTATATGGAATTATGTATTTCATTATTGACTTATTATTAGCGTTTATAATTATAATAATCTCTCAAAATTTTACAGGGACACGGGAACATGGATGTCAGTCGAAGTACATTTTTTATTATTATTATTATACCTTCGACTTTTATTAGGTGAACAAAACATCAACTAAATTGTGAACTTATACATTCTAACATTTGCTTCAACTACTTTTGAAGATCTAATATATTTCACCAAACAATATAATGAATGGTTTGGTCAGTATCATCAACATATATTACACCTTCGTATACAATTGATTGGAGAATTCATTGAGGCTGACATTAAACCAATTGTCAATAACATATTTTCACATATATACAACATATTCAAAATTAAAAAAATTGCTGCAAAAGTTGATGTATTCAGTATTATTTATGGGACGTGGATGTCACATGCTCAACGGTGTACAATGTGGATTGGTGGATTACGTCCAACACATTTATTACAGGCAAGTATACTTGATTTTAAATTAAATTAATTATTAATTAATTATCATTATAATTATTATTATTAAATAAATTTACTAAACTAATAGTTTATTATACATACATTACCTTATTTAACTAATGTTTTTTTTTACCTTAGTTTTGACAGTTAATCAAAAGCCACATCGACATTGTTAGAATTCAACTTGAAAAAATGGAATCTTTAAGATCATATATCTTAAATGAAGAAACTACACTAACTAAAAATTTTACATGCTTAGAAGAAGCAAGTATTAGCCATACTTTAATCGGGAAAGAATTTTTAAATAAAGGGGACGAATTCGGAATACCAAATTATGCAAATTCTATGTCATCTTTAGTTGGAAAACTTACTATCATACAAAACTTTATGGATTAGGTATACAAAACGTTAAGTATCCATTATGCGTATACATAATTATTATTATGCGTATCCATTATGGTTCGGGTTTCCGCCCGAACGTGTGTGTTACGTGCAAATGATGAGGGTCGTTGAAATAAATGATCTACTGATGCCAAAAAAATTGCCGTTCAAAAAAAAAATATAAAATATAATATAATGTTAAAATTTATTTATGACAGGCAGATGAACTACGCGAGAAGGCATTATCGGGAACAAAAAGCATACTCACTTCAAAACAAGTTATGGCATTATTCGCAATTCATGATCACCTCAAAAGATTAATGACATTGTCAAATATGTGGGAAAATACAACGATTATTTGAGATCAAGCGAGTATATTAGTTTTTTTATGAACAATGGTGTGTTTTATTATGGAATTTTATTTACCAAATTATATGCTTTATTAATAATAAATTCCTTAACGACTAATCTCAACACGCAATTAAATACTTAACAATATATAGAAGTACATAAAAATAAATAGAAATTAATATTTACATTATAAAAATAAAAAATTGAAAATTTCACAATACTATCAATTTAATGGTAAAATCATAGGCTAATAATATCTTAAAAAATTTTAACACAATGAGCCCCGCGAAACCGCTGGTTATTAACTAGTATATATATATATATATATATATATATATATATATATATATATATATATATATATATATATATCATACAAGTAACATTAAACGTGTTGTATTCCTATACACGCGCAACAAGTGAAAGCCATAATCATAACGATAAACGTATGACTTATACAAACTCCACCGCTACTTACGGTCACGTGGATGATGTCTCGGTTGCTAATGGGAATAAGGTTTTGGAGTAAACGAAACGTTGTAGACTTATAGTCCAACTGAAAGTTCCTGACCCCTGCATCTGTTCATCTCTTGACTTACTTGATAGCACTGAGGTTTGGACAAAGTTGTACAACATCTAAACATGATTATGGTGGACATACAAACATGTTTAACAACTCAACAACTCATAAGTTTACTTATGAACTTTTTACTAGACGATTGAACAAACTAATGACCTAACTCATATCTCTAGGTTGAGATCATGGTCATTTACTTGCGTTCATTACTTTTGTGGAATAACTTCATCATGCTATTAAGGTGAACTTCATAGCCTCGTTTTTACTATTCCGTAATTGTTTTACAAACTTTTGAGTGAGACACATGCTTGCTTTTAAACTGTTTTATGCTTTAAACACAAGTACTTAAACTTAACTATGCTGCCATGCTATGTTTCATGCTAAATCCCTGCCATGAAATCGTTAGTTGCTACGTATAAATGCAAGCTTAATTATTGTGAGTATGCCTATTGAGAGTAACGTCTCTATTCAGTTGACCGTTGGTCAATGGATACATAATAATGATTTAATGACACGAACGGATAAAGTGTCATGGGGTAAACTTTGTTTAGTCTCGATATCATACACCACAGCATTACTTTTGAATCGATATGTCTATATCAATATGCTTTTAAACTAAATCTTGTGGTCTAAAAGCTTGGTTACTATTAATAAACCTATGAACTTTACCATCCTTTTGGTTGACACTTTTAAGAATGTTTTGTCTCAGGTGACTACTAGCTTGTGTGCTACTTTGATGATTGATTGTTTCCTGCATGGAGTCCATCATTAATTTTATCTTTATTTAAACATTTTCATTTATGATGTAAAACAATATTTATTTTCCGCTGCAATACAATTAATGTTTTTATAAAACATCTCATTTAGAGTCGTTCTCGTTATTATACTCGTGTTATGGTATTGGTTAGTCACATTTACCCCTGGTCCTATTTGGGGGTATGACAGATTGGTATCAGAGCCAGGTTGTTATAGAGAACCAAGATTGCATTTTTATGTGTGCCTTATTTGTTAGTTAGGGTGCCTTAGCAATTCTAGGACTATAACATTTCTTGCTTAATTGCTAACTTATTGCCTAAGTTCTTTAGACATTCTCCCTGCTTATAGACTTGCGTATTTCCCTAGAATCTCTTATGATATTATGTATCCTTTCCTAAGGATGTCGAGCCAAAACCATATCATCCTGTCCGATTTCGACTCTTAAGGATCAGTTAGTATGTGATTGCTATCATATCCACACATCTCTTTATGACCTGACTCCGCCATTGTGATTCAAATTATTCTTTGACTCACGCGAGTTATTTTCATAAGACCACCTCAGTTAGTGAAATCGAGGAATGTCACTCATGACTTCTGAAATTCTTGACATTTCAACGTCAAAGTTTGATCATGTATCCTGACCTTATGGGTGATATTAAAGTGGAAGTATGAATTAGTGAAATATAATGACGTCTGGCCAACATGATTTATTACGGTAATTCATATAGAAATTCCAATATCATGACATTTGGAATAGAAGGTGAATCAAAGAAAAATTCCCAAGCTATTCATTCGAAAATCTCAATGTTATTACATGAAGTATAATCATCATCTGATTTGTATATATACGAAGAGCTCATTTCAACAAACTATCTTTCTCATACCCATGAGTAGATTAACAATCTCTCATATACCATAAAGGTTGTAAAACTTTGCATTATTTCTTTCTTAAACAACCTATCTCTTTATCTTTGACGCTTAATTATCACGCTTAATGACCACCATATCCTCGCTGGAAGGAGGGATGCATATTCTTAAGCAACCTGAAGTGACACCCCCGAAATTTTGTTGAAGCATGCCTCTGGTTATATGTAATTACACTCCTGGTGTAGATTTTCATGAACCCATTAGGAAACCCATCGAAGATAGGCGACAATCACTCGCATGGACTTCATTTGAATTTTCAAACGTCGATCTTATAAACACCACATTCACCTAAGTATTCACCAGCTACACCATCATATACTCCTGATACACCACCACCATCACCTGATCATGACCCTTCGACTAAAGACACTGCCTACAATGGCGATACCGAGGATAATGGTACCGAGTGGGAAGTCGAGGAAACTGTTGAAGAAGAAGAACCCATGGAGGATGAAGAATAGAACCTTCCAACGAGTATCTTTTTGATTATCATAAAGATTAAAAGAATCCCATCATACTCTATCGTATCCAAATTTCGAAATATATATATATATATATATATATATATATATATATATATATATATATATATATATATATATATATATATTCCCATCACTATATTGAAAATCATGTGATCTCTCTCACGCTCCATATGATCAAAGGTAGCATTGAGATGATTATCATTACGTTACTTAAGGTCAAACATCGCATGATTTGTTGTACCTAAACAATAAGTCGCGACCTTTGAATCCTTAACCATTTTCCAGAAAAATCTTACGATTTCGCCTCGGTGTTGAAATCATGTTAGTTGTATCATTAAATGATTATATATTTATGGTTCTAACAACAGGCAAGTGATACCATGTCCGTACATCGACCTTACTCATTGGGAAAATTCATATCATCCCTACAGTAATCACAGATTTAGCGAGAACTTGATAAATTGATTTTCAATGATTATCACATAGTCAAAAGCCACTACATTAGCGTGTCTTCATACTTGTCTATGAGAAAATCGGATTATTCATGCTCAAGTTATTATGAAATATGTGTGAATGACGAAATCAAGAAATCCATGAGTATATAATAAGGGCACTTACTGCCAGCCTTCCGACTCTAATACTAGTCATGACCAGTTGGCTTTTCAAAGTCAACAGGGGATAACTTCACGTTCTCATACTCTACCATTCATACCTCACTTGTCAGCAAGAGCTTCACACATGAACATTTTGAATTCCAAGAACTTATGCCCTAATAATAGTCATCAATCACATTTAAATTCAATAGTTTCCATTACCTCGTAATATTGTTGCTAAATTATCACCCGAAATTTTCATGTTCCTTCACTCGATTTTTCTCGGTCTTTCTCCAACTCGTAACCTCCAAAACATGAATATTCTGTTTATCAAAATTTTATACACACTATATTACTATGCGATCATCTCGAAAAATTTATAAATAAATTTATTTACTGCCACTCGTGCAAATTTTATAAATCGTATATATTTATATAATAAAGTAAATAAAATTACCTTTACTTATTTTTGATTAGTACATATCCTCTTTTCTTTTAAATCAAATTCTTTTATGGGTGGTTTAACTAGCCCAAAATTGTTTTAATTAAAATAGTACAAGTTTTACTAAGAACTTCGTTCCATAATTATTGTAACATTGAGACTCAAACTTTTTCAAAATTTCTTTGACGCGTTTTCTAAAAATTTTCGTATTACTTTACACTATGATTGGATCATAGTTTCTCTTATCCTCCGTGCAAGAGCAAAACATACCTCTTGGCGCTCATCAACTATTCTTTTTAGGGTTATTCGTGGCATAAGTTCGGGTTGTGGAATAAGTGTCTGAGATACGCACAGTGGTCACACCTATTCTTGAGGGAGGCACTGTGTGAGATTCATCCCCAACTGTATTACAAATTGGTGTCAACTCTAACTGTTATTACACTGGTATCACGGATAGAGATTCCACTAAGCTCGTTTGAGAAGTTTTACTTTCGATATATCACGGCTAAACCACAACACCCTCGTAAACGTCAATTCTATTATTTAATATCATTTTTGCACAAGAAAGTATTTTCGGATATTTCCTCACCTGGTGTAAACTATTATTTATAACCAGTGATTCACATTTCTTCTCATCCGCACTTAAACTCATAAGTGATTCATAGATCGACTCGCCGTCTGTGCGAGAACGTCTTTCTCGTTAAGAGATCACACCTTTCGTGCAATTTCCTATCAGAAATATAATGTAAATTATTTTAAAAATCTATGATCCTCTTATCCTCTGTAAAGGAGTTACCTTAAACGTTTATGACATTTATGTGTTTACTCTAAACATTTCTTCCTTCGTGGGTTGCAACTAGATGTTATTCTAGTCAGGTTTCGACCTCTGATTCGACATGTAACTAAAATCATGATCATAAAATTACATTGTACAATGTGCTTTTAAAAACTCTTTCCAAAGATAAGTTCGCATGTATTATAATATAATGAACGATATATTTCATTAATCACTCATAACATCCTGATGGCATTTTAGTAATTATGGCTTTCTTTGCATATAAGCTTGAATAGTGACTCCTCAGTTGACATCTCGTTTCGTCTATTCACGTTAGACATTTCTTGAAAATTAGAGACATCATGTCTATGGTTACCTACCGAAATTAACAGTTAATACTATCAGTAACAACACAAGCAATGCATCAAATTTCATGACTGTGATCTCCACGAACTCCTCTCTATTTGTCTACCCTAGTGTTGTGGAATAAAACGTTCAAGGCTTAAATGAGCTTAGTAATGTTCATGACACATTTCATGCGTCCAATTTACTAAAATGCTTGTATAACATCATCATCCCTTTCGCAAAAACCTAGTCAGATGACACTCTTGTTATTCCTTTGGATAACCTCCGCATTGATAATAAAATATATTTCATAGAAGAACCTATAGAAGTTATGGATCGTAAGAATTAAACGGTTGAAACAGAACAATATTTGTATCAGTTGGAATTCACGCAAAGGCCCCGAGTATACCTAGGAATGTGAAGACTAAATGAAATGGAAATGTCCTCATCTCTCTCTTCTCAAACGCTGATGCATCCGAGAAGTCTACTAAAAACTTCGGGACAAAGTTTCTTCTAACGGGGGATACTATAACAACCCTCACTTTTCTATTTCTGAAATGACCATTATACCCCTAGGGTTTTCTGCATGTAGATTTATATATTTATTGTTAGGGTTGTTATCCGAACATAGTTAATATACGATTTAAATCAACGTTGACTGGATATTAAATTTTAGTCGACACTCTTTAATTAAATTTTATGATATATTTATAATGTACTTTAATTGATATAAATATTATTCTTACAAGTATATAAATTATTTGTGGCACATTTATAAAATATAAAACTATAATGTAAAACTATAAATTAATTAAATGATAAAATTATATAATTAATTATATAATTAATTAAAAACCAAAAAATATAATAGTATAATTAATTATTCAAAAATCGGATGTACTTAAAGTATAAAGAGATAATAAAAAAACAAATTCATAAATTCTAGAATATTCTTCAAAGATAAGATTTCTTTTAATTTAAAATTTTAATTTTTTTTTTAATTTTCTATTGGCTGTTTTTTTATTTATTATAAAGGGATAAGATCAATTTTTATTTTATTTTATCAAACTTAATTAAGAAGAAATATATTTGAACCAAATAAGGACTAATTTCATTTTCTTATCTTCCAAGATAAAATCTTTTAATCTTATAAAAAATCTTTTCAACCTTCTCAAAATCTTTTTCAATTTTTTTTAACTTGTTTTCTAAGAAATATTTCACTATAAATACCCCACCAATTTTTACAAATATTGTATCAAAAATTCTTGAAGAGTTCTCTCAAAAATCTTGGAAAGTTTTTTAGGTAATTTTTCTTTCTTCTTCTTTTTAATTCGTTTTTACATTTTATTATTCAGACCAGATAACTATTTTATTAAATCTATATAATAAAATATTTAAACTCTACATTAAAAACCATTTAATTTTCATATAAGACTCATAATTATTGGATAAAATATGAATTAGTTATGATTTTTCAAAGATACACGTGTTGTGCTGAAAGATTTATCTGATATACGTGTAAAGATAATTTGTTTTGAAAATATCGGTTAGGATTTAAAATCCGAAAGTTTTTTTTCAAAACTACTCCAATTGGAATCAAGTGATTTAGAGTTTTTATTATTTAATTGTGATTTTTACAAAAACGTGTTTCTGTTTTAGAGTCTATTTATGGAAACTAAATCTTTTGAATATTTTGTACTTTTGGTAACAATACAAAGGTCAAACGATTTATCTAAAATTTAATACTATGTGTTGGGAGTCTAGAAAATTAAGATATAAATTTTTAAAGTCAGAGATCAATTTATAAGAATTTTTATACCACAAAGGGTCAAAATTTAGGTGCCGTTTGGTGTAAAAATTATATAAAATAATGTATATTGAGTTAGAATGTGTGGTTTAACTTTTTGGAAAGTTAATTTAGATATCTATATCTCTGTAAAAGATAGTAATTTAAATTGACATTTTGGTTGAGGTTTACATAGAAACAATAGAGTTTCGGTTGGTCAAAATACTTTGAAAACGTTAATTGAAACTAACGGTACTATATATAACACATGAACCTATATTATATAACATAAACTTATAAAATATATATATCATACAAGTAACATTAAATGTGTTGTATTCCTATACACACAAAATACAAGTGAAAGCCATAATCATAACGATAAACATATGACTTATACAAACTTCACCGCTACTTACGGTCATGTGGATGATGTCTCGGCTGCTAATGGGAATAAGGTTTTGGATTAAAGGAAAGGTTGTAGACTTATAGTCCAAGTGAAAGCTCCCGACCCCCGCTTCTGGTCATCTCTTGACTTACTTGATAGCACCGAGGTTTGGATAAAGTTGTACAACATCTAAACATGATTATGGTGGACATACAAACATGTTTAACAACTCAACAACTCATAAGTTTACTTATGAACGTTTCTACTAGACGATTGAACAAACTAATAACCTAACTCATATCTCTATGTTGAGATCCTGTTCATTTACTTGTGTTCATTATTTTTGTGGAATAACTTCATCGTTTTATTAAGGTGAACTTCATAGTCCCGCTTTTTACTATTTCGTAATTGTTTTACAAACTTGAGGGTGAGACACATGATTGCTTTTAAACTGTTTTACATTTTAGACACAAGTACTCAAACTTAACTATGCTGCCATGCTATGTTTCATGCTAAATCCCTGCCATAATATCATTAGTTGCTACATTAAAATGCAAGCTTAATTATTGAGAGTATGCCTATTGAGACTAACGTCTCTATTCAATTGACCGCTGGTCAATGGATACATAATAATGATTTAACAACACGAACATATGAAGTGTCATGGGGTAAACTTTGTTTAGTCTCGATATCATACACCACAGCATTACTTTCGAATCGATATGTCTATAACAATATGCTTTTAAACTAAATCTTGTGGTCTAAAAATTTGGTTACTATTGATAAGTCTATGAACTTCACCAACCTTTTGGTTGACACTTTTAAGCATATTTTGTCTCAGGTGACAACTAGCTTGTATGCTACTTTGATGATTGATTGCTGCGTGCATGGAGTCCATAATTCATTTTATCTTTATTTAAACATTTTCATTTACATTTCATTTATGATGTAAAACAATATTTATTTTCCGCTGCAATACAAATAATGTTTTTATAAAACGTTTCATTTAGAGTCGTTCTCGTTATTATACTTGTGTTATGGTATTGGTTAGTCACATTTACCCCTAGTCCCATTTGAAGGTGTGACAATCGGTATATTATTTATTCATATTCATTATACATTATATACATCATGATATATCAGTATTATATACATTTATACATTACATTATTATTATATACATTATACACAAGTCGGTTATCAGAGAATCATAAATCACATATATTTATATATTCACAATCTATCAAAACAACCATTTAAAACCTAATTCAAAGTAAAATGTATAGACGGCCCCAAAATTGATGCACTGAATATAGAAAAATAAACATACAGAATGAATAAAATAGTCATCCAACAAAGGTATATAAGTTATTTTTTTGAAAGGCTAATATTATTAATCACCAAAACGCCAAGAAATATACAAAAACGCCTTAGATCACAAGGAGTAGATCCGAAAAAATTTAAACAAAAAAAGCAAAAACCCCAAGGACTGAATAGCAAACTTCAAAACGATCGCCACTATGCTTTCTCGACAATGATGCTTCTTGGATCCCTGATCCACTCCTTTATGTCGTGATGCGTCTTCTTGCACCTATTTACAATCGATTTATACGATAACACCTTTATATGGGCTACCATATCTTCTTTTAACACTTCTATTTTCTCCTTTGGGCTGTGAACCAATTTGTTTCACCAATACCATAAGCACCATAGAGTAACGTACCTTGAATCCAAACAAAATAAGGTGAGCTGCTCCGTTTGCTGCTGGAAATTCCCAGCGCTTATTGCATTTGAGATATCATTAGGAGGTGCTGCAGACAAGTTCCAACAATTTAAAATTCCTCTCCAAACCGTTGCGGATAATCTACAATTGGTGAAGAGATGCTCACTCGAATCTTCATATGATAAGCACAGAGAACAAAGGGATGAATCAAATGTAACTTCCCCGTTCAATTAGTTTATCTCTAGTCGGTAAACCATTCAACACCAACCTTGTAACGACCCTACTTTTTTCGTTATCTTTTCTCGTTAAATATTTAACTATCGTTAACTGGTATCCTTGTCATGTCATTTTTATATGACTTGAAAATACTCTATATAAATTAAATAATATTCTTATATTTTATTTCAAGAATTATTATTCTTTTCGAGTAATTTAAATCGCGTAACATTATTTTTCTCGACTAGCATCCGTTTAATTTTTCGGGCCAACTTGAAAGTCCAAATAATAAAAATCGTTGATGAGTGGGCCCATCTGAGGCCATTTGGCCGAACCCCACTCCCTTAGCCCACAAGTTATCCATTTTCTTTTAATTTGTATGTTTAGCCCAAGTTTAAGTTAAATTTTTAGATAATAATAATTATAAATAACATTTATTTAAAAATATATATATATAGAACTAGGTTTTGAGCCCGTGTGTTGCACGGCTACTGAAAAATGATGTGAAAATTAGTTTTATTTAAGGAGTTGTAGTAGTGAAAGACTATAAATTACTAAGAAACATTATAATATAAGAAAATCAGCTACCATTATATTTATGATACTTCCAATTATTGTAATGGTTCAACATAACCAGAAGTCGACTCTTTCAAAACATCAATCTTCTTCACGTAATGCTCTGAGCTTTTCAATTGTAAGACTCTTCAAGTTTTCCTTCATATCAGCTTTGTCGCACCCAGTAACAATTATAAGCCCTGATTTATAATTATTTAATCCCTAATTGAAAACCCTAAGCTGACAACATGGTCCAACCCATAATGTCAACCCTATGTTGACAACATGGTCCAACCCATGCCAAGAAAGTGACTTTAGGGCTTAACCTCATACGTCGCCAATATAGGAATAAAATCTAAAAAATAAAAAAGGTCTACAATTATCTTTATATATTATGCACTTGAGAACATTACCTAAATGGTACCTAAATGGAGCCAAATGAATGCTATCTACAATTCCATAGCTGTAAAGATTGATTAATGAAAATTAACATAGATATAGTAAGTGAGCATAAGTCATTTGCACATATTTGAAAAATTCAAATTAGTTTCAACATCCTATATATTTATACCCATTAAATTACCATGTGTGATCATAGCAATACTTAGACCCTGAAATATCAAATGAATACAACAAACTAAAGTTGTTGTAAGCAGTAAGCTTTATGCAATATTACAGATAAACAGGCTCATAAAAAAGATATTAATAAGCTAAAATTTGACTATGACTACAACATTTGAAACGCAAATCGGGCCAAATATATAATACACTATTTGACATCAGTTCTGAACCTCACCAATTTGATCAGCAGCAAATAACATCATCTTGTTTGTATTAGAATATTATAAGTCTCTGGTTATATGTCAAAAAATCAAATGACCATTTCTATTGTAAATTTGGAATTTGAGGTTTTTTTTTACATTCAAATATGCAAGTTGGTCAAACGTTGTGCTGAATTATGATAACAAAACAACCAACCTTTATAAACATTAGTTCATATTTACACAAAATTAATAAATTAGAAACACAACTGATCAAATGTTCAACACATTTAAGGTCGCCTTTAAATAATTATATTTTGGACGTGTAGCACCACGTGATGATGTGGCAATGTGATGATGTAAGTCGCTATGTATATTCCAAAACAAATTATAACCTTTCGACCGAGATTATTAAATTCGAATGGAATTGAAATTGATAAATAATCGATAATCTATATTTGCATAATTAGAAACGAATCACTGATAAGTTGATAAATAATGATAATTTCAACATCTTTATATAATTATATAAAAAACTTTTAATTAGTAAATTCAAATAAGCATAAGTTGAACAATAATTTTAAAATCAATCAATTGAACAATGGTAGAAAAAATTGAAAATCTTTTAGGGCTTGAAATCGTTCTACGCGTTTTTCGGGATGGAGATAAGATCGTCGATTTAGAAGATACATGCTTGTTTCATTGGATATTAAATCATCATTTGATTCTTCCTTATTCTTTGATTACATCCTTTGATTCTTCTTTATTCTTTAATCAAATCCTTTCATAATTTCTTGTGAATTTTGGCAACGTTAAGTTAGGGTTAGATTGGGGTTATAGCGATTTGTTAAAATGGAAGAGATTAAATTCGTGAAAAAGGATGAGGTAGATTTGTTTACTTTATTTATTTTTTCTTATTTAATTTGTATTAAAATTGATTAATGTATATTTTCAAATTAACGTTTTTTCTAATTTATATATTTAGTTAACTCATTAATATTTAATATATTATTTATAAAGTCAAAAATATTGAGGATGTGACATGTAAAATACACTTGGCATGATATGAGATTAATATGGAGCTAATGACAACTATGCAAATTAAATCTCTCTTTTATATAGATAGATAGATACTCCATTCCCATCCCATATTCTCGGCCAAAAAGTATTCAAGAGATACATCCCCCATATATATATATTTTGCAAGTATTTATTTTGTGATCTTATCCCATTTAACGATTTAATCCAAACCTAAATTACATTTTTCTCTTCTCATGCCCAATAACACCCACCACCATTTCATCATCATCGATTATCATAATCCTTCATCTCTATTCAAGTTAAAACGTATATTGTGTTCCTCGCGATTCGATCTACGTTCCTATCCGTCTCGATTCTTGATTTGGATATTTCTAAAAACCCTAACTTTTCAATTCTTGATTATTTATATGTTATTATGCATGAATAATAGTTACCATTGTTTGCGTATGATTGTGGCATTGTTAGAATTAATTAATTTTGGTTTAATAAAATTTGGACAGAATTTAAATCAGTACTTTCGGGATGCGTGCGACCCGATGTTCAAATTTATGGGTTCGCGAGTGCGTGCGCATCGAAAAATTAATAAGTTTGTACTCTTGATTCATGTCGTTTGCAATTTTTATGAATTAGTTATGATTTTTCAAATTTTATAAAAATAAATTTTCTTATTATAATGCTGATGCAGAAAATGAACTTTCGTCGAAATCGTGTCGATCACCATGGTCATTTAAACGCTGTAAAAATCGTCAAATAAATCATGAAGTATCTTGATAGCAAGGGGAAGCTTTTGGTTCTTCTCGTTTGTCAAACCGAGTTCCGAGTGTTGTTTTAAAAATTGTCAAATTAAGTCACCTAAGCGCACTTGTACATTTTTCTGAAATGCTGAAAATCAGAAACTTAAAATGTCAAAATCTTTTCAATCGTCGAGGTCATTTGAATATGAATTAGGTGCTGAAATTAATCATGTTGTAACTTTGTGGTAAGGAGAGGCTCTCGGCTTTTCCCGTTCGTCAATCCAAGGTCTGTGAATTTTTATAAAAATAATCAAAGTAACTTGTTCATATTTATACTTTTTCTGAAAAGCTGAAACAAAATCATTGAAATGTCAAAACGGCATCGGTTGTCACGAGTTTCTCAAATCGATTTGGCTCCTGAAAATTTTTGTGTAGTGTCTGTGGTAAAAAGTAGCTCTGGGTATTGGCCGTTTGTCAGGTGAAGTCCCACTGATTTTTATAAAAATTCCCAACAGCTTGGTCTAACCATCAACAACGCTAAAAAATAAAGATTAGTGGTAAATATACAAGTTTACACGTTTTAATATCGCTAAGATTCACAAGTTTGTGATTTACGCATATCAAAATAAAATTAACAAGATTTTTACTTACTTGAAACGATAATGCCTTCTCAAGCTCTTTGACGACTTCTTTCATTGTTGGACGTTTGTCTTGAATTTCAACCAAACCCCACAATGCAATTTTCACAAATGTATGTATAGAATCTTTGTTGGGTCCTTCATTTATGATCATATTGTTGTCATCACGTTCTTCTCTAATTACATGCTCTATCATTTCCATTATTTTTCCCTCGCGGAAGCATCGGTGTGCTACATATGGTAGCCCGAGTTTACTCTCCTGAGGTAAACTTGATCGGTGGCTAACCTTTCACATAAAATTTCGAACAAAATTACTACGAAAGAATAAACATCCGACGCTCCTGTTAACTTACCACGCTCTAGATATTCTCGATCCGTAAAATTTACAGTGCCATGAAGTAAACCGAGACAATGAGCATCTTGGTTCGCAGTAAGGAAGACCGATTTCTCAAAGTAAAAAATCTTTGCTCGATAATTCTCATCTAAGGCAATCAAGAGTGTAGAGAAATCACGGTTTATCACCGTCTTTTGGTCTTCCATCTCATAATGTAGGTACTGCAATCCATATGCAACATCAAGACATATTTTCAAACGTTTTTCCCATGTAAGAACAAATTTGTCTTTGTAGTTTGCCATATAATAATAAAGTTGCCAATTAGAAGCATCCTCAACAATAAGTATCCTCTTGAGATCTTCATTACAATATCCAAGTAGAGTGACTATGTTGTGATGCTTACAACTAGAAAGTATTTCAAATTCGGTAAGGAATATATCTTCTCCTGCCCCATGGAGTAGGCGTTTTATAAGGACAGTGCTGCGTCTTTTGGGACTTTCACTTTTATTCTTGTCTTCTACTGAGACAAGATTTTCTTTATCCCAATGTTCAATTTCTGCTCTATATATCTCATAGTACGTGGTCCAGAAGTATGGGCGAGAAAACTTATCGGTTTCCAACTTTATATCATCGAGCCTAATCTTCAAGTGACTGAGTTGAGATGTCAAGTCTTCCAAGCTCGGTCTCTGCAATACGGAGGATTAAATTTAAGGCTTTTACTTGAAAATAAATTTTGGTCAGAAACAACTCATAAAATAACATGTATGATTAATGGTTGATTAATAGTTTAATACTTTGATAGTTTGAATTTGTGTCTAATAATTGACCAAAAATTTATGGGTATGGGTAGTTGGACTTGGTCAATTAGTAGAGTAGATGGGTGTGACGTTGAGTTGGTTAGCAACTGATTAAACGTACATGGGCGTCCATGACTCACATATTTTTATTAGAAGCTTATTTACTGCTTATACATAAGTCCTAGTAGTAGTGGTAGTAGTTGCAAGGTAGGCTCTTGTTCGTGAAAATAGACTAACCGGTGGAGGTATAAGAAGATGGAAAAACGTGTCTGGCTTGTTTTCTTGGATCGTGTAAAAGGTGTTGGTTTATTTTGGCTAGTAGAAGATATGTTTATCCCACATTGGTGGGAGGAAGATGTGAGGGGTGAGTGACTTGGTTATATAAGAGGGGCCAAGTCTTCATTCCAAATCGCACCAATCAATACACTCTAAGTATTTGATTATTTCTTTCTTTCTTACCCTTGTTTGAGAGTTGTATTAGTTAAATATTTTGGAGAGTGTAGTTGGCTTAAGAGAGTCGTCTATATCATTGTAACAATTTGTGATATAGTGTATTTCTCTCTTTGGGGGCCGGTGGTTTTTCTCCTGTTTTGGAGTTTCCACGTTAAATCTTGTGTTGTGTATTGTTCTTATTTCTTTACTATTATTGTTGGGCTGGGTGGTGGGAATTAGTGAGGCCGTAATTTCCCAACAACTGGTATCAGAGCATCAGGTTTGACGGGGGTCTCGGTTATAGGAGTCGGAGTATGCTCTGTGGTTGCCACGGGAGTGGATCGTCCACATCAGAAACGAGTTCTATTGATCGTATAGGGTATCTGGTTAGACAATATTTTTTCTGATTCGTAGTAATAGTTGGATTTGTTAGTGGCCTAGTTGTGGATTTCCGATTTAAAGGGTCCTGGCTACCTGCTACATCTTTTGGCTATTCGAAACGTGAGCAAAATCAGAGAAAGTGTTGTTTATAGGATACGGATACGATGTCGAAGTTCAGTCCAATGAGGTTTGATGTAGAGAAATTTGATGGGAGGATCAATTTTGGCTTGTGGCAGGTTCAAGTCAAGGATGTGTTGATTCAATCCGGTTTACACAAGGCTTTGAAGGGTAAACCCACCCTTGTTCCTGGCAGTGATTCTAGCAGTAAGTTCGATGAAGAAGAATGGGATGATATGGATTTGAGGGCAGCAAGTGCGATTCGTTTGTGTCTTGCAAAGAACGTGCTTGCAAATGTGCACGGGTTATCAACGGCAAAGGAGCTTTGGGTTAAACTAGAGCAGTTGTACCAGGGCAAGGGCATCTCAAATCGGTTGTGTCTTAAAGAACAATTTCATACTTTGCGTATGGATGGGGGTTCAAAGATTTCAGATCATCTGAGTATTCTTAATGGTATTGTTTCGGAACTGGAGGCTATTGGAGTTAAAATGGAAGATGAAGATAAAGCTTTGAGGCTGATATTATCTTTGTCATCGTTCTATGAGCACATGAAACCTATTTTGATGTATGGGAAAGAAACTCTGAAGTTTGAAGACGTTACTAGCAAGCTCCTATCCGAGGAGAAAAGATTGGAAGGTAACGGAGTCTCGTCATCAGAAGCTACGGTACTGTTGTGTTCGGATAAGCAGAAGAGAAACTCTAGAAAGAATCTGGTATGCTGGAAGTGCGGGAAAACTGGGCATGTAAGGGTTAATTGTCCAGGTGGAGCTAATTCGGCAAATGGCTCCAAAGGCGCTAATGATGTCTCCGTTGTTACGGAGAGTGACGAATTCCTCTGAAGTCACGTCATCCTCACGGTGTGTCCGCGCCACCATGGAAAGGGATATTCGTTAGCGGTTTCACAAATTGTACATGGGCATTGGTTTGGCGTTGATGCAAGGTGTGTGGTGGAAACTGATGTTGTAGCTGATGAAACTTCCAGGGAAAGCCAAACAGGAAGTTGCACCATAAAGTTTCAGCTGGTTGTTCAACAACATGTGCCGAGGTGAAATGCTTGGAATGTGATATTCTAAGTGCTATACTCTTAATGGTGGAGTATGATAATTCTTGTTAAGAGTTATGATTGTCTGTGATGACAATGATTGTCAGTTTAGACAATGTTCGGTAAAGATGTAAGTTTTGTCTCTTGGGAGATAATGTCAACGGCATGAAGATGAGGATCTTGAAGTTGTCGTAGAGGAAGCGTCTACATCGGTTATCCTTGCAATGTGGAAACATGGTTATCTTCTTCTATCCAAAAGGTGGAGATTTGTTGGTTTATTTTGACTAGTAGAAGATATGTTTATCCCACATTGGTGGGAGGAAGATGTGAGGGGTGAGTGACTTGGTTATATAAGAGGGGCTAAGTCTTCATTCCAAATCACACCAATCAATACACTCTAAGTATTTGATTATTTCTTTCTTTCTTACCCTTGTTTGAGAGTTGTATTAGTTAAATATTTTGGAGAGTGTAGTTGGCTTAAGAGAGTCGTCTATATCATTGTAACAATTTGTGATATAGTGTATTTCTCTCTTTGGGGGCCGGTGGTTTTTCTCCTGTTTTGGAGTTTCCACGTTAAATCTTGTGTTGTGTATTGTTCTTATTTCTTTACTATTATTGTTGGGCTGGGTGGTGGGAATTAGTGAGGCCGTAATTTCCCAACAAGGCTCTCGGAACAATTTTTGATTGGGACAGCTTAAAGCTATCATATCAAACGGGGAGTTGTCAAAAGGGAGGGTAAAAGGCCGTTGGTAGATTGAAGGCATATAAAAGGAATCGAGAAACTAAAAGGAATTCCAGGTGGTTTATTGCAGGTTAGTCAAGAAAATCACACGGTTGTCTAATTTGTACTTAACATTCAACATTAACATCATCAAACGTATGAATTATAGTATTTTCATTCAATAAGCATTTTCAACCTGAGATTTCAGCCCGAATTATCTTGTTGATGGAGAAACTCAGGAAGATTTGGTGAATCAAGATTATCAATGGCTTTTGGGTTATGATTTGGTATTTTAAGTTTTGAATTACAATTTTGGAGATATGAATTAAGATGATTAACAAATCAGATTATTTTGATAGTCAAGTATTCAAATTGATTGTAGAGTCTTCATGTAATGAATAGATTTTAATTGCAGAAATATTTTGATGATTGAATTGGATCTAATTGAATCACATAAATCATAACATGTCTCTGATACCTCAAGAACATATCAAATGGACATAACTTTAATATTTAATAGAGTAAATTATACCATTACTTTTTATGGTTTATGTAAACTTATATCAATAGTCCTTATTTGAAATCAAACGGGTTATCTTTCACTCTCCATCAAACACTTGAGTGTTGTCCTAACGAAAACTGTTACAATAGCCCGTTAAATATTACATGTGCAAGTCACGTAAGCGCATATTAGTCATTTGATATTTAGTTTCAAAGTTCTATATTCTTTAGGTAAATATTTTAGTTTAAACCATTTAATATAATAATAAATTAATAATATATATGTATATATACACGCTATGGGTATAATTATTATATTGTAATTAATTGATAATTATAATTATATTATAAATAGACACAGACATAAGTTATTTCACGTGTATTGACTTTCGAAGTCCTCAGGTTTTTGGATTTTCATCACCGTAAGGTTTTCAACCTAACTCCTTATTTCATATTTTCGTATCTCGATTTTGATTTATCCAATATGAGCTAGCACGTGAGCTGCACGAGATCAAACAGTCACGTGTTGTGCACGTGGTGGTTGTTTAAAAGTCAAGCCTTCAGCTCAGCTAATGGACAACGGGTTTTCCCGCTCAAATGCCGTTACCTGTTTGCGATCAATTCTTGTTAAATAGGTGTTAGAAGTTCAATTATTTTTTTCAGTTTTTCGATTGTAACAACTTTCTTTCTATTCTATGATTCTCATTTTCTTGTAATTCGTTGAATACAAGTTTTCCCCAATTATACTTCGAAACTTTTCTTGTTCATAGCTTCCAGGTTAATTGTGGAGTTCAATACAGTTTTGTTAATCCAAGTTGAACTGTTGTATCAGTGGTATCAGAGCAGAACGTTCCTGTATCCTAATTCTGAACCGTACAATCTTGGTGACATCAACAAGAAATGGTGTAATCGAAGAAGATAACTCAATTGAATCGCTAAGATCTACTATTGACTCGATGGATTGCAATATGTTAGCTTCGCAAACACATATGAATGAACGTATTTCAAGTTTATTCCTCCAACACCAACATTTTCAATCCGAATTGTAGAAAATGAAATCAGGTGAAGGTGGCAGTACATAACAACTAACTAGGTTTACAAAAATCGAATTTTCAAAATTCGATGTTGAAGATGTGAAAGGATGGATCTATAGAAGTAAGAAAATTGTTTGCAACAGATCGAATAGAAGATGAGGAAAAAGTATGGGTGACATCAATTCACATGACTGGTAAAGCCCTAAATTGGCATCAACAATTCATTAAATTGAATGGTGAAGATGTAGATTGAGAAGTATATGAAGCTGCATTTCAGAAAAGATTCGGATCTAGCATTGAAGATCCACTTTCAAAATTAAAGAATCTGAAGTAAACATGTTCGGTGGTTGAATATCATGACAGGTTTGAATACTTGTTAAATAAATTGGATATCAGTGAAAAGCATGCAGTAAGTTGTTCTTAGGGGATTAAAAAGAGATATTGAATTGGTTGTACATATGTTTAAACCAAAATCTTTGGAAGATGCTTTCAGCTTGGCTAAACTTCAAGAAGATATGTCTTCTGTTTCTATTAAGAGATATACTGCCATCCTACCTAACTAAAACAAGAATACATACACTTACACACCAAAAACAGTTTACAATAACCCTAATTTGCCAAAACCTGCAACTGTGAACAATCAACTCACCATAACCAATACACCTTATAACCATAGTCAGGCCAATAATGTGGTTTGAAGAAGGTTGACGCGGAAAGAGATTGAAGAAAAGAGAGCCAAGGGTCAATGTTTCTATTGTGAGCAGAAGTATTCACCAGGTCACAAATGTCCTGGCCAAATATTCTCATTAGAAGTAATAGCTGAAGAAAATTCTGAAGAACAAATAGTAAACGAGGAATTCAGAGAGGAGGAACTATAAATTGAAATGGAAGATATACAAAATGTAAGCTTACCTCATATATCACTTAATGCTTTGACTGGAACTAGTGCATATCAAACCATGAGGATTAAAGGTCAAGTGAAAAAATATGCAGTGCAGATCTTAATTGAGTCTGGCGGTACCCATAAGTTTTTAGACATTGCAATGGAAAAAAAATTGGGCTGCAAAATCAACAACATTGCACCACTAGCAGTGTTTGTTCCTGGTGGCAACAAAACCCTAAGTGCTTACCAATGTTCTAATTTCAAATGGCAATTAAATGGTGAAACTTTTCAAGGGGATATCATGTCATTGCAGTTTGGTGGGTGTGATATGATGTTGAAAATTTAATGGTTAGAAACATTGAGAGACATTATTTGAAATTTTGAAAAATTGAAGATGACCTTGAAATACAATAGCAAGAAGATAGAATTAAGAGGACAAATGTCAACTGCAACCTTGGTAGATGGAAGGAAAATGTCAAAAGCAATGCAACAACCATAAGTCCAATTAAATGTCATGTGTTTGTATGTCTACCCAATTAATTTATGCCAGATGTAGGGTGAGCAGATTAATAGTCAAATAAAGGGTAAACAAATGGACCCAAGTTTGAAGCAATTGCTTAATGAATATAAAGATGTGTTTGAAGTGCCAAAGTCATCACCACCAAAGAGAAGTTGTGACCACAAGATTGTGTCAAAAGAAGGCACAAAACCGATAAAAATTAGGTCATACAAACATCCACCTTCACAAAAAGATGATGTGGAAGCAATGGTTAAAGAACTTTTGGAGAGTGAGTCATTAGACCAAGCCAAAGCCCCTTTTCATATCCAATTTTAATGTTCAAGAAAAATGATGGATCTTGGAGGATATGCGTGGATTATAGGGAGTTAATGTAGGATCGATTTAGGTCCACCAACATGTCATGCATATAAGCTCATGAGTCCCTCTTTTCTATAAAACCAATTGCTGATAGAGAGAGGTTCCCAAGTGCCTTATATGCATACATACTTTTCTTTCTACCTTCTATGTGGGACACCCTAACCAATTAGCTCCAACAATCACCCCCTTAATCGGCTTGCTCATGCACTCGTATCATATAACATGGCTTTCTATCCCGGACCCATTCATTTACATCTCGACTTTTCCCAGACATCGGACCTCTTCCCCTGGTCACGTCCACAGTCACCCCCGATATGAACCGCCGTTGCCACAATGATTACACCCGTGCCACTAGCTCTGATACCATTTGTATGATCGATTTAGGTCCACCAACATGCCATGTATATAAGATCATGAGTTCCTCTTTTCTCTAAAACCAATTGGTGATAGAGAAAGGTTCCCAAGTGCCTTATATTCATACATATTTTTCTTTCTACTTTCTATGTGGGACACCCTAACCCATTAGCTCTAACAGTTAAATGCTAAAACCATCAAAGATAGGTTCCCTATAGCTATAATAGAGGAGTTAATTGATTAACTCAATGGGTCAAAGGTGTTCACCAAGCTGGATTTTAGGGCAGGCTACCACCAAATCAAAATGTGTGATGAAGACATAGCAAAAACTGCTTTTAGGACACATGGTGGCCATTATGAATTCTTGGTAATGCCCTTTGGTCTTACTAATGCTCCTTCAACTTTTCAAGCTTTAGTGAATGATATTTTTAGGCCATTTCTGAGAAGATTCACTTTGATATTTTTTGATGATATCCTAGTGTATAGTCCAAGTATAGAAACCCATATTCAACACTTATAGCAGGTGTTCGAAGTTATGTGGCAATATACACTGTTTACCAAGGAATCAAAATGTGTATTTGCAACTAATAAGGTGAAATATTTAGGACATGTTATATCAGCACAAGGGGTTGCTACTGATCCATCTAAGGTGATAGCTATTGTTGAATGGCCATTACCTAAAACATTGAAGCAGCTGCGTGGGTTTCTAGGGCTAACTGCATACTATAGAAGGTTTATCAAAGGATATGCAATATTTAGTCAACCTTTGACTAGGTTACTAAGCAAAGATTCTTTCAAGTGAGATGATGAAGAAACTACAACCTTCAATAATCTGAAACAACAAATGCAACGATCTCTAGTGTTGTCATTACCAGATATTACAAAAGAATTTGTGATTGAGACTGATGCTTCAAGAATATGAATTGGAGCAGTTTTGCAGCAACAAGGGCATCCAATAGCATTTTTGAGCAAGACTTAATCCCCAAAGCATCAAACTTTATCAACTTATGAAATATAATTCCTAGCAATCATAAATGCACTTGACAAGTGGAGGGGATACCTGCTTGATAGGTACTTTAAGATTGTTAATGATCATGTGAGTTTGAAGTACCTGTCACATCAAAGATTATCCACACCAACCCAGTTGAAATGGCTTTCAAAGTTGATTGGCTTTAATTATGAGATTAACTATAAAACGGGCAGTGATAATGGGGTAACAAATGCAATATCAAGAGTGGCAGGCAGCAGGCACCCTTACTTTGTATCAAATTATTGATACTTCAGTCACTAATGACATATATGAAAAGGTTTGTCATTATTCTGGAAAGTGTGCAAGAGTGCAACAGTTAGACCCAAAATATCACCATTATTCTATTGATGATGGCAAGTTGTACACGGCAAGGGTGCAATAGTTAGACCCAAAATATCACCATATTCTGTTGATGATGGCAAGTTGTAAAGAAAGGGTAAACTAGTGGTGGGATTAGATGAGCCATCGAGATTGAGTATTATAAAACACTTCCATGATGATGCTAATGGTGGACACTCATGTGTATCATCAACTGTTCAGAAGGTTACTACTTGTTTTTATTGGAAAAAGATGAAAAGTCATGTCAAGCAGTATGTTAGAGAATGTCAAGCTTGTCAAAGTTTCAAATCAGACTTAAGTCCTTACCCTAGACTATTGCATCCTTTGCCGATTCCAACAAGAGTTTGGATAGATATTACAATGGACTTCATTGAAGGGCTATCAAATTCCAATGGTAAGTCTGTAATCTTTGTGGTGGTTGACAGGTGCCATTTCATGACTTTGAGTCATCCATTTAAAGCTGCAACCGTGGCTCTGTATTTCTTAAACAATGTGTACAAACTACATGGACTGCCAGAAAGAATTATAAGTGACAGGGATAAAATCTTTTTAAGTACTTTTTGGAAAGAAATGTTCAAAATGCTTAAGGTCACTCTGCAATTATCCACAACCTATCACCCTCAAACAGATGGAAAAACTGAAGTGGTCAATCGTTGCTTGGGATGTTATTTGAGATGCATGACATCTGACAAGCCAAAGGAATGGTCAAAATGGTTAAGTCTTGCTGAGTATCAGTACAATACTAACTTTCATACTTACATTCATTCAACTTCTTATGAGGTATTGTATGGATAGCCACCACCTACTCCAATCATCTATCACAGTGGTGAAAGTAGGGTGGACTTGGTAGATAGATCATTGTCTGCAAGAGAAGCTGTTATTACAGTTTTAAAGTTTCACTTGAAAAGAGCTCAGGACAGAATGAGGAGTTTGGCAGACTCAAAAAGAACAGATAGGGAGTTGGCATTGCATTCATGGGTCTATGTCAAATTACAGCCACATCGGCAGGTCACTCTCAGGTCTGGTAAATACCGGTAAATACAGCTAATTGTCTACAAAATATTATGGTCCATTCCAGATAATTGAGAAGATTGGTCAAGTTGCTTATAAGCTAGAGCTGCCGAGTACCAGTCAAATCCAACTAGTTTTTCATTTGTCACAATTGAAAGATTATAAAGGAGGTCCAATCACTACAATGGGAACTTTACCAGCAGTGGATGGACAAGGGGTTATTACACCGGTACCAACTAAAATTTTGGATCGAAAATTACAGAAGAAGCATAATCGACCGGTGGTGTATGGGTTAATTCAATGGCAGCGAGGATCGATTGAAGATGTAATGTGGGTACCTTTGGCAGAATAGTGTGATGACCCGGAAATTTCTGACCAAATTTAAACTCAATCTTTATATGATTTCGATACGATAAGCAAAGTCTATTATCATGAATCTCAAAAATTATTGAACTATTTCAAACATTCATTTGACCTTTGACTATTTCCAACGATTCACGAACAATTATTGGTAAATAAATATGTATATATTATATAAATATAAATATAAGAATATATATATATATATATATATATATATATATATATATATATATATATATATATATATATATATATATATATATATATATATATAATATTTTGATTTAATAAAGTATACTTTAATTAATTAAAATTTAAAATGTAAAATAATAATTAGAATAATTAAAGTTACTGTTATAATAAATATATACGTTACTATGAATCTATATATGATTTCTATTAAATATATATATAGAATATATAAATATTAACTATTTAACAAATGTTGTCTTATAATATAATAATACATAAATAATAAATGGTATTATATTAAATTTAATTACAAGTTCGAATATAATTGTTATATATTAATATATTGATCATTACCTTTATAATTGTTATTATTGATATTAATGTTTGTATTATTAATATTATCAATTCTAATATATATAAATATGTAAAATTCGATACGTAAAAGTATTATTAATATTATTGTTATTAACATTATTATGTCTATTATTCTATATTATTACTTATTAATATTATTTATTAATTTTATAAATTCACTGGTTAAGAATTAAGTAATATTATTTAAAAACATTTTATCATAAATATTAACATATCATTACATTTAACATATTTAATAATTATTAATATTAACTATAATTCATATAAAAATATAGAAACAGATTTTTTTTTTACGCATCAATCAGATTTATTTATATTTTGTTTTCTCTTTTCTATCCTGTCATTCTCTTACCCGTGAAACCCTGTCGACTAGCAACAACCCTACCAACATTATTGATCAATTATCACTTCAGTATGAATTATCCAATCTCAATATGCATATATCATCTGAGGCTATGCGAAGATAAACAGAATAACAGAATAAATGAAACAATAACAGACTTCGTTCTTTTTTTCTATTTTTTTTTCTTCAAACCCATTAAACCTTTGATCTGATTCAAAACAAATTGAAGAGAAGTAAGAATGCAGAAAGCTTCTAAATCAGGTCGTGAAGGTTCCTTCAAATGTTCAGGTTTTAATTCGCCAAATCAACTTCAAATTCGAAGAGTCAAACTTCAAATCAAAAGTCAACTGAATTTTTCAAGTGTTCAAATTCGAAATTTAAAAGATGTTTCAGGTTAAATTGATAATTTACGAGTATTAAAATGGTGATTTTAAGCTGGCCTCATGACGAAATCCAAACCTAAAACTCCTTAAATTTTGATTTCGATTTTTAGTTCCTTATAAAAAAATTTTCTTTTTTCTCGCGTAACCAGATGCTGCTGCATAATATTTTTTTTCGATTGTCTATTGATTTAATTCATCAAAACAATGTTACCTGTAATTACCTAAACCCAGTGATTAAATTAATTGTTAAGATGATTATGGCTATGGTCGATTTTATTATGAAAAGGAAGAAGAAGAGATTGGAATAGAAATATAAGGGTTAATTAAACTTAAGAAGGGATTAAATCAGAAATTTTCGAGCAGAGGAGTGGTTTGGGTGTTGGTATTTAACCGAGAGGTCGTGGGTTCAAGCCCAGTCTCTGTCAGTTTTTTTTAGGAAAAGCTCTGAAGGTAGTTTGTTATTAAATTATTATTGTTATTATTATTGTTATTACTATTATTATTATCATTATTAGTATTATTATTAGTATTATTAATTATTGTTGATATATGATTAAGTATTATCATTTAACATTATTATTATTATCATTATTTTTATTACTAAGGTTATTATTATTATTTTCATTATTGGTATTATAATTATTACTACTATTATTATCATATTTAAAAGTATTTATTATTATTAGTATTACAAGTATTACTAATTTTGTTATTATTATTAATTTTATCATTTTCGTATTAATATCATTTTTTTATGATTAGGAATATGATGATTATTATTATTATTATTATTATTATTATTATTATTATTATTATTATTATTATTATTAATATTATTATTATTATTATTATTATTATTATTATTATTATCATTAGTAGAAAAACTATGATTTAGTTATTGTTATAATTACTGTTATTATTATTACTATCATAATTATTATTATTAGTATTATAATTATTGATATTATCATTATGACCAAATACTATTTTTATTACTAATAATGATATTATTATTTTAACAAATAAATATTATGTACATAAAGATATACTTATAAGTAATATTACATATAGGTATGTACTAATCATAGTAACAATTTTTATATAAATACTGATATATAACAAATTATGTATTTTAATATAATACTAAACAGATATATATATATATATATATATATATATATATATATATATATATATATATATATATATATATATATATATATATATATATATATATATATATATATATATATATATATATATATATATATATATATATTAATATAACTATCTAAATATTAACTATTTTGAATACATATACAAATTAAATATATATATATATATATATATATATATATATATATATATATATATATATATATATATATACATATATATAATATAATCTAATAAATATGAATTCGTTCGATTACGATTATATGTTTTAATATATATACAAATGATATAGGTTCGTGAATCCGAGGCCAACCCTGCATTGTTCACTATTGTCATATGTATTTTTACTACAAAATACATTAGGTGGGTTTCATTTGCCTTTTTTTACCCTTTATGTTTTTGGGCTGAGAATACATGTGCAATTTTTATAAATGTTTTACGAAATAGACACAAGTAATCGAAACTACATTATATGGTTGAATGATCGAAGCCGAATATGCCCCTTTTACTTGGTAACCTAAGAATTAGTAAACCGATCTACTAATTGACGCGAATCCTAAAGATAGATCTATTGGGCCTAACGAACCCCATCCGTTGTAGCAGATGCTTTAGTACTTCGATGTTGCTTTATATCATGTCCGAAGGATTTCCCTGAATGATAGGGGATATTCTTATATGCATCTTGTTAATGTCGGTTACCAGGTGTTCAATCCATATGAATGATATTTTTGTCTCTATGCATGGGACGTATATTTACGAGAAATGAAAATCTTGTGGTCTATCAAAATGATAGAAATGATTATTTATGTTAAACTAATGAACTCACCAACCTTTTAGTTGACACTTGAAAGCATGTTTATTCTCAGGTATGAAAGAAATCTTCCGCTGTGCATTTGCTCATCTTAGAGATATTTCTTGGAGTCATTCATGACATATTTCAAAAGACGTTGCATTCGAGTCATTGAGTTCATCAAGATTATTATTAATTCAATTATAGTTAGATATATTATGAAATGGTATGCATGCCGTCAACTTTCGATGAAATGAAAGATTGTCTTTTCAAAAATGAATGTAATGTTTGTAAAATGTATCATATAGAGGTCAAGTACCTCGCGATGTAATCAACTGTTGTGAATCATTTATAATCGATATGGACTTCGTCCGGATGGATTAGGACGGGTCTCTACAGTTGGTATCAGAGCAGTGGTCTTAGAGATCCAGGCCTTGCATTAGTGTGTCTAACTGATAGTCATTAGGATGCATTAGTGAGTCTGGAGTTCGACCGTGTCTGCATGTCAAAAGTTTTGCTTATCATTTTTGTCGAAAATCATCTGCTTATCATCCTTAGGAAATTACCTACTCATTATTCTTAGTCTAGACACGTTTTACTGCATTGACTGCATGAATAGTGTATAGACAAAAATTCATATCTTAGCGTATCTGACAATTCATATCTTAGCGTATATGTTACTGTAGACCTTGCCTGATATCTCTCGTAAATTTCTCCTTAATTTAAGGGATCCTGGTACTATATATATCTATGCAAATTATGCATTGAGAATACTATCCAAATATCAATTGCTGTCACTAAACTCTTCATACCAAAAATTTTTCCTGAGATCGCGTAAGATGGCCTCTACGAATCGACCAAGTTCCTCTGACTCCGAAGACAGCGTGACAGGAGCACATCAACCAATCAACTACCGTGATTACTGGAGAAAATGGGGGTGGGTTCGCGACATACTCACCCTATGGAGAAGGGAAGAAGGTACTCCATATCATGAATTGAATCTACCACCTAACCTTGGAGTACTTGACCCGCTCACCGGCGAACCCGTTCGCAACACCATTTATACCCTATTTGCAAGAATTTTTCATCTTGAAGCTACCATTAACGGAACTAGAGAAGATATCCGACCTCTACCTCACACTGATAATCAACCAGGGTTAGTAGAAGAAGTTAGAGAACTCCGAGCTCGAGTATTAACTTTTGAAAGCACGGTATACAATTTGCAAGCACCAGCAGTATCACCAACACCAGTAACATCACCAGCCTCAGCACCAATGGCACCAGTACCACCAACAACCCAAGTTTCAACAATCTGTGCCTCAACATCTCATTCTGTACCTCGAGTATAATCATCGTTCTACGAATCGTTCTACCTCATTTATCTTCGTTCGACATGACGATTATGTAATCTCTAATGTTTTAGAGATTATATATTCTTGTTCTAACGGTAAATCAAATGAGTTTAATATCATATTAACTCATTAAATCCATGATTACATCTGAAGAAAATATATATGTATATATATTTTCATAAAGATTGTAATTAAAAATTCTTTCGTACAAACTGTTAATGATGAAAATATTTTAACGGGTAGGTAATACCCGAGGAATATTTAGATTTCACATTAATAAGTTACACTATACATTCTTCGAATCTGATTCAACGGTCAATTACCATCCTACTTACATCCATAGATATACGAATCTGATTCACCACAGAATAACCATTTTCATTCAATTTCATATTTGGATTTTAATCTATCAGAATCCAACAAGTGGCATAATGAAGAACACATTTGACGAAATAAAAATTTGATAGAAATAAACAAATTAACTATGAAAAATTTTGTTAAGAATCCACGCTAACTGTTTCCAGCTAACTGTTCCTAGCTAACTGATTACATTTTATTTATCGCAGTTTATTTATCGCAATTTAATTATCGCAATTTACATTCTCGCAACTTTATTTATCGTCATTTAATTTCTGTTATTTACTTTTACGCACTTCAAATATCGGGACACGTATACAAGGTTTTGACATATCATATCGACGCATCTATATATATTATTTGGAATAACTATAGACACTCTATATGCAGTAATGCTGGAGTTAGCTATACAGGGTTGAGGTTGATTCTATAATAATATATATAGTTTGAGTTGTGATCGAGTCTGAGACATGTACACGGGTCACGATACGTATTAATTAATTCGAATATTATATATTAAACTATATATAAATTATTGGACTGTTAATTGTGGACTATCGACTGTGGACTAATAACATTGGACAATTAAAATGAATTAAAATATTGATTATAACATATGAAACTAAACAATTCTTCAAGTTTGCCACTTGATTTCATCTTAACCTCATTTGTATCTTGATAATTACTATCTGTTTTCAAACCTTTCATGATTCTTGAAAACACCTCAATCGAGAGGATGAACCAACCGCACATCATCTACGGAAGGAAAGATTGATGCATATAGTTATGCACCTAAAAAACACTCGAAACCTGAGTAAATGTTTAACATATATCTGTGCTAGCTCCTTTGGCATTGTTATTACCTAAAATAGCATTCCAATTCTTTTTCAAAGTAGTCAGTTTTGTCACAGTTCCAGCAAGTCAACTTCGACTTTTCAGTCGAAAACAACCTTATTATAACCTTGATATATACGTTGCCTTTTCGCCATCATTACCGGGGAACCGCTTATATTCCACCACATTAGCAGTAAACTTATCAGCAACTGTATTGATCTAGGATTTTCTGAAAAATCATTATATTTATCAAAACTCCATCATTTACTCATCTGCACCTTGTAACAAGAATTGCCATACGAATCATCGGGAATTAGCAATCAGTATTTTGAACTCTCGCAGCATGCCTATGCCAACAGTTATATGTGTACATATAACGTCTATCATCTGGACTTACATGCTTGAATGTGAAGTTTCTGAAAAACACCCCGAACTGCGAACTAGTCCTCGAAATGCTGATGAAGCAGCAAAAACCGTAAACGACCTTAATCGTTGGAAGTTTTATGATAAAGAATAGTATGTTGGAAAAGCTCAGAAAAGTTGGAACTGGAAAACGGATTGAGCTAACCACGAAGGAGACCAAGGACAAATACAAGGTCCAAACCCTATATTCAAAGGATCCAGGTAATTCTGGATCCGATGAAATCTTCAACGAATATCTTTCTCCGAGGTCATGTTAAAATCTTGCGGAAAATTTTTCTTCATCAACCTTCGAACTTAGAAATTCCAAAATATCATCATAAATATCTTCGATATTTCTGAGGATATTTTCATAAATATTCTCACCCGAAATTATATACCTCTTCGTGCTATCTGTAATACATTATATTGGAAATTTATGTAAAATCTAAGCATAAACTATGAATGAATTCTGAAGTAGTGTTGGGAACTGAAGCATGAGTTAGTATAATATAATGACACTTGATCAACGTGATTATATTATAGTAAGTCATGCTGAGTTTCTAATGGGACGTGATGATTCACAGATCATAACGTCATCATGTGCCATGTTACATAACTCTTTCATTCTGCTTAACTTCTGAACATATCAAGAAAGTATATTCTTGATAGTTCTATTCTCAGTGATTCTAGTAATTTAACAAATCAAATCGTGCTATTATGTTCTTTCGTGTTTAGAACATTAAGTTCATTCAAAACTCCATACTTACGAATTTTGGACCATTACTCGCTTTACTAGATGTCGAGAGGATAATAATAAAAAGGCAAAAGAGCTCCAAAATATAAGAGAAAATATAAAGCCCAATAACAACACGGATGTGAGGACCCGTCCTTATCCCCCTAGACGAAATCATCAACATTTGATTCCATTGCAATGATCGACTCCAAGTATTGTCCTTAACATGAACAAATGCACAGCGGAAGACTTAATTTGTACCTGAGAATAACATGCTTTAAAATGTCAACATAAAGTTGGTGAGCTATATAGGTTTGATGCTAGCAGCGTTATAACTATGGACCACAAGATTTCATATAGTTAAACATAATACACTCCTCGTGTATGGAAAAGTAGTTGAGCACTTGGTAACCATACTTAACTAAAAGTCACAGCAGCATACTCTTAAATAAACCCTACACCGTACCAAGTGTAGTAACGAGAACGAAGTACTGTGCAACCGTTAAATGCTGGTCGTCCAGCCCGGTTGGGGATGTCAGCCCGATAGATCTATCAATAGGATTCGCGTTTACGCTCCTCACGTAATTAGCAGTTACCAAGTATAAAGAGATATGCCATGGTACAACTCAACGTAGAATTTATTTTTGATCACTTGTGTCCATAATGTAAATCATTTATAAAAACAGCGCATGTATTCTCAGCCCAAAAATATTTAGAGTTTAAAAGGGACTATATACTCACCTAATGTATTTTGTAGTAAAAATACATATAACATCATTGAACACGTATAGGGTTGGCCTTGGATTCACGAACCTATATCATTTGTATATATATTAATACACCAAATGGTAATCGATTAATTATATATATATTTTTGTTATTTATTATATACTTGTTATACTATATGTTATTTAGATAATTTTAATATATTTAGTTTATATGTTTAATATAATTATTAATTATCATTAATAATAAAAGCTATATATATTATGGTTTAGTTTATATTAATTGATATAGTTTAGCTAATATCTTTTTAGTAGTAAAAGTATAACGTAAAGTAATTTTTATATAAAAGTATCTTTTTATAATAATATTGATAGTTTTGGTGATAACAAAATATTAATTTTATAAGAACGATAATAATGATAACAAGTTTAATAATAATAATAATACTAATAGACTTAGTGATATTAATTAGTAATAATAATAAAAAAAATAATAATATTAATCCTTATTGTTTATATTAACCTAATCAACAACAAACCAATAATAATAATAATAATAATAATAATAATAATAATAATAATAATAATAATAATAATAATAATAATAATAATAATAATAATAATAATAATAATAATAATAATAATAATAATAATAATAATAATAATAATAATAATAATAATAATAATAATAATAATAATAATAATAAGAACTACCTCATGGAGCTTTAAAAGAAAAAAAACAGCCTTTGTAGGGGATTGAACTCGTGACCACCAGAATACCCCTCAACACCTTAACCAGTTGGGCTATGCCCGTTTTTATGTTTTATGCCCACTGTTATATTTTATAACCCGGAATTTCGTAACCATAGTCATCTACCAGCTTAACAGGAAGCACGCAATGGATCTCGGCCCAAGTCCAGATGATTAATAACCGGCCCAGACAATTTAAATCAAGCCCAATAGAAATATTATGTTCTCGATCCAGATCAGAAACGGGAAACAGATAAAAAAAAAATAGCAGCCGAAAGGGATAAAAGGGATTGAACGAGGGGTTTTAGTGGGGTTAGGTTTAAAATTGTGTCTGCCAATAAATAAAAGATTTGCATAAATGACAGCTACTTATTCCCTCTCATCAAAATCGTTATCATCTTTCATAATTATATATCATTATCTATTCGGTATTTTAGAGGAACGGAGATAGAACAAAAGACAGGAACATACATAGCCGCTGTATATGCTTCAACTTGGGATTGGGGTTTTATGGTGTTTACATAATTTCATGGGTGTGTTGGTTTGTTTTCAAGAGAAAGAGAGTCGGTTCACGATGGTTGATGTCGTGTTTAATGGTTGTGGAAGTGATCGGTTATCGTGGGTTTGGTGGTGTCTCGATGGTAACTTGAAACAGGAAATAATCATGAGTGATGGTTGTTGGGTTGTGCTCAGTCCATGGTAGAAAGAACATAAGCGTAAGCTGCAGTAGCAACTTTGGGATGTTGCAATATTGAAACAGAAAAACATGAGAGGGATAGTGAGAGAGAAATAGTTATCAAGGGTGGTTCACTGTTGGGGAAGATGGTGCACGGTGGAAGTGATCATGGAGGTGTGATGGTGCACAGTGGTGGTGAAGAAGGTTGCAAGATGGTTGTTCATGTGGTGGTCTCAACAGAAAACAAAAATCAACAGCAATTAACGATGAAAATAGTGGTTGCTCACGGTTATGGTGGTGGCTCACGGGTGTGAGTTATGGATAGTGATATGGGTCGAGTAACAAAACCAGGAAGGTTGGTCCGGTGGAGAGTGGCTCACGGTGTTTTGGCCATCGTTCATTAAAATCGAGTTCAAAAAGATTTGAGGTGGTGAAGGGAGATCAAGGGTGTGGTGTTGGCGTGAGGGTGGTTATGGTTTCGGATGACGGGTTATAGTGGTAGCCGTATGATGTTTTGAAGATGTAAGTGGTGATGTGTTGTAGCCCGATGGTCTTTTGAAGAAGAAAGAGTTGGTAATTGATTAACTATATTGCATATCCTATCTATGCTATGTAAATGATTGTATATATTTATATTAGCTGTAAAGATGTCAAGAAAAATATAGTACTATCAAATTTACAAATATAATATCTATCATATTCTAAAAGGAAGCAGTAAGTTCTACTTTTAAGTTCACGGATTCAATAATACATATTTGGAATATAGCATCCTCAATAAAGATTAAAGAAAATATAAACGTGCTATTTGTTAGCCGCATATTACTATTGAGTTATGATTTCATTAATGGACCGAATTTCGTGCTCTTTTGTTAAACATTGGCGGATAAAAGTTTTCGGGAAAAAAAAATCCCAAATTTTACAGGAATCATAAATATTTAAACTAATCATAAAAAAACGGTCGTTAATTGTTTAAAATTATTAAAAAAAAATTAAATCAACTGTCCGCGTTCGACTCCAGATAAAATATAAAAAGTTCTAAAATTTAACAATTAGTTGTTCGTGAATTGTCAGGCATGGTCAAAGGGTAACTGATTATCTGAATAAAGATTTCAAACTTTCTAGACTCAACAATACAGATTTTGCTTATCGTGTCAGAAACATGTAAAGCTTAAGGTTTAAATTTGGTTGGAAATTTCCGGGTCGTTACAGTACCCACCCGTTAAAGAAATTTCGTCCCCGAAATTTGATCGAGATCGTCATGACTAACAATGAAATGTTTTTATGACGAATATGAATTGATAGCTAGAGTTTTATCACCATTTAGTAATAGTGGTACAACAATTCGATTATGTGAAGCGTACGAGTGAAGCTGTCACAAGAGATTAAGATAGAGATTTTAACTTTTGACGTAGTCACAGTGAATTTCCGGGATTTAAGGGATTTAAAAGGAAATCTTGGAAATCTAAAAGATTTGATTCTTCGGCGAATAAAGAAATTATGATCTTCTTTGATTTATGTAGCAATCTGTTCTGATTCTTCTGTCGAATATTTCACTATAAATCCACTCCCTCCTTTCCTTATTTTTCTACAACTCACACCTTCTATTCTTTCTCCTCAATTCATACTTTATAGTATTTGTTAATATGCTCCATCCGGTACTAATTTTTGATATACTCCTAACTTTTATATCTGTCATTCTTCTTTTTCACCTACCACCGGAAGAATCTATTTACTTCTACTATACTCTTGTGTTTATAGTGTTCCTAGTTCTCCCGTGTCTCTATATTGCTATATGCATTGGTATACACGGTTTGTAATTTCGGAGTCGTTATCGAGCTTTATATATTTTTCATTATTCTTCGGAGCCTCATGCTTTCATTTTCTCCTCCCGACTTCGAGTCAAGCGAGTAATGGTCTAGGATTCGTAGATACGAAATTCGGAATGAACATAGTTAATGTCCTAAGAAAGAAGTTGTAATGGCACGATCTTGATTTGTTAAATTACCAGAATACCCTGGAAAAGACCGAATCATCAAGAAATATTTTCTTGATAAGTTTAGAGATTAGATAGAATGTAAGAGTCGTGTAACATGGCATATAATGACGGTACTGTGAATCATCACATTCCATTAGAAACTTAACATGACTTACTGTAATATAATGAAGTTGATCAAGTTTCATTATATTATACTAATTCATGTATCAGTTCCCAACACTGCTTCAGAACATTCCTATTTTGAGCTCGAAGGTTTTAGAATTTAGAAACTAACACAGTTTCTTTTATGTTATAACGCAGATAGCGTAGAAAGATAATTAATATCGGACGAGAATACTTTGAAGATATTTTCAGAATTATTGAGGATATTTTCAATGAAAGATACGATAATATCTTGGAATTTCTAATATCGAAGGATGATGATGAAGATTTACCCGTAAGGGTTTAGATTCAGAAGCAAGGTGTTTGCTACAGAATCGTCATGATTCTTTATGTACAAGTTTAGTCCTTGTATTTCGTTCGGAGTCTCCTTCATGGTTTGCTCAATCCGGTTTTCAGTACCAAATTTTCTATCGAGCGTTTCTAGCACTTCCTTCTTTTATCATCAACTTTTGGTCATTATGACCATCTATAACATGCTGCTTCGTCAGCATTTTCAAAGTTAACGAATCTGGGTCATTGGTTTTCAAACCGAGGTGGTTTCAAGAGAATTGTGTTTTTAGATGATTAAACGTTGATGGTAATATGGTGGAATATAAAAGGTTCTCCGGTAACGAGGAGGAAAGCTAATCGTATGTATCAAAGTTATATTAAGGTTGATTCGAACAAAAAGTTGAAGTTGGCTTGCTGGATCTGTGACAAAATTTGGCTACTTTGAAAATGAATCGTAAGGTTGTTTTTGCTAATAAATGATAAAGGATTCAACACGGTTACGGATTAAACTATAACTTTGGGTTCAAGAGTTTTTCAGGTGCATAAATATTTTCTTCAGTAGATGAAGTGCGGTTGGTTCAACTTCTCGATCGAGGTGTTTTCAAGAATTATGAAAGGTTTGAACACGAATTGTAATTGTTGAGGTACAAATGAGGTTTAGAATGAAATTAAGTGGCAAACTTGAAGAATTGTTTAGTTTCATATGTTATAATCAATATTTTAATTCATTTTAATTGTCCAAAATTAGCAGTCCAATAGTCTGATAGTCCAATAGTTCAATAGTGCAATGATTCATATATAATTTAATATATAATATTCGAATTAAATAATACGTATCGTGACCCGTGCACCGGTCTCAGTATTGATCACAACTCAAAGTATATATATATTTTGGAATCCACCTCAACCCTGTATAGCCAACTATAGAGTGTCTATGGTCGTTCCGAAATATATATATATAGATGGGTCAATATGATAGGTCGAAACCTTGTATACGTGTCCCATTATTTAAAGTACGAAAAAAATAAATAAATATATATCATGACCCATTATACAACGTGTTGTCTCAGAATTAATCCGACGTATTGTTGTACACGTGTCCCGACGGTATGTAAAGTGCAGAAATTAAATAACAATAAATAAAATTGTGAGAATGTAAATTGCGATAAATTAAATGTTAATCAGTTAGCTGGGAATAGTTAGCTAGGAACAGTTAGCGTGGAATCTTAACAATATTTCAATTAATTAGTTCGTTTGTTTCTAACAAATTTTATTTGTCCGATGTTTTCTTCATTATGCCACTTGTTGGATTCTGATAGGTCAAAATCCAAATATGAAATTGAATGGAAATGGATTCTGTGATGAACGGATACGTATATCTATGGATACAAGTAGAATAGTGACTGACTGTTGAATCAGAGTCGAAGAATGTACCGTGTAACTGATTAATGTGAAATCTAAACATTCCTCGGGTATTACCTACCCGTTAAAATATTTTCATCATTAATAGTTTGTACGAAAGAATTTTTAATTACAATCTTTATGAAAATATACTTGCGTATATATTTTCTTCAGATGAAATCATGGATTTAATGAGTCAATAAGATATTAAACTCATTTGATTTATCGTTATTACCAGATTACATGATCTCTAAATCATTAGAGATTACATAATCGTCATGTCGAACGAAGGTAAATGAGATAGAACGATATGTAAAGCGAAGATAATCGATGTAGAACGATATGTAGAACGAAGATCATACTCAAAGTTCAGATGGTGATATTGAGGCGTGTGATGTTTATATTCGAGGTATAGATTGGGATGTTGAGTTTTACAACGCGGTTGTGGTTGAAGGTGATAAGGGTACTGTCGACGTCGATGATGGTGGTACTGATTATGCTACTGGTGCTGCTGCTGGTGTTCGTAACCTTCGCACCAGGTTCTCCAAAGCCATTACTCGAGCATGTTGTTCGTTAACTTCTTATATTATGTTGGGATGATTGACGATTGAAACGAGCGGGTGAGTAAGATTCGAAATATAGGATATTATGTAATCGTGACGGAATATTCTAGAAATGAGAGGGTAAATGGTTTCTCGAACAGGTTCGCCGGTAAGTGCTTTCAGGTTCATCGCCAAGAGGGCAATTTGGTGAATGAGAATGATCTTCGATGTAAAATGATTTTCGAATATAGAATGATATTCTAACTTCATAGAATATCTATATATAATACTAAAGATTTCGTAGCCTACAGAGGAATCTACGGCATATGACAAGCAAGTCTGCAGATGCGTTAAGATATGAATTTTTGTCTATACACTATCGATGCACTAAATGCAGTAAGACGTGTCTAGACTAAAGAATGATAAGCAGGTAATTCCCTAAGGATGATAAACAGATGATTTCTGACTAGATATGATAAGCAAAACTTTTGACATGCAGACACGGTCGAAGTCCAGACTCACTAATGTATCCTAACAACTACCAGTCAGACACACTAATGCAAGGCCTGGTTCACTAAGACCACCGCTCTGATACCACCTGTGAGGACCCGTCCTTATCCCCCTGGATGAAATCATCAACATTTGATTCCATTGCGATGATCGACTCCAAGTATTGTCCTTAACATGAGCAAATGCACAGCGGAAGACTTAATTTGTACCTGAGAATAACATGCTTTAAAATGTCAACATAAAGTTGGTGAGCTATATAGGTTTGATGCTAGCAGCGTTATAACTATGGACCACAAGATTTCATACAGTTAAACATAATACACTCCTCGTGTATGGAAAAGCAGTTGAGCACTTGGTAACCATACTTAACTAAAAGTCACAGCAGCATACTCTTAAATAAACCCTACACCGTACCAAGTGTAGTAACGAGAACGAAGTACTGTGCAACCGTTAAATGCTGGTCGTCCAGCCCGGTTGGGGATGTCAGCCCGATAGATCTATCAACAGGATTCGCGTTTACGCTCCTCACGTAATTAGCAGTTACCAAGTATAAAGAGATATTCCATGGTACAACTTAACGTAGAATTTATTTTTGATCACTTATGTCCATAATGTAAATCATTTATAAAAACAGCGCATGTATTCTCAGCCCAAAAATATTTAGAGTTTAAAAGGGACTATATACTCACCTAATGTATTTTGTAGTAAAAATACATATAACATCATTGAACACGTATAGGGTTGGCCTTGGATTCACGAACCTATATCATTTGTATATATATTAATACACCAAATGGTAATCGATTAATTATATATATATTTTTGTTATTTATTATATACTTGTTATACTATATGTTATTTAGATAATTTTAATATATTTAGTTAATATGTTTAATATAATTATTAATTATCATTAATAATAAAAGCTATATATATTAAGGTTTAGTTTATATTAATTGATATAGTTTAGCTAATATCTTTTTAGTAGTAAAAGTATAACGTAAAGTAATTTTTATATAAAAGTATCTTTTTATAATAATATTGATAGTTTTGGTGATAACAAAATATTAATTTTATAAGAACGATAATAATGATAACAAGTTTAATAATAATAATACTAATAGACTTAGTGATATTAATTAGTAATAATAATAATAAAAATAATAATAATATTAATCCTTATTGTTTATATTAACCTAATCAACAACAAACCAATAATAATAATAATAATAATAATAATAATAATAATAATAATAATAATAATAATAATAATAATAATAATAATAATAATAATAATAATAATAATAATAATAATAATAATAATAATAATAATAATAATAATAATAATAATAATAATAAGAACTACCTCATGGAGTTTTAAAAGAAAAAAAAAACAGCCTTTGTAGGGGATTGAACTCGTGACCACCAGAATACCCCTCAACACCTTAACCAGTTGGGCTATGCCCGTTTTTATGTTTTATGCCCACTGTTATATTTTATAACCCGGAATTTCGTAACCATAGTCATCTACCAGCTTGACAGGAAGCACGCAATGGATCTCGGCCCAAGTCCAGATGATTAATAATCGGCCCAGACAAATTAAATCAAGCCCAACAGAAATATTATGTTCTCGATCCAGATCAGAAACGGGAAACAGATAAAAAAAAATAGCAGCCGAAAGGGATAAAAGGGATTGAATGAGGGGTTTTAGTGGGGTTAGGTTTAAAATTGTGTCTGCCAATAAATAAAAGATTCGCATAAATGACAGCTACTTATTCCCTCTCATCAAAATCGTAATCATCTTTCATAATTATATATCATTATCTATTCGGTATTTTAGAGGAACGGAGATAGAACAAAAGACAGGAACATACATAGCCACTGCATATGCTTCAAATTGGGATTGGGGTTTTATGGTGGTTACATAATTTCATGGGTGTGTTGGTTTGTTTTCAAGAGAAAGAGAGTCGGTTCACGATGGTTGATGTCGTGTTTAATGGTTGTGGAAGTGATCGGTTATCGTGGGTTTGGTGGTGTCTCGATGGTAACTTGAAACAGGAAATAATCATGAGTGATGGTTGTTGGGTTGTGCTCAGTCCATGGTAGAAAGAACATAAGCGTAAGCTGCAGTAGCAACTTTGGGATGTTGCAATATTGAAACAGAAAAACATGAGAGGGATAGTGAGAGAGAAATAGTTATCAAGGGTGGTTCACTGTTGGGGAAGATGGTGCACGGTGGAAGTGATCATGGAGGTGTGATGGTGCACAGTGGTGGTGAAGAAGGTTGCAAGATGGTTGTTCATGTAGTGGTCTCAACAGAAAACAAAAATCAACAGCAATTAACGATGAAAATAGTGGTTGCTCACGGTTATGGTGGTGGCTCACGAGTGTGAGTTATGGATAGTGATATGGGTCGAGTAACAAAACCAGGAAGGTTGGTCCGGTGGAGAGTGGCTCACGGTGTTTTGGCCATCGTTCATTAAAATCGAGTTCAAAAAGATTTGAGGTGGTGAAGGGAGATCAAGGGTGTGGTGTTGGCGTGAGGGTGGTTATGGTTTCGGATGACGGGTTATAGTGGTAGCAGTATGATGTTGTGAAGATGTAAGTGGTGATGTGTTGTAGCCCGATGGTCTTTTGAAGAAGAAAGAGTTGATAATTGATTAACTATATTGCATATCCTATCTATGCTATGTAAATGATTGTATATATTTATATTAGCTGTAAAGATGTCAAGAAACATATAGTACTATCAAATTTACAAATATAATATCTATCATATTCTAAAAGGAAGCAGTAAGTTCTACTTTTAAGTTCACGGATTCAATAATACATATTTGGAATATAGCATCCTCAATAAAGATTAAAGAAAATATAAACGTGCTATTTGTTAGCCGCATATTACTATTGAGTTATGATTTCATTAATGGACCGAATTTCGTGCTCTTTTGTTAAACATTGGCGGATAAAAGTTTTCGGAAAAAAAAATCCCAAATTTTACAGGAATCATAAATATTTAAACTAATCATAAAAAAACGGTCGTTAATTGTTTAAAATTATTAAAAAAAAATTAAATCAACTGTCCGCGTTCGACTCCAGATAAAATATAAAAAGTTCTAAAATTTAACAATTAGTTGTTCGTGAATCGTCAGGCATGGTCAAAGGGTAACTGATTATCCGAATAAAGATTTCAAACTTTCTAGACTCAACATTACAGATTTTGCTTATCGTGTCAGAAACATGTAAAGCTTAAGGTTTAAATTTGGTTGGAAATTTCCGGGTCGTTATAACGGAGGTTACAAATCGTGAATATTAATACAAATAGCAATATAAAGACACGGTATAATTAAGAATAGTATCACCCCCAAGGTAATATTAGAAGTAAACAGATTCTTCTGGTAGAAGATTGAAAAGAAGGATGACAGAAATGATAATTAGATAAATATCAAGGATTAGAACGGGATTAAGCATTTTCACAATCTTTTGGATGTATGAACTAAGAAAGAAAGTATATAGGAATGGTGAAAACTAATGGAATGGAAAAGGTAAATTTATAATGGGAATATCAGACGTAATGATCGGGACAGATTGTCGCATTTATTTATAGATATCCTAATTTCCTTATTCGCCGAAGAATCAAATCTTTATGATTTCGAAGATTTTCTTTAAATCCCTTGAATTCCGGAATTCAACCACGACTAGTCAAACGTTATGATGAAACATGTCCTTTTCATTTCACTATTTTGTGGTAACTTCACTCGTACGCTTCGAGTACTCGAATCGTTTTATCTATATTAACCAATAATGATAAAACTCTATTTATCAGCTCATATTCGTCAGAAAAACATTCTTATTGTTAGCCATGATGACCACACTCAAATTTCGGGACGAAATTTCTTTAACGGGTAGGTACTGTGATGACCCGGAAATTTCCGACCAAATTTAAACTCAATTTTTATATGATTTCGATACGATAAGCAAAGTCTGTTATCATGAATCTCAAAAATTGTTGAACTATTTCAAACATTCATTTGACCTTTGACTATTTCCAACGATTCACGAACAATTATTGGTAAATAAATATGTATATATTATATAAATATAAATATAAGAATGTATATATATATATATATATATATATATATATATATATATATATATATATAATATTTTGATTTAATAAAGTATATTTTAATTAATTAAAATTTAAAATGTAAAATAATAATTAGAATAATTAAAGTTACTGTTATAATAAATATATATGTTACTATGAATCTATATATGATTTCTATTAAATATATATATAGAATATATAAATATTAACTATTTAAAAAATGTCGTCTTATAATATAATAATACATAAATAATAAATTGTATTATATTAAATTTAATTAAAAGTTCGAATATAATTGTTATATATTAATATATTGATCATTACCTTTATAATTGTTATTATTGATATTAATGTTTGTATTATTAATATTATAAATTCTAATATATATATAAATATGTAAAATTCAATATGTAAAAGTATTATTAATATTATTGTTATTAACATTATTATGTCTATTATTCTATATTATTACTTATTAATATTATTTATTAATTTTATAAATTCACTGGTTAAGAATTAAGTAATATTATTTAAAAACATTTTATCATAAATATTAACATATCATTACATTTAACATATTTAATAATTATTAATATTAACTATAATTCATATAAAAATATAGAAACAGATTTTTTTTACGCATCAATCAGATTTATTTATATTTTGTTTTCTCCTTTCTATCATGTTATTCTCTTACCCGTGAAACCCTGTCGACTAGCAACAACCCTACCAACATTATTGATCAATTATCACTTCAGTATGAATTATCCAATCTCAATATGCATATATCATCCGAGGCTATGCGAAGATAAATAGAAAATAAGAATAAATGAAACAATAACAGACTTCGTTCTTTTTTTCTATTTTTTTTCTTCAAACCCATTAAACCTTTGATCTGATTCGAAACAAATTGAAGAGAAGTAAGAATGCAGAAAGCTTCTAAATCAGGTCGTGAAGGTTCCTTCAAATGTTCAGGTTTTAATTCGCCAAATCAACTTAGAATTCGAAGAGTCAAACTTCAAATCAAAAGTCAACTGAATTTTTTAAGTGTTCAAATTCAAAATTTAAAAGATGTTTCAGGTTAAATTGATAATTTACGAGTATTAAAATGGTGATTTTAAGCTGGCCTCATGAAGAAATCCAAACCTAAAACTCCTTAAATTTTGATTTCGATTTTTAGTTCCTTATAAATTTTTTTTTTCTTTTTTCTCGCGTAACCAGATTCTGCTGCATAATATTTTTTTTTCGATTGTCTGTTGATTTAATTCATCAAAACAATGTTACCTGTAATTACCTAAACCCATTGATTAAATTAATTGTTAAGATGATTATGGCTACGGTCGATTTTATTATGAAAAGGAAGAAGAAGAGATTGGAACAGAAATATAAGGGTTAATTAAACTTAAGAAGGGATTAAATCAGAAATTTTCGAGTAGAGGAGTGGTTTGGGTGTTGGTATTTAACCGAGAGGTCGTGGGTTCAAGCCCGGTCTCTGTCAGTTTTTTTTAGGAAAAGCTTTGAAGGTAGTTTGTTATCAAATTATTATTGTTATTATTATTGTTATTACTATTATTATTATTATTATTATCATTATTAGTATTATTATTAATATTATTAATTATTATTGATATATGATTAAGTATTATCATTTAACATTATTATTATTATCATTATTTTTATTACTAAGGTTGTTATTATTATTGTCATTATTGGTATTATAATTATTACTACTATTATTATCATATTTAAAAGTATTTATTATTATTAGTATTACAAGTATTACTAATTTTGTTATTATTATTAACTTTATCATTTTCGTATTAATATCATTTTTTTATGATTACGAATATGATTATTATTATTATTATTATTATTATTATTATTATTATTATTATTATTATTATTATTATTATTATTATTATTATTATTATTATTATTATCATTAGTAGAAAAACTATGATTTAGTTATTGTTATAATTACTGTTATTATTATTACTATCATAATTATTATTATTAGTATTATAATTATTGATATTATCATTATGATCAAATACAATTTTTATTACTAATAATGATATTATTATTTTACCAAATAAATATTATGTACATAAAGATATACTTATAAGTAATATTACATATAGGTATGTACTAATCATAGTAACAATTTTTATATAAATACTGATATATAACAAATTATGTATTTTAATATAATACTAAACAAATATATATATATATATATATATATATATATATATATATATATATATTAATATAACTTTATAAATATTAACTATTTTGAATACATATATAAATTAAATATATATATATATATATATATATATACATATATATAATATAATCTAATAAATATGAATTCGTTCGATTACGATTATATGTTTTAATATATATACGAATGATATAGGTTCGTGAATCCGAGGCCAACCCTGCATTGTTCAATATTGTCATATGTATTTTTACTACAAAATACATTAGGTGAGTTTCATTTACCTTTTTTACCCTTTATATTTTTGGGCTGAGAATACATGCGCAATTTTTATAAATGTTTTACGAAATAGACACAAGTAATCGAAACTACATTTTATGGTTGAATGATCGAAGCCGAATATGCTCCTTTTACTTGGTAACCTAGGAATTAGTAAACCGATCTACTAATTGACGCGAATCCTAAAGATAGATCTATTGGGCCTAACGAACCCCATCCGTTGTAGCAGATGCTTTAGTACTTCGATGTTGTTTTATATCATGTCCGAAGGATTTCCCGGAATGATAGGGAATATTCTTATATGCATCTTGTTAATGTCGATTACCAGGTATTCAATCCATATGAATGATATTTTTGTCTCTATGCATGGGACGTATATTTATGAGAAATGAAAATCTTGTGGTCTATTAAAATGATGGAAATGATTATTTATGTTAAACTAATGAACTCACCAACCTTTTGGTTAACACTTGAAAGCATGTTTATTCTCAGGTATGAAAGAAATCTTCCGCTGTGCATTTGTTCATCTTAGAGATATTTCTTGGAGTCATTCATGACATATTTCAAAAGACGTTGCATTCGAGTCGTTGAGTTCATCAAGATTATTATTAAGTCAATTATAGTTAGATATATTATGAAATGGTATACATGCCGTCAACTTTCGATGAAATGAAAATTGTCTTTTCAAAAACGAATGTAATGTTTTTAAAATGTATCATATAGAGGTCAAGTACTTCGCGATGTAATCAACTGTTGTGAATCGTTTATAATCGATATGAACTTCGTCCGGATGGATTAGGACAGGTCTCTACAAATAGGCCGAACCTTACCCTTATTGTGCTTTGTTTGACCATGCTTGAGGTCAAACAAAATTTTAAGTGTTGGGGATTGATATGAGCTAGCACGTGATCAAATAGTCACATGTTGTGCATGTGATGGTTGTTTAAAAGTCAAGCCTTCAGCTCAGCTAATGGACAATGATTTTTCCCTCTCAAATGATCAATTCTTGTTAAACAGTTATTAGAAGTGTAATTAGTTTTCTTTTTTTCGATTGTAACAACTTTCTTTCTATTCTGTAAATCTCAATTTCTTGTAAATCGTTGAATACAAGTTTTCCCCAATTATACTTCGAAGCTTTTCTTATTCATAGCTTTCCAAGTTAATTGTGGAGTTCAATGCAAATTTGTTAATCCAAGTTGAACTGTTGTATCATTTATCCGCATAAATATAATATTCATAAATAATAAATACTCACTTCGTCCCAAATTAATAGTCCTCTTTTGACTTGTCAAAGTCTTTTTTCTTAACTGTAACTTTAAATAAATTTTTCGTTTTATATAATATTTGATGAAATTTATATTAATAAATTAAGTTTTATATGTGCTTTCATGTGCACTACAACAAATTGGTTAATTGCTCACGCTTAAGTTTACACACTTTTAAAAAGTGTGTACTGTTTTGTCAAATTCCTCACACTTGTAAATGTGTGTAAATGTATTACATTTATAAGTGTAGAATATCGTCACAATTTCACACATAAAAGTGTAGAAGAAAAAAGTTCACACTAATTTATGTGTATAATCATAAATATAACCGCACTTAAGAGTGTTGAGATAATTTTTTTCGCACTAGAATTGTTCACGCTCTTCTTATGTGAAGAAATGAGGTGTAACAAATTTACTCACATTTTTAAATGTGATTAAATTTGTATTTGTACATACTAATAACTGTGAACATATTTTTTTCCTACAATTTTAAGTGATAATTAAATATTATTCAACATTTATAAATGTAGCAAATTCATATATATTTATAAGTGTGAGGAATTTGATAAAAAAACTCGCACTTTTCTAGAAGTATATAGATATGCGTGAACAATGAGTAAATTTGTTGTAGGGGATACTTTTGGGTTGGATTAGTGGCCTCCCACTTATTTTTGATAGGGGATACTTTTGGGTTAGCTTTTGGAAGTTCGGCCAAGATTTGGGTAGTTTAACCCCAAACACCATGCTCTAGTGTCGTTTGGAAATTAAACTTGTATTTGTCGAAACTTGTATTTTTGAACGAAACTCGTAAAATGGGCGATGTGGGCCCGATGATGTAAAACTTGTTTTGATTATGTGAATCTCTTAGTTTTACTTATATTGTCTTGTTGGAAAAAGGTTTTCGTTTGAAAGTGTCTGGAAGCGGGTTTTTCGCTCGTGTGAGTATGGCCCGGATCAGTAGCTGCCAGGCCTTCTGGATGCCGTCCAGATCTGCTGGACACCGTCCTGGCCTTAAGAGCTGGACGCCGTCCAAGATCTTGGACGCCGTCCAGATGAGCTGAATCAGAATTTTTTTTTTTTGGTACACGTTTTTGGATTTATGAAGTCGGGTTGTTACAAAAGTGCCTTTTTAAATGGTGTAATAAGTGAAGAAGTTTATGTATCACAACCTCCGGGGTTTGAGGATTTTGAAAAACCTTATCATGTTTATAAACTTAAAAAGGCTCTCTATGGACTTAAACAAGCCCCTAGAGCATGGTATGAAAGACTTAGAACATTCTTAATAAATAATGGATTTGAAATGGGAAAAATTGATAATACACTATTTATTAAAAGGCATGAAAAGGATTTAGTCATAATTCAAATATATGTTGATGATATTGTATTTGGATCTACTAACAAATCTCTTAGCAATGAGTTTTCTAAGTTAATGCATGATGAGTTTGAAATGAGCATGATGGGTGAACTCAAGTTCTTTCTCGGACTACAAATCAAGCAACTAGAAGATGGAACATTCATCAATCAACAAAAATACATTCATGAAATGCTCAAGAAATTCGGAATGGAGAACTCAAAATCAATGGCGACTCCAATGGCAACAAATGTGAAACTTACTTTAGAAGAAGAAGGAGAACCATTTGATAATACTAAATATAAGGGAATGATTGGATCCCTTCTATATTTAACGGCAAGTAGGCTCGACATCATGTTTAGCGTGTGCTTATGTGCAAGATTTCAAGAAAATCCAAAGACGTCACACGTAGAGGCCGTTAAAAGAATCTTTAGATACTTAAAGGGAACAATGCATCTTGGGTTATGGTATCCAAAGTTTACCGGGATTGATATTATGTGCTTTGCGAATTCCGATCATGGTGGATCAATGATTGATAGAAAAAGCATAAGTGGAGTATGCGCATTCGTGGGGCTTTGCTTAACGTCATGGTTCTCAAAGAAGCAAACATCTATCGCATTGTCTACCACCGAAGCCGAATATGTAGCAATGGGAAGAGCGTGCGTACAAGTGCTATGGATGAAGCAAACCTTCCTCGACTACGGTATCATCTCATCTGAAATACCCATATGTTGTGATAATAAAAGTGCTATAGACCTATCGAAAAATCAAATATTACACTCTAGGACTAAACACATAGACATTAGGCACCATTTCCTTCGTGACCACGTCCAAAACGGTAATATTGTGATAGATAAAGTAGAATCTGCTGAAAACATAGCTGACATATTCACTAAGCCCCTTAAAAAGGAAACCTTTAACTTGCTTAGGAATGGGTTGGGAATGATGGAACATATTCCGTAAAATTTAATCCTGATCACGCACGGTCGCACCACGGTCAACCGTGATGAGAGCCGCCTGATGTCTGACGAATTTCTTTGTCCTTTGTGCAAATCATTTAATACCCAAACAACTTTTCCACCAACCACATCTCTTCCTTAAACCCTAACCACTGAATTTCTGGTTTTACTTTTGTCCTACCTTCAAGTATTCTTCAAAAAGTGGTCCATACTCTTTCAAATCTATTCAAGGTAATCACCATACTTTTGATTATATTCTTTCCAAAATCATAGGAACACTTATTTCTTGCATGAATTACTTAAATATATGAGTAAGATTATTGTAAAAAGCAATTTCTTTTCATAATAGTGATTTCTTGCATAAAAACTCATATATGCTTCAAATTCTTAAACTCACTCATGCACACACACATATGTTTGAACAATTCATATGATACTTATCAATCTCATGACTAGTATCTACTTTTGACAAACATAGAGCAAAATGATGAAACTTGTCTAAATTTTCAAAAGAAAAATAGTACAATTTAATTTCAAAGTCATAGTTTTCAAAATGAGTCTAGACAAGGACTAATCTACTCATGTTTAGCATATAGATTTTCAAACTTAACAACTTGATTCGTTTGCTAAATTTGTGATTTTTCTAGGAAATGACCATCACGAACAATAGGCAACACATGGGGACTAGAACACTTCATGAGGAGCGTGTTGTTCATCATACCGAGTTTCCCGAGTTAACTCAACTTTTTACCCATAACAATTGTTTCTCATTTCTTGAGCTTGATGAAACCATTTATCCAACTCTCATTAGGGAATTCTATGCTAATCTTGATGTTTCCAACCCCGATCAAGTGGCATTTCGACTTTTCAATACACCTTACACTTTGTCCCTTGAACAATTCGGAACCGTTATGGCAATTCCTTCGAATGGGTGATCCTTCTATACTCCTTCAACCGATCTAAGATCACTTAATCCTACGTTTCCGTTGCAACCCATCTTAGATCTCATCACAACTCTGGGAGTATAACGAAACGTCAACCAACGGCTTCGCATTCAAGATGACGACATCCGCCCCGATCTTCAACTTATTCTTAATATCATTCGGAACAATTTTTATTGTCGGGAACCTACCGCTACTCACATCTCCGGAACCGAAGTCGTTGTCATGTGGTCACTTCTCACTCATGAACCCATAAATCTTGCTTATCTCTCTACTCAAAGAATGGGTTACCTTCGAGAACTAGGAACTCGTCCACTCCCATATTCAAATCATCTTAATCGTCTTTTCCGATTTATTAACGCCATCAACGCTTCTCATATCCCTCAACCCGTGTCAACAATTCCTATTACTTATTGGGAGGCTCATCAAGTGATCATTCTCTCATCCGATAATGAAAGCTCGATAATCTCGGATGCGTTTAGCACCAATGGAATTTATCCTTAAAAGTACTTAATGCTGGTTAAGAACAAATATAAGGGCGGGTAGACACAACACTTGTCCTTGGATTGACGCTTGTTATGAATTTATCATTGTAATGCACTTGCTATGCTTATCATGTTTGTTACTCTTTATGCTTACTATTGGTTCGAGGGGGAGCCATTCTATTTATTTGCACGAACATTTGATAAGTGTGTACAATTTAAGGGGGAGCATTACTCTAGGGCGCGCTTAGTTCCATGTAAGACTAACCTTTTTGCTTCGACAAAAGGTGGAGAAAGTGTATGGTAAGTGATCATCAAAAAGGGGGAGAATGTTGGTTAAGATTCAAAGCATAAGATAATGTTGTTTTGATGATGACACACAAGAACTGAGAAGTTAAATCATATGTAGGACGACATGAGTTCATGAGTCTAAACTATCTCTAGAAAAAGACCAATAATTAATAAATCATCTTGGGAAAATTGCTACACGGCTGCACTACGATCGACCGTGACATCAACCGCGTATGTCCTGTACCAACGAGTTCAATCTGTTCTAAAACTGCAAACCTACGGCTGACCTCACGGACTACCGCAGCCTGACCGCAGTTATTTCTATTACCGATCTTGACCAAATAAAGTTTGACTAGTTCCCGGCATCTATAATTTACAAAACCTTTTTAAACATGCTTATAATAGTTGCCCTCTTTGATCTTAAAAGAGTTTTGAACCAAAAGATGTTAATTTTTATTAATCACACCTAATGACATCTTAATGACACTTTAAGCTTGATTTAGGCCAAAACACTCAAGTGTCATATCCCTTTACCCCAATTCATAATATCATTTAAACATACTAATAATGGTCATTAAAGTCCCAATTAAAGAGTTGCTCTCCCATTAGTTCTATGTATCATTATTTGTGCAAGTATGTAATTAGTTCAAGTCTAGTCAAGATATAACAAGAATTATCATGTTCAAACTAGATTCAAACTAGTTCAATTAAGTTGTAACAATGTTCTAAAGGGCAAGAAACTCCCATAAGCTAAATGACAAGTGATTAAGAAGGTTGATGAAGATTTTTGGAAGTTAATGGTTTGTCAAGAGACAAAAATCTACAATTACCTCTTTTGGTAATCAATGACAATTGGCCAAAGATTAAAGACTTTCTTCTTTAAAGGACTTGTCAACTTCCAAGCTAATGTCCAAAACATAAAGGGTAATGAGGATAATTTCAGAAGTAACTGGCCACTAGTTGCAGCTATTCAACAAGGGAAAATGACAAATTTCAAAGGATAAAAACGGCCATAAGAATCAGATGTCAGGAGTACACAGTCGAACCACGGTCGACCGTGCGGTGAGCCGTATGACTTCCATGCAGATTTCTCTTTCCTATAAAAGCCAAGCCTTGAAGCATTTGAAGACTCACTTCTTGCACTCTTATTTTCTCATACTTACTGATATCATTCTTATATTCAATTTGTAATCTTTTAGAGTGATTCGAGCAAGAGTACTTGTAAGCTTAAAGTTGTAAGTTTACTTGTAAACTATCTTCTTAAAGGGATCTAGAGGATAGTTGTGTTTTCACTAGGATAAGTTCATTAGAATCTTGTGGTAAGAGCTATAGGTGTTTGTGAATCTTCAAAGGGACGTAAGAGTTCACAAGGAGCGGCTTATCGAAGTACTAGTGTTGTATCCGGACACTCCACCGAGTTTGGAGTATCATAGTGAAGAAAAATCTTAATTCGTAGAATTGAGGAGTGGATTAAGGAAGATTAGTTAACATCTTCCCGAACCACTATAAATCATTGTTTTTGTTCTCTCTTTCCTTATCTTTTATTTACAATTTAACTTATATTTGTTTTGTTAGCATTATTAGAGAACAAACTTTTCAAATCACACTATATCAAGTTCAAGTTCAACAAAACGCTAAAGAAATTTTTTAAAAATCGACTAAGTAACTATTCACCCCCCTCTAGTTACTTACAGGATGAAAACGTTGTATCGTCGGTCCTAAATGTATAGACGTAATTTCTCCATCGTTAGTGTGTATTACGTGAGATGTACACTAGAAGTTTTAGTCAATAACGATGGGGAAATAACAAGGGCAAATGGCCCAAAAAGGTAACTAAAGTTACCCAATTTGACAATCAAGGTAACCCCAATTTGCACAAGCCCAAAAAGGATTACGATTTTTAGCTTATGCCCGAAAAGGTAACATCGTCAAATTCATTAATGATCGTTACTCAAAAATACATCATTGGTCCCTGAAGTTTCTTAAAAGATTGCACCACTAGTCCTTTTCATCATCATCATCATTAACAACAAGATTTCACCAGATCTAAAGCTATGAACCAAATCAATCACAAGTTTTTGGGTAGTTCAGTAGTTTTCGTGTAAGCATTTAAGAAATAGACTTCAAAACAGCTTCAAATACCAGAGTCATCAATGAATTGACCATGAATAGTGTCGATATTCATATTCATGAACTCAAAATATAATATGACGATTACGATGTTGTTAGACCTCGAATTCTTCATGAAAATTGTTGCAATATCATTACTGAATACTCGTGAATCATCATCATAACCTGAATCACAACACAGATGTTGAATTTGATTCATGAAGATCCGTTTGACTTTTTCGAAAGTTTAACCTCAAAATTCGTCCTCGTTTTTGCGAATTGATATATGAGATTTGGTGCATAGATTTACGACATGAATTAGATTATTTATGCATTGTTACAGTTTTTAAAATCATTACCGAATGATTCGGAGGCCAAATCGGTCCTCGATGAACACGAACTAAGAACTCGAAGGAATTCTTTTTTGTTGAGCTGTTGTGATGATTCTCGAAGAGTCGATTTTAGTTAAGATTCATCTATCTGAGTGATGTAAGTGGTTGCAGATCTGATATGTATTTTTGTATTGTACATGGACCAATTTTGTACAAGGAACAATTTGAGTTTAGGACATATGGTGCAATTTTTTCTCAAACTTCAGGGACCAATTTTATATTTTTAACTAACGAACGTTAATGCATTTGATGACGATTACCTCAATTTTAAATTTTTTTAACGAATATTACCTCAATTTTAAATTTTTTTAACACGTAATCCTTTTATTCAGCAAAAATTAATTTGCAGTCCTTTTCGGGCTAGTGCAAATTGGGGTTACCTTGATTGTCAAATTGGATAACTTTGGTTACCTTTTCGGGCCATTTGCCCAAATAAAAATGCCCACTAAACGTGATAACACTAATGACGGGCATATAACGTCTGTTACATATGCAAAATAACCAAAAAACCCTTGTGTACATTTCATGTTTATGAGAAAATAATGTTCAATTACATTCAGGGACAAACACCACAAAATTTTAAAAAATTAGGTCATCCACACTAAAAAATACTTTAGGTCCATCCAAAAAACTTTAGGCAAACATTAAGGACCAAAGGCATAATTTTGTATTTCTCAGACTATTTTTAATGCAACGTGATCAGGTGGCATCACACCAATACGCCTCAATCACGCCATTAACGCTACGTGATGGACCTTAATTTTCTTAGCATGATTGATTAGGTCGTGATTATGTAACGTGATACTGAAACGAGATACAAAAACACGATAATGAAACGTGGTACTGAAATGCAATACTGAAATGCGATACTGAAAGAAGAAACTGAAACGCGATACTGAAATCCGAAACTCAAACGCGAAGTTGATACACGAAACTGAAATGAGATACTAAAACGCGATACTGAAACGTGAAACTGAAACGTAAAATTGACACGCGATACTGAAAACCAAAACTGAAATGCGAAATTGAAAAGTGAAACTGAAACCCTCAATTGAAACGTGAAACTATGTTGAGTCAAGTGCCTCCTCTTGACTGGTCCGATCAAAAAGAGCCTTGGACCCATACTTACCTTTGATGACCTTGATCCATAGAGAGTTGGAGGAAATAAAGAAACAAATTTTTGGCATTCAGATATAATTTCAATCAAAATCTTTAAATCATATGGCCCGTATCAAATGCACGGTTAAAGTCATATGTGAACTATACAACATTACTTTTGCTGGTAAAAAAACTATACAATATTACGCGGTGTTGTAAAAAACGGAACTAAATGCTGATTAATCGGCGTTTAATTCACTAGTCCGTTTGGATTAATTCAATTCGGCTAAATAACGGTCAACCACCTATTAATTGGGTCAACATCTGTTTAAGCGGGTCAATAAGAGATTAAACGGGTCAAACACCGATTAATCGGTCAAATACTGATTACCTAATCAACTTAATTGCAACTGGATTTGTGGTGACGTAAAGAAATCAAGGGTTTACCACACCTTGGGATAGAAACGACAGGAGAGAGAAACAACAGATGGGTGAACGAAAAATAAACAATTAATGAAATTCAGATGGACGCCATGGATCAACGCTATGCTCCCAACCTCGTGATTTGAACCCCCCTCCCAAATGGTTACTTTTCAAAAAATTTCACTTCCCCCCAAATTTCACCACCACCATCCACCTTCTACCACCCACAACAACCACCACCTCCCCAATATCCTGCATTAAATTTACTTGAAAATAGATTTAATGCCTTGTTTACCTACCTCTTCACTTTTTTCACACCCTTTTCCAGACCTAAACCTATCCACCCGCAACAATCATGTGGGATTTCCGGCACCTGTGCCACTGACGGACCACCTTCGGTCAGCCATTTACCAGATTCTTTTGCTGCTGTGGTGTGATGGCCCGCCAAAATCCCTATTGACGCAGCACATCATTCATCGGTCCCATTGCGAGGTTTGCCCTCTATATGATACGTTTTACAAACATTGCATTCATTTCAAAAGACGCGCTTTCTATATAAGAAAGTTTTTAAATCAGTATCTATTTTTAAAGCATGTACATAAATGTTTTCGACCTATGGTGATTTCTACATATAGACAATCCCAATAAATGATAGTTCATAATAATACATCAGTTGACTAAACAGTCAAAATATAATACATATTAATGTATGAATGCAAAGTTTTCTTGAAAAAATATGTCATGTAAGACTCCATGCACATAGCAGTTAAACAGCGGAAGCTTCTTTATACCTGAGAATAAACATGCTTAAAAGTGTCAACCAAAAAGGTTGGTGAGTTCATAGTTTATCATAATCAATCATTTTCGTAATAGTAATAGACCATAAGATTTCAGTTTCCATAAATATCCGTACACTCGCAAGTGTATAAAAGTATTCTATAAGTTGTTAAGCGCTTCGGTAACCATACTTAACAATTAATGTGGCATATTCCCTTTATTATGAAATCTCCCTACACTGTACCAAGTGTAGTAAAAACAAAGTACTATGCAACCGTTTACGATACTAGAGCGACTAGCCCAGTTGGGGTTGTCAAACCCGATAGATCTATCAATAGGATTCGCGCTTACATGTTGTTACAACATGTAAATATTAGTTACCAAGCTATTAGGGAACAATATACAAAGTGGTACAACTCAACGTTGAATATGTTTTTAGTACTTGTGTCCATTTCGTAAAACAGTTATAAAATACGCATGTATTCTTAGCCCAAAAATATATATAAAAAGGGAGCTATGAAAACTCACGTATCAATATTGTGGTTCAATATTGTAGGAAAAGTATGCAAAAAAGACGCAACGAAAATGATAAATGCAAGGTTGGCCTTTGATTCACGAACAATACCCCCGATCAATACCTATAACCTCCTTTTTTAATACCCATGAATTCCTTAGCTTTAACCCATTTGAAAAATCTATTTTGAAATCACTTGAATATAACCCCGTTGTAGTATTTTATGTATATTACTAATACTAATATTAATGATACTACTTAATAATAATACTAATATTAATATTAAGAGTAATAATAATAAAAATAATAATAAGAATTTAGCACTACGGAGTAATATATCTATATCTATCTATGTGAATGAATTGAATCAGAAACATAATCATTCCATATATATAGTATAAATATAATAATATTGAAATAAAATATAATAATAAAATATAATAATAAATAATAATATAATAATATTAAAATAATATAATAATAAAAGGAATCAAACGTGTGAATTAGAATTCAATAATATCTGCCGACAGTTTTCACGGACCGGTATTTCGTACTCTTGTTGCTAATAATTGACGGGTAAAAGTATGAGTAAAAATTCCACTTTTTATATTTGAATACATATATATCTGTTTTGGTCTTAAGCTTTATGAAATTAGTTGTAAAAAGATTCATTTATAAAGTTTATAAGCGTAATATGTGTTTTTCTAGTTTTTGAATGGACAAAGATATATAATATTATATAAATTTTAATATAATAATATAATAAATATAATAATATAATAATATTTAAATAAAATATAATAATATAATAATAAATTTAGAATCAAATTTGAATCGTAAACTTTTAAAAAGTTATATTTATTAAATACTTCAGGGGTATATTATGTAACTTATAATTAATAATTTCTACCATGTCACTTTCATGTGAATAGTAAATTAATTAATTTCATTTCATTTACTATTTATATGAATAGTAAATGAATTAATTTCGATTCAACTATTTAAGCTACACGTTGTTGTATGTTGTGCTTTACAAATTATACATTTTTAATTTAACTTCGTTTCTTAAAAAAAATTACAAAAATTATATCATAAAAATAAAACGACTTAATGCGTAAAAATTTTAATTTGAAATAGCATCGTTTAATAGTAAATTTTTATCATTTCATATATAAATCATGACGAGTTCGAGTTTTAAATTATAGGTTGTTCGTGAATCGTAGGGTAAAGTCCAATGGTTAAAAAAATATTTTAATGCAACACATAAATTTGCTTATCTTGTCGGAATTATCATAGTTTAAATTTGACCGAAATTTCCGGGTCATGACAAGAAATTTCATCCCGAAATTTGGCTAAAGAAAGTTGATAACGAAAACGAGGACATGTTCGTATCACGAAATATGATATAACTTGAATTCTTTAAATGAATTTGATTGTTAGTATAATCATTATCAAAGAAAATGATAAGATCGATGAATGGAGTATTTCGAGTACCCTAAATGGGTTGGGTTCCGTTTTATGATAAGCACAAGTTCAATAAATAGATAATTTCTCACTATTGAGAAATACAAATGAAATGATAAAGATTTCTCCGAAAATATGATTGATAGGATTTCAAATGAGCATAACTAGTGTTATAAGCAGAAAGAAAAATGTAATGGCACGATTATATTAGCAAACTGTTGGAATCACGGAAAGTATAGAACTATCAAGAAAATACATTCTTGGTATGTTCATATGTTAAGTAAAATGAAAGAGTCGTGTAACATGGTACATGGTGAGGGTAATGTTGATCAAGTACTACCTTCACCATGTGCCATTAGAACTTCCGCATGACTTACTATAATATAATCACGTTGATCGGGCGTCATTATATTACACTAACTCATGCTTTCATTCCAACACTACTCTATAATATCAATGAACTTAAATTCGAATGTTACAAAAATTTTGAAACTAAAACAGTTTCCGTTATGATGTAATACAGATAACGCAAAGAGATAATTAATTTCAGACAAGAATAGTTATGGAGGTATTTTTCAGAAATATTGAGGATATTTATAATGGTAGATACGATGATATCTTAGAATTTAAATAAAAAATTAAAATCAAAGGATGATGAAGAAAATTCTTCCGCAAGGATTTAGAATACGTAAAGAGATTGCATATCTTCTGAGATTTACATCAGAAAATAAATTATCTAAATTCTTTAGGTACGGGTTTTGTGATGACCCGGGAATTTCCGACCAAATTTAAACTTCATCTTCATATGATTTCGACACGATAAGCAAAGTTTGTTAAGTTAAATCTTAAGAATTTTAAACTGTGTTCATACATTCATTGTCTTTTGACTATTCCCAACGATTCACGAACAATTGTGTATAACAAATATGTAAATATATATATAAATATAAATATAAGTATATATGTAACTTTTTAAATTAATAAAATACCTTTAGGTCAATTAGAATTAATTATGAAAACTATAATAAATAGAATTATTAAGTTACTATTAAAGAGAATAAATATGTAAATATACATATGATAGTATTATATATATATATATATATATATATATATATATATATATATATATATATATATATATATATATATATATATATATATATATATATATATATATATATATATATATATATATATATATATATATATATATATATATAGGTGATTGCTATCAATAAATATTATATTGTAATTAAAGATTCAATAAATGTTATCATATAATATAAGAGTAAATGATTAAGAAATTGTAATATTAATATATTAAATGTAGTTACAAGTTTAATTATAGTTGTTATATTATTATATGAATTATTACTATTAGTATTGTATCATTAAAAATCATAATATGAAATTGTTACATGTAATTTTTATATTATTATTATTACGCTTATTAATATTAATATCAGAATATTGTTATTATAAAATATTATATAAATATAAAATTTATATATTTAACTTGTTATATCATTATGATTATATATAGTTAGGAAAAATTATAATTTTAATATTATTATGATTATTACAAATTTTCATTTTTAACATGATTATTAACAATTTACATTTTTATTTAAATTTACCATTTTCATTATTACTTTTATCATTTTATTATTATTAATTGTATTATTTCAAATTTAATAATATTATTATTATATATATACTATTATATTAACAGCATCACTAGTTATCATATAAAATATAAAAATAGATAGGTATATAATCTGAAAAATCCAGTTGTTATGTATCACTATCAAAACAGTGTCCAATCTTGTTTTCCTGTCTAATTTATAGTACCAATCTGTTAAACCTCACTATCTCCTTTTTATTATTTTGTTTCTTATCTTTGTCTGATGGAATCCTTCTGACTCCCTCAATTTTATATATCAAACGACCATTCCAGATTAATGAGGAGAGTAATGCGATTTTTCACCAACATTATCAATTTTATTATTCTTTACAGCTTCTAATCATCAAATTAAACAAAAATTATTTGGAAACTGGTTCAGCAACTCTGCTCGTGACACCCTCAAATCAAAAACTCAATTTTCGTATCATTTTTAAAAATCTAAAAATGTAGAAGTGTTAGTAATCTTTTACTCAATCTTTCTGTAAAGTTTCACAATCAAATTCCATCAATTGAGTTCTAATTCAAGAGTCAAAGTTATTTTTGTAAAAAGTCAAACGTTTGTTCTTCGATGAATTCGAGTTAACGGTTATGATTCAAGTTCAATTAATGATGGAGAAAGTTTCAAAGGGTGACTTCAAACCCGTTTCATGTAGGAATTTTGATCTAAAACATTGTGGAATTCGAAATTTAATTCTATGTTGTTCTTCGTGTTTATCAACCTGCTGCCGCTGGTTATTTTTTTCTGTTTCTTTCCTGTTAATTTCCCATCAGCCTCCAATAATTGTTTCTGGTTTACAGTCAAATCCTAAAACACATTTTGAATTTATAGTTAAGAATTAAGTGGGTTCTAATCGACTGGTATTGAAGAAGAAGGAATGATAACACAGAATACGTATTTATATATACATGGACTGGGTATTAGTTCAGAAAAACGGGACAGAAGGGATGGTTTGAGGAGTATTCGGGTATGCGAGAGGTTGAGGGTTCGAGCCTTGTCGTGGGCAACTTTTTTTACAAAGGCTTTCATAAGGGTATACCTTTTTCTTTTATTATTATTATTATTATTATTATTATTATTATTATTATTATTATTATTATTATTATTATTATTATTATTATTATTGTTAGAGGTGTGGGGGCCCTGATTGTCTCTAGGCTTCCCACTAATTTTTTGTAAGTTTTAAAACTTTTAAGTTTATTATTGTTATTATTATTATTATTATTATTATTATTCTTATTATTATTATTATTATTATTATTATTATTATTATTATTATTTTTATAAGTGATATTGTTATGCTCATAATTATTATTGTTATTATTATAATTGTTATTATTATTACTAATAAAAGTATTAGTTACAATTTATTATTACTATCATGATTATAAATAGGATTATTATTATTAATATTACTAACATTATTATCACTAGCACATATTATTATTTAGGATTATTGTTATTATTATCATTTTAGTTATTATTATGTAATACCATTAAGTATTAATAGTATTATTATTATTATTATCCTTGATATAAGTATGCTTATTATGAATATGATTATTATTATTATTGATTACAAAAGTAAAACAAAATATTATTATTATCATTAATATTAGTATTAGTATCAAGTTATTATTATTATTATTATTATTATTATTATTATTATTATTATTATTAATAATAACATAAGTAGCATTTAAGGAACTACTACAAAAATTATTATCTTTAGTAATAAAATAATTATTTTTATAGTTATTATTAATATCAGTATTATCACCGTTATCATTAATACTAGAAGTATCATTAAATTTTAAATCTATCATTTTATAAAAACTAGTATTATTATCAAGAATATTATTAGTAACATCATTATTATTAACATTATAAGTATCATTAAAATAATCATATTTTTTTTTATAAAACTTTTTCTAATTATTATTATTATCAAATCTAATAGTAATATTACCTTTATTTAATATTTTCATAGAGTTAACTAGCAAATGATAATTATATAACGATATACTTAATACACATCATAAAACTATAATAATATCTTATTTATTAAAATATATAAAATGAATATACTTAATAAGATAAATAGTTTATTAATATAAAAATTATATCACTAATAATAAAATATATATTTATTCGATTACGATTATACGTTTTAATATATATACAAATAATATAGGTTCGTGAATCCAAGGCCAACCCTGCATTGTTCAGTTGTTCAATGTTGTCATATGTATTTTTACTACAAAATACAGTATGGTGAGTTTCATTAATCCCTTTTTAAATGCTTTTGCAATATATATTTTTGGGACTGAGAATACATGCGCTGCTTTTATAATTGTTTTACGAAATAGACACAAGTAATCGAAACTACATTATATGGTTGAATTATCGAAATTGAATATGCCCCTTTTTATTAAGGCTGGTAATCTAAGAATTAGGGAACAGACACCCAAATTGACGCGAACTCTAAAGATAGATCTATCGGGCCCAACAAGCCCCATCCAAAGTACCGGATGCTTTAGCACTTCGAAATTTATATCATGTCCGAAGGAGGATCCCGGAATGATGGGGATATTCTTATATGCATATTGTGAATGTCGGTTACCAGGTGTTCAATCCATATGAATTATATTTTTGTCTCTATGAATGGGACGTATGTTTATGAGAAATGGAAATACGAAATCTTGTGGTCTATTAAAATTATGAAATGATTATTTATGTTAAACTAATGAACTCACCAACCTTTTGGTTGACACTTTAAAGCATGTTTATTCTCAGGTACGAAAGAAATCTTTCGCTGTGCATTTGCTCATCTTAGAGATATTAATTGGAGTCATTCATGACATATTTCAAAAGACGTTGCATTCGAGTCGTTGAGTTCATCATGATTATTATTAAGTCAATTATAGTAAGATATATTACGAAATGGTATGCATGTTGTCAACTTTCGATGTAATGACAGATTGTCTTTTCAAAAATGAATGCAATGTTTGTAAAAGGTATCATATAGAGGTCAAGTACCTCGCGATGTAATCAACTATTGTGAATCATTTATAATCGATATGGACTTCGTCTGGATGGATTAGGATGGGTCTTCACAGGTTTAGTCCTTGTGATTTGTCAACAGCCTCCTTCATAGTTTGCTCAATCCGTTTTTCAGTTCCAAATTTCTTTTCTAACATACTTTTCTTTATTATAAACTTTTGACTATTAAGATCATCAACAGCTTTGGCTGCTTCATCCGCATTCTCATATATAACGAGTTCGATTCATGGATTTTCAATCTGAGGTGCTTTCAAGAATTTTGATTTGGAGTGTTTGAACGCAGGTTGTATCCGTTAGTATATGATGGTGGAGGTGAAATCATCGCGAATTATGAAAGATACGAATAATATTCTCTTGGGTTTTATGAATAACATTTTGAATTCAAAGTATGGATTCGAAGGATGTAGGAATTTAAGATTGATGACATTTCTTAAATCTTGACTTGGATTTTGATTTGTCAAAATCAGAATATGTAATTGAATTGGCATGAAAAATGGTTGTCTTGATTTTTGTGAAATGATGTATATTGCTATGAAAGGAAAGAGTATAATTAACAATTGTTAAAACATCATTGAAAATGTACAGTGTAACATATTAATGTGAACTTAAGTATTTCTCGGGTATTACCTACCCGTTAAAATAAAATTTCACAAGTAATATTTTGTTCAAAAGAATTTTTATTACAGTCTTTATGAAAATATATGTATGTATATTTTCTTCAGATGTAATATGGATTTAATGAGTTAATATTATATTAATCTCATTTGGTTTATGGTTGGAACTAGAAATGAATAATCCCTAAAACTTTAAAAATTACATAATCTTTCCGGAGTATTTCACTAATGTAATTAATACATCATTATTTATTCTTATTGATATTCCTTGGTGAAGGATGTTGATGCTCATGAAATACTTGTGAATTCTGCAAAGTACGAATGATGTTTTCTGGAAAGTTTCGAGTATATCGAAAATGGGAGTGTAAAATCAAACATGTAGTTGAATAATACACTTGGTTATTATGAAATGGAATTCATTGGTTTGAAATAGAGATTGTAGTTAACGAAGGATGTACATCATAGCATATTAGTAATATAAATTAACCAAGTAGTATCTTCCCTTTTTCAATTCATACTTAATAGCTTAGTACGAAAAATATATTATGGTTTCCAAAATTCATATATATAATATATAAATTCTTTGGAAATAATGAGTTAATACTTCATAACTCGTTATTCCAATATACTCCTCGGTGATTGTGGTGTCGATATCGTCGGTGGTTATGGAGTTGGTGGAGCTTGTGGTGCTACAGGTGTTACTGGTGTTGGTGATACTAATGGTGATGCTGGTGGTACTTCTGGTGGCGCTTGTATAACCAGTCTAGCTTGTAGATCACACACCATTGTTGTCAGGGTTTCCTCTATCATCTCTATCCTTCTACTCTTCTGGTTTATGGTTAGAACTAGAATAAGTAATCTCTAATTTTTTTTTGAAATTACATATTCTCTGCAGAATATTTCTTCAATGAAGTGATGAATTGATACTTCATCGTTTGTTGTTGTTGGTACTCCTTGGTACCTATGGTGCGTATGATGTTGATGCTTGAAGTACAGATTTTAGATGTGATATTGAGGTGTGGGATGCGGATGTGGTTGTTGGTGGTGGTAATGATACTGTTGATGTTGATGATGGTACTGTTGATGTCGGTGATGCTGCTGGTGTTTGTGGTATTGAGGCTTCCGATGTGGATGTTGTTAGCGGTACTGGTGTTGTTTATGGTGCTTGTAATCCTTGCACCATATTCTCCAAAGTCGTCACGCGAGTGCGAAGCTCGTTGACTTCTTCTATTACAACAAGATGATTGTCGGTTCGGACGAGCGGATGAATAAGATTCAGAATTTGAGATAGTATATAATCATGACGAGATATTCTGGAAATGAGAGAGAAAAGGGTGTTTCGAACAGGTTCGCCGGTAAGTGCTTCAGGTTCTTCACCAAGAGATGAATGTTGTGGATGGAAGGGATCACCTTCTTCTTGTCTCCAATGCTTAAGTAGATTACGAACCCATCCCCAATTCATCCAGAATAGATGATGGCTAATTGGTTGATCCATTCCGATTACGGAATAGCTGTCGGAATCCCTGATATTGAATTATGTCGGAGCTCAGGTCGAATTCCATAACGGAATAGCTGTCGGAATCCGAGGAATTTGAACTAGATGCGGGATCCATCTTGTATAATCAGGGAAAGAATTTTTGGTATGAAATAGATTATAGGACTTAGATTTGGTATTCTTCAATACATAATTCACATATGTATATATAATATCAAAATCCCATAAATTACGGAGGAATCTTTGGAAGATGTCAGGCAAAGTTCACAGTAACAGATATGCTAAGATAGGAATTCGTCTATACACTATTTATGCAATAAATACAGGAAAACGCGTCTAGACTTAAGAACGATAAGCAGGTAATTTCTGACAAGAAATGATAAGTAAAATTTATAATATGCAGATACGGTTGAAGTCCAGACTAACTAATGCATCCTAACAACTACTGGTTAGACACACTAATGCAAATTCTGGTTCGCTAAGACGAACACTCTGATGCCAACTGTGATGGCCCGCCAAAATCCCTATTAACGTAGCACATCATTCATCGGTCCCATTCCGAGGTTTGCCCTCTATATGATACGTTTTACAAACATTGCATTCATTTCAAAAGACGCGCTTTCTATATAAGAAAGTTTTTAAATCAGTATACATTTTTAAAGCATGTACATAAATGTTTTCGACCTATGGTGATTTTTACATATAGACAATCTAAATAAATGATAGTTCATAATAATACATCAGTTGACTAAACAGTCAAAATATAATACATATTAATGTATGAATGCAAAGTTTCCTTGAAAAAATATGTCATATAAGACTCCATGCACATAGCAGTTAAACAGCGGAAGCTTCTTTATACCTGAGAATAAACATGCTTAAAAGTGTCAACCAAAAAGGTTGGTGAGTTCATAGTTTATCATAATCAATCATTTTCGTAATAGTAATAGACCACAAGATTTCAGTTTCCATAAATATCCGTACACTCGCAAGTGTATAAAAGTATTCTATAAGTTGTTGAACGCTTCAGTAACCATACTTAACAATTAATGTGGCATATTCCCTTTATTATGAAATCTCCCTACACTGTACCAAGTGTAGTAAAAACGAAGTACTATGCAACCGTTTACGATACTAGAGCGACTAGCCCGGTTGGGGTTGTCAAACCCGATAGATCTATCAATAGGATTCGCGCTTACATGCTCTTACAACATTTAAATATTAGTTACCAAGCTATTAGGGAACAATATGCAAAGTGGTACAACTCAACATAGAATATGTTTTCAGTACTTGTGTCCATTTCGTAAAACAGTTATAAAATACGCATGTATTCTTAGCCCAAAAATATATATAAAAAGGGATCTATGAAAACTCACGTATCAATATTGTGGTTCAATATTGTAGGAAAAGTATGCAAAAAAGACGCAACGGAAATGATAAATGCAAGGTTGGCCTTTGATTCACGAACAATACCCCCGATCAATACCCATAACCTCCTTTTTTAATATCCATGAATTCCTTAGCTTTAACCCATTTGAACAATCTATTTTGAAATCACTTGAATATAACCCCGTTGTAGTATTTTATGTATATTACTAATACTAATATTAATGATACTACTTAATAATAATTCTAATATTAATATTAAGAGTAATAATAATAAAAATAATAATAAGAATTTAGCACTACGGAGTAATATATCTATATCTATCTATGTGAATGAATTGAACCAGAAACATAATCGTTCCATATATATAGTATAAATATAATAATATAATAATATTGAAATAAAATATAATATTATAATATTATAATAAATAATAATATAATAATATTAAAATAATATAATAATAAAAGGAATCAAACGTGTGAATAAGAATTCAATAATATCTGCCGACAGTTTTCACGGACCGGTATTTCGTACTCTTGTTGCTAATAATTGACGGGTAAAAGTATGAGTAAAAATTCCACTTTTTATATTTGAATACATATATATCTGTTTTGGTCTTAAGCTTTATGAAATTAGTTGTAAAAGGATTCATTTATAAAGTTTATAAGCGTAATATGTGTTTTCCTAGTTTTTGAATGGACAAAGATATATAATATAATATAAATTTTAATATAATAATATAATAAATATAATAATATAATAATATTTAAATAAAATATAATGATATAATAATAAATTAAAAACAAATTTGAATCGTAAACTTTTAAAAAGTTGTATTTATTAATTACTTCAGGGGTATATTATGTAACTTATAATTAATAATTTCTATCATGTCACTTTCATGTGAATAGTAAATTAATTAATTTCATTTACTATTTATATGAATAGTAAATGAATTAATTTCGATTCAACTATTTAAGCTACACGTTGTTGTACGTTGTGCTTTACAAATTATACATTTTTAATTTAACTTCATTTCTTAAAAAAAATTACAAAAATTATATCATAAAAATAAAACGACTTAATGCTAAAATTTTTTATTTGAAATAGCATCGTTTAATAGTAAATTTTTATCATTTCATATATAAATCATGACGGGTTCGAGTTTTAAATTATAGGTTGTTCGTGAATCGTAGGGTAAAGTCCAATGGTTAAAAAAATATTTTAATGCAACACATCAATTTGCTTATCTTGTCGAAATTATCATAGTTTAAATTTGACCGAAATTTCCGGGTCATGACATGTGGAGCATGGTCACGTCCCGGTTCCTCCTTGCCAATCTCCTCTGGTCAACGGAGGTGTTTCATTTACAGGAAATGTCAACAGTAAGCCGTCTTTTACTTCTCCGGTGGACTCAGATGAAGGTGGGTCCACTGTTTTCGTTGGAAGGCTCGAGAAGACTTGCACTAGACATATGATTGAATCCATCTTCGGTAACATCAGCTCTCTGTCTGACATTAAATTTTGGCCAAGCCACCGCTACTGCTTCGTTACGTTCGTTGAACAATCATCTGCTTCGTTGGCTGTTCAAACCATGAATGGTTCAAGGGTTTACGGACGGCCAATCTTTGTGGGATGGCCAATTCGACGAGCTAATAGAACGTTCTCTGGTCAGCCTTGTGCTTCTTCAGTATCTAAATTAAGATGCAAGATCGGCTTGAACAAAAATGTGGTGGTGCAGTTGGAGAGGTATATTTTGGTTGTTGATTCGCTACTTATGTCGGATCTGAAAATACAAGCATTTTTGATCAAGTACAAAGTTTCAGTCAATCGTGTTTGCAACTTGGACGTTTCGGTTGCATATTGGTGTGTGCCGATTGTGAGGGCTTTAACCGAGCTCTTGATTCTGCAAATGATCCTGAAAATGAAGGATTTATTCTAGTATCCTGATTTAATGAGTAGGCTCGTTGTTTTTTCCGGTTCGTGTGGTTGGAAATCAAAGGGGTACCGGTTTCGCACGCATCCGCCAAGAGTACTACCAAGGTGGCTAGCCTTTTCGGCGAAGTTCTTAAAGTTGCTAAATGATCATGCACTCTTGGTAATGTTGGTTCATTGTTTACCTTCATTAAAACAACGAGAACAAAACATGTTCACGATGCGATTGAAGTTGATCTTGAAGACGAAGAATTTTCTGTGTGTAATGTTTGGGTTAACGAGTTTAATGTGTCTTCTATGACGACCCGAAAATTTTCGACCAAATTTAAACTTAATCTGTAAAAGATTCTGAAATGATAAGCAAAGTTTATTAAACTGAGTCTCAAAATGTTTGAACTATTTTTTTTTATGAATGCATTTAACCTTGACTATTCCCGAAGATTCACGAACAATTGTTTGTATATATATATATATATATATATATATATATATATATATATATATATATATATATATATATATACATATATAAATATATATGATTCTTAAACGTAATTAATATTATATGTATATTGTAATACATATATAAAATGAATAAATATTAAGTATTGAATATATGTTATTATATATCACATAGTTAAAAATATGTAATTGTAATATATTAAATTGAAATTATAAGTTAAAATAAATGGTATTGTAATATTGTTTTTATTTTTAGTACTATAAATATAATATCCGAATATGAAACTTGATATATTTAAATTGATATATTATTATTATTACTAATAAAAATTATTATCATTAATAATATAAATAGTTATTATAATAGTATTATGAATATTATCATTAACTATTATCATTTTTAAATATCATCATTATTAGTATTATTTTTAGTAATATTTTTATAAACATTATTATTATTATCAGAAATTATGTATTCTTTATACATTTATATTATTATTATTAGTATTATAAATTATTATTATTATCATTATTATTATAGTTATTGGAAAATAACACAATTTATTATCTTAAATAATATTATTATTAGGATCATTAGTATTATTATGATTAATAATATAATTAGTATTGTTATTATTATTATTAAACATTTTATCATTAATAATATTAGCATTAATATTATTAGTATCTCTATTATTATTAATTTGTATTGTTGATATAATTATTATTCATTAGAATTATTATTATTACTTATATATTTATTAATTGATGATATTAATTATAAGTTATAAATTTACAAATGCAGATATATAAACGTATATATAAACTACAGATATTATATATATATATATATATATATATATATATATATATATATATATATATATATATATATATATATATATATATATATATATATATATATATAGTGGTAGGATCAAGAGGGAAGTAACCATTCGGGGGGAAGCGGGGGGAAGCAAAAACTTTTTTTTTTGTTTTTTGAAAAAACTTTGTTCACGAACATTATAGATGAGATGAAAATATGAACATTTAGTAGAGACACTTTGTGATAAATGTTTTTATTTTGGCGGGAAATCGCTCGAAGAAGTAATATATAACAATTATCGTGTTTTTCAAGCGTATTTTGAGGTTTTAGCTATTGGGGTTTAGATATTAGGGTTTAGATATTAGGGTTTAAAAATTTAGGGTTTAGGGTTTAGATTTAGGGTTTAGATTTAGGATTTAGATTGAGTTTTTAACACGAACGGTTTAGAGTTTAGGGTTTAGGGTTTAGGGTTTGGTGTTTTGGGTTTATGGAATAAACCCAAAACACCAAAACCCTAAACCCTAAACCCTAAACTCTAAATCGGGCTAAATTTTACTTCACAAAACATGGAAAAAAAAATGTTCATATTCTTCACGAACAATATTATCTTGAATGTTATTTTTGTCGATCGTTTTCCCGCCTAAATAATAACATTCATCATGAAGTGTCTCTTCTAAATGTTCATATTTTTGTGTGGTCTTGATGCCGGAAAAAAAAATTTCAAAAAAAACGAAAAAAAAATTTTTTTGCTTCCCCCCGCTTCCCCCGATTGGTTACTTCCCCATTGATCCTGCCCCTATATATATATATATATATATATATATATATATATATATATATATATATATATATATATATATATATATATATATACATACACACACACAGTGATATAAAGATGAATATACGGTATCATGTACAAAAATATATATAAGCAATACGTATTCTGTTTCAAATCATTGTCAATCTATAGCTGCTTTATGTTCCTGTCTCTAAATCTAGTACGAAACCTGAATTAATTCCCATAACTGGCCAAAATCTGTTAGCAATCACACTCACCTTTTCAATTTTATTTATTTTTTTTTGTCCTTGATATTGAATTATGTCGACACCCAGGATATGATATAATATGATCATTACAAGACGTTAAGGGAGCTCATACGACTTACACTTTCAATTATCAATTACAATTATCTGTTACAACTTTTTATTCGATTGAATTTCACAAAGAAATTGAAGAACTGAGTCGACAACTCTGTTCTTTAAATCTTATTATTCAATTCTCAAAATTTTATGAAATCTCAAAATGTAATAATGCAACTTTGTCAGGAATCCTCCGCTTAAACTATCTGGAAAGGTTCAACAGACAATTCTTCAAATTGAGTTCGAATTTAGGAGTTAAAGATTTGATTTTAAAAAGTCAACTTTTGTTCTTCATTCAAATTCGAAGTTTCTGTTTTGATTTAAATCAAATTGATGATCCCTAAGGTTTCTATGGGAGATTTAAAACATTTTTCATGTTAAAATCATTAGCTAAAATGTCTTATAATTTGAGTTTGATTTTCAAGTACATAAAAAAAGGTACTGACTGTTACAGCATTTTAATTTAGGTATTTGATTCTGTTTTAATTAATTTAAACGATTTATAAAATGAGTCTGTATCACTTATAAGTCCTAAAATGAATTATAAATCAAAGTTATGATTTGAGGTAAGTTTGGTTCGATCACGTTGTTGATTCAACATTCATTTACTATCCTACTTACATCTACAAAGATACGAATCCGTTCACCGCAGAATAACCATTTTCATTCAATTTCATATTTGGATTTTGACCTATCAGAATCCAACAAGTGGCATAATGAAGAAAACATTGGACAAAATTAAATTTGTTAGAAACAAACAAATTAACTATGAGAAATTTTGTTAAGAATCCACGCTAAAAAAATCCTAGCTAACTGTTCCTAGCTAACTGTTAATTCCGTATTACCTTTTATTTATCGCAATTTATTTATCGTAATTTATTTATCGCAATTTTAATTCTCGCAATTTTATTTATCGTCATTTAATTTCTGTTATTTATTTTACGCACTTTAAATATCGGGACACGTATACAAGGTTTTGACATATCATATCTACGCATCTATATATATTATTTGGAATAACCATAGACACTCTATATGCAGTAATGATTGAGTTAGCTATACAGGGTTGAGGTTGATTCTATAATAATATATATACTTTGAGTTGTGATCGAGTCTGAGACATGTACACGGGTCACGACACGTATTAATTAATTTGAATATAATATATTAAACTATATATGAATTATTGGACTGTTAACTGTGGACTATCGACTGTGGACTAATGACATTGGACAATTAAAATGAATTAAAATATTGATTATAACATATGAAACTAAACATCTCTTCAAGTTTGCCACTTGATTTCATCTTAAACCTCATTTGTATCTTGACGATTACAATATGCGTTCAAACTTTTCATGATTCTTGAAAACACCTTAATCGGGAGAATGGACCAACTGCATCTCATCTACGGAAGGAAAGATTTATGCATATAGTTATGCACTTGATAACACTCGAAACCTGTGTAAGCGTTTGATAATGCTAAAAATGAACATATATTTCATAGCATTATTCCTCAAGAAAGACAAGCTTTTAGTTGCAATTGTCCTATTTACAAGTGATATTAGTTTAAATAATAAAAGGTGAAGACAAAAGACAGATTCGACGAATTGAAGACGCAAACGACCAAAAAGCTCAAAAGTACAAAATACAATCAAAGAGGTTCCAATTATTGATAAGAAACGTCTCAAAATTACAAGAGTACAAGATTCAAAACGCAAAGTACAAGATATTAAATTGTACGCAAGGACGTTCGAAAATTCGGAACCGGGACCAGAGTCAACTCTCAACGCTCGACGCAACGGACTAAAAATTACAAGTTAACTATGTATATAAATATAATATAATATATAATTAATTATATAAATTATATATAAATTATATTTATATAATAATCCGTCGGCAAGAAAGGCTCCAAAATGGTGTGAGCTGTAAAATCGAACTCCGCGACTTGCGGAGTTCAAAGAAGGAAAAGGCCGCGACTCGCGGAGCTCACCTGGACGAAAATTCCTATAAAAGGCAACGCATTCTGATCGTAAAAATATCAATATATCTATCCTCTCTATATCTATACGTAAATATTTATATTTATATTTTAATTTTAATTTTAATTTTAATTTTAATCCTAATAATAATGGTATGTTAGCGAATGTTGTAAAGGTGTAAGTCGAAATTCTGTCCGTGTAATGCTACGCTATTTTTAATCATTGTAAGTTATGTTCAACCTTTTTAATTTAATGTCTAGTAGCTAAGTTATCATTATGCTTATTTAAAACAAAGTAATCATGATGTTGGTCTAATTACTAAAATTGGGTAATTGGGCTTTGTACCATAATTGGGGTTTGGACAAAAGAACGACACTTGTGGAAATTAGACTATGGGCTATTAATGGGCTTTATATTTGTTTAACTAAATGATAGTTTGTTAATTTTAATATAAAGATTTACAATTGGACGTCCCTATAAATAACCATATACACTCAATCGAACACGATGGGCGGGATATTTATATGTACGAATAATCGTTCATTTAACTGGACATAGGAATGGATTAATAGCCACTAGAATTATTAAAACAGGGGTGAAATTATGTACAAGGATACTTGGCATAATTGTTAACAAAGTATTAAAACCTTGGGTTACACGCAGTCGATAACCTGGTGTAATTATTAAACCAAGTATTAAAATCTTGTTACAGTTTAAGTCCCCAATTAGTTGGAATATTTAACTTCGGGTATAAGGATAATTTGACGAGGACACTCGCACTTTATATTTATGACTGATGGACTGTTATGGACAAAAACCAGACGGACATATTAAATAATCCAGGACAAAGGACAATTAACCCATGGGCATAAAACTAAAATCAACACGTCAAACATCATGATTACGGAAGTTTAAATAAGCATAATTCTTTTACTTCATATTTAATTTCCTTTATTTTATATTTAATTGCAATTCTAATTATCGCACTTTTATTTATTGTTATTGTATTTAATTGCGCTTTTAATTATCGTACTTTTTAATTTTTGCAATTTTATTTTATTGCACTTTTATTTATCGAAATTTCATTATCGTTATTTACTTTACGTTTTAAATTAAGTCTTTTATTTATTTAATATTTTACATTTGGTTTTAACTGCGACTAAATTTTTAAAATCGACAAACCGGTCATTAAACGATAAAAACCCCCTTTTTATAATAATAATATTACTTATTTATATATTTGTATTTTTATAATTTAAAACTAATATAGCGTTAAGCTTTGATTAAAAGATTCCTTGTGGAACGAATCGGACTTACTAAAAACTACACTACTGTACGATTAGGTACACTGCCTATAAGTGTTGTAGCAAGGTTTAAGTATATCCATTCTATAAATAAATAAATATCTTGTGTAAAATTGTATCATATTTAATAGTATTTCCTTGTAAAATTTAATAGTATTTTATACCCCTTAGCTTTGACATCAAGTATTTTTGGCGCCGCTGCCGGGGAACTTAAAATCTAGCTTAAACGCCGGAAGCGCAACGCTAATATATAAATAAAAAAAAATTTATTTTTAGTTTACTTTTATAAAAATACGTTATTGTTAAAATACGTTTTAAATATTCGAAAACATAGAAAAGAAAACAAAATTTTAAATATTTTTAAGAGTTTGTTAAATAATTAAGTTTTATAAAGTTTCTTTATTTTTTTTAAAAAAAAATATAAGTTTTATTTAAATATTTTGTTTTTATTAAAACATAAAATCAAAAACCGAAAAAAATATATATATATAAATTTATTTTTAAGATTTTTTATTTATAAAATTATAAAGTATTTCTATTTTTATTTTAGTTTTTTAATATAAGTTTTTATTATATAAATATTTTTATTAAAACGGAAAATATAACACAGAAATTAAAAAAAAAAAGTAAAACGTCGAATTTAATACTGCACCTGATCTGAATTTTCATTCACCGCGACTCGCGGAGATTTTTACCAGGTGGAACCGCGACTCGGAGCCACTCTGACACCGACAGAAACCCTAGTCAGCAATTAATTAAGGGGTAATTATTATAATTATTATTATAAAACCCTAATTAGGTTTTAATTAATTATTTATTTTAGTTTTTATTATTATTTTGTTTAATTAGTTTAATTAAATTGTAAAATTAATAGTTTTAATAAATAAATAACATAAAAATAATATTTTTATAAAAATTGTACTTTTTACAACTTTTAGTATATTTTTATATTTTGTCTCTTTTTAATTGTTTTAGCGTAATATTTGTATTTTTCGCTCATTTTTAGTTTTAAAATATAGTTTTTGCCATAGTTATTTTTATTTATAGATTTTTAGGCCTTGCCGTAAAATCCCTTAAGTGCTTTTTCTTTAGACTAAGATTTAGGTGCTTTAGAATTTTGCGACGCCTTTTTAAGTTTTAGTTCCTTTTTAAGTTATTACCATTTGGGATATAGTTTTTCTTTTAAGCTTTAATATTTTTAGACGCAACTTTTGATTTTTAGTTTTTAGTTCCTTTTTAAGTTTCAACGCGCTACTTTCTTATTTTAATTTTTCGACGCATTTTACCTATGTATCAATTATCACTCCAATTAGTAATCTCAATTTGCGATTATAATTTTAAGTTAGTGATAGTAATAAGGTTGGGTTAGTCGAGTGTTTTTAAGTTTTATAAGTTTTTTTTTTTATTTCTTATTTTTCGACGCATTTTATTTTTCAACCCTTTTCTTTTTCGACGCGCTCTTTTTCTTTCTTATTTCTCGCTATTCTAGTTTTTAGGACATAGATTTTTATTCTACTTCTTATCTAAATTTCTTAAAATTACGAAAATTTATTTTAAGTGGTTAAATTGATAGACATCAAAATTTTCTGGTTCGTAGTAATAGTTGGATTTGTACGTGGACCGGGTTATTGGAGCCAAACAGTACTCAATTATATTGAGACCAAACGAATCCTGCCCCTCTGCTGCATCTTTTGGCTATTCGAAACGTGGACAAAATCCGAAAAGTCTATTAATTGGATAACTTATATAATTTTTCTTTTCTTTTTAAAAACTAATAGGATATTCAGTGAATGCACCGAGCAAGACGTTCACCACCTTTTGTATGTTCACCACCTGTAACTAGATCAAGACATCTAGCTAATATTGTCACCGTTGATTTTTCTTTAGAATCGTCATCCAGTCGACCAAGTACTCCAGTTCAAATTTCCGATAATCCATTTTTTGAACCCGACCTCACAATTGAGAATCCGGAGAATATTCAGGGACGATTCATAGATCCTGAACCATTAATTTTTCCTCCGGAACCACCAATCATTCAAACAGAGATTGTTGAGGAACGAACCATTAAATCAGAATCCTCTAGTGATTCAGATTCAACAAATTCAATTATGGAAGTAACGGAACCTTTAAGTATGGAAGACCGAATGAGAGCTAAATGCACTGGCCAAGGTCAGGCAATTACTCATCCAGACATTAATGCGCTAGATTATGAAATCAAAGGACAAATTCTACATATGGTGACTAATCAATGCCAATTTAGTGGTGCGCCGAAAGAAGATCCAAATGAACATCTTCGTACCTTTAATAGGATCTGCACACTATTTAAAATTTGAGAAGTTGAGGATGAACAGATATATCTCATGTTATTTCCCTGGACTTTAAAGGGAGAAGCCAAAGATTGGTTGGAATCGTTACCTGAAGGGGCGATTGATACATGGGATGTTTTAGTTGAAAATTTTCTTAAAAAATTCTTTCCGGCATCTAAAGCCGTAAGACTTCAAGGAGAAATTGTTACGTTCACACAGAAACCAAATGAAACTCTATATGAGGCGTGAACAAGATTTGGAAAGTTATTAAGAGGATCTCCGCAACATGGTTTAGACACTTGTCAAATAGTACAAATATTCTACCAAGGATTTGACATCACTACAAGGAAAGACATCGATATAGCAGCTGGTGGTTCCATTATGAAGAAAACAGAAACTGATGCTTACAAAATTATTGATAACACTGCTTCCCACTCACATGAGTGGCACCAAGAAAAAGATATCGTTAGATCATCTAAAGCAGCTAGAGCCGATTCTAGCCATGACTTAGATTCCATTTCCGCAAAGATAGATTCTATCAAGAGACGTATGGAAAAGATGACTAAAGATATACACTCAATACGAATTAGTTGTGAGCAATGTGGAGGACCACATTTGACAAAAGATTGTCTCAGTATTGAACTAACAATGGAACAAAGAGAGAATATTTCATACATAAACCAAAGGCCTGGAAATAATTATCAGAATAATTATCAACCGCCAAGACTGATTTATTGAAAGGATCCGTTCATATACATTATAAACGATTCACAATAGTTGATTACATCGCGAGGTTATATGACCTCTATATGATACATTTTACAAACATTGCATTCGTTTTTAAAAGACAAACTTTCTTTACATAAAAAATTGACGGCATGCATACCATTTCATATTACATCCAACTATAATTGACTTAATATTAATCTTGATGAACTCAACGACTCGAATGCAACGTCTTTCAAAGTATGTCATGAATGACTCCAGGTAATATCCTTAAAATGAGCTAATGCACAGCGGAAGATTTCTTTAATACCTGAGAATAAACATGCTTAAAAGTGTCAACCAAAAGGTTGGTGAGTTCATAGGTTTATCATATCAATCATTTCAATATATTAATAGACCACAAGATTTCCGTTTATAAATATATGTACACTCGCAAGTGTATAAAAGTATTCTATAAGTTGTAGGCACCCGGTAACAAGCCTTAACGTTCATGTTTTACCCTCTGAAGTACACCAGATCAGGTGTGTTTAATATAACCTCGAAGTACTAAAGCATCCCATAGTCAGGATGAGGTTTGTTAGGCCCAATAGATCTATCTTTAGGATTCGCGCCTACCGTACATTGACAAGTAGTTTAATGTTACCAAGCTAAGGGTATATTTCTGGTTTAAACCCACGTAGAATTAGTTTTAGTACTTGTGTCTATTTCGTAAAACATTTATAAAACAGCGCATGTATTCTCAGCCCAAAAATATATATTGCAAAAACAATTAAAAAGGGAGCAAATGAAACTCACAATACTGTATTTCGTAGCAATTATGTATATGACGGCACTGAACAAGTACAGGGTTTGTCTCGGATTCATGAACCTATATTAAGTATATATATATATTTATATGTTGGTCAATATCTGTCTAACAATTTAGGTCAGGTCGTAGTGTATCACAATCCTAATGCTCGAGACCGACATGCAAAAGTCAACAAAAGTCAACTTGACCCAAAATGACTTCCAAAATCTATACATGTTTATTATATAACTTATATATAGTAGTTTTATATATTTAAATATATTTATCAGCTCTTATTATACTAAATAATACAAGTCATTTATTAATAAATAAAAATTTATATTTAAATTCATATATGATAAAAATATACTTTTATATATCTCAAGTAATAAAATTTATAAAATTCACTTAATATCATAAAAATATAGTGGTATGTATTATTAATGTAATTATATTACGTGTGGTAAAAATATCTTTGTACGCATATTTATTTGATTAAATAATATTGATAATAATAATAATGATAAAAATAATAAAATGATAGTTTCAAAAAAAATATTAATTTTTAGTAATAAAAATAATTTTAGTAATAACATCAACTGATAACAATTATAATAATCATTTTAATAATAATATTAAAATTAATAATAATTCAGTTGACCATATCTTTTAATCCGTTCATCGAACCCACACGATTTCTAAATGAAAAGTTATTAATTTTTCTTTAGCTTTTCAACGACATGCATATCATATACCTTATCTGTGACGACCCGGAAATTTCTGACCAAATTTAAACTTTAATCTTTATATTATTCCGACATGATAAGCAAAGTTTGTTAAGTTAAAATCTCAAGGATTTTAAACTATGTTTATACATTCATTTAAACCTCGACCAAATTCCAATGATTCACGAACCATTAAATGAACATATATGAATATGTATGTATATGTGTATATGTTATAAATTGAAAATGTCAACAAAGTATTTAAATGTATAATGCTTTATATGAACATATTTGTTTCAATATGATTATCGACGAAATTAAAAAAATATATTAAATGATTGAATTATCAGAAACATTGAATTATGATTACAAGTCTCTGTTGAGAGGTCCATTATGATTTGAGAAAATCTATTCCTCTTAACGATATTCGGAATAATTTGTAAAGCTATTTATAAATAAAAATAAAAAGTGTCATTTACGAAAGTTAGACAAAAGCTAGTGGAAAATTGGTTTCTATAATATTCTATTAATCTATTTTCAAACGTACAAAAACATTTTCAGTTTAAAAAGAACTTTATTATTAAAACGTATATAACTTTTATAAATATCTAGAATCACTTTTGACAACTCATTACTTAACCAGTATAATAAATATAACGATATTTATATTTTATTTCATTAAATATATATAACGATTTAAATTAATATTATATATATTTATACGCGTATTATACATACATAGTTTTTATACTTTTACTATACTTTAACTTTACCTTTACTTTACTTTTACTTTACTTTAACTTTAATAATTCACTTTAATAATTCATACTTTAATAATTCACTTTAATAATTCATACTTTAATAATTCACTTTAATAATTCATACTTTAATAATTCACTTTAATAATTCATACTTTAATAATTCACTTTAATAATTCAAAAATCTATTATAAATAGAATTCAATAGGTTTCATTATTTCATAGAAACTTGAAAATATATTTCTCTAAACTCTCTCAATCGATTTACATATATATATATATATATATATATATATATATATATATATATATATATTTGCTCTGTATTATTTCAAGATATTATTAGTATACATAAAATATTACGACGGAGTGATGTCCGAGTGATTTCAAAATAGTTTTTTGAATGAGTCGAAGCTAAGGAAATTATGGGCTATAGCTATGGAGGTGATGGGTATGGTTCATGGGTATGCTCGTGAGGTCAATCTAGTGTTTATTATCTCCGTTGCGTCTACGTACTGTCCTGCAATATTGAATCTCAATATTGATACGTGAGCACTCATAACTTAACTTTTATATATCAATAGTGTATCCCTGACTAGTGCTCGAGTATATAGGATTATGCATGCTTGTACATTCGATATTGTCCTTAGATAGGTTTGTTGAATCCTGAATTAGATACATATGCTACTGAGATAGGGTATATGATATGCATGTCATTGGAAAGCTAGCGAAAAATTAAGAACTTTTTATTTAGATATCGAATGGTTTCGATGAACGGATTAGAAGTTATAGTCAACTGAATTTTAGTATTATTGTTAAAATGATTATTATTACTATCGTCGTTATTATTTTAATAAAAATATCATTGTTATTATAAAATATCATTATTACTATTATGTTAGTATTATCATTTTATCATAATACCATTTTTAGTAAATATAAATATTGTTATAGAATAATAATAATTATTATTACAAAATAATACAACTTTTACTTATTATTATTATGATCAATATTATTTTATCAAATAAATAGGGGATACAAAGATATTTTTCACCACGCGTAATATAATTACATTAATAATACTTACCACTATAGTTTTACGATATTAAGTGAACTTTATAAATTTTACTACTTAAGATATATAAAAGTATATTTTATTATATATAAACGTTAATATAAATTTTTATTAATAAATGACTTTTATTATTATAAAATCTAATAAATATATTTAAATATATAAAATGACTATAGTTAAGTTATATAATAAACACGTATAAATTTTAGAAGTCATTTTGAGTCAAGTTGACTTTTGTTGACTTTTGCATATTAGTCTCGAGCATTAGGATTGTGGTACACTATGACTTGACCAAAAATTGTTAGACAAATATTGACCAACATATAAATATATATAATTAATATAGGTTCGTGAATCCAAGGCCAACCTTGCACTTGTTAAATGATGTTATATGTATTTTTACTACGAAATACAGTATGGTGAGTTTCATTTGTTCCCTTTTATATATATTTTTGGGACTGAGAATACATGCGCTGTTTTTATAAATGTTTTACGAAATAGGCACAAGTACTAAAACTAATTCTACGTGGGTTTAAACCAGAAATATACCCTTAGCTTGGTAACATTAAACTACTTGTCTATGTACGGTAGGCGCGAATCCTAAAGATAGATCTATTGGGCCTGACAAACCCCATCCTGACTATGGGATGCTTTAGTACTTCGAGGTTATTTTAAACACACCTGATCTGGTGTACTTCAGAGGGTAAAACATGAACGTTAAAGCTTGTTACCGAGTGCCTACAACTTATAGAATACTTTTATACACTTGCGAGTGTACATATATTTATAAACGAAAATCTTGTGGTCTATTAATATATTGAAATGATTGTTATGATAAACCTATGAACTCACCAACCTTTTGGTTGACACTTTAAAGCATGTTTATTCTCAGGTATTAAAGAAATCTTCCGCTCTGCATTAGCTCATTTTAAGGATATTACTTGGAGTCATTCATGGCATATTTTGAAAGACGTTGCATTCGAGTCATTGAGTTCATCAAGATTATTATTATGTCAATTATAGTTGGATGTATTATCAAATGGTGTGCATGCCATCAACTTTCGTTGTAAAGAAAGTTTGTCTTTTAAAAACGAATGCAATGTTTGTAAAATGTATCATATAGAGGTCAAATACCTCGCGATGTAATCAACTATTGTGAATCGTTTATAATATATATGAACGGGTCCTTTCAGTTGGTATCAGAGCGGTGGTCTTAGTGAACCAGGTCTGCATTAGTGTGTCTAACTGATAGTCGTTAGGATGCATTAGTGAGCCTGGACTTCGACCGTGTCTGCATGTCAAAATTTTTGCTTATCATTTTTGTCGGAATTGCCTGCTTATCATTCTTAGTCTAGACACGTCTTACTGCATTGATTGCATAAATAGTGTATAGACAAAATTCATATCTTAGCGTATCTGCTAATCCATATCTTAGCGTATCTGTTACTGTAAACTTTGCCTGACATATCACATAAATTCCTCCGTAATTTATGGAATTTTGGTATTATATATACATATGTAAATTATGTATTGAAGAATACTAAATCTAAATTCTACAATCTATTTCATACCAAAAATTCTTTCCCTGATTATACAAGATGGATCCCTCAACCAGTTCGAGTTCCTCGGATTCCGACAGCTATGCCGATATGGATTTCCACATGAGCTCCGAAAGCAGCGTGACCGGAATGGATCAACCAATTAGCCATCATCTATTCTGGATGAATTGGGGATGGGTTTGTAATCTACTTAACCATTGGAGACAAGAAGAAGGTGATCCCTTTCATCCACCACATTGCCCCCTTGGCAATGAACCTGAAGCACTTACTGGCGAACCTGTTCGAAACACCATTTTCTCTCTCATTTCCAGAGTATCTCGTCATGATTATATAATACACCAAATTCTAGATCTTATTTATCCGCTCATCCGATCCGACAATCACCCCGGTGTAATAGAAGAAGTCAACGAGCTTCGCGCTCGGGTAGTGGCTTTGGAGAATATGGTGCAAAGGTTACAAACACCAGCAGCAGCACCAGCAGCATAACTAGTACCACCATCAACAACATCAACAGTACCATTACCACCACCAACAACAACCGCATCGCAAACCTCAACTTTACAATCTGTCCCACGAGCATCGACGTCATACGCCATGTAGATACCAAGGAATACCACAATGATGAAGTATTTATTCATAACTTCATTGGAGAAACATTCTACGGCGAATATGTAATTTCTAAAGTTTAGAAATTATCTATCCTAGCCTTAACCATAAATCAAATGAGTTTAATTTAATATTAACTCATTAAATCAATATTACATCTGAAGAAATATACACATATATATTTCCATAAAGACTGTAATAAAATTCTTTTGTACAAAATATTAATTGTGAAATTTTTTTTTAACGGGTAGGTAATACCCGAGAGATATATAAATTCACAATTAATATGTTACATTCTTCGAATCTGATTCAGCAAATCATCCATTATACTCCCTATTTTCACAACAATATACATTCTTTTATAGAAATCAAAACAACCATACTCATTCAAAATCTAATTACATATTCTAATTTTGAGTTCTCATAATTCGATTCAAGATATAACCGAAATCATCACTCTTAGATTCCTACATCTTTCAAAACTATACTTTGACTTCAAAACTGTCCTAGAACCTCATTTCTATTCATGGAACTCACAAAAATATTTGTATCATTCAAAATCTTAGAATATCATATGTATATTAACAATTACAATATGTGTTCAAACACTTCAAAATTCCTAAAGACATGCGAGATGATGATCCAACCACATATTACCCACTGTCATGCATCTGAAAAGCTCTTGAAACCAAAGTTATAGTTTAACACGTATCCGTGTCAGATCCTTTGATATTTATTACCAAATATAATTTTTCATTCTCTTTCCAAAATAGACAGTTTTGTCACAGCTCCAGCAAATCACCTTCATTTATTTATACGAATAAACCTTATTATAACAATTACCCCTTCATCATTGTTACTAGGGAACCTTTCATATCTCGCCACATTAGCAGTAAACTTATCAACAACTTCATTAACCTTCGACTTAAGCCTCTCCGAAAAGCCACTATACTTATTCATTAAAACCCCATCATGTACTCACCTACATCCTGTAACAATAATTGTCACACCAACTACTGGGAATTAGCAATCAGTATTTTGAATTTCGCGACAATTTTACGTCAAAAGTTATACATATAACGTCTATCTCCTAGACTTACATACTTCGAATGTGAATTTTCTGAAAAACATCCCAAAATATGAACTAGTTCTCCGAAATTGGAAAAATGCTGATGAAACAGCAAAAACTGTAAACGACTTTAACAGTCAAAAGTTTGATGATAAAGAATAGTATGGTGGTAAAGCTGAGAAAATAAGAAGGTTTGAAACTGGAAAATAGATTGAGCAGACCATGAAGGAGGCTGTGGATAAATCACAAAGACTAAACCTGCCTTCAAAGGATCCAAATGATTCAGTGTCTACTGAAATCGTTAGCAAACACCTTACTTCTTATTCTAAACCTTCACAGACAAATCTTCTTCATCATCCATATTATCGTATCTTTTATTATAATATCTTCGATATTCCTGAAGATATTTTCACAACTATTCTTATCTGAAATCTTTTATCTCTTCGCAATATCTGCGTTACAACATAAAAAGAAACTGTGTTAGTTTCTAAATTCTAAAAAAAAAAATTTGAATTTAAAATAAGAATATTCTTGAAGAAGTGTTGAGAGCTGAAGCATGAGTTAGTATAATATAATGACACTTGATCAACGTGATTATATTACAGTAATTCATGCTGAGTTTCTAAATGGAACATGATGATTCACAGATCATAACATCATCATGTGCTATGTTACACGACTCTTGTATTCTCTTTGATCTCTAAATATCAAGAAAATATTTCTTGATGATTAGGCCTTTTCCGAGGTATTCTGGTAATTTGACAAGTCAAGATCGTGCCATTACAATTTTCTTCCTAGAACAATAACAATGTTCATTCCGAAATTTATATCTGCGAATTCTGGACTATTACAAGCGGTGCTTAATCGCAAGAAGAAGAAACGAAAGGACACATCTCCGAACTAGAAATGGGAGTATAAATCATAGCAAATAGAAGAGAGCATTAACTGTGGATGCCAATGATTATAGAAGAAGCAAGGACTTTGAAATATAAGGGAAGATATAAAACCCAACAACAACCCAGAAATCACAAACCGTATATATCAATGCATATAGCAATATAAAGACACGGGAGAACTAAAAACACTATAAAACCAAGAGTATAGTAGAAGTAAATAGATTCTTCCAGAGGCAGATGAAAAAGAAGAGCGACAGATATGAAAGTGAGGAGTATATCAAGAATCAGCACTGGATGAAGCATATTGACAAATACTTTAAAATATGAGTTGAGAAGGTGTGAGTTGTAAGAAAACAAATGAGGTGGATTTATAGTGAAATATTCGACAGAGAAATCAAAATGGATTATCGCATTAATTCGAAGAGGATCATAATTTCCTTAATCGCCGAATAATCAAATCCAATATAGATTACAAAGATTTTCATTTCGGAGATCAATCGTGATGACGTCAAAAGATACGACGAATCACTATTACCTTATTTCATTCATTTATGATAACTTCACTCACACGCTTCGAGTAATCGAATTATTTTATCCATTCTTCTTGAACATGATAAAACTCTATAATCGTTATAATAACATTCTCATTGTTAGTCATGACGACCTCTATCAAATTTCGGGGACGAAATTTCTTTAACGGGTAGGTACTGTGACGACCCGGAAATTTCTGACCAAATTTAAACTTTAATCTTTATATTATTCCGACATGATAAGCAAAGTTTGTTAAGTTAAATCTCAAGGATTTTAAACTATGTTTATACATTCATTTAAACCTCGACCAAATTCCAATGATTCACGAACCATTAAATGAACATATATGAATATGTATGTATATGTGTATATGTTATAAATTGAAAATGTCAACAAAGTATTTAAATGTATAATGCTTTATATGAACATATTTGTTTCAATATGATTATCGACGAAATTAAAAAAATATATTAAATGATTGAATTATCAGAAACATTGAATTATGATTACAAGTCTCTGTTGAGAGGTCCATTATGATTTGAGAAAATCTATTCCTCTTAACGATATTCGGAATAATTTGTAAAGCTATTTATAAATAAAAATAAAAAGTGTCATTTACGAAAGTTAGACAAAAGCTAGTGGAAAATTGGTTTCTATAATATTCTATTAATCTATTTTCAAACGTACAAAAACATTTTCAGTTTAAAAAGAACTTTATTATTAAAACGTATATAACTTTTATAAATATCTAGAATCACTTTTGACAACTCATTACTTAACCAGTATAATAAATATAACGATATTTATATTTTATTTCATTAAATATATATAACGATTTAAATTAATATTATATATATTTATACGCGTATTATACATACATAGTTTTTATACTTTTACTATACTTTAACTTTACCTTTACTTTACTTTTACTTTACTTTAACTTTAATGATTCACTTTAATAATTCATACTTTAATAATTCACTTTAATAATTCATACTTTAATAATTCACTTTAATAATTCATACTTTAATAATTCACTTTAATAATTCATACTTTAATAATTCACTTTAATAATTCAAAAATCTATTATAAATAGAATTCAATAGGTTTCATTATTTCATAGAAACTTGAAAATATATTTCTCTAAACTCTCTCAATCGATTTACATATATATATATATATATATTTGCTCTGTATTATTTCAAGATATTATTAGTATACATAAAATATTACGACGGAGTGATGTCCGAGTGATTTCAAAATAGTTTTTTGAATGAGTCGAAGCTAAGGAAATTATAGGCTATAGCTATGGAGGTGATGGGTATGGTTCATGGGTATGCTCGTGAGGTCAATCTAGTGTTTATTATCTCCGTTGCGTCTACGTACTGTCCTGCAATATTGAATCTCAATATTGATACGTGAGCACTCATAACTTAACTTTTATATATCAATAGTGTATCCCTGACTAGTGCTCGAGTATATAGGATTATGCATGCTTGTACATTCGATATTGTCCTTAGATAGGTTTGTTGAATCCTGAATTAGATACATATGCTACTGAGATAGGGTATATGATATGCATGTCATTGGAAAGCTAGCGAAAAATTAAGAACTTTTTATTTAGATATCGAATGGTTTCGATGAACGGATTAGAAGTTATAGTCAACTGAATTTTAGTATTATTGTTAAAATGATTATTATTACTATCGTCGTTATTATTTTAATAAAAATATCATTGTTATTATAAAATATCATTATTACTATTATGTTAGTATTATCATTTTATCATAATACCATTTTTAGTAAATATAAATATTGTTATAGAATAATAATAATTATTATTACAAAATAATACAACTTTTACTTATTATTATTATGATCAATATTATTTTATCAAATAAATAGGGGATACAAAGATATTTTTCACCACGCGTAATATAATTACATTAATAATACTTACCACTATAGTTTTACGATATTAAGTGAACTTTATAAATTTTACTACTTAAGATATATAAAAGTATATTTTATTATATATAAACGTTAATATAAATTTTTATTAATAAATGACTTTTATTATTATAAAATCTAATAAATATATTTAAATATATAAAATGACTATAGTTAAGTTATATAATAAACACGTATAAATTTTAGAAGTCATTTTGAGTCAAGTTGACTTTTGTTGACTTTTGCATATTAGTCTCGAGCATTAGGATTGTGGTACACTATGACTTGACCAAAAATTGTTAGACAAATATTGACCAACATATAAATATATATAATTAATATAGGTTCGTGAATCCAAGGCCAACCTTGCACTTGTTAAATGATGTTATATGTATTTTTACTACGAAATACAGTATGGTGAGTTTCATTTGTTCCCTTTTATATATATTTTTGGGACTGAGAATACATGCGCTGTTTTTATAAATGTTTTACGAAATAGGCACAAGTACTAAAACTAATTCTACATGGGTTTAAAGCAGAAATATACCCCTAGCTTGGTAACATTAAACTACTTGTCTATGTACGGTAGGCGCGAATCCTAAAGATAGATCTATTGGGCCTGACAAACCCCATCCTGACTATGGGATGCTTTAGTACTTCGAGGTTATTTTAAACACACCTGATCTGGTGTACTTCAGAGGGTAAAAGATGAACGTTAAAGCTTGTTACCGAGTGCCTACAACTTATAGAATACTTTTATACACTTGCGAGTGTACATATATTTATAAACGAAAATCTTGTGGTCTATTAATATATTGAAATGATTGTTATGATAAACCTATGAACTCACCAACCTTTTGGTTGACACTTTAAAGCATGTTTATTCTCAGGTATTAAAGAAATCTTCCGCTGTGCATTAGCTCATTTTAAGGATATTACTTGGAGTCATTCATGGCATATTTTGAAAGACGTTGCATTCGAGTCATTGAGTTCATCAAGATTATTATTATGTCAATTATAGTTGGATGTATTATCAAATGGTGTGCATGCCATCAACTTTCGTTGTAAAAAAAGTTTGTCTTTTAAAAACGAATGCAATGTGTGTAAAATGTATCATATAGAGGTCAAATACCTCGCGATGTAATCAACTATTGTGAATCGTTTATAATATATGTGAACGGGTCCTTTCATTATCTCAGTAGCATATGTATCAAATTCGTGATTTATCATAAACTATTTAACGACGAAACTAAGCATACAAACATGCATAATCATATATACTCGAGCACTAGTCAGGGATACACTATTAATATATAAAAGATAAGATATGAATGCTCACGTATCAATATTGTGATTCAATATTGTAGGAAAGTACGTAGACGCAACGAAAATGATAAAAGTTAGGTTGACCTCACGAGCAATACCCTCGAACAATATCCATAACCTCCATAGCTATAACCCATAATTTCCTTAGCTCTATCCCGTTTGAAAACTTATTTTGAAATCGTCTAAATATAACTCCATCGTAGTATTTTATGTATACTAATAATATCTTGAAATAATACTAAGTAAATATATATATGTAATTCGATTGAAAGAGTTTAGAGAAATATATTTTCAAATTTCTATGAAATAATAAAACCTATTGAATTTTATTTATAATAGATTTTTAAATTATTAAAGTGAATTATTAAAGTATGAATTATTAAAGTGAATTATTAAAGTATGAATTATTAAAGTGAATTATTAAAGTATGAATTATTAAAGTGAATTATTAAAGTGAATTATTAAAGTGAATTATTAAAGTTAAAGTAAAGTAAAAGTAAAGTAAAAGTAAAGTAAAGGTAAAGTTAAAGTATAGTAAAAGTATAAAACTATGTACGTATAATACGCGTATAAATATATTTAATATTAATTTAAATCGTTATATCATAAAACATTTTAGAAAAGTAGAATTATATATATTCATAATAGGTTTCAAGTTTTTAAATTACAGTCTGTTGGTGAAGCATGGGATAAAATCCAAAGGTTTAATAAACGTATGAAATCATCTTAATGAAAAATGTCGAGTTACTTAACTTGTCGATATCCAACATCTAAGTTATTTACACTCCACGTTCTTACTTATAGATCACTTTACCATTTTCCGAATATTGTCAAAAAGAATAGATTTCTTAAATCACAGTGGACCTCACAACATTGGCCCGTAATCATATCATAATGTATCTGATAATTCAATCATTTGATATTATCTCTTAATTCTGTCGATAAATATATCGAAACAAATACGTTCATGTAAAGTATCATATATATCAAATACTTTTTTAATGTTTTCAGTTATTATATATTATATATACATATCTATATACACATAATTGTTCGTGAATCGTCAAACACGGTCAAAGGGTAATTGATTACATGAATGTAGTTCCAAACTTTTTGAGATTCAACATTACAAATTCTGCTTATCGTGTCGGAAACATATAAAGGTTAGGTTTAAATTTGGTCGGAAATTTCCGGGTCGTCACAGTACCTACCCGTTAAAGAAATTTCGTCCCGAAATTTGATCGAGGTCGTCATGGCTAACTTTAAAAATGTTTTCATGACGAATATGAGTTGATAAATAGAGTTTTATCATCATTGAGTAATATAGATAAAACAATTTGATTACGCGAAGAGTATAAGTGAAGCTATCGCGAGAGTGAAATGAGTAAACGTATATTCGTTTTAACCGATGACGTAGTTATGATTGATTTCCGGAATTCATGGAATTTAAAGAAAATCTTTGCAATAAGATTTGGTTCTTTGGCGATTAAGGAAATCAGGATCTTATTTGATTAAATGCGATAATCTGTCTCGATTTCTCTGTCTGATATTTTACTATAAATCCGCCCCTTCGTTTCTTTATTTCCACAGCTCACACCTTCTAGTCTTTCTCCCCAATTCATACTTTAAAGCATTCGTTAATATGCTTCATCCAGTATTGATTCTTGATATACTCTTAACTTTCATATCTGTCATTCTTCTTTTTCATCTACCACAGGAGGAAGTTATTTCCTTCTACCATTACCCTGGGGTTATTGTGTTTTTCATCCTCTCGTGTCTTTATATTGCTATACGCATTGATATACAAGGTTTGTAATTTCAGGGTTGTTATCGGGCTTTATATTCTCCATTATATTTCGGAGCTTCATGCTTTCGTTTTCTCTTCCCGACCTTAAGTCAAGCGGATAATGGTCCAGAATTTGTAGATATGAATTTTTGGATGAACATAGTTAATGTTCCAAGAAGAAAATCGTAATGGCACGATCTTGATTTGGCAAATTACCAGAATATCCTAAAATATAGAGCTATCAAGATGATATGTTCTTAATATGTTTGGAAATTGGGTAGAATGTAAGAGTCGTGTAAATAGTACATGATGACGGTATGTTCTGTGAATCATCACGTTCCATTAGAAACTCAGTATGACTTACTGTAATATAATCACATTGATCAAGTGTCATTATATTATACTAACTCATGCTTCAGTTCCCAATACTACTTCAAAAACATTCCTATTTTAAATTCGAATTTTTTTCTTCAGAATTTAGAAACTAACACAGTTTCTTTTTATGTTGTACCACAGATATTGCAAATAGATATAAGATTTTGGATAAGAATAGTTGTGAAAATATCTTCAGGAATATCGAAGATATTTATAATAAAAGATACGATAATATCTTAGAATTCTTAACATAGATAGATGATGAAGAAGATTTGTCTGTGAAGGTTTAGAATAAGAAGTAAGGTGTTTGCTAACTATTTCAGTAGACTCTGAATCATTTGGATCCTTTGAAGGCAGGTTTAGTCTTTGTGATTTGTCCACAGCCTCCTTCATGGTCTGCTCAATCCGTTTTCCAGTTTCAAACCTTCTCTTTTTCTCAGCTTTACCACCATACTATTCTTTATCATCAAACTTTTGACTGTTAAAGTCATTTACAGTTTTTGCTGCTTCATCAGCATTTTTCCAATTTCGGAGAACTAGTTCATAGTTTGGGATGTTTTTCAGAAAATTCACATTCGAAGTATGTAAGTCTAGGAGATAGACGTTATATGTATACATATAACTTTTGATGTAAAATTGTCGCGAAATTCAAAATACTGATTGCTAATTCCCAGTAGTTGGTGTGATAATTATTGTTACAGGATGTAGGTGAGTAAATGATGGGGTTTTAATGAATAAGTATAGTGGCTTTTCGGAGATGCTTAAGTCGAAGGTTAATGAAGTTTTTGATAAGTTTACTGCTAATGTGGAGAGATATGAAAGGTTCCCCGGTAACAATGATGAAGGGGTAATTGTTATAATAAGGTTTATTCGTATAAACAAATGAAGGTGATTTGTTGAAGCTATGACAAAACTGTCTATTTTGGAAAGAGATTGAAAAATTATATTTGGTAATAAATATCAAAGGATCTGACACGGATACGTGTTAAACTATAACTTTGGTTTCGAGAGCTTTTCAGGTGCATGGCAGTGGGTAATGTGTGGTTGGATCATCATCTCACATGTCTTTAATAATTTCGAAGTGTTTGAACACATATTGTAATTGTTAATATACATATGATGTTCTAAGATTTTGAATGATACAAATATTTTTGTGAGTTCCATGAATAGAAATGAGGTTCTAGGACAGTTTTGAAGTCAAAGTATAGTTTTAAAAGATGTAGAAATATAAGAGTGATGATTTTGGTTATATCGTGAATCGAATTCTGAGATTTCAAAATCAGAATATGTAATTAGATTTTGAATGAGTATGGTTGTTTTGATTTCTATAAAAGAATGTATATTGTTGTGAAAGTAGGGAGTATAATGGATGATTTGCTGAATCAGATTCGAAGAATGTAACATATTAATTGTTAATTTATATATCTCTCGGGTATTACCTACCCGTTAAAAAAAATTTCACAATTAATATTTTGTACAAAAGAATTTTATTACAGTCTTTATGGAAATATATATGTGTATATTTCTTCAGATATAATATAGATTTAATGAGTTAATATTAAATTAAACTCATCTGATTTATGGTTAAGGCTAGCATAGATAATTTCTAAACTTTAGAAATTACATAATCGTCGTAGAATGTTTTCCCAATGAAGTTATGAATCAGTACTTCATCGTTGTGGTATTCCTTGGTATCTACATGGCGTATGACGTCGATGCTCGTGGGACAGATTGTGAAGTTGAGGTTTGCGATGCGGTTGTTGTTGGTGGTGGTAATGGTACTGTTGATGTTGTTGATGGTGGTACTGGTTATGCTGCTGGTGCTGCTGCTGGTGTTTGTAACCTTTGCACCATATTCTCCAAAGCCACTACCCGAGCGCGAAGCTCGTTGACTTCTTCTATTACACCGGGGTGATTGTCGGTTCGGACGAGCGGATAAATAAGATCTAGAATTTGGTGTAGTATATAATTATGACGAGATACTCTGGAAATGAGAGAGAAAATGGTGTTTCGGACAGGTTCGCCGGTAAGTGCTTCAGGTTCATTGCCAAGAGGGCAATGTGGTGGATGGAAAGGATCGCCTTCTTCTTGTCTCCAATGATTAAGGAGGCTACGAACCCATCCCCAATTCATCCAGAATAGATGATGGCTGATTGGTTGATCCATGTCAGTCACACTGCTTTCGGAGCTTGAGTGGGATTCCATTTCGGAATCCGAGGAACTTGAACTGATGACGAATTCCATTTCGTACGATTTGATAAAGGATTTTTTTGATACGAAATGATTTTCCGGCTATCGGGTGGTATTCTAACTACATAGAATATCTATATATATATATATATATATATATAGATCAAAAGATTTCATAGATTACGGAGGAATTTACGGAATATGTCAGGCAAAGTTTACGGTAATAGATACGATAAGATATGATTTAGCAGATACGCTAAGATATGAATTTTGTCTATACACTATTCATGCAATCAATGCAGCAAGACGTGTCTAGACTAAGAATGATAAGCAGGTAATTTCCTAAGGATGGTAAGTAGATGATTTCCGACTAAAAATGATAAACAAAACTTTTGACATGCAGACACGGTCGAAGTCCAGACTCACTAATGCATCTTAACAACTATCAGTTAGACACACTAATGCAAGACCTGGTTCGCTAAGACCACCGCTCTGATACCAACTGAAAGGATCCGTTCATATACATTATAAACGATTCACAATAGTTGATTACATCGCGAGGTATTTGACCTCTATATGATACGTTTTACAAACATTGCATTCGTTTTTAAAAGACAAACTTTCTTTACATCAAAAATTGATGGCATGCATACCATTTCATATTACATCCAACTATAATTGACTTAATATTAATCTTGATGAACTCAACGACTCGAATGCAACGTCTTTCAAAGTATGTCATGAATGACTCCAGGTAATATCCTTAAAATGAGCTAATGCACAGCGGAAGATTTCTTTAATACCTGAGAATAAACATGCTTAAAAGTGTCAACCAAAAGGTTGGTGAGTTCATAGGTTTATCATATCAATCATTTCAATATATTAATAGACCATAAGATTTCCGTTTATAAATATATGTACACTCACAAGTGTATAAAAGTATTCTATAAGTTGTAGGCACCCGGTAACAAGCCTTAACGTTCATGTTTTACCCTCTGAAGTACACCAGATCAGGTGTGTTTAATATAACCTCGAAGTACTAAAGCATCCCATAGTCAGGATGGGGTTTGTCAGGCCCAATAGATCTATCTTTAGGATTCGCGCCTACAGTACATAGACAAGTAGTTTAATGTTACCAAGCTAAGGGTATATTTCTGGTTTAAACCCACATAGAATTAGTTTTAGTACTTGTGTCTATTTCGTAAAACATTTATAAAACAGCGCATGTATTCTCAGCCCAAAAATATATATTGCAAAAGCAATTAAAAAGGGAGCAAATGAAACTCACAATACTGTATTTCGTAGCAATTATGTATATGACGGCACTGAACAAGTGCAGGGTTTGTCTCGGATTCATGAACCTATATTAAGTATATATATTTATATGTTGGTCAATATCTGTCTAACAATTTAGGTCAGGTCGTAGTGTATCACAATCCTAATGCTCGAGACCGACATGCAAAAGTCAACAAAAGTTAACTTGACCCAAAATGACTTCCAAAATCTATACATGTTTATTATATAACTTATATATAGTCGTTTTATGTATTTAAATATATTTATCAGATCTTATTATACTAAATAATACAAGTCATTTATTAATAAATAAAAATTTATATTTAAATTCATATATGATAAAAATATACTTTTATATATCTCAAGTAATAAAATTTATAAAATTCACTTAATATCATAAAAATATAGTGGTATGTATTATTAATGTAATTATATTACGTGTGGTAAAAATATCTTTGTACGCATATTTATTTGATTAAATAATATTGATAATAATAATAATGATAAAAATAATAAAATGATAGTTTCAATAAAAATATTAATTTTTAGTAATAAAAATAATTTTAGTAATAACATCAACTGATAACAATTATAATAATCGTTTTAATAATAATATTAAAATTAATAATAATTCAGTTGACCATATCTATTAATCCGTTCATCGAACCCACACGATTTCTAAATGAAAAGTTATTAATTTTTCTTTAGCTTTTCAATGACATGCATATCATATACCTTATCTTAGTAGCATATGTATCAAATTCTTGATTTATCATAAACTATTTAACGACGAAACTAAGCATACAAACATGCATAATCATATATACTCGAGCACTAGTCAGGGATACACTATTAATATATAAAAGATAAGATATGAATGCTCATGTATCAATATTGTGATTCAATATTGCAGGAAAGTACGTAGACGCAACAAAAATGATAAAAGTTAGGTTGACCTCACGAGCAATACCCTCGAACAATATCCATAACCTCCATAGCTATAACCCATAATTTCCTTAGCTCTATCCCGTTTGAAAACTTATTTTTAAATCGTCTAAATATAACTCCGTCGTAGTATTTTATGTATACTAATAATATCTTGAAATAATACTAAGTAAATATATATATGTAATTCGATTGAGAGAGTTTAGAGAAATATATTTTCAAATTTCTATGAAATAATAAAACCTATTGAATTCTATTTATAATAGATTTTTAAATTATTAAAGTGAATTATTAAAGTATGAATTATTAAAGTGAATTATTAAAGTATGAATTATTAAAGTGAATTATTAAAGTATGAATTATTAAAGTGAATTATTAAAGTGAATTATTAAAGTGAATTATTAAAGTTAAAGTAAAGTAAAAGTAAAGTAAAAGTAAAGTAAAGGTAAAGTTAAAGTATAGTAAAAGTATAAAACTATGTACGTATAATACGCGTATAAATATATTTAATATTAATTTAAATCGTTATATCATAAAACATTTTAGAAAAGTAGAATTATATATATTCATAATAGGTTTCAAGTTTTTAAATTACAGTCTGTTGGTGAAGCATGGGATAAAATCCAAAGGTTTAATAAACGTATGAAATCATCTTAATGAAAAATGTCGAGTTTCTTAACTTGTCGATATCCAACATCTAAGTTATTTACACTCCACGTTCTTACTTATAGATCACTTTACCATTTTCCGAATATTGTCAAAAAGAATAGATTTCTTAAATCACAGTGGACCTCATAACATTGGCCCGTAATCATATCATAATGTATCTGATAATTCAATCATTTGATATTATCTCTTAATTCTGTCGATAAATATATCGAAACAAATACGTTCATGTAAAGTATCATATATATCAAATACTTTGTTAATGTTTTCAGTTATTATATATTATATATACATATCTATATACACATAATTGTTCGTGAATCGTCAAACACGGTTAAAGGGTAATTGATTACATGAATGTAGTTCCAAACTTTTTGAGATTCAACATTACAAATTCTGCTTATCGTGTCGGAAACATATAAAGGTTAGGTTTAAATTTGGTCGGAAATTTTCGGGTCGTCACATTTATAATCAAAATCAGAATTATAACCGAAATATTCCATACAACAACCAACAAGGTCCTAGCAATCAACAAGTATCCAATAATACTTACAACCAGCAAAGACCTAATTTTCAAAACAAACCACCACAAACCGATGATAAAAAACCGAATTTAGAAGATATGATGACAAAGCTAGTTGAAACTCAAACACAGTTTTTCACATCTCAGAAACAAACGAATGAACAAAATGCTCAAGCATTTAGAAATCAACAAGCTTCTATTCAAAACTTGGAACAAGAAGTAAGTAACCTAGCAAGGTTAATAGGTGAAAGAAAACCGGGAAGTTTACCTAGTGATACAAATGCAAACCCCCGGAATGAAACAGCTAAAGCCATTACCACAAGAAGTGGTACAACACTTAAACAACCTGAAATACCTGTAACTTCTGATGAAACTATTCCTACTCCACAAGAACCACAACCTGAACAAGATAAGGAAAAAGAACCTGTAGTTGAAAAGGTTAATGAAGATAACACAGTTAAGGATAAACCTTATGTTAAACCATACCAACCACCACTTCCTTACCCAAGTAAATTGAAAAAAGAGAGACTTGAAGCCGAGCAATCTAAATTCTTGGATATGTTTAAACAGATAAATATAAATCTTCCTTTCATTGATGTGATTTCAGGAATGCCTAGATATGCTAAATTCTTGAAAGATCTAATCTCAAATAGAAAGAAAATGGAAGAACACTCGGCTGTTACTATGAATGCTAATTGTTCAGCAGTGCTGTTGAATAAGATACCAGAAAAACTATCTGATCCAGGAAGTTTCACAATTCCATGTTTTCTGGGTAGTCTTAGTTCAATAGAAGCATTGGTAGACTTAGGTGCTAGTATAAATCTAATGCCGTATTCACTATACACTAAACTAGACCTTGGAGAATTGAAACCAACAAGAATAAGTATACAACTAGCCGATCGATCAATAAAATATCCTAGAGGGATAATGGAGAACATGCTAGTTAAAGTTGGTACTTTAGTATTTCCAGTAGATTTTGTTGTTCTGGACATGGAAGAAGATTCTCAAGTTCCTCTCATATTAGGAAGACCATTTTTAAACACGGCTAAAGCAATGATAGACGTGTTTGGTAAGAAACTGACCCTAAGTATAGAGGACGAGAGTGTTACCTTTTCAGTTGATAGGGCAATGCAACAACCGCAATCTGAAGATGATACATGTTATTATATTCAAACTATAGATTCACATGCAGAATTGTTAGAAGAATTTCCAGAATTACAAGGAACAGGAGAATGTTCTTTAGGAGAAAGTACTGAATCAATTGATGAAGCTGAAATGTTAGCTACACTAATAGAAAATAGATATGAACCAACAACAGAAGAAATTCAAATGCTAAAAGAAGAAGACAGATATCGATACAAATCATCGATAGAAGAACCTCCGACATTAGAGTTAAAGCCACTTCCAAACCATTTGGAATACGATTATTTACATGGTGAATCTGAATTACCTGTAATAATATCGTCTTCTCTTACTGAAAATGAGAAATCACAACTCATTTCTGTGTTGAAAGCTCATAAACCAGCCATTGCATGGAAGATTCATGATATTAAAGGAATAAGTCCTTCGTATTGCACACATAAAATCCTTATGGAAGAAGGTCATAAAACGTATGTGCAACGCCAATGAAGACTAAATCCTAATATGCAAGATGTAGTTAAAAAAGAAATTATTAAACTGCTTGATGCATGTTTAATTTATCCAATTTCTGATAATCCATGGGTAAGCCCAGTTCAATGCGTGGATAGCCCAAGCCCAACAAAAATAGGCCCAAGATGTTGTTTGACCTGGTCAACATTGGAGGGCATTTTTAATATCTCAAAGTGTGCAGTTGTTGGTCATTAAGAGAGCAGAGAGATCAAAGAAAAAGTGGGTGAACTTCTATTCCCGTCTACAAAGACAGCTGATCAGTAAATGGACGATCCCCGGAGATCTAACCGTTGGATCTTCATCAAATTTGGGCTGTGTCTTCCTGACATCAGTGCCAAGGTTTTCAACCATTGAATTCATCTAAAGAGGTTTGTAGCTCGAGTTATAGCTTCTGGATCAGACTGCAGTTTTTGGGTGAAATCATTCATCTTTTGTCTTTAATTGTTTCATATACTTGTTGATTGTTGTAGTTCAAGAGCATGATGATGTTGTATACCTCTAGTTGATCTAGAGAAGGATTATTGTATTGCTCTCTTGTTGATGATAGTGAAGTTTAAGTGGCTTACGAGTTCCGTGGTTTTTACTCTCGATTTTGAGAGGTTTTCCACGTAAAAAGTCTCGTGTGTATTGTGTGTGCTTGATTATTTGTTACTAGCTGATTTGTTACTGAATTGGGACTGATTTGGGTTGGTTTTGGTATTCCTTATTTGATAGTATCCTCACGAGTTCATACGGATCGGGAAATGTTTGTCAAACGGGTTAGTTTTCGCTTTGTAGATTGCCCGTTGTGATTTATTTTCCCATCAAATTTGTATCTAGAGCTTAAGGTTATTTGATTGACTTGTGTGAAAGATGGAAGCTAATACAAGTAAAATGGTTAGTTTAAATGGTTCAAATTATCATGTTTGGAAAGGTAAAATGGAGGATCTTCTTTATGTGAAAGATTATTATTTACCTGTTTTTACTGAGAGTATGCCTGAGGGTAAGTCTGAAGCTCAATGAAAAATTTTGCATAGACAGGTATGTAGGTATATTTGGCAGTGGGTTGATGATAATGTAGTGAACCATATTACTGGGGAGACTGATGCTAAAGCCTTATGAAAAAATCTTAAACAGTTATATGAACGAAAGACTCGGAATAACAAGTTGTTCTTAATTAAACAGTTGATGGGTTTAAAGTATCATGATGGGACTTCTATTACAGATCACCTAAATTCATATCAGGGTATTATTAATCAGCTTGCAGGAATGGGTATCAAGTTTGAGGATGAGGTTCAAGGTCTCCGGTTACTTGGTACGTTACCGGACTTTTGAGAGATTTTTAGGACATCTTTGTCCAACTCTGCACCAAATGGTATTATCACCATGGAATTAGCTAAGGGTAGTATTTTGAATGAAGAGATGAGAAGAAAGTCACAAGGTTCCTCTTCACAGACAGATATCTTGGTCACAGAAATGCAGGGGAGAAGTCATAGTAGAGGTCATGGTAAAAGAGACAAGAATCGTAGTAGCTCAAGAAAAGGAAAGTTTTCTAATGTTGATTGCTATCATTGTCGTGAAAAAGGGCACACAAAGTGGTATTGTCCACAGTTAAAAAATGAGAAGAAAAAGGCATATGACAAGAATAAACAAAAGAAAAGTGATGGTGGTGATGATGATAAGGTTGAAGTTAACGCTATCACGGATGAGTTCTTTATTTGTATTGATTATGATATGATCAATCTTACTCATGATGACACGAGTTGGATTGTTGATAGTGGTGCTACATGTCATGTTGCAATATGTAGAAATCACTTCTCATCTTACACTCCAGGTGACTATGGATTTGCAAGGATGGGTAATTCTGGGTTATCAAAGATCGTTGGTATTGGAGATGTTTGTTTGAAATTTGACACGGGAATGGAGTTACTTTTGCATAATGTAAAACATGTTTCGGATATGAGACTTAATGTTATTTCAACAGGCATTCTTGATGATGATGGTTATTATAACGGTTTTGGTAATGGTATTTGGAAACTAACTCTTGGTTCTATGATAGTGGGAAGAGGCAAGAAAGACTCAAGATTATACATAACGCGTCCGAAGATCATCCAGAACATTGTTAACGCAGTGGACAATGTTGATTCTACCGAGTTGTGGCATAAAAGACTTGGCCACATGAGTGAAAATAGGGATGTCTATCTTATTTAAGAAGAATGTGTTGTCGGGTGTTAGTGATATTAATTTGAGTAAGTGTTCTCACTGTTTGGCAGGGAAACAGACCAGAGTTGTGTTTAAGAGTCATTCTCCTTTTCGAAAGGAGAACGTACTTGATCTAGTACATTCGAATGTGTATGGGCCTATGAAGACTAGGACACTTGGTGGATGTTCCTACTTTGTTACATTCATCGATGATCATTCCAGGAAGGTGTGGGTTTATACCTTAAAGTCAAAGGATCAAGTATTTGAAAAGTTTAAGGAATTTCATGCACTAGTTGAAAGGCAAACGGGGAAGAAACTCAAGTGTATTCGGACTGATAATAGTGGTGAATACATTGGCAGATTTTATGCTTATTGTAAGGAGAATGGTATTCGGCATCAAAAGACTCCACCAAAGACACCTCAGTTGAATGGCTTAGCAGAAAGGATGAACAGAACTTTGGTTGATAGAGTTAGATGTTTGCTTTCACATGCAGGGTTGTTTGATTCCTTTTGGGGTGAGGTGTTAAATACGACAGTTCATATTATTAATCTAAACTCTTGTGTACCTTTGCGTTTTGATATTCCTAACAGGGTTTGGAGCGGCAAAGATGTTTCTTACCGTCATTTACGAGTCTTTGGATGTAAAGCATTTGTTCATGTTCCCAAAGATGAAAGGTCAAAGCTTGATATGAAGACTAAGCCATGTGTATTTCTCAGCTATGGTGAAGATGATTTTGGGTACAGGTTATATGATCCAGTTCAAAAGAAACTTGTACGAAGCCGAGATGTTGTTTTTTCAGAAGATCAAATGTTGAGAGATGTTGAGAAGACAGAGTCAGTTCCTCAACATAATTCCGATCTTGTTGATTTGGATCTAGTTCCTCCACAACACGTTGATTCAAATGTTGGAGATGATGTTCATGATAATGAACATGGTACTGATGATAATGATGCTCCGGAGCAGGTAGAGATTCCAGTACCAGATATTCCCTCATTTGTCCCACTTAGGCGGTCTACCCGAGACCGTCATCCTTCTGTTAGATATTCTGCTGATGAATATGTACTACTCACTGATGGGGGAGAGCCAGAGTGTTATGCAGAAGCTATGAAAGATGAGCATAAAAAGGAGTGGGGTGAAGCCATGCAAGATGAGATGAATTCCTTACTAGAGAACAATACTTATGAGCTGGTGAAGTTACCTAAAGGCAAGAGAGTCTTGAGAAACAAATAGGTATTCAAAGTGAAGACAGATGAGTTTACTTCACAACCAAGGTACAAAGCTAGGTTAGTCGTTAAAGGATTCAGCCAGAAAAAGGGTATTGATTTTGATGAGATTTTCTCACCGGTTATGAAGATGGGATCTATTCGGGTGGTTCTTGGGTTAGCTGCTAGTCTTGATCTTGAGGTTGAACAGATGGATGTCAAGACTACTTTTCTTCACGGTGATTTGGATAAGGAAATCTACATGATGCAACCTAAAGGTTTTCGGGTTAAGGGTAAAGAAGATTACGTTTGTAGACTTCAGAAAAGTCTATATGGGTTGAAGCAAGCACCGAGACAGTGGTATAAGAAGTTTGAGTCAATTATAGGAAAGCAAGGCTACCGAAAGACAACTTCAGATCATTGTGTTTTCTTTCAGAGGTTTGGTGATGATGATTTCATCATATTGTTGTTATACGTTGATGATATGTTGATTGTTGGTAAAAATATTAAAAGAATTGCGCAGTTGAAGCGAGAATTGAGCAAGTCTTTTGCTATGAAAGACTTGGGATCAGCAAAACAGATTCTTGGTATTCGGATTTCTAGAGATAGAGGTGCTAAGACGTTACATATATCACAAGAGCAATACATTGAAAAGGTGCTTAGTAGGTTCAAAATGGAGAATGTTAAAGTGGTTAGTTCCCCTCTTACTAACAACTTTAAGCTAACAGATAGAGATTGCCCTACTTCAAAGGAGGATGTTGAGGAGATGGATAAAGTGCGGTTGGTAGCTTGATGTATCCTATAGTGTGTACTAGGCCTGATATAGCTCATGCGATAGGTGTTGTTAGTCGGTTTATGTCAAATTCGGGTAAGAAGCATTGGGAAGCAGTTAAATGGATTATGAGATACTTACGAGGTACTTCAAAGTTGGGTATCACATTTGGAAATGGAGAGACGATGCTTGTTGGTTATACAGACTCTGATATGGTAAGAAACAAAAATAACATGAAATCCACTTCTGGATATTTGATGACATTCGCAGGGGGAGCAGTTTCATGGCAATCAAGGTTGCAAAAGTGTGTCGCATTGTCTACGACAGACGCTGAGTATATGGCGGCAACAGAAGCTTGCAAAGAACTATTGTGGATGAAAAGGTTTCTACAAGACCTTGGGTTTAAGCAATCACGATATGTGGTTCTTTGTGATAATGAGAGTGCGATTCATTTGGCTAGAAATTCTATGTATCATAAGCGGACAAAACATATTGATGTGCGGTATCATTGGATTAGAGAACGTCTTGAAGATGGTTTGTTTGTACTTGATAAAGTTCATACCGATGATAATGGTTCCGATATGTTCACAAAGGCTTTAGCAAGTGAGAAGCTCAAGATATGTTGCTCGATCGCCGGGATGGCGAACTCTTCCACATAATTGGAAAGAGGGAGATTTGTTGGGTTTTAATTTGGTTTCCAATCATGTCGATAGCCCAAGCCCAACAAAAATAGGCCCAAGATGTTGTTTGACCTGGTCAACATTGGAGGGCATCTTTAATATCTCAAATTGTGCAGTTGTTGGTCATTAAGAGAGCGGAGAGATCAAAGAAAAAGTAGGTGAACTTCTATTCCCGTCTACAAAGATAGCTGATCAGTAAATCGACGATCCCCGGAGATCTAACCGTTGGATATTCATCAAATTTGGGCTGTGTCTTCCGGACATCAGTGCCAAGATTTTTAACCGTTGAATTCGTCTAAAGAGGTTTGTACCTTGAGTTATAGCTTCTGGATCAGACTGCAGTTTTTGTGTGAAATCATTCCTCTTTTGTCTTTAATTGTTTCATATACTTGTTGATTGTTGTAGTTCAAGAGTATGATGATGTTGTATATCTCTAGTTGATCTAGAGAAGGATTATTGTATTGCTCTCTTGTTGATGATAGTGAAGTTTAAGTGGCTTACGAGTCCTGTGGTTTTTACTCTCAATTTTAAGAGGTTTTTCACGTAAAAAGTCTCGTGTGTATTGTGTGTACTCGATTATTTGTTATTAGCTGATTTGTTACTGAATTGGGACTGATTTGGGTTGGTTTTGGTATTCCTTATTTGATAGTATCCTCACGAGTTCATACGGATCGGGAAATGTTTGTCAAACGGGTTAGTTTCCTCTTTGTAAATTGCCCGTTGTGATTTATTTTCCCATCACGTTTGGCCCACGTAAAAGTAGGCTTGTCGACGTTTGTCAAATAACTATCAAGGTATATCATAGTATTCTCTAAAACAATTATCGTCTCGGAATTTTCATCACAAAATCCAAGTATAGTGAGTATGTTGGGATGCTTACAAGTGCTAAGCATTAAAATTTCTTTAAAGAACAAGTATTCCCTTTCTTGGTCTTCTGTAATGAAGAGACGTTTGATATTTACAGTGGTGCATTTTGGAGGTTCACTTTTATTGGATTCTTCTACGGAGGCAGAATTTTCTTGATCAGAATACTCAAGTTCTGCTTCATATTCCCGTTGGTTATTTCCATACCTAACCACGTATTTCTCAGAGAAGTTATGAGTAGCCTTCATTACATCACTGAGTCGAATTATAAGGTGCTTCAAGATATTCTCCTTCACCATTGTAATAGGGGTAAAGAGTCTTATAACACATACTTTGCTAGAAAAACAAAAACATAACTTAAAAGTTAATGTTGGAAATAATCGGTAAAAAAAGATGCAAACCAGCCGTCCGTTCCGATTTTTTAAAATATCTTTAATTAATCGGTTAATGTCGGTTAATAGGTCAAAATCGGATTTGTTGATCAAAGTCGGTTAAAGTCAAAATTGATCAACATTTTAACATAAATTTATACTAGAATTTTAGAGTTTTGAACATAATAAACGATTTTAGACAATTATGTTAAATTTTATGTTTAGAAGTGTTATTATAAAATATATACTTTCGTAATTAATAACTAATTATCGTAAGGGTGCAAACCAAAGTCCCACATCGGTCATGGGATAAAAAAAATGTATGTATATAAGTCTAAGGGGAAGTCCCTCTATCACCAATTGGTTTTAGAAAAGGATGGACTATTGGACTTATATTGCAGGACATTGTGTTTGGGCTATGCGATCCTTACAAGTGGTATCAGAGCTAGGCTATAGCCTCGATGTGGTGGACGGTGCACCCCTGAGCGCACGCAGCGACGTGGCGCACCCCTCGGTCTTGAGCAGCGATGAGTGGACCCAGCTCTCGTTCGAGGGGGACCCTGGCATGATGAGTTGATCCTGGAAGCCTTGTATCGAAATCTCCCTGCCCTCCCACCAGGTTGAGAGTTCCGAGTTGGCGGCGGTAAAGGTTGGATCCAGACTATCGTTGGAGGGGAGGCCTAGATGGACTTAGGTTTGAGGGGAGGTTTGTAAGGGTGCAAACCAAAGTCCTACATCGGTCATGAGACAAAACAAATGTATGTATATAAGTCTAAGGGGAAGTCCTTCTATCACCAATTGGTTTTAGAAAAGGATGGACTATTGGACTTATATTGCAGGACATTGTGTTTGGGCTATGCGATCCTTACAAGTGGTATCAGAGCTAGGCTATAGCCCCGATGTGGTGGACGGCGCAGTAGGGCGCACCCCTGAGCGCACGCAGCAACGTGGCGCACCCCTCGGTCTTGAGCAGCGATGAGTGGACCTAGCTCTCGTTCGAGGGGGACCCTGGCACGATGAGTTGATCCTGGAAGCCTTGTATCGAAATCTTCCTGCCCTCCCACCAGGTTGAGAGTTTCGAGTTGGCGGCGGTAAAGGTTGGATCCAGACTATCGTTGGAGGGGAGGCCTAGATGGACTTAGGTTTGAGGGGAGGTTTGTTGGGGGTGCAAACCATAGTCCCACATCGGTCATGAGACAAAACAAATATATGTATATAAGTCTAAGGGGAAGTCCCTCTATCACCAATTAGTTTTAGAAAAGGATGGACTCTTGGGCTTATATTGTGTTTGGACTATACGATCCTTACACTTGGGAACCCAAAGTTTAGAAAAGTTTAGCTTTTCTTAAAATGATAATGAATTAGTACTAATTAATGAATTTATACTAATTAATGAAAGATAAAAATGATAATGAATTAGTAGCAATTAATGAAAAGATAAATAAAAAATTGATATTGAATTAATACTAATTGATGAAAGATAAAAATGTATTCTTGACTTACTAGAAATGATAATGCTTTCTCAAGCTCTTTGATGACGACTTTCATTGTTGGACGCCGATCTTGACTTTCGGCCAAACAGCGATATGCAATATTTAGAAATGTGTTTATAGACTCTTTTTTTGGCCCTTTAGTGAGAAGAGAATTGTTTTTGTCACTTATTTTTTCTCTCTTGATTACAGTATCTATCAATTTCAAAATACTTCCTGTACGGTAGCATTGACGTGCCACATTTGCCAGCCCATCTTCTAATTTATTCACGTATATTGGATCGTAGGCTAGCCTTCCACCTAAAATTTCCAACAAAACTATTCCGAAACTATAAACATCCGATTCTCTTCTTAACCTACCACTCTCACGATAGTCTGGATCAGTGTAATTGTAAAACAAAGTGTTAAGGTAATCTGGACGGCCCTTAACTGTACCAATGTAATGATCATCTTGGTTCGGAGGAAGGAAGACCGATTTCCCAAAGTTAACAATCTTTGCCACAAAATTCTCATATAAGGCAATTGATGGTGAAGAGATAAAATTGTTTATCACAGTCTTTTGATTTTCCATCTCATGATGTAGGTACTTCAATGCATATGCGACATCAAGGCATATTTTCAAACGCTTTTCCCATGTAAGAATAGATTTCTTTTCGTCGTTTGTGAAATATTCAAAAAGGAATCCATTAGAAGCTTCCTCAAAGATAAGGATCTTTTGGCTATCTTCATCACAAAACCCAAGTAAAGTGGCTATGTTGGGATGCTTACAAGTTACGAGCATTTCAATGTCTGTACGAAATACTTCTCCTAGTTTGTCTTCTTGAGGTCGCAATCGTTTTATAAAGACATCAGTGGTTCTCTTGGGAGGTTCACTTTTCTTCTCTTCTTCGGTGACAAAATTATCTTTATCCGAATGTTTAGATTCTCCTATGTATAAGTCATAGTACTCGGTTCTTCTCATGCGGTAATTGGCCGGCAAAGTCACATCATCGAGCCTAGTCTTCAAGTGACTGAGTTGAGATGTCAATGTTTCCAAGCTGGCTCTCTGCAACTAGGAGGGAAAAAGTAATTGTGGTAAAAAAAGAAACAACTAAAATGACACGATTGTATACTAATGTGTTTTGTCAAAAACAAATAAAGAAAAACGATATATTTCTTGAACATATATAATAAGTATTGCCCACCTATTCATGACTAAGTGGAAGAAAACCTTTTTTAACATGTTTATAATATCTTCTACTACAACCATCACACAATATTCTAGTAATTGAGGTTCTGATATGTTTTTATTAATATTATATAAAGGCCCCATAACGCTAATTACATTATGTGTCAATTTTATACCACATTTTCAGAAAAAGGAGAAAACGGTTACGGAATAACCCTGATAGCCCCATACATGAGACTAAAAATCTAAAAATACTACTATACTAACTATTTCTGTTTATCCATTTATTATACATCTTGAACATATGAAGTCAACTAATACTGGATGGTTCTAACAAATGTAGAATAAATGAGAAGCTATGTCATGTGTACATGTGAGGGAATTAAATCCCTCAGCTCAGTCCCTTAATCTATTGTCAAATATTTTGTTTTGGAATGTTTCAAATTAATTGTCCATTTTCATAAATATATAAGAATAAAGAGATAAAAGATCTTTTATACCACTGATGTATCTATATAAGACAAATATCTAAAGTAATGAGTAAAAATGAAAAGTAAACAAAAAGTATAGAAAAAGTATAATATAATAATGATATTTGTAAGTGTTTTTTTTTTTTTTTTTTTTTTTGTATGGGGATAACTGATTCGGGACGCAGGAAATATGTTTTTGGGATGGAGTATGTTTTTCATTCTTTCCTGGTATGATTTACGTTTGGGCCTGAGTACAGTGTGTAAGTTGACATCATCTATCTGTGCTTGGAATATCAGTCTAAAAGACTAAAAGAGTTCAGTCTGTGACCTTCAGTCTGTGAAGTCATTAAGAGTGATCTTTTTTTTTTTTTTTTTTCATTTAGTATTTTCAATTTATTAGATAAGATCAATGTATTTGTAGATAAGATTGTGTATATATTAATTTAATTGTATTATGATCCTTTCTATGTAAATTGTAAAGATTAGTTAGGATATGATTTGGATGATCACAACTGTATGTACTGGGATAAATACCCGATTGTGAGGCAATGCAAATTATCGATTAGTCAGTCTCATATTCTTAAACTTACATGGTATCAGTATTCTTCGTAGTACCCTGCTAAATCCTTCTTTCTGCCTTCAGCAATACCTTAATAAATGTCAAACAAACAGCAATATCATCCTGCCCTAACCATCTGTAACATTAAAAGTCTCATTCCTATCACCTTGGAACTCGATAATAGCTTGTATAATTCTTGGTCTCGGCTGTTCAAAATCCATTGTCAGTCATGTTGGAGTGTGGAGACATTTAAACAAAACTGGAAAAAGTGCCACTAAAAACTTTGCACGGATTTTGCAGATTTCGGTAAGCGTGAAACAAAGCAAAAGCAGATTTCGGTGCGCGGCAATGGTGCGCGGCGCGCACAACCAGCGCCCACACGGGTTTAATTCTAAAAACCTTCTATTCGAATTTTGGACGAGTGAGCTGAGCGCACCATTAAGTGTGAGCTGAGCGCACGTTAGCTGGCAGCAGCTGGCAACCTTTTTCACATGGGATCCGATTTTGATTGATTCACTTTTGACTTTAGGTGCCTAGTGGGTTGCTTTACACCACCAATTAAGGCTGTGATCATGTCATTAATAGGTGTAAAGTTTGACTAGTTGGCCACATGAAGATTCCTTGAAGTTTCTAAGTGTTTCTTGTATCTCTATAAATTGAGCTCATTATATCTCATTGTAACACACCACAAAATTACTGAAATACATTCTCTAGTTGTTCCGTGGACTAAAGCAATCACAACGATTGCATATAACCACGTTATCTCTTGGGTCGATTTACATTTTTGCATTTATAATCTTTCGTTCATTAAGTGAGTTAGTAATCTTGTAGAATTACTATCGGTGAGTGATCTTGTTGAATCACTTGCGTTGTTTGGGTCCTAATATCCTAACAACTGGTATCAGAGCTAAAGGTTTCATTAAGGGAACGATGGCGGAAGATGAAAAGTTTCGAATCGACCGATTCGATGGGAGAGACTTTGGCTTTTGGAATATGCAAATTGAAGATTACTTGTATCAAAAGAAGCTACGCCAACCTTTTTTAGAGACCAAGCCCGAAAGCATGAGCGATGCCAATTGGACGCTTTTGGATCGTCAAGCTTTGGGTGATATTCGTCTTTCACTTGCTAAGAACGTTGCATACAACGTTGTGAATGAGAAGACGACGTTTGCTTGCTTGAAAGCACTCTCTAACATGTATGAGAAACCTACCGCTTCTAATAAGGTATTTCTCATGCGTCAATTGTTCAATACAAAGATGAAAGAAGGTACGAGTGCAACGGATCATATCAATGAATTTAATAATATCGTCTCAAGACTTGAATCAGTAGAGATTAAGTTTGATGATGAACTAAAAGCACTAATCTTGCTTTCATCATTACCAGAAAGTTAGTCGGGTACGGTTACCGCAGTTAGTAGCTCTACGGGAACTACTAAGCTAGCGTTTGAAGGAATAAAGGACTTGATTCTTGGTGAAGATACTCGTAGGAGAAACTCGGGAGAATCAACATCCGGTTCTTTGTTAAGTACGGACAACCGTGGTAGGAAATTTGAACGCGGTGAGAAGAAGGGTAGAAAGAAGTCTAAGAAGAGGTATCCATCGAAGGATAGAAGTGAAGTCTTTTGTTGGGGTTGCAATCAAAAGGGGCACTTTCAAAGGAATTATAAAAATGGTCCGGCGAAAGGTGTGAACTTGACCGCGGAAGATAGTGATGATGCACTTTTGTGTAGTGTTGAAAATTTGATGGAGTCTTGGATTTTGGATTTGGGTTTTCATGCTACTCATGTCAAAATCATGATGAAGAATTTTCGATCATATCAAGGCAAGGTGAGATTGGCAGACAACAAGCAACTCAATATAGAGGGCATTGGAGATGTTGTTTTGAAGACTACTCTTGGCTCTAATTGGACCTTGAAAAATGTGAGGTACATTCCTAAGTTAAAAAGGAAGCTTATCTCGGTTGGTCAATTAGATGATGAAGGTAACGCGGTTACTTTTGAAAACCGCCAATGGAAGGTGGTTAAGGGTAGTTGTGTAGTGGCTCGTGGACATAAAAGGAGAACTCTTTATATGGTTGAAGTGTTTGATGAAGACACGGTGGTTGCTACGGTTAATGTTGAGTCCGAATCAACTCTATGACACTGAAGACTCGGGCATATGAGTGAGAAGGGTATGAAGATGCTTGTTTCGATTGGGAGGATTCCGGATTTGAAAAAGGTGGAACTTGGGTTTTGCGAACCATGTGTATATGGTAAGCAAAAGAAGGTGACTTTTGGGAAATCGGGGAACGCACCTAAGTTGGAGAAATTGGAGCTCGTTCATACGGACGTGTTTGGTCCAACAAATGTAGAATCACATGGAGGTTCTCGCTATTATGTCACCTTCATTGACGACTCCACACGAAAGGTATGAGTTTACTTTCTTAAAGCTAAATCTGACGTGTTTGATACTTTCGTGAAGTGGAAAGCTATGGTGGAAAATGAGATCAATTTGAAGGTCAAGTGCTTGAAGTCGGATAATGGAGGAGAATATGGTAGTCTTGAGTTTAAAGACCATTGTGCAAAACTCGATATTAGAATGTTGAAAACGGTACCGGAGACACCGCAACACAATGGGGTCGCCGAACGTATGAATCGTACGTTAAATGAAAGGGCTAAGAGTATGAGACTACATGCCGGTTTGCCTAAGATGTTTTGGGCGGATGCGGTTAACACGACGGCTTATTTGATAAATAGGAGACCCTCAACACCGTTGGGTTTCCGAATCCCGGAGGAAGAATGGCAAGGTAAAAAGGTGAGTTATGGTCACCTAAAGGTCTTTGGGTGTAATGCATATGTGAAGACCAAAGATGCGGATAGAGACAAGCTTGAAGCTAAGTCAAAGAAGTGTATTTTCATAGGCTACGGGTCGAATGAAATGGGATATCGTTGTTGGGACAACGAAGCTAGAAAAGTAATTCGTTCTCGCGATGTTACTTTTGATGAAGATTCGATCTATGGCAAAACGGAAACGAGGAGTCCTAAACCGAGTCAAGTTACTTTTAACGATGTTTCTATTGATGATCTTGCAGGTTCTAGTGGGAGTACGGGGAACAATGAATTGCCAACAAACGGTGAGGCGTCGGAAAATGCTAATGATGGAGATGATTCGGAAAGCGGTGATGAATCCGAACATAGTGCGAGTTCTAGTGATGAGGAGGTGACAAATGAAACCGGTCCAATCATTCCGGTTACTACTACACTAAGACACTCAACTAGAGTGCCCAAACCTAATCCTAGGTATTTTTCATCAGCAAACTACTTGCTCTATTGTGACGACCCGTAAATTTCCGATAAAATTTAAACTTTAATCTTTATATTATTCCGACACGATAAGCAAAGTTTGTTAAGTTAAATCTCAAGAATTTTAAACTGTGTTCATACATTCATTATAACCTCGACCAAATTCCGACGATTCACGAACCGTTATATATAAATAGATATGTTATGTATATATATATTATAACTTGAGAATATTAATAAAGTATTAAACGTATAATACTTTACACGAACGTATTTGTTTCAATATGATTTTCCACGAAATTAAAAAAATATATATTAAATGATTGAATTATCAGAAACATTGAATTATGATTACAAGTCTCTGTTGAGATGTCCACTATGATTTGAGAAAATCTATTCCTCTTAACGATATTCAGAATAATTTGTAAAGCTATTTATAAATAAAAACAAAAAGTGTCATTTACGAAAGTTAGACAAAAGTTAGTGGAGAATTGGTTTCCATAATATTCTATTAATCTATTTTCAAACGTACAAAGACGTTTTCAGTTTAAAAAGAACTTTATTATTAAAACGTATATAACTTTTATAAATATCTAGAATCACTTTTGACAACTCATTACTTAACCAGTATAATAAATATAACGATATTTATATTTTATTTCATTAAATATATATAACGATTTAAATTAATATTATATATATTTATACGCGTATTATACATACATAGTTTTTATACTTTTACTATACTTTAACTATACCTTTACTTTACTTTTACTTTTACTTTACTTTAACTTTAATAATTCATACTTTAATAATTCACTTTAATAATTTATAATTCACTTTAATAATTCATACTTTAATAATTCACTTTAATAATTCATACTTTAATAATTCACTTTAATAATTCATACTTTAATAATTCACTTTAATAATTCAAAAATCTATTATAAATATAATTCAATAGGTTTCGTTATTTCATAGAAACTTGAAAATATATTTCTCTAAACTCTATCAATCGATTTATGTATATATATATATATATATATATATATATATATATATATATATATATATATATATATATATATATATATATATATATATATATATATATTTGCTCTGTATTATTTCAAGATATTATTAGTATACATAAAATATTACGACGGAGTGCTGTCCGAGTGATTTCAAAATAGTTTTTTTGAATGAGTCGAAGCTAAGGAAATTATGGGTTATAGCTATGGAGGTGATGGGTATGGTTCATGGGTATGCTCGTGAGGTCAATCTAGTGTTTATCATCTCCGTTGGGTCTACGTACTTTCCTGCAATATTGAATCTCAATATTGATACGTTCGTGAATCCGAGGCCAACCTTGCACTTGTTAAATGACGTTATATGTATTTTTACTAAGAAATACAGTATTGTGAGTTTTCATAGCTCCCTTTTTAAATGCTTTTGCATTATATATTTTTGGACTGAGAATACATGCATATTTTATAAATGTTTTACGAAATAGGCACAAGTACTAAAACTAATTCTATGTGGGTTTAAACCAGAAATATACCCTTAGCTTGGTAACATTAAACTACTTGTCTATGTACGATAGGCGCGAATCCTAAAGATAGATCTATTGGGCCTGACAAACCCCATCCTGACTATGGGATGCTTTAGTACTTTGAGGTTTATATAACACACCTGATTCGGTGTACTTTCAGAGGGTAAAACATGAACGTTAAGGCTTGTTACCAGGTGCCTACAACTTATAGAATACTTTTATACACTTGCGAGTGTACATATATTTATAAACGGAAATCTTGTGGTCTATTAATATATTGAAATGATTGTTATGATAAACCTATGAACTCACCAACCTTTTGGTTGACACTTTAAAGCATGTTTATTCTCAGGTATTAAAGAAATCTTCCGATGTGCATTAGCTCATTTTAAGGATATTACTTGGAGTCATTCATGGCATATTTTGAAAGACGTTGCATTCGAGTTATTGAGTTCATCAAGATTATTATTAAGCCAATTATAGTTGGATGTATTATGAAATGGTGTGCATGCCGTCAACTTTCATTGTAAAGAAAGTTTGTCTTTTAAAAACGAATGCAATGTTTGTAAAATGTATCATATAGAGGTCAAATACCTCGCGATGTAATCAACTATTGTGAATCGTTTATAATGTATATGAACGGGTCCTTTCAGTTGGTATCAGAGCGGTGGTCTTAGCGAACCAGGTCTGCATTAGTGTGTCTAACTGATTGTCGTTAGGATGCATTAGTGAGTCTGGACTTCGACCGTGTCTGCATTTCAAAAGTTTTGCTCATCATTCTTGTCGAAAATTACCTGCTTATCATTCTTAGTCTAGACACATCTTATTGCATTGATTGCATGAATAGTGTATAGACAAAATTCATATCTTAGCGTATCTGCTAATTCATATCTTAGCGTATCTGTTACTGTAAACTTTGCCTGACATATTCCGTAAATTCCTCCGTAATCTACGAAACCTTTTGCTCTATATAATTAGAATACCACCCGATAGCCATAAAATCATTTCATATCGAAAAATTCTTTATTCAATCGTACGAAATGGAATTCGTCATTAGTTCAAGTCCCTCGGATTCCGAAATGGAATCCCACTCAAGTTCTGAAAGCAGTGTGACCGGAATGGATCAACCAATTAGTCATCATCTATTCTGGATGAATTGAGGATGGGTTCGTAGCCTCCTTAATCATTGGAGACAAGAAGAAGGTGATCCCTTCCATCCACCACATTGCCCTCTTGGCGAAGAACCTGAAGCACTTACCGGCGAACCTATCTGAAACACCATTTTATCTCTTATTTCTAGAGTATCTCGTCACGATTACATACTACACCAAATTCTAGATTTTATTTATCCGCTCGTCCGAACCGACAATCACCCCGGTGTAATAGAATAAGTGAACGAGCTTCGCGCTCGGGTAGTGGCTTTGGAGAATATGGTGCAAAGGTTACAAACACCAGCAGCAGCACCAGCAGCATAAACAGTACCACCATCAGCAACACCAACAGTACCATCACCACCACCAATAACAACATCCACATCCCACACCGCAACATCACAATCTGTATCTCAAACATCAACGTCATACCCCCTGTAAATATCCAGGAATATCAACAACAACAAACGATGAAGTATTAATTCATAAACTTCATTGAAGAGATATCTCTGCGGCAGTTATGTAATCTCCAAAATCTTAGAGATTATTTAATTCTGACCGTAAATCGGATGAGTGAACGGAGATGGTAGAGTAGAAACTTTGATCGAAAATGGTGTACGATTTACAAGCTAGATTTGTTTTACCAACAGCATCAACAGGACCGTAGCATCATCAACACAGTCAGTGCCGTCAGTATCGTCAGAATCAACAGCACCTGTAACATCACAAACTCTGTCAGTTCAAGAATCATTGTGGACATCATTACGAATCAACAACAAATATATTGTATCAACGAGTTATGAAGTATTAACTCATTTCCAATCGAAAGATTTATATGTATATTTTATATGTATAAATTTTTAAACCATAATAAATCTTCCCGTACTAAGCTATTATGTGTGAATCTTAACTACTCAGTTAATTCATATTACAAATATGTAATGATGTACGTCCTTCGTTCGCAACTTAACCATCGTTAATTACAATCTCTGTCTCAATTCAATAAAAATCCAATTCATAATAAATCAAGTGTATTATTCGAATATATGTTTGATTTTACACTTTCATCATCGATGTACTCGAAACTTTTCAAATAACATCATTCGTACCTTGCGAAGTTCACAAGAATTTCACGAAAACCAACAAATAACAAAGTAATGATTCATAATTTCAATATTATTGAAGAAATACTTATGCAATTTATAATGTTTTAGGGATTACTCAATTCTAGTTCCAACCATAAAACAAATGAGTTTAATTTAATATTATCTCATCAAATCTATATTACATCTAAAGAAAATATACACATATATTTTCATAAAGACTGTAATAAACTTCTTTTGTACAAAATATTAATTGTAAAAAAAATTTAACGGGTAGGTAATACTCGTGAGATATATAAATTCACAATTAATATATTACATTTTTTGAAATTAATTCAGCAATCATCAACTATACTCCCTACTTTCACAACAATATCCATTCTTTCATATAAATCAAAACAATCATACTCATTCGAATTCAATTACATATTCTGATTTTGAAATCGCATAATTCAATTCGAAATATAACAAGTATCATCACTCTTAGATTCCTATATCTTTCAAAGCTATACTTTGACTTCAAAACTGTGTTAGAACATCATATGTATTAACGATTACAATATGTGCTCAAACCCTTCGAAATTCCTGAAGACACTTCAACTAAGGAATAATCGAGATGATGGTCCAACCACATGTTACCCACAGTTATACACCTGAAAAACTCTCAAAACCCAAGTCATAGTTCGACACGTATCCGTGTTAGACCCTTTGGCATTTACTAGCTAAAATAACTTTTCAATTCCGTTTCAAAATAGACAGTTTTGTCACATCTCCAGCAAGTCAACTTCGACTTCTCAATCAAAACAGTCTTATTATAACCTCAATAGATACGTTGCCCTTTCGCCAACGTTACTGGGGAATCGTTTATATTCACCACATTAGCAATAAACTTACCAACAACTTCACTGATCTTTGACTTTCAAAAAAAAAAAATCATTATAATTATCGAAACCCTATCATATACTCATTCGTACCTTATAACAAGAATTGCCATACCAATTATTGAGAATCAGCAATCAGTATTTTGAAACCACGCAGCATGTCTACATCAACAATTACATATACACACAACATCTACCTCCAAGACTTACATTCTTTGAATGAGAAATTTCTGAAAAACACCCTAAACTGCGAACCAGTTCTCGAAATTTTGAAAAATGCTGATGAAGCAGCAAAAACTGTAAACGACCTTAACAGTAAAAAGTTGGATGATAAAGGATAGTATATTGGCAAAGCTCAGAAAAAGAGAAGCTTTGGAACTGGAAAACGGATTGAGCAAAGTATGAAGGAGGCTGTGGACAAATCACAAAGGCTGAACCTGCCTTCAAAGAATCCAAATGATTCAGTATTTGCTGAAGTCATTAACGAATACCTTGCTCCTGACTCTAAATCCCTGCGGATAATATCCTTCATCATCCTCTGATATTAGACAATCTAAGATATCATCGTATCTTTCATTATAAATATCATCCATACTTCTGAAGATATTTTTATAATTATTCTTATTTGAAATCATTTACCTCTTCGCGCTATCTGTATTATATCATAAAAGAAACTATTTTAGTTTCTAAATTCTGAAACATCCGAGTTTAAAATAGGAATATTCTTGAAGAAGTGTTGGGAGCTGAAGCATGAGTTAGTATAATATAATGACACTTGATCAACGTGATTATATTACAGTAATTCATACTGAGTTTCTAAATGGAACATGATGATTCACAGATCATAACGTCATCGTGTGCTATGTTACACGACTCTTGTATTCTCTTTGATCTCTAAATATCAAGAAAATATTTCTTGATGATTCGGCCTTTTCCGAGGTATTCTGGTAATTTGACAAGTCAAGATCGTGTCATTACAATTTCCTTCCTAGAACATTAACAATGTTCATTCCAAAATTTATATCTGCGAATTCTGGACCATTACAAGTGGTGCTTAATCGCAAGAAGAAGAAACAAAAGGACAAAGCTTCGAACTAGAAATGGGAGTATAAATCATAGCAAATAGAAGAGAGCATTAACTGTGGATGACAATGATTATAGAAGAAGCAAGGACTTTGAAATATAAGGGAAGATATAAAACCCAACAACAACCCAGAAATCACAAACCATATATATCAATGCATATAGCAATATAAAGACACGGGAGAACTAAAAACACTATAAAACCAAGAGTATAGTAGAAGTAAATAGATTCTTCCGGAGGCAGATGAAAAAGAAGAGCGACAGATATGAAAGTGAGGAGTATATCAAGAATCAGCACTGAATGAAGCATATTGATAAATACTTTAAAATATGAGTTGAGAAGGTGTGAGTTGTAAGAAAAAAAATGAGGTGGATTTATAGTGAAATATCAGACAGAGAAATCAAAATAGATTATCGCATTAATTCGAAGAGGATCATAATTTCCTTAATCGCCGAATAATCAAATCCAATATCGATTACAAAGATTTTCTTTTCGGAGATCAATCGTGATGACGTTAAAAGATACAACGAATCACTATTATCTTATTTCATTCATTTACAATAACTTCACTCACACGCTTCGAGTAATCGAAATATTTTATCCATTCTTCTTGAACATGATAAAACTCTATAATCGTTATAATAACATTCTCATTGTTAGTCATGACGACCTCTATCAAATTTCGGGGACGAAATTTCTTTAACGGGTAGGTACTGTGACGACCCGGAAATTTCCGAAAAAATTTAAACTTTAATCTTTATATTATTCCGACACGATAAGCAAAGTTTGTTAAGTTAAATCTCAAGAATTTTAAACTATGTTCATACATTCATTATAACCTCGACCAAATTTCGACGATTCACGAACCGTTATATATAAATAGATATGTTATGTATATATATATTATAACTTGAGAATATTAATAAAGTATTAAACGTATAATACTTTACACGAACGTATTTGTTTCAATATGATTTTCCACGAAATTAAAAAATATATATATTAAATGATTGAATTATCAGAAACATTGAATTATGATTACAAGTCTCTGTTGAGAGGTCCACTATGATTTGAGAAAATCTATTCCTCTAAACGATATTCAGAATAATTTGTAAAGCTATTTATAAATAAAAACAAAAAGTGTCATTTACGAAAGTTAGACAAAAGTTAGTGGAGAATTGGTTTCCATAATATTCTATTAATCTATTTTCAAACGTACAAAGACTTTTTCAGTTTAAAAAGAACTTTATTATTAAAACGTATATAACTTTTATAAATATCTAGAATCACTTTTGACAACTCATTACTTAACCAGTATAATAAATATAACGATATTTATATTTTATTTCATTAAATATATATAACGATTTAAATTAATATTATATATATTTATACGCGTATTATACATACATAGTTTTTATACTTTTACTATACTTTAACTATACCTTTACTTTACTTTTACTTTTACTTTACTTTAACTTTAATAATTCATACTTTAATAATTCACTTTAATAATTCACTTTAATAATTCATACTTTAATAATTCACTTTAATAATTCATACTTTAATAATTCACTTTAATAATTCATACTTTAATAATTCACTTTAATAATTCATACTTTAATAATTCACTTTAATAATTCATACTTTAATAATTCACTTTAATAATTAAAAAATCTATTATAAATATAATTCAATAGGTTTCGTTATTTCATAAAAACTTGAAAATATATTTCTCTAAACTCTATCAATCGATTTATGTGTATATATATATATATATATATATATATATATATATATATATATATATATTGCTCTGTATTATTTCAAGATATTATTAGTATACATAAAATATTACGACGGAGTGCTGTCCGAGTGATTTCAAAATAGTTTTTTTGAATGAGTCGAAGCTAAGGAAATTATGGGTTATAGCTATGGAGGTGATGGGTATGGTTCATGGGTATGCTCGTGAGGTCAATCTAGTGTTTATCATCTCCGTTGCATCTACGTACTTTCCTGCAATATTCAATCTCAATATTGATACGTTCATGAATCCAAGGCCAACCTTGCACTTGTTAAATGACGTTATATGTATTTTTACTACGAAATACAGTATTGTGAGTTTTCATAGCTCCCTTTTTAAATGCTTTTGCATTATATATTTTTGGACTGAGAATACATGCATATTTTATAAATGTTTTACGAAATAGGCACAAGTACTAAAACTAATTCTATGTGGGTTTAAACCAGAAATATACCCTTAGCTTGGTAACATTAAACTACTTGTCTATGTACGGTATGCGCGAATCCTAAAGATAGATCTATTGGGCCTGACAAACCCCATCCTGACGATGGGATGCTTTAGTACTTTGAGGTTTATATAACACACCTGATTCGGTGTACTTTCAGAGGGTAAAACATGAACGTTAAGGCTTATTACCAGGTGCCTACAACTTATAGAATACTTTTATACACTTGCGAGTGTACATATATTTATAAACGGAAATCTTGTGGTCTATTAATATATTGAAATGATTGTTATGATAAACCTATGAACTCACCAACCTTTTGGTTGACACTTTAAAGCATGTTTATTCTCAGGTATTAAAGAAATCTTCCGCTGTGCATTAGCTCATTTTAAGGATATTACTTGGAGTCATTCATGGCATATTTTGAAAGACGTTGCATTCGAGTTATTGAGTTCATCAAGATTATTATTAAGCCAATTATAGTTGGATGTATTATGAAATGGTGTGCATGCCGTCAACTTTCGTTGTAAAGAAAGTTTGTCTTTTAAAAACGAATGCAATGTTTGTAAAATGTATCATATAGAGGTCAAATTCCTCGCGATGTAATCAACTATTGTGAATCGTTTATAATGTATATGAACGGGTCCTTTCATCTATACTGAAAATGGTGAACCTGAAAGTTACTTTGAGGCAAGAAAAACAAAAGAATCCATACAATGGGAGCTTGCCATGAAAGAAGAGATGGGATCACTTGAGAAGAACAAGACTTGGTCACTAGTGAAGTTACCTCATGATAAAAGGGCATTGCAAAGCAAATGGGTGTATAGAATCAAGAATGAGTTAGATGGCAAGAGAAGGTACAAGGCTCGTTTGGTAGTTAAACTCTTTTAACAAAAGGAAGGGGTTGACTACAAAGAGATATTTTCACCGGTAGTTAAAATGACTACTATCCGTTTGGTACTTTCTATGGTTGCATCCGAAGACTTACATCTTGAGCAACTAGATGTAAAAACTGCATTCTTACATGGTGATCTTGTTAAAGAGATCTACATGAGGCAACCCGAGGGCTTTGAGGTAAAGGGTAAAGAGAAGTGGGTTTGTAAGCTAAAGAAAAGTTTGTATGGATTAAAGCAAGCACCTCGGCAATGGTACTTGAAGTTTGACAAGTTTATGAAGAAGATTGGTTTCTTAAGATGTGAAGCGGATCACTGTTGCTACTTGAAGAAATTCAAGTCTTCTTACATAATCTTATTGTTGTATGTTGATGACATGTTGTTGCAGGTTCTAACATGTCCGAAATTAACAAGTTGAAGGGATTACTTTCCCGTGAATTCGAGATGAAAGATCTTGGTGGTGCTAAGCAAATACTTGGCATGAGTATTGTGCGTGATCATGTGAAGGGTACTCTATACTTGTCTCAATCCAAATATATTGAGAAAGTAGTAGAGAGGTTCAATATGGAGAATTCAAAGGCTCTTTCTATGCCTTTGGGTAGCACGATTAAGTTATCGAAGAGTCAATCACCAAAAACAGAAAGAGACAAGACAGATTTGGAAAAGGTTCCATATGCATCGGCCGTGGGTAGTATTATGTATGCCATGGTTTGTACAAGACCCGATATTGCTCAAGCAGTAGGAGTTGTAAGTCGTTATATGTCTAATCCGGGAAAAGAGCATTGGAAAGCGGTTAAATGGTTGCTTCGTTATTTGAAAGGTACTTCTAATATGGGATTGTATTTCTCTAAAAACAATCTCATACCTAAAGGTTATGCGGATGCTAATTTGGGTGGATGTGATGATTCGGGGAAAAGCACTATGGGTTATGTTTTCACAATGGGGAAGACGGCGATTAGTTGGTTATCTCAATTGCAAAAGAGTGTTGCTTTGTCAACCACCAAAGCCGAATACATGGCTATTGCGGAAGCTTCTAAAGAGCTAGTGTGGTTGAAGAACTTCTTAGGCGGGTTAGGTAAAAGACAAGACTATTGCGTCTTGTATTGTGATAATCAAAGTGCGGTTCATCTTGGGAAGAATCCGGTGTTTCATAGTCGTACGAAACACATCAAGATAAGGTATCATTTTATTCGACAACATATAAATGATGGCACTTTATTCTTGGAGAAAATCCTTGGTACGAAGAATCCTGCCGATATGTTTACTAAGGTGGTTACGACGGAGAAATTGAGGTTTTGCATTACCTCAATTGGTCTTCTCATGAATTGAAGAGAGAAGACCCCAACTAGAGATGTGAATGGTGTTATAAGTTTAACAAGTAGTATTGAAGACCTTTTATCGAAAGTCTACTCATCCGAAGTATGTGTTGAGCGTGCGTGTCCCAAATGGAATTTGGCGGTAATCAAAGGTAGTTTAATGTTCTTGGTTAGATCATTGATATGAATGGAGCTTGTTCAAAGTCTCCAAGTGGGAGATTGTTGGAGTGTGGAGACATTTAAACAAAACTGGAAAAAGTGCCACTAAAAACTGTTTAAACACTTGCACGGATTTTGCAGATTTCGGTAAGCGTGAAACAAAGTAAAAGCAGAGCAAACGAGGGTGCGTGGCAATGGTGCACGGCGCGCACAACCAGCGCGCACAACCAGTGTGCACACGGGTTTAATTCTAAAAACCTTCTGTTCGAATTTTGGACGAGTGAGCTGAGCGCACCATTAAGTGTGAGCTGAGCGCACCATTAAGTGTGAGCTGAGCGCACGTTAGCTGGCAGCAGCTGGCAACCTTTTTCATATGGGATCCGATTTTGATTGATTCACTTTTGACTTTAGGTGCTTAGTGGGTTGCTTTACACCACCAATTAAGGCTGTGATCATGTCATTAATAGGTGTAAAGCTTGACTAGTTGGCCACATGAAGATTTCTTGAAGTTTCTAAGTGTTTCTTGTATCTCTATAAATTGAGCTCATTATATCTCATTGTAACACACCACAAAATTACTAAAATACATTCTCTAGTTGTTCCGTGGACTAAAGCAATCACAACAATTTCATATAACCTCGTTATCTCTTGTGTCGATTTACATTTTCGCATTTATAATCTTTCGTTCATTAAGTGAGTTAGTAATCTTGTAGAATTACTATCCGTGAGTGATCTTGTTGAATCACTTGTGTTGTTTGGGTCCTAATATCCTAACAAGTCATATGGTGTGCTTGACCACATCATTCCCCCCACATCCGATTCCTCTTCTTCAACTACAACCAACTCCTCTCCCGATCCTCTTTTACCACGTTTAGATGTAGTGGTGCTACAATGGATTTATGGCACCATCTCCACCGAACTTCTCAACAAGACGAAACCACCGCCACTGCTGCTTGGTCACGATTGCAATCAGTGTTTCAAGATAACAAAAATTCACGAGATTTATCCCTACATTGGCAATTCTCTACAATCCGGCTTGATGATTTTGCCAACGTTGCCGTCTATTGTTAACAAATTAAATCTCTTGCCTATTAATTGATGAACGTTGGTGAAAAAGTCATCGAAGAATATATGGTTCTTCAACTAATCGGTGGATTGAATGACAACTTTGATACGGTCGGAACCTATTTCACTAGATGGATAACTTGCCCTCCTTTTACGAAGCCTGTTCCAAATTAATTTTGGAAGAGACTCACAAACAAAAGCAAGCATCGAAAAACTCTGGTTCAAGTGACACCGTTCTCTTAGTTACCAATTCCACCAACAATCCGAGTGCTTCTTCTGATTCAGCACCTACAGTTGATCGTAACAATCAGGGCAATCGTTATCGTGGCAATTTGTATCATGGACGTGGTCGTAGTAATTTTAGGGGTCGCAAAAATTGGGGACGAGGTAGGGGATATTCATCTGGTTATTCCCTAAATAATTCTCAACCTTGGGCCGCATCTAACCCATGGCAGTATCCACATACACAATGCCCAACTACCTTGTCCTTTTCCCACCAATAATTGGGACATGCCCAATCATCCCTACCCACATGCACGAATTCTTGGCCCACAACCAAATTATCCAAATGCATCGACTGTTTCTTAATTCATCTTGTGGTTAATGTCCAATTGACATCGAAAGTGCAATGCATACAATGACACTAAACCCTCCATATGACACTTGGTATATAGACACAGGGGCTACATCGCACATGGCTGCAAACTCAAGTAATCTAAAGTATTATTATTCCTTGAGGCAACCTAAAAATATAATTGTCGGTAATGTTGTCGGTAATGGCCATGGTATACCTATCAAATGCTTCGGTCATTCGGTTATTCCTAATCCATCTCGTCCTTTATACTTACAAAATATCTTGCATGCTTCTAATATTATTAAAAATCTTATCTCCATTCTACGTCTGCCTACTGATAATAATATTTCCTTGGAATTTGATCGTTTTGGTTTTACTATGAAGGATTTTCCGAAGGGAACACCGGTCCTGAGATGTAACAGTTCGGGTGATCTTTATCCACTCACTTATTTCGTGCTGCGTCTACTTTCAACACCTTCTACTTTTGCTGCTTTATCTCCGGACATATGGCATTATCGTCTAGGTCACCCGGGCGCTAATGTTTTATGTTTGCTTAGCAATAATTACCTTTTGTAATAAACCTGCTATAAATTCTAGTTTTCAATCTTGCGCATTTGGAAAACAAATATGGTTACCTTTTGTTCATTCTTCTTCATCTACTTCACTACCTTTTGATATTATACATAGTGATTTGTGTGCTTCTCCTGTTCCTAGTACTTCGGGACATCGTTACTACATACTATTTTTTGATAATTGTTCTTACTTTCTATGGACATTTCCTCTCATTAATAACTAAGATGTTTTTTATACCTTTCTCACATTTAGCAAATATATTTAAATTTTTTTGGGTAAAAGCATTAAAACTTTTCAATGTGATAATGGGACTCAGTACAACAACAAACAATTTCACCAATTTTGTAACAACAATGGCATGATGTTTCATTTCTCTTGTCCCTATACTTCTTCCCAAACTGGAAAATCCGAAAGAAAGATTTGTGCGATCAACAATATCATTCGCACTATATTCTCTCATGCTTATCTTCCTACCTTGTTTTGGCATCATTCGTTACAAATGGCGACTTACCTCATAAACATAATGCCTTCTACACTTCTGAAATACAAAACACCTACGAAAATTCTCTATGGCCGCACACCTTCCTATTTTCATTTACACACCTTCGGTTGTTTATGTTATCCATTACTTCCACCTCACACAATAAACAAACTTCAACCAAGATCCACTCCTTGCGTCTTTCTCGGATATCTACCAAATCATCATGGATACAAATGCTACGACCCAAACACTAAAAAGTTCATTAGTTCGCGACATGTAAATTTTGATGAAAATCAATTTCCGTTTGCGAAACCTCAATCCCCATCATCTGACTATCGCTTTCTCACAGGTTGTACACATCTTATATTCACTAGTCCACCAACCTTCACTCCATCATCTCAACCCAATTCACCTAGTACCAACCGAGCCCACACTATCCAGCCCAATACCGCGTCCAACCCAACATTTGATTCTAACTCGCCACCCTCTTCCGAGCCATTTGATTCTTCTGATCATGCAACAAATATGCCTAACACACCATCTACTTCAAATACCACATCTACTCCACATACACCATCCAATTTACAAACAACATCCAATCCCAATAGTTCCGCATCATCACCCTCAGTTACTTATGAGTCACCACCATCACCACAAAATACGTCCTCTTTGTCTCCAGAAACACCTCCTCCGACTCGTAACATGACCACTTGTAGTATGGTAGGTGTTCATAAAACAAAGGTTCCCTTTAATATCTAGGCTACCACCACTCTATCTCCTCTTCTTCGCACACCTAAAGACGCGATTTCTGATCCTAATTGAAACATGGCCGTGGCTGACGAATATAAGGCCCTAATGGATAATAATACTTGGATTCCTGAAGCAAAAACACGGGACATGCATATTATTAAGAGTATATGGACTTTTCGTCACAAACTAAAATATGATGGTTCGTTACAACGTTACAAAGCTCGGTTAGTTGGTGACGGTCATTCTCAAATGGTTGGTATTGATTGTAATGAAACATTTAGTCTGGTAGGTAAACCCACCACGATTCGAATGGTTCTCTCTATTGCTATCTCGTAATCATGGAATATAATTCAACTTGATGTCAAAAATGTGTTTCTTCATGGCAGCTTAAATAAAATAGTGTATATGCAGTAACCTTATGGATTTCATGATTCTTCCAAACCAGATCATGTGTGTCATCTCAAACGGTCATTATATGGATTAAAACAAGCGCCCCATACATGGTACCAAATGTTAATAGAATAGAAAACCCCGTAGGTAGATATGTATTATTGGTCCACTATTTATAGAATACAATGAAAACCTAAACTAATCTAATTAACCCTAATGGACCGAGCCCAACTATACAATTGAGTTGGGCCAGTCCTTTTCTAATACAATGTCTAATACTCCACCGCAGTTGGAGTGGGAGTAATTACAGACGCTCAAACTGGAATGTAAATACATAAATACATAGTATAATGATATAACACTGTGAACTTAATAAAACTAAAAAATAGAGTCTTCATCTTTGAGCTTGTAGTCTGGACTTCTAGACCATCTTGTCACTTTCTTTTTTTCTTTTTAAGAATTAAGAGAATAAAATAGTGGAATATAAGAAGTTGAGAATAAAGAATTAGAGGAGAAAAATAGCCCTGTTTAAAAGGTAAGATTTGAGAAGATAAAGGTAAGATCTTGATGATTTAAAATTAAATGAGAAAAAAAGATTAGAAGATATATTTGTTATGAAGGAAAGTGAATAAGATAAAAGATGGAAGAAAGTTAACAAATATGGAAAAGAATTTTTTTTTTTTTTAATTAAGTTGTTTAAGAAGTAAGGAAGAATACACTGAGTTTATTTATGGAAAGAACTTAGAGAATTAAAATAGAATTTAGAAAAGGAAAGATAGTAATTAGAAAAGGAAGATGATTTGATGAAAATAAGAAAAGATGTTGGAGATTTTTTTATTTTTTTTTTTTTTTTTTTGAATATAAAGATATAAAGAATCAAGAATGAAGATAAAGGGTTAAAATCTTAAGAAGAGGTTAAAAAAAAAAAGATACGTGTTTACCGGATTGGATGCGAAGGAGATTTTTTTATTACTCTTCTAAACTAATAAAGAAAGAATGATATATAAAAGAAAAAGGTGATTATTGAGGAATTATGCGAGAGTATAGCAAGAAAAGGAAAAAGATTGGTGATTTGCTTTTTTTTTTTTTTAATAGATAGAGAAAATAAAAATTGGTTGATGATTCCTTTGAGAAAGCTCATAGAGGTACACGAGTCAGGAACAAACAAGGTGATAATGTTTATAGGATCTTTTTAATCCACGTAGGTGCACATAAATTATATTTGACAAACAATAGTGTAGTGGAACAAAATTATAAAAGAAGGGAAGATTCAAAAGGAGGAGATTAAAGGAGAAAAAAGTTATGATAGATTCAGATAAGATGAAGATTCGCGGACGGGGAACGCGAAAAGAAAGAAGACAAGAAGAGCGGTGACCAACCGTTTTTAGTGGCGGCGGCAGAAAGAGAGCGGAAGAAACCTAAGCGTTTGATACCATGTTAATAGAATAGAAAACCCCGTAGGTAGATATGTATTATTGATCCACTATTTATAGAATACAATGAAAACCTAAACTAATCTAATTAACCCTAATGGACCGAGCCCAACTATACAATTGGGTTGGGCCAGTCCTTTTCTAATACAATGTCTAATACCAAAGATTTGCATCTTATGTGACTTCGATTGGTTTCACACATAGTCTTTTTTTCTACCACAATGGCTGACAAACAACATATCTATTATTTAGATGATATCATCTTGGTCACCTCATCTTCTTCAATTCGAGCATCACTACTGTCTCTCCTTCATCATGAATTATCCATGAAGGACCTTGTTCCATTAAGTTTCTTCCTCGGTATTGATGTTCGGCGAAATAGTCAGGGTCTATTTCTCAGTCAACATACCTATGCTCAAGATATCATCACACGTGCTGGCATGGTTTCTTGCAATTATGTTAAAATGCCAGTTGATACCAACAGAAAACTGAGTAATACGGGTCCCTCATACAAGGATCCAACCGAGTTTCAAAGTTTAGCCGACATGCTTCAATACTTAACTTTGAATGCTGATGAAGCAGCAAAAACTGTAAACGACCTTAACAGCCAAAAGTTTGATGATAAAGAATAGTGTGTTGGCAAAGCTCAGAAAAAGAGAAGGTTTGGAACTGAAAAACGGATTGAGCAAACCATGAAGGAGGCTGTGGACAAATCACAAAGAATAAAACCCTTCAAAGAATCCAAATGATTCAGTATCTACTGAAGCCTTAGCGGATACCTTGCTCCTGATTCTAAACCTTTACGGACAAATCTTCTTTATCATACTTCGATATTAGAAATTTTAAGATATCATCGTATCTTTCATTATAAATATCCTCGATATTTCTGAAGATATTTTCATAACTATTCTTATCTGAAATCATTTATCTCTTCACGATATCTGCGTTACATCATAAAGGAAACTATTTTAGTTTCTAAATTCTAAAAAATTCAAATTTAAATATGAATGTTTTTGAAGTAGTGTTGGGAACAGAAGCATGAGTTAGTATAATATAATGACACTTGATCGTGATTATATTACATTAAGTCATGATGAGTTTCTAATGAAACATGATGATTCACTAACATACCGTCATCATGTGCCATGTTACATAACTCTTTCATTCTATTTAACCTCTAAAATTATCAAGAAAATATTTTTCTTGATGATTCGGTCTTTTTCAGGATATTCTGTTGTAAAGACCCGTCCTTATCCACCTGGACGAAATCTTCAACATTTGGTCCCATTGCGATGATCGACTCCAAGTAGTATCCTTAGTATGAGCTAATGCACAGCGGAAGACTTAATTCGTACCTGAAAATAACATGCTTTAAAATGTCAACATAAAGTTGGTGAGATATATAGGTTTGATGCTAGCAGCGTTATAACTATGGACCACAAGATTTCATATACATACATAATACACTCGCAAGTGTATGGAAAAGTCGTTGAGCACTTGGTAACCATACTTAACATTTAAATCACAGCAGCATATTCTTAAATAAACCCTACACCGTACCAAGTGTAGTAACGAAACGAAGTACTGTGCAACCGTTTAAAACTGGTCGTCCAGCCCGGTTGGGGTTGTCAGGATTCGCGTTTACGCTTCTCACGTAAATATTAGCTACCAAGTATAAAGAAATATGCCATGGTACAACTCAACGTAGAATTTATTTTTGATCACTTGTGTCCATAACGTAAATCATTTATAAAAACAGCGCATGTATTCTCAGCCCAAAAATATTTAGAGTTTAAAAGGGACTATATACTCACCTAATGTATTTTGTAGTAAAAATACATATAACATCATCGATCAAGTATAAGGTTGGCCTCGGATACACGAACCTATATTAATTATATGTATTAAAATATGTTATCATATCCGAACAAGTTTATATATATTATTTCAATTGTTATATATATATTTCTATATATATATATATATATATATATATATATATATATATATATATATATATATATATATATATATATATATATATATATATATATATATATATATAAGTATTTATTTGATTAAATAATATTACTAATAATAATGAATAAAGAATTGTGTTATAGTAAAAATATTGGTAATGATTTCCCTTAAATTAATAATTTGTAATATTCTTAAAAATAATAATAATGATACTAAAGATAATATTGATAAAATAAATGCTAATTTTGTTTAAAAATGTTAATTTTAATAAAAGATATTTTTTTTTAAATCGATAATAATTATAATGATAATTTGTAAAAATATTGATAATGGTACTAGTATTGTGGTTTTAATTATAATGATACAACTAATATTAACCTTGATGATGTTATTAATAATAATTCTAATAATGGTAATAATAACTAATGATAATACTAATAATAACAATAAAGATAATAATTTTAATTATATTTAAGGTATTAATATTTGTTAACATAATATTAGCAATAATGATAATTTTAGTAATAATAATAAGAGATAATAATAATAAACATTGTTATACCTCAAAATAATAGGTTTTTAAAAAAAACACCCCTGCTGGGTATTGAACCCGAGACCTTTAGGACAACCAATGCACCCCTAAACCATCCAGCCAGGATCACTTATCTGATTTTTATCAATTTTATTTGTTTATAACCCAGATACACTTATTATCTTCTTCTTCCTTGAAATCAACGAGCTATAATCCCTTCCAACTCATTCGAAATTACCAAGTTGAATTTAAGACTTAATATCCATCGTGTAAACACCTATATGTGATTAATTGGTTTGAAAAGAAAAGAAAAAAAATATTTATATAAAAGAACCCATATTGCTGTTCGTCGGGTAACAAAACAAAGAAAAAAAATAAATTTCGAGTTCGAGATAATTTCAGAGAAAAATCATAACTTAGTTTGTGTTACCAACGATTCCTATAATCATTAAAAATTATCCATTTGACTCCAATTCAGATAGATAGTTCGAATTTAATCCAAGAACAAATTCTAACTTTTTGATTTAAAAACTTTAACTCAAGAATTAATCCTTGATAATACGAATTAGGAATTGGTATTTTGCAGAAAGTTTGAGTGTAGTAATCCTAACAACACTGCATCTAGAATTTTTGAAAAACAATTCGAAATCAAGGTCTTGCCAATATGATCCGTAAACAGAGAGGAAAGAATTGAAATTCTTGATTTTTCTCTTTTAATTCCTCATTTGTGGTAGTGTATATATATAACAGGATATTGTACAATCGCACAGCATTAGATTCGATACAAATTGCTTTGTGACAAAAATTGATATCGACAGATGGAATCACGGGTCGAGCAGAAACAAATAAAAAAAAATATACCTATCTGATTAATATATATACACGTATGTAGCTGTATATAATTTTTTTTTTATAAATTGCTGTATCATCAAATAATTCGTCTTATATATATATTTATATATATATCTGATTTTTATATATATATATATATATATATATATATATATATATATATATATATATATATATCTTGTTGTGTATATGTACATATTATATATATATATATATATATATATATATATATATATATATATATATATATATATATATATATATATATATATATAATTTATAAGTCTTTGTTATTAAACAAATATATTAGTAATATTAATAAAATTAATAATAAGAATGATAAAGAAAGTAAATAAGGTAATGATATTAATAATAAAAATGATTTTTAGTGATAATAATAATATATCATGATAATAAGTTATATTTTAATATTAATAATAATTATAATATAAATCAAATGTATTTAATCCCATATAAATATGATAATATTAATAACTCTAATATTAATACTAATATCACTATTTATGTAAGCAATAGTATTAATATGACAATTATACTTCTAACTTATATCATATATTATTAATTATGTGATACCTGTTAGTCATATAACATATTATATAATATCTTTTATTGAACCATTATAATATACAAATTATACATAGAAATCATATAGCTTCATTTTAAATTACACCTACATATTGTGTATCTTATTTTACATATTTAATTCCAAATGTTTAAATTATATTTTATAATTTAAATTATTATATATATACATATTTATTTACAAACAATTGTTCGTGAATCGTCGGGCATGGTCAAAGGGTATTTGATTACCTAAAAATATAGATTTCAAACTTTCTAGACTAAATACTAGGGTTTTTGCTTATCGTATCGGAAACATATAGAGTTTAAGGTTTAAATTTGGTCGGAAATTTCCGGGTCGTTACAGTACCCACCCGTTAAAGAAATTTCGTCCCCGAAATTTGATAGAGGTCGTCATAGATAACAATAGGAATGTTTTCATGACGAACATGAGGTAATAATGGAGTTTTATCAGTATTGAGAGATATAGATAAAATGATTCGATCATGTGAAGCGTATAAGTGAAGCTATCACAAAAGAGTGAAATGAGTAAATAAATATTTTCGTTTCAACCGATGACGTAATTACTATTGATTTCTGGAATTTAAGGGATTTAAAGAAAATCTTACGTAATAAGATTTGGATTCTTCGGCGATCAGGATCTTCTTTGATTTAATATGGCAATCTGTTTCGATTTCTCTGTCAGATATTTCACTATAAATCTACCCCTTCGTTTCCTTATTTTCCACAACTCACATCTTCTACTCTTTCTCCCTCTACTCATTCCTTAATATGCTCCATCCGATCCTGATTCTTGATATACTCTTAATCTTCACATCTGTCATCCTTCTCTTTCATCTACCACCAGAAGAATCTATTTACTTCTATTATACTCTTGGGTTAATTGTGTTTCTAATTCTCCCGTGTCTTTATATTGCTATATGCATTGATATACACGGTTTGTAATTTCTGAGTGGTTGTTGGGTTTTATATCTTCCCTTATACTTCGATGTTCCTGCTTCTGTCTTCTATAATCATTGTCATCCACAGTTAATGTTCTTCCCTATTTGCTGCGATTTTTACTACAATTTTTATTTCGGAGCTTCATTCTTTTTCTTTTCCTCCTTTTTAACTAAGCATCTCTTGTAATGGTCCGGAATTCACACTAACGGTTTCAGCAGGCACTGAATCATTTGAATTCTTTGAAAGCAGGTTCAGTCCTTGTATTTGTTCTTTGTTTCCTTCACGGTTAACTCAATCCATTTTTTAGTACCAAATTTTCTATCGAGCGTTCCTAACACTCCCTTCTTTATCATCAAACTTTTGGCCATTTAGGCCATCTAAAATTTTACTGTTTCCTCTGCATTTAATGTAGTCATATCTGAATCGTCGATTATCAATCCGAGGTGTTTTTGGGCGAATTGTGTTTTTAGATGATTAAATGCTGATGATAACATGGCGGAGTATGAAAGGTTCCCCGGTAACGATGAGGAAAACCAATCGTATATATCAAAGTTATAATAAGACTTTTTCGAATGAAAGGTCGAAGTTGTTCTGCTGAAGCTGTGACAAAATTGGCTACTTTGAAAAGGAATCGTAAGGTTGTTTTTGCTAATAAATACTAAAGAATTCATCGCGGTACGTGTTAAACTATGACTTTGGGTTCAAGAGTTTTTCATGTGTATAGATCTTTTCTTCTGTAGATGAAGTGCGGTCGGTTCAACTTCACGATTGAGGTATTTTCAAGAATCCTGATAGGTTTGTATGCGGATTGTAAATGTCTAGATACAAATGAGGTTTAGGATGAAATCAAGTGGCAAACTTGAAGAATTGTTTAGTTTCATATGTTATAATCAATATTTTAATTTATTTTAATTGTCCAAAGTTAGCAGTCCAATAGTCCAGTTGTCCACTTGTAACGACCCGGAAATTCCGACCAAATTTAAACCCTAATCTCTATATGTTTCCGACACGATAAGCAAAAACCCTAATGTTGAGTCTAGAAAGTCTGAAATCTATATCTGGATAATTAGTTACCCTTTGACCATGCCTGACGATTCATGAACAATTATGTGTAAATAGATATGTGTGTGTATATATAAATGTATGTATGTATATAACTTAAAACAATAATAATTATTATATGAATCATTATTATAACTAAATAATTAAAATAAAATACGTTGTAATGAAAACTATTATTTTATTATATGAATATTACTTATATATATATTGACATATTAAATTTAACTGTTTAATATATTTAGTTATGTAGTAAAAATGGTTATATAAAACTGTTCTTATATATTTAAAGTGTATATTGAATTAAAAATGATTTCGAGTCTAAATTGTAAACGTATGCAACACTCGGATGACGTTTCCTTGATTTTAATATAGACCTAATATATATCTATGAGGACTTAAATAAAAGTTGGCCCGTATATATTGATTAAGGAGATTATGGGCTCGATAAAAATATATTTTACCCTCTTTAGTTTAAATTTTAGTACTACGTATATATTATTTGGAGCTGAGAACTATAACATGTCAATCTTTCATAACTGGTTCTATAAAATTTATGACCAAAATGAATATATATTGTAATTTAAAATATGGGAATTTTTAATACTTTTACATGTCACTACTCGGCAACAGTGAACGAAATACCATTTGAAATTTGTGTCTAAGATATTTTTTTCACACATATGTTTATCTTGTACATGCCAGTTTGATATCTTCAATTATAATAAAATTAACTGTTTTTGTTTGTTAACTTTTGTAATTTAACTTCACATCCAATATTCTTATGCATGCTTTTAAGAAAGTGGAACCCAACATTTTTTTTTACTTGTCCTGTGTTTATTCGATATAAATATCTCGTTGATATAATTGAAACGTGGGAATTCATATGGTTAATATTTCTATGGATTACTATTATCTTTTTAACGCTTTCTCATATTATCATATTTCAACTTGATTTATATATGTGTGTATACATAGATACATAAATCCTCTACCAAACCACTTCTCTTCTCTAAAAACTCTTCGACACCCATCAACCCTAAAACCATCATAACCGTCCACCACCACCACTTCATCATCAGAGCATCATCATTATCCACTAACAACCAAACCGCCATGTTCTTCTCTTTTATCATCTCTCTTCAAATTTCACTATGAACCACCACTCTCCTCTCTCTTTCTTCTCTCCCTCTATTTGAAAACCATCTCCATCGTTGAACAACATCAAACCGTCACTCCACCATCACCTATCCCCGGAGAACCACCATGAATCTCTCACCACCAAAACCTTAATCAACGTCACCTTCTTTCTACCATAAATTACCACGACTACTAGTGAACCACCATTAATTTTCATTTTCTATATTGTATGTTTAGAAACTCTATCCAAGAACTAGGTCCCATAAACCCACACCAACTCGTCACCCTTATCTCCGAACACCACATGACTTTCATCATCAAACCCGTTATTGTTTACGGTTACGATTTGCGTTTACCTCACAACACCACCAATCCCCACCAACGATCACCATCCACATGATCCACCGTCGACCAAACCATTCTCAACACCTTGCAAATAGTTTCTAATTGCTTCCTCTTTTGCTTGTTCGATCACCATAATTCACCACCTCAAATCGTTTCTGTATATACTCGAGAACAAACCCACCCGAAATACCACCACCGTTTGCTTCCGTAACTGCTATCGTCTTCTGTCTTCTCTATATATCGAACACCAATACAAACCACCAACATTTGTTCTATCTTTTATTTCTTCGACCCTTGAAACAATTAACCTTCGATAATCATAATTATTTTTATTAAGCCACCAAGCACCACCCTTCCAGTATCCGCTGAGATAAATGTCCATACCTCAGACTTCGTTTATAGTACTACGAAAATGAAGAAATGATTGATATAGTTTTTTTTTTAAAAAGAGAGGAAAGGTGATAAAGACTTCTACTTGTTGGCAGACAACTCCAAAAAATTGAAACCCCACTTGGATTATAAGTTGAGATTGTGGCATATCTAGATTTATCAGTTTAAAATAAAATCAAAAGCACTTGTACGTTCACCCTTCTTTATTTACGGGATATAAGAATAGTTGTTGGGCTATTGAATTCAATTTGGGCCGAGGGTTTTAATATTGGTTGGGCCAAAAGAAAAAAAAAACGGACGGGATACAGATATATAAAGTTTAGCTATCGAGATAAATCACAAAAACGAGGCAGAGTAGATGGCATAGAGTGTTGTTTAGTTTCGAGAGGTCACGGGTTCGAGTTCCACAATGGTTTATTCTTTTTACAGCATAATTAGAAGGTAGTATTTTAGCATAATTATTATTATTATTATTAATATTAACAAAATTAACTAGATTATTATTATTATAAATATTAATATTATTATTAACAAAATATCACCAAAAATTATTATTATTATTAATATTATTATCATTAAGATTAAAATTATTATTTTCATTATTAAGAAAATCATTATTGATAAAATTATCATTTATAACAAAAACCATCATTTTCATTAGAAAATATCATTTTATTAAAAAAAAAAATTTTAGAACTTACTTAAGATAAAAAGAATAAATATTAATTATTTATTAACAAGATAGAAAATGAAAGTATAAAGTATAATACTAAAAAAAAAAATTATATATATAAACTTACTTGATGATATTATAGATTTTAATATATATACTTGATTTAGGTTCGTGAATTCGAGGCCAACCCTACACGTGTTCAATGATGTTATATGTATTTTTACTACAAAATACATTAGATGAGTATATAGATCCCTTTTAATCTCTAAATATTTTTGGGCTGAGAATACATGCGCTGTTTTTTATAAATGATTTACGTTATGGACACAAGTGATCAAAAATAAATTCTACGTTGAGTTGTACCACTGGCATACTTCCCTGTAGCTTGGTAACTATTATTTACAGCGGTATTGTAAACGCGAATCCTGTTGATAGATCTATCGGGCCTGACAACCCCAACCGGACTGGACGACCAGTATTCAACGGTTGCACAGTACTTCGTTTCGTGACTACACCTGGTACAGTGTAGTAAGATTTCATAATAAAGGGAATATGCGACGTGATTAAATGTTAAGTATGGTTACCAAGTGCTCAACCACTTAGAATATTTTTATTAAAATGTTTATATATGAAATCTTGTGTTCTATAGTTATAACGCTGCTAGCATCAAACCTATATATCTCACCAACTTTATGTTGACGTTTTAAAGTATGTTATTCTCAGGTACGAATTAAGTCTTCCGCTGTGCATTTGCTCATTTTAAGGACATTACTTGGAGTCGATCATCGCGATGGGACCAACTGTTGATGACTCCGTCCCGGAGGATTAGTTGCGGATGTTTCAGTTGGTATCAGAGCGTTGGTCTTAGCGAATCAGGTCTCGCATTAGTGTGTCTAACTGGTAGTTGTTAGGATGCATTAGTGAGTCTGGACTTTGACCGTGTCTGCCTGTCAAAAGTTTTGCTTATCATATCTAGTCGGAAATCATCTGCTTATCATCCTTAGGAAATTGCCTGCCTATCATTCTCAAGTTTAGACACGTCTTACTGCATTTAGTGCATCGATAGTGTATAGACAAAAATTCATATCTTAGCACATCTGTAGACTTGCCGAACACATGCCTTAGGTTTCTCTGTAGACTACGAAATCTTTAGATATTCTATATAGTTAGAATATCATCCGACATCCGAAAATCATTTCACAATGAAAATCCTTTCCATCCATCCAATTACCTGTTGGCGATGAACCTGAAGCACTTACCGGCGAACCTGTTCTAGAGACAATTTTCTCCCTTATCTCTAGAGTATCTCGTCACGACTATATATTATCCCATATCTTGAATCTTATTTATTCGCTCACCTCAACCGTCAATCATCCTGTAGTACTAGAAGAAGTTAACAAACTACGCGCTTGTGTGACGACTTTGGAGAAACTGGTGCGAAGGTTACGAACACCAGCAGCAGCACCAGCAGCATAACCAGTACCCCGATTAACATCAACATCGCAATCATCAGTACCAGCACCATCAACAGCCTCATCATCATCAACGTCAATGGTATCCTTATCACCCTCAAACCACAACCACGTCGTAAAATCTCAACGTCATAAATTACACCTCGAGTATAATCACCGTTCTACATGTCGCTCTATCCACTTTATTTTCGTTCTACATATCATTCTACATCGGTTATCTTCGATTTACGTACCATTCTACGTCACTACTTTCGTTCAATATGACGACTAAGTAATCTTTAATGCTTTAGAGATTATGTAATCTAGTATTAAAAATAAACCTGATGAGTTTAATATTTTATTGACTCATTAAATCTATAATTACATCTGAAGAAAATATATATGCAAGTATATTTTCATAAGGATTGTAATTAAAAATCCTTTCGTACAAACTGTTAATGATGAAAATATTTTAACGGGTGGGTAGTACCCGAGGAATATTTAGAATTCACATTAATAAGTTACACTGTACATTCTTCGAATCTGATTCAACGATCATTTACTATTCTACTTACAACTATCGATATACGTATCCGTTCATCACAGAATAACCATTTCCATTCAAATTTCATATTTGGATTTTTACCTATCCGAATTCAACAAGTGGCATAACGAAGAAAACATTGGACAAAAATAAAAAGTGTTAGAAACAAAAGAATTAATTAATTGGAATTGTGATAGGATTTCACGCTAACTGTTCCGGCTAACTGTTCCCAGCTAACTGATTAACATTTAATTTATCGCAATTTACATTCTCGCAATTTTATTTATCGTCATTTAATTTATGTTATTTACTTTTACGCACTTTAAATAACGGGACACGTATGCAAGGTTTCGACTTATCATATCGACCCATCTATATATATATTTCGGAACAACCGTAGACACTCTATATGTGAAGGTGGGAGTTGGCTATACAGGGTCGGAGTTGATTCCAAAATATATATATACTTTGAGTTGTGATCGACACCGAGACCGGTACACGGGTCACGATACGTATTATTTAATTCGAATATTATATATTAAATTATATATGAATCATTGAACCATCAGACTATTGGACTGCTAACTTTGGACAATTAAAATGAATTAAATTAAAATATTGATTATAACATATGAAACTAAATAATTCTTCAAGCTTGCCACTTGATTCCATCTTAAACCTCATTTGTATCTCGACAGTTACAATTACATTCAAATCTTTTCATGATTCTTGAAAACACTTCGATTGAGAAGTTGAACCAGCCGCACCTCGTTTACGGAAGAAAGATTTATGCAAATAGTTATACACCTGAAAACTCTCGAAAACTGAGTCAACATTTAACACGTAGCAGTGATAATTCCTTTGGTGTTATTATTACCCAAAATAACTTTGTAATCCCTTTCCAAATTAGCCAATTTTATCACAGCTTCAACAAGTTAACCTCGACTTCTCAGAAAGGTTAGTCTCGATATATACGTTATTCTTGTGCAGTCGCTATCGGAAAACCTTTTATATTCCACCATACTACCATAAGCGTTTAATCATCTAAAAACACAATTCGCTCGAAAACACCTCAGATTGATAATCGACGATTCAGTTATGGCTGCATTAAATGCAGAGGAAACAGTAAATTCATAGATAGCCTAAATAGCCAAAAGTTTGATGATAAAGAAGGGAGTGTTAGGAACGCTCGATAGAAAATTTGGTACTGAAAAATGGTTTGAGCTAACCGTGAAGGAAACAAAGAACAAATATAAGGACTGAACCTGTCTTCAAAGAATCCAAACGATTCAGTGCCTCCTGAAACCGTTAGTAAGAACCCTACTCGTTATTCTAAACCTTTCCAGATGATATTCTTCATCATCATCAAATCTTAGATACTATAAGATATCTTCATATCTTCCGTTAACATATCCTTCATATTTCTGGAGATATTTTCATAACTATCCTTATCTGAGATCATTTATCTCTCCGTGACATCTGCGTTACAACATAAAAGAATCTGTGTTAGTTTCTAAATTCTAAAACCTTCGAGTTAAAAATAGGAATGTTCTGAAGCAGTGTTGGGAACTGATGCATGAATTATTATAATATAATGAAACTTGATCAACTTCATTATATTACAGTAAGTCATGTTAAGTTTCTAATGGAATGTGATGATTCACAGTACCATCATCATGTGCCATGTTACACGGCTCTTACATTCTATCCAATCTCCAAACACATCAGGAACATATTACTTTGATAGCTCTATCTTTCCAGAATATCCTGGTAATTTGACAATTCGAAGCCATTCCATTACCATTTCTTTCTATGAACATTAGCTATATTTATTCCAAATTTCATACCTACGAATTCTGGACCATTACTCGCTTGACTCGAGGACGGGAAGATATCAAACCCAACAACCACCCAGAAACTACAAACCGTGTATATCAATACGTATTGCAACGTAAAGACACGGGAGAATTAAAAACAATATAATTCCAAGGAAATCATAAAGGTGAATAGATTTTTCTGGCGGCAGATGAAAAAGAAGAATAAAGGATATGAAAGTTAGAAGTATAATAAGAATCAGGATTGGATGGAGCATATCGGCGAATATTTTAAAGTAGGAATTAAGGAGAAAAAAATAGGATATGGAAATAAGGAAACGAAGGGGGTAGATTTATAGTGAAATATCCGACAAAGAAATCAAAACAGACTTGCCACATTAAATCAAAGGAGATCTTGTTTCCCTAAATCGTCGAAGAACCAAATCTTATTACCTAAGATTTTCTTTAAATCCCTTAAATCCCGGAAATCAATCATAACCACGTCATCGGTTAGAACGAATCCATATTTACTCATTTCACTCTTTTATTATAACTTCATTCGTGCGCTTCATAGGATCGAATCGTTTTATCCATATCTTCCAATAATGATAAAACTTCATTATTACCTCATATTCGTCATGAAAACATTCCTATTGTTATTTATGACAACCTCTATCAAATTTCGGGGACGAAATTTCTTTAACGGGTGGGTACTGTAACGACCCGGAAATTCCGACCAAATTTAAACCCTAATCTCTATATGTTTCCGACACGATAAGCAAAAACCCTAATGTTGAGTCTAGAAAGTCTGAAATCTATATCTGGATAATTAGTTACCCTTTGACCATGCCTGACGATTCATGAACAATTATGTGTAAATAGATATGTGTGTGTATATATAAATGTATGTATGTATATAACTTAAAACAATAATAATTATTATATGAATCATTATTATAACTAAATAATTAAAATAAAATACGTTGTAATGAAAACTATTATTTTATTATATGAATATTACTTATATATATATTGACATATTAAATTTAACTGTTTAATATATTTAGTTATGTAGTAAAAATGGTTATATAAAACTGTTCTTATATATTTAAAGTGTATATTGAATTAAAAATGATTTCGAGTCTAAATTGTAAACGTATGCAACACTCGGATGACGTTTCCTTGATTTTAATATAGACCTAATATATATCTATGAGGACTTAAATAAAAGTTGGCCCGTATATATTGATTAAGGAGATTATGGGCTCGATAAAAATATATTTTACCCTCTTTAGTTTAAATTTTAGTACTACGTATATATTATTTGGAGCTGAGAACTATAACATGTCAATCTTTCATAACTGGTTCTATAAAATTTATGACCAAAATGAATATATATTGTAATTTAAAATATGGGAATTTTTAATACTTTTACATGTCACTACTCGGCAACAGTGAACGAAATACCATTTGAAATTTGTGTCTAAGATATTTTTTTCACACATATGTTTATCTTGTACATGGCAGTTTGATATCTTCAATTATAATAAAATTAACTGTTTTTGTTTGTTAACTTTTGTAATTTAACTTCACATCCAATATTCTTATGCATGCTTTTAAGAAAGTGGAACCCAACATTTTTTTTTACTTGTCCTGTGTTTATTCGATATAAATATCTCGTTGATATAATTGAAACGTGGGAATTCATATGGTTAATATTTCTATGGATTACTATTATCTTTTTAACGCTTTCTCATATTATCATATTTCAACTTGATTTATATATGTGTGTATACATAGATACATGAATCCTCTACCAAACCACTTCTCTTCTCTAAAAACTCTTCGACACCCATCAACCCTAAAACCATCATAACCGTCCACCACCACCACTTCATCATCAGAGCATCATCATTATCCACTAACAACCAAACCGCCATGTTCTTCTCTTTCATCATCTCTCTTCAAATTTCACTATGAACCACCACTCTCCTCTCTCTTTCTTCTCTCCCTCTATTTGAAAACCATCTCCATCGTTGAACAACATCAAACCGTCACTCCACCATCACCTATCCCCGGAGAACCACCATGAATCTCTCACCACCAAAACCTTAATCAACGTCACCTTCTTTCTACCATAAATTACCACGACTACTAGTGAACCACCATTAATTTTCATTTTCTATATTGTATGTTTAGAAACTCTATCCAAGAACTAGGTCCCATAAACCCACACCAACTCGTCACCCTTATCTCCGAACACCACATGACTTTCATCATCAAACCCATTATTGTTTACGGTTACGATTTGCGTTTACCTCACAACACCACCAATCCCCACCAACGATCACCATCCACATGATCCACCGTCGACCAAACCATTCTCAACACCTTGCAAATAGTTTCTAATTGCTTCCTCTTTTGCTTGTTCGATCACCATAATTCACCACCTCAAATCGTTTCTGTATATACTCGAGAACAAACCCACCCGAAATACCACCACCGTTTGCTTCCGTAACTGCTATCGTCTTCTGTCTTCTCTATATATCGAACACCAATACAAACCACCAACATTTGTTCTATCTTTTATTTCTTCGACCCTTGAAACAATTAACCTTCGATAATCATAATTATTTTTATTAAGCCACCAAGCACCACCCTTCCAGTATCCGCTGAGATAAATGTCCATACCTCAGACTTCGTTTATAGTACTACGAAAATGAAGAAATGATTGATATAGTTTTTTTTTTAAAAAGAGAGGAAAGGTGATAAAGACTTCTACTTGTTGGCAGACAACTCCAAAAAATTGAAACCCCACTTGGATTATAAGTTGAGATTGTGGCATATCTAGATTTATCAGTTTAAAATAAAATCAAAAGCACTTGTACGTTCACCCTTCTTTATTTACGGGATATAAGAATAGTTGTTGGGCTATTGAATTCAATTTGGGCCGAGGGTTTTAATATTGGTTGGGCCAAAAGAAAAAAAAAACGGACGGGATACAGATATATAAAGTTTAGCTATCGAGATAAATCACAAAAACGAGGCAGAGTAGATGGCATAGAGTGTTGTTTAGTTTCGAGAGGTCACGGGTTCGAGTTCCACAATGGTTTATTCTTTTTACAGCATAATTAGAAGGTAGTATTTTAGCATAATTATTATTATTATTATTAATATTAACAAAATTAACTAGATTATTATTATTATAAATATTAATATTATTATTAACAAAATATCACCAAAAATTATTATTATTATTAATATTATTATCATTAAGATTAAAATTATTATTTTCATTATTAAGAAAATCATTATTGATAAAATTATCATTTATAACAAAAACCATCATTTTCATTAGAAAATATCATTTTATTAAAAAAAAAAATTTTAGAACTTACTTAAGATAAAAAGAATAAATATTAATTATTTATTAACAAGATAGAAAATGAAAGTATAAAGTATAATACTAAAAAAAAAAATTATATATATAAACTTACTTGATGATATTATAGATTTTAATATATATACTTGATTTAGGTTCGTGAATTCGAGGCCAACCCTACACGTGTTCAATGATGTTATATGTATTTTTACTACAAAATACATTAGATGAGTATATAGATCCCTTTTAATCTCTAAATATTTTTGGGCTGAGAATACATGCGCTGTTTTTTATAAATGATTTACGTTATGGACACAAGTGATCAAAAATAAATTCTACGTTGAGTTGTACCACTGGCATACTTCCCTGTAGCTTGGTAACTATTATTTACAGCGGTATTGTAAACGCGAATCCTGTTGATAGATCTATCGGGCCTGACAACCCCAACCGGACTGGACGACCAGTATTCAACGGTTGCACAGTACTTCGTTTCGTGACTACACCTGGTACAGTGTAGTAAGATTTCATAATAAAGGGAATATGCGACGTGATTAAATGTTAAGTATGGTTACCAAGTGCTCAACCACTTAGAATATTTTTATTAAAATGTTTATATATGAAATCTTGTGTTCTATAGTTATAACGCTGCTAGCATCAAACCTATATATCTCACCAACTTTATGTTGACGTTTTAAAGTATGTTATTCTCAGGTACGAATTAAGTCTTCCGCTGTGCATTTGCTCATTTTAAGGACATTACTTGGAGTCGATCATCGCGATGGGACCAACTGTTGATGACTCCGTCCGGGAGGATTAGTCGCGGATGTTTCACCACTAGTCCAATATATTCATATATAATTTAATATATAATATTCGAATTAATTAATACGTATCGTGACCCGTGTACCGGTCTCAGTATTGATCACAACTCAAACCATATATATATTTTGAAATCAACCTCAACCCTGTATAGCCAACTCCAACATTCACATATAGAGTGTCTATGGTTGTTCCGAAATACATATATAGATGGGTCGATATGATAGGTCGAAACCTTGTATACGTGTCCCGTTATTTAAAGTGCGTAAAATAAATAACATAACTTAAATGACAATAAATTAAATTGCGATAAAATGTAATACGGAATTAACAGTTAGCTGGGAACAGTTAACTAGGAACAGTTAGCGTGGATTCCTAACAGAATTTCTCATAATTAATTTGTTTGTTTCTAACACTTTTTATTTTGTCCAATGTTTTCTTCATTATGCCACTTGTTGGATTCTGATAGATAAAAATCCAAATATGAAATTTAATAAAAATGGTTATTCGGTGGTGAACAGATACGAATATCGGTGGTTGTAAGTAGAATAGCAAATGACCGTTGAATCAGATTCGAAGAATATACACTGTAACTTATTAATGTGAGATCTAAATATTCCTCGGGTACTACCTACCCGTCAAAATATTTTCATCATTAACAGTTTGTACGAAAGAATTTTTAATTACAATCTTTATGAAAATATACTTGTATATATATTTTCTTCAGATGTAATCATGGATCTAATGAGTCAATAAGATATTAAATTTTTTTTTTTGATTTATCGTTAATACTTGATTACATGATCTCTAAAACATTAAAGATTACATAATTACCATGAAGAACGAAGATAAATGAGATAGAACGATAAGTAAAGCGAAGATAATCGAAGATCATTCTCGAAGTACAGATAGTGATATCGAGGTGTGTGATGTTGATATCCGAGGTACAAATTGTGATGTTGAGGTTTACGACGCGGTTGTGGTTGAGGGTGATAAGGATACTGTCGGCGTTGATGATGGTGGTACGGATTATGCTGATGGTGCTACTGCTGCTGTTTGTAACCTTCGCACCATGTTCTCCAAAGCCGTCACGCGAGCGCGAAGTTCGTTAACTTCTGTTAGTACACCGGGTTGATTGGCGGTCGGAGCGAGCGAATGAACAAGATTCTAAATATTATATAATCGTGACGAGATACTCTAGAAATGAACGAGAAAATGGTGTTTCGAACAGGTTTGCCAGTAAGTGCTTCAGGTTCATCACAAAGAGGGCAATTTGGTGAATAGAAAGGATCTTTGATGTGAAATGATTTTCAGATAAAGGATGATATTATAACTATATAGAATATCTATATATATATAATCCTAAAGGTTTCGTAGACTATAGAGGAATTTATGGTATATGTCAGGCAAGTCTACGGATGCACTAAGATATGGATTATCAGATACGCTAAGATATGAATTTGGTCTATACACTATCAATGCAGTAAGTGCAGTAAGACGTGTCTAGACTTAAGAATAATAAGCAGGTAATTTCCTAAGGATAATAAGCAGATGATTTCCGACTAGAAATGATAAGCAAAACTTTTTGACAGGTAGACACGGTCAAAGTCCAGACTCACTAATGTATCCTAATAACTACCAGTTAGACACACTAATGCAAGGCCTGGTTCGCTAAGACCAACGCTCTGATACCACCTGTAAAGACCCGTCCTTATCCACCTGGACGAAATCTTCAACATTTGGTCCCATTGCGATGATCGACTCCAAGTAGTATCCTTAGTATGAGCTAATGCACATCGGAAGACTTAATTCGTACCTGAAAATAACATGCTTTAAAATGTCAACATAAAGTTGGTGAGATATATAGGTTTGATGCTAGCAGCGTTATAACTATGGACCACAAGATTTCATATACATACATAATACACTCGCAAGTGTATGGAAAAGTCGTTGAGCACTTGGTAACCATACTTAACATTTAAATCACAGCAGCATATTCTTAAATAAACCCTACACCGTACCAAGTGTAGTAACGAAACGAAGTACTGTGCAACCGTTTAAAACTGGTCGTCCAGCCCGGTTGGGGTTGTCAGGCCCGATAGATCTATCAACAGGATTCGCGTTTACGCTTCTCACGTAAATATTAGCTACCAAGTATAAAGAAATATGCCATGGTACAACTCAACGTAGAATTTATTTTTGATCACTTGTGTCCATAACGTAAATCATTTATAAAAACAGCGCATGTATTCTCAGCCCAAAAATATTTAGAGTTTAAAAGGGACTATATACTCACCTAATGTATTTTGTAGTAAAAATACATATAACATCATCGATCAAGTATAAGGTTGGCCTCGGATACACGAACCTATATTAATTATATGTATTAAAATATGTTATCATATCCGAACAAGTTTATATATATTATTTCAATTGTTATATATATATTTCTATATATATATATATATATATATATATATATATATATATATATATATATATATATATATATATATATAAGTATTTATTTGATTAAATAATATTACTAATAATAATGAATAAAGAATTGTGTTATAGTAAAAATATTGGTAATGATTTCCCTTAAATTAATAATTTGTAATATTCTTAAAAATAATAATAATGATACTAAAGATAATATTGATAAAATAAATGCTAATTTTGTTTAAAAATGTTAATTTTAATAAAAGATATTTTTTTTTAAATCGATAATAATTATAATGATAATTTGTAAAAATATTGATAATGGTACTAGTATTGTGGTTTTAATTATAATGATACAACTAATATTAACCTTGATGATGTTATTAATAATAATTCTAATAATGGTAATAATAACTAATGATAATACTAATAATAACAATAAAGATAATAATTTTAATTATATTTAAGGTATTAATATTTGTTAACATAATATTAGCAATAATGATAATTTTAGTAATAATAATAAGAGATAATAATAATAAACATTGTTATACCTCAAAATAATAGGTTTTTAAAAAAAACACCCCTGCTGGGTATTGAACCCGAGACCTTTAGGACAACCAATGCACCCCTAAACCATCCAGCCAGGATCACTTATCTGATTTTTATCAATTTTATTTGTTTATAACCCAGATACACTTATTATCTTCTTCTTCCTTGAAATCAACGAGCTATAATCCCTTCCAACTCATTCGAAATTACCAAGTTGAATTTAAGACTTAATATCCATCGTGTAAACACCTATATGTGATTAATTGGTTTGAAAAGAAAAGAAAAAAAATATTTATATAAAAGAACCCATATTGCTGTTCGTCGGGTAACAAAACAAAGAAAAAAAATAAATTTCGAGTTCGAGATAATTTCAGAGAAAAATCATAACTTAGTTTGTGTTACCAACGATTCCTATAATCATTAAAAATTATCCATTTGACTCCAATTCAGATAGATAGTTCGAATTTAATCCAAGAACAAATTCTAACTTTTTGATTTAAAAACTTTAACTCAAGAATTAATCCTTGATAATACGAATTAGGAATTGGTATTTTGCAGAAAGTTTGAGTGTAGTAATCCTAACAACACTGCATCTAGAATTTTTGAAAAACAATTCGAAATCAAGGTCTTGCCAATATGATCCGTAAACAGAGAGGAAAGAATTGAAATTCTTGATTTTTCTCTTTTAATTCCTCATTTGTGGTAGTGTATATATATAACAGGATATTGTACAATCGCACAGCATTAGATTCGATACAAATAGCTTTGTGACAAAAATTGATATCGACAGATGGAATCACGGGTCGAGCAGAAACAAATAAAAAAAATATACCTATCTGATTAATATATATACACGTATGTAGCTGTATATAATTTTTTTTTTATAAATTGCTGTATCATCAAATAATTCGTCTTATATATATATTTATATATATATATCTGATTTTTATATATATATATATATATATCTTGTTGTGTATATGTACATATTTATATATATATATATATATATATATATATATATAATTTATAAGTCTTTGTTATTAAACAAATATATTAGTAATATTAATAAAATTAATAATAAGAATGATAAAGAAAGTAAATAAGGTAATGATATTAATAATAAAAATGATTTTTAGTGATAATAATAATATATCATGATAATAAGTTATATTTTAATATTAATAATAATTATAATATAAATCAAATGTATTTAATCCCATATAAATATGATAATATTAATAACTCTAATATTAATACTAATATCACTATTTATGTAAGCAATAGTATTAATATGACAATTATACTTCTAACTTATATCATATATTATTAATTACGTGATACCTGTTAGTCATATAACATATTATATAATATCTTTTATTGAACCATTATAATATACAAATTATACATAGAAATCATATAGCTTCATTTTAAATTACACCTACATATTGTGTATCTTATTTTACATATTTAATTCCAAATGTTTAAATTATATTTTATAATTTAAATTATTATATATATACATATTTATTTACAAACAATTGTTCGTGAATCGTCGGGCATGGTCAAAGGGTATTTGATTACCTAAAAATATAGATTTCAAACTTTCTAGACTCAATACTAGGGTTTTTGCTTATCGTATCGGAAACATATAGAGTTTAAGGTTTAAATTTGGTCGGAAATTTTCGGGTCGTTACATCTGTTAATTTGACAAATCAAGATCGTGTCTTTACAATTTCCTTCATAGAATATTAACTATGTTTATTCCGAAATTCATATCTACGAATTCTGGACCATTATTCGCTTGACTTAAAGTCGGGAAGAGAAAACAAAAGCATGAAGCTTCAAAATATAAAAGGGAGTATAAATCACAGTAAATTGGAGAGAGTATTAACTGTGGATGTCAATGATTACAGAAATACAGAAGCAGAGACATCGAAATATAAGGAAAGATATAAAGCCCAGCGACAACCCAGAAATTATAAACCATATATATCGATGCATATAGCAACAGAAAGATAAGGAAGAACTAAAAACACTATAAAACCAAGAGTATAGTAGAAATGAATAGATTCTTCAGCAGCAGATGAAAAAGAAGAATGACAGATATAAAGTTAGGAGTATGTCAAGAATCAGAACTGGATAGAGCATGTTGACGAATGCTTTAAAGTATGAATTGAGGAAAGAAGAATAGAAGGTGTGAGCTATGGAAATGAGGAAAAGAAGGAAGTGGATTTATAGCAAAAAATCCGACAGAGTAATCGAGACAGATTACCGCATTTAACCAAAAAAGATCCTATCTCCTTAACTACCAAAGAATCAAATCTTATTACGAAGATTTTCTCTAAATCCCTTGAATTCCGGAAATCAACTGTGACTACGTCACCGGTTAAGACAAACCTTCATTTACTCATTTCACTCTTTTGTGATAACTTCACTCATACACTTCGCATAAACAATTTGTTTTATCCATATTACTCAATGATGATAAAACTCTAATTTTCAATTCGTATGAGTCATGAAAACATACTTATTGTCATCCATGACCATCCCAACCAAATTTCGGGACGAAATTTCTTTTATCGGGTAGGTACTGTGACAACTCAGAAATTTTTGACCAAATTTAAACTTTATCTTTAAATGATTTAATGTTTCCGACAAGATAAGCAAAGTGTGTAATGTTGAAATCTCAAAACTTTTGAACTATGTTCATGTATTCATTTACCCTTTGACTGTTCTCGACGATTCACGAACAATATATATATAACTTGATGTGCATATATATATATATATATATATATATATATATATATATATATATATATATATATATATATATATATATATATATATATATATATATATATATATATATATATATATATATGAATGCTAATTGAAAACATTAACAAAGTATTTCGTGTATGATATCGAACATTAAACTTATTGGTTTTCATATTTATTAGATATATTAAACTATCCAAAGTTAAAAGATAATATCAAATGATTGAATTATCAGATACATTGTGATATGATTACGGGTCTCTGTTACGAGGTCCACGTTGATTTGAGAAAATCTTTCCATTTTAACAATATTCGGAAAATGGTAAAGTGAATTACAAGTAAGAACAAATATGTCAATTAACGATAACTTGACAAAGGTTAGTAGAGATTCCTACTTAACTTTTAATGCAATGATTGCCTCGTGTCTTTGATAAGATAATTATTTAGTTTTCATATTATCGAAAACGTTTATGATATAGATAAAACCTTTTAAAGAATGAAGTTGAATATATACAATAAGTCGGAATGTAAATTGTTAGAACTATATATATAAATAACTTGCATCGTGTATTTAAAATGTGTTTATGAATATTGAATATATATTATTTCAAAATTAGTTAAATAAACGATAGTAACATCTGGTTATTTGATTCGATTGATTTTTAGAACGTTTGAGAAGTTAAAATAAACGTTGGCGCATAAATGAATTATATCAAATTAAGTTCTAGAGCATAAACGTTAGGTGATATAATAATATCTATTATTTAAACGTTTTAAATTATATATATTGAACGTTGAAATATAATTATTTTTGAAAAACTAAAATATAATATTATTAAATAAATATTTCAATCCTATATAATATGTACAAAATTATATTTTTCTTTGAGAATATATATATATATATATATATATATATATATATATATATATATATATATATATATATATATATATATATATATATATATATATATATATATATTTGTAAAGTGATTGAATATAATATTAACATAGATATAAAACGTTCTGAATTAAATATACTTTGATAAATAACAAGACGTTGATTCATAGAAGCAAATGACCAAAATACTCAAATGAATAAGTTACATTTCAATTAGTATAATTATTGGTGAAATAAGTCTAGTTATTGATAAAGGTACGTGTCGCGAAACGTAAAGTACAAGTTTTCTAAGCGTACGAAAGGACGTTCGAAAAACCGGAACCGGTACGTAAGTCGAGCGTCAACGTACAATTCATCGGTGCTAAAATTACAAATCAACTATGCACGAGAATATAATATAATATTTAATTAATTCTAAAGATAAAATATATTAAATATTAAATAATATATATAATTATTATATTAAACCATGTGAGTGTCGGCAGCTATGTTACAAAAAAATGAACTGTATTTTCAATCCATGCGATCGCATGGCCACACAGGCTAATTCCCATGCGATCGCATGGGTAGTAGGTGGCAGCCACATCTCTATAAATGTCGAACGTTTTCAGTTGGAGATTTCATTTCAGCAAAACGCTCCGTATATATTTATTTATTTTTAGATTATTATTATTATTACTATTATTCTTATTATTATTATTATTATTATTATTATTATTATTATTATTATTATTATTATTATTATTATTATTATTATTATTATTAATCATGTTATGATTATTAATAATATTAGTATTATTAGTATTAGTATTACATAAAATACTACGACGGGGTTATGAGCGAGTTATTTCAAAACGAGTTTTACGAGCGGGACGGAGCTAAGGAAATTATGGGTTATGGCTATGGAGGTTATGGGTATGATTCGGGGGTATGCTTGTGAGGTCAATCTAGTGTTTATCATCTCCGTCGCGTCTACGTACTTTCCTACAATATTGAATCACAATATTGATACGTGAGCATTCACATCTTATCTTTTATATATTAATAGTGTATCCATGTCTAATGCTCGAGTATATATGTTTATGCATGCTTGTATGCTTTAATTTTGTCGTTAGATAGTTTATGATGAATCACGAATTTGATACATATGCTACTGATATAAAGTATATGATATGCATGTTTTTGGAAAGCTGGCGAAAAATTATTAACTTTTCATTTAGAAAATCGCGTGATTTCGATGAACGGATTAAAAGATATGGCCAACTGAATTATGGTTAACATTAATTGAAATTGTGTTTAAAACTGTAAATTAATATTTAAAACAACTTGTCTATGAGATTGATAAATTGGATTTTCAAATATTACTAATCGAGTAAATGAATTTCTATATAAAGCACGTCTCGTTTTGTTGAACAATTGTCAAAGTTGACTGTCTTATCATGTTTTAAAGCTCTATAAACACTATAATCTGATTTTACAAGTTTTGGAAAGCTATGTGAAATAATAAAATATTTTTGATTGCCATGATAATTCAAATATAATATAGCTCCTGAAATAAATAATATTTTGAGTTGATAAACTATAAATTCGTTCAATTATCAAGACTTATACTATGATAATAAACATGTATAGATTTAAAGATCATATTGGGTCAGATTGACTTTTGAGATGACTTTTGTTAACTTTTGCATGTTGGTCTCGAGCATTAGGATTGTGATACACTATGACACGACCTAGCTTGTTAGACATTTATTGACCAACATATGTTCTCTAGGTTGAGATCTATGGTTACTTTGCATTCCGAGTTTCGGTCACATTTCGGTGAATGACCTTATGTGCTGCTAAGGTGAGTTTCATTACCCCCTTTTTAAATGCTTTTGCAATCTATATTTTTGGGCTGAGAATACATGCACTTTATTTTAAACGCAATGGACACAAGTACATACTAAATTCTACACTGAGTTTGAACCGAAAATCCCTTAGCTGTGGTAACTAGTAACTGCCAGTTATAAGAACTGGTGGGCGCGAGTAGTTGTATATGGATCCATAGGGCTTGACATCCCCGTCCGAGCTAGAGCGCTAGCCTTTTAACGGACGTATGCTATTTGAGACGCGTACACGTTGGTTTGCGTGTATTATTAAGATGATTATACAAAGGGTACAAATTATATATACGTTAAGTTTAGTTACCAGGGTGCTCAATTTCATAGAATATTTTGATAAACGTTTCTGGATGAAACAACTGAAATCTTGTGATCCACCTTTATATACAGAATATTTGCAACATTAAAACTATGAACTCACCAACCTTTGTGTTAACACTTTAAAGCATGTTTATTCTCAGGTTTCTAGAAGTCTTCCGCTGTTTGCTTATACGTTATACAAGATATGTGCATGGAGTCATACATGCTTTATTCGAGAAAACTTTGCATTCACAAAATCATCACCATGTATCTTATTTTGACTGCATTGTCAACTGATGTATTATGGTAAACTATTATATACGGTAATTGTCTATACGTAGAAATCATCAGACGTCGAAAACCTTGGATTTATATATTCATTTATGGTGTGCCTTTTCAAAAGAATGCAATGTTTACAAAACGTATCATATAGAGGTCAAAACCTCACTATGAAATCAATGAATGATGTATTCGTCTAAGTGGATTTGGACGGGTCATCACAGTAATTCACATTCACTAGGTGTGAAAATTACAAGTGTGTAGGGTGATTACAAGGTTGAGAGGGATTAGGGAGAAGTGTGTTTAACAAGTGAAGGAAAAGCTTGGTGTTTAAGCTAGATAAATGTTATTTATGCTAGCTCATAACAACAATAAATCTCATCTATTCTTAGACCTAACATTACCTGTCGCAAATCGATGGCTCTTCAACTAGTTCTATTCTATTACTAATAATGACAGAAAGTGGTATAGTCGTTTAGGCCCTTAAGGTGCCGTTTTGTCAAAAATTGTAGGTAGCACCCATGTGAAAAAATTAGGTCTTGGCCCAAAAGCTACTCACTCGTTAAAATCAAGAGGATACACAATAGATGGGTAAACTTTTATGACACAACTTAAGACAATAGTTTATTTCTTATGACACAATTTTGTTTCAAGTAAAAGCCTTTAGTTTTTCCCTCCTTGTTGCAGAGACCCAGCTTGGAACAGTTGACATCTCAACTCAACCACTTGAAGGTTGGGAGCGATGATATAAATATAATGGTATTAAGAGATCAGTACATTATCAAAAGAACCGAGTTCTATGACATATACAGAGCGTATTTCCAACACGGGGATAAAGAAAATATTGTCTCTATAGAAGAGAGGAATAAAAGTGAACGTCCCAAGAGACATACCACTTTCTTTGTAAAACGCCTACGCCCTGAACACGAAAAATTAGAAATGCAATTATGCTTGTGCCCTATAGACGACAAATTCGGAGAAGAAGTATTCCGTACAGACATTGAAATGCTTGCAACTTGTAAACATCGCAATATCGTCACTCTAGCTACTTGGATTTTGTGATGATCAACATAAAATTCTTATCATTGAGGAAGCTTCTAAAGGATACCTGTCTAACTATTTGACAAACTACAAAAACAGATCTATTCTTACTTGGGAAAAGCGTTTGAAAATATGTCTTGATATTGCAAATGGATTGAAATACCTACATCATGAGATGTAAGACCAACAAGTTGTGATAAACGGCCGTATCTCTACAGACTCAATTGCCTTAGATGACAATTTTAGGGCAAATATTGTTGATTTTGGGCTATCAATCTTCCTTCCTCCAAATCAAGATGATTATTCCCACGGTGTATCTAGGGTCCCTGCAAATCAAAATCACCTTGATCCGGATTATAGTGTGATTTCTAGGTTTAAAAGAGAATCTGATGTATATAGTTTCGGAGTAGTATTGTTTGAAATTTTATGTGGGCGGGTAGCAGCAGACGATTATATGTTTGGCGATTATATGTTTGGGAAGGAGAGTACAAATGGGCTGGCAAATGTGGCATGCCGATGTGTCCGTGAGGGAAGAGTTATGGAAATGGTAGATATAATAATTAGGAAAGAATGTGATGACAACAATGAGTCTATAGACACATTTGTGAAAATTGCATATTGGTGTTTGGCTGAAATTCAAGACCAACGTCCAACAATGAAAGTCGTCGTTGATGAGCTTGAGAAATCATTATCGTTTCACGTAAGTCAAGAATATCTATTTTTATCTCTAATCGATTCTATTTCATTATCATTTTAAGAAATGTTAATTTCTTGTTAATGTGATTTTGATATGCGTAAAGTGGTGAATCTTACGTATTAGTTGTATATTATACGCCTTCCTTTAGCTTAAAAACGTAATTTTAAGTAATCGTGTTAAACCTGTAACATACGGTTAATCTTCTCAAATGATAACAAATTATTTTTCTAGTAAAAAACATTATTTGAATGAACAGTTCAACTTGAAGAGGTTTTAAACCCCAATAATAAATACTACTTTCCTCCCATAACAAGTGTTAACTTACTTTTTGCACGTACACAGTTTTAGAAAATTCACTAACTTGATTATTCATCAATCAGAAATCGTTCTCTCCGAAATAACCTCTCTTCTGATTAGTTGAAATACAAAGTGAACACTTGAAATGGAACATTCTAAAACGGAAATGTGGACACTTGTAGTGGAAACGAAAGGGGTAATAGATTATGCTATATTTCACCAAACTTACTTTGGGTATTTGTTTTCTCTTAGCTGGGGCACCAAAAGCTTAGGATTTGTCCTGGCCTTGTAGAGAAGCAAGTGCAATGCCTAGATTCGGATCATGATGTCGATGGATATGATACATCAGTAGACCTGGAATTGACACGTGAAAATCTTGTAAGATTGTTCAGCAATTTTTGTTTTTATTTTTCTTCTTTTTTTCATCTACTATTAGAATTAGAATTAGAATTAGAATTAGAATTAGAATATGACAAATTTTGTTGTATTCAGTTAAAGGAACATTCAGATCAAGAAGCAGTAATTCTTGAATGGGACGACATAAAGGTAATCGATTTCCAAATATCTTATCTTATTTTGATTTATAATTGTAATTGTAATTTGTATAACTCTGTATTTTTTTTTTATCACATAATAGGAATGGGTAACAAATATTAAAAAGAAACGGTGATAAACACTTTTATTCTTTTGATATTTCCAAATATGTTTTTGATAATCTACTTAAATTCATTAAATTACTTTTAATGATGTGTTATACAAAATTTCCATTTCAAATTATTGGGGGGTAATACTGAAAAGTAACAACAGATATGTGTAAATCTATCAAAATCATGATTGAAAACATCAACTCCCTTCTTTTGAAAAGAAAAACAGAAATTATAATCATCTCTATATATTAAAACAAAGTCCATATTAGTTAATACTTTTAAAATTTTCCGTTAATTTTTAATCACCACCCTTAAAAGAAATGATCAAACGCTCGGGATTTATCTTAATTAATACCTTATGATCTTAACTAAGGATTAATTGGTCTTCTCTAATTTATCCCTAATTTTTTCGCTCCGTATTCACCTTACCATTCTAAATCAAATTGACGGTTACAACTTGCAAGTTTCTTTCTCAACCTTCAAAAACAAAAACCGTCCAACACGTTCTTCTTGAATTAAACCCTAACGGCTGCACTAAATCGGTCGCTCATTGAAACACACCCCAAAATTTTAGTTTACTGATCTGGATTCATCATAAATTCTTACACCAATTAGGTTTACGATTCAAACCATCCATCAGTTAAATTCCTAATTTTGTAAAATGACGAAATCGAGGATCTCGATCACCCAAACTATCTAAGTATTTGTAGCGAAAGAATCTTAAATCAGGTATCGTACTCCTTTCATTACGGTTTACTAATATGAAATCGTTTATGTTTTCCTAAATTGTTGTGTAAATTGTGAACAAATTAGTGTTGTTCATCTTTGTATGTACAACAATTTGAATTTTTTTTTTTGTTTGGTATTATTGAAATTTATAGGGTTAATCTTTGATCCCTGACCTGTCAGAGTGTCGTTGATTAACTAAATAATGTATTTACAAAATAAAAAAATGCACGTTAATAGTATATATGAAATATGAATAAAGCTTCTTTCAATTACTCCCTTTCGTCAATTCCGAATACTGATTTGGGTTGTTGTTTCTTGAAATGTCAATAAGGTTCGTATGTAATAGGGAGTGCTATCCATTAGATGCAATATCATAATGGTTGTTATATGCAGGGTTCAACAACACTGTATCACTACACGATCACATGAACTTCAGAAGTTATAAGGTGATATTCGTATTTATTTTTTATTGTGGTTGTTTATCGATTAAAGAATTGACGTAATTTTATGATCATAAAGTGCTTTAAGGTATGGCGTGGAAAGTAATTCTGGATAAAGTGATGCAGTAAACAAGTGTGAATTTTCAGAAGCCAAATGGATGAAACATGAGGTTGTTGAAGTATTTGTAAATCTGTGCAGTCTGACTTTTTTATGTCAAACTGTATATGGACAAACGGTTATGATTTGATAATGCGAGTGAAAGATGGAATATACCGAGTTGAGCACTTGGGTTTTTTAATTTGAAGATCATGGAAGTGAATGAGATTAAGTTATTGCAAGATTAAAAAAACCTGCAACCACTGATTGAAACTGAAGGTACATATATTCACAACAACAACAACTTTTAAAATCCCTCATTAGTTTATGTAATTTATTTAATCTGTATATGATTATATATGTGTATATGTGTATGAATTTGAATTTTTTCTTTTATTGAATTATTATGCAGGTTATAATGAGGGCTTGGAATTTAAGAGCAGCTGCTCATTTTATTCCGAAAAAGGCGTTTCATCCTATGCATGAACCTTTGGTCATTTTTCATTGGATATGGAACATACTAACTGAAAGATACTTCACCTGTAGTGTTTGCAATATTACATATGTTAAGCTCGTCTTACAAAGACCCAGGTTTGGTGATCATTATCAAACGCTTTTTTGTATCTCCGAATACTTATGGTGATTCAGTTCTAGCTAAGGAACTTTGTGTTTGTACATATGTGCTTTAGCATGTACTACTACCAAAGATGGTTTTTTTTAACACAATCTAACTGTTTCGCATTTGTAGGATAAACATGGGAAAGAAATTGTTTTGATAGCAATGGAAAAGGCAATCAGCAAGACAGTAGCTATTGCAGAGATTATTAAGGTTTGCTACTCAAATTACTTGCGAGGTCTAAAGGCTCACATTAATCTTAGTTTGGAATTGTCTCTTTCATACTAAGATTAATTGAGCTGTTCTATTTTACCCTTACAGATACAGGACGGTTCCCATCTACTCCTAATGAAAACCGTTGTTCACCAAATTAGTTTTCAAACGTAGCAGTTTCCATTCAAAATCCTCCCAAATAAAAAACGACCATAGATAACTTTTTTACTACTCAAATCGTTAAAAACTATACTAAGATCGTTGATTAACATGATACCATAATGATCCGTATTCCGCATTCCCATAATTCTTTCATCAGATATCAGTTTGTTTATTTTTCTCTCAAAATGCTTTGATTTCTTCACTAAGAAGCCAATGATTCTAAAATCACATGATGAAATCGGATCGATTCAACATACGGTATCCATTTACGCAATTCAATTTAGGTATTTACTCTTAATTTCATGTTGAGTTTCAAAATGGTTTCTGGATGAAAGAATTCGTGGAGGCTTTCATTTTTTTGTTTTTGTTTTTTTTTTTAATATGTTACTATAATAAAGGATGTAGTATTAATCATAAGTGCGGCTGTTCTTTCCCTTGAGGTAGGTGATTTGTGTCTTCTTTTTCTAATTTTGTATATGTATATGTATGTGTATAAATGATAAATGATGAATTTAACATCTTTTTGATTAAATGCAGATATACGAGAAGCAAATTGGCAATTTCATCGATCCAATGCAACGAAACCCGTAGGTATATATTACTGTATTTTTTATTAATTAGTATTGTTGAGTCTCGGTGATGTTAGTCATTTTCTGTATCCTTTAATTCCTTTGTTTGTGATAGTAAATGAAAAAATTAATTAAAACATATCAAATATGAAGCTAAAAAGTAAAAACATATTATATGTCGAGAATATGTATGCAGAATATGTGACTGGATTTGAGGATGTTACTAAAATTCTGATCAAGGTAAGTAAAGTTCATTATGTGTTATCTTGGTTTATATAATATTTTATGTTGTGTAAGTTACAATATGGGCGGGTCGGGGGGCTCGGTAACAGGTTGAAACAAGTCATTTTGGGCTGACCAGAAACACTGCGTTAGAATATGACTCATATGTAACACCATCAAGTTGTAATCTTGCAATGTGAATTTAAAATTTAAAATATGATATGGGTAACAATGGTCAATAAATCTGCCTTTAGCATGTGTTTATGAAAGTAATTTATGTGTCTTTATTAGCAGTTCTAAATTGTTTTCTAACTTATTATGTATCTTAGATTGTCTTCTAACTTATTATGGAGTCTTCTAACTTTACCATGTGCATCACTGTGTAAAGATAATATGAATTTATGAGTGATAATATTTTTTACTGGAGTCACAAAATTAACAGCTATTGTAGTGATAGTATTCTTTTGGTAGCGCAGAGATAATCTATGTTAAAAACCGTCTAAGGTGTTTGTCAGTTTGGCTTATTCAATTCAATTTGTTCTGTTTTGAATTTTTAAATAGCAAAACTTAAAAGTTAAAACCGAATCCAAATTTGATTTCGATTAAAACTGTAAACTCAACCAAGTCATAATCTAAACAAAATATCCGAAATTTTTTGATAGGGGATGTAAATAAGAATCAAGAGGCAATACAATTGGAGTTCCTTGATACTTTTCGGAAATGGCAGAGAGATCGAGTGGTGAGAGAGGAGGATTGCAGAGCACACCATATTGCCAAAATGAATCAAGAACACGAGCGGTTAGTTTAGGTGTGTTAGGCTGACTTCATTACGTTTATGTTGAAGAAGAATTCAAGCAACACTGATTTTGTCAAGCTATCTAGTGACGAAGCTAGAGAAAGTTAGCAACCTTTTTTCTACATTTATGTATTTCTATAAGTAGTATGATGGCCAATTTACTAAATATCACCTACTGTATTTCATGGTGTTTTTGACAACTACATTACTAATAGTAGTAAGAGTTTGTAGTTTATCACCTCTTTAATGGCCACTGTATATTAATGACAATATAACACTTAAATACTTCTAAATTTTTTTATTATTATAGTTGCCTAAGAAGTTAGTAGCATAACTTAATTAGTTACTCAAACATGAACCGAAACAAACTTTCGAATTACGAAAAAAATTAAAGTATAGCTTACAGGCCAAGTTTTTCCCCCATTTACCAACATGCTGAAACTTTCAATTTTTCTAATAAAATGGAGGTAGTGTAGGAACCAGCTTCTAGGGATTCCTTTTATTTACTTTCAATTAGGTGGCAATTTTGACCCATTTATTTATTAATGGGTCGTTGTCCTTAAGCTCTCTTATATTTTGATTTTGATTTATGTTTTTCTCAGGTGATAGAAAATGTTGGGCATTCTTATATTCTTATAATATGCTTATGCTTATTGTGTGCTAAAATTGAATGTAATTCATTTGTTTTAATTGTCAAACGGTTTGCTAAAGCCTGCAGGTGATTTGATATGGTTAAACATTTAAAGGATTTGATCTCAGATGGAAAAATGGATGAATTCGAGATGAAAGAACCGACAGGTGAATTTCTCTTATAATTGTTGTCCAAATGATGTTTTGTGTTTATATGTATTACAGGCAGCCCCTTACTTAGAGCAGGCTGAGTATGACTCTGGTAACCATTTGGAGGAACTGAAAGCCCATTCATTAATTCGACAACTGGTTCACAATCCCAAACTGCAAGCTGCATGTCCTCTTCCATCTGATGAGGCAAAACTGTGGCAAGGTCAAAGTGGACCTGAACTGAAGCAACTAATTCAGGAACAATTTAGAAACATCAGGTCACGTAAATTTTTTTGCGACACCCTTAAAACTAAAAAGTTGTATATTCTGCCGAGTTTTGAGTGTCAAATGTTCTTAAATTCTTAATATTTCATTGCTTTGTCTATTTAATTTACTGACCACATTTGATTTGGGTTAGTGTCTTTGGGAACCAATTCATGTTCTGGTACAAGCATGGAAGACAAAAACATTGCTTTTTCGCTTCACATATTAATGTAAGGATACTTTTTTTTTATTTTATTCTTTTTGTAATCAGAGTAATGGGTTATTTTTAACAAAATGTAAGACTTTAGGCAAGTGTTTGATCTTTTGAGTCGAGTAGACCACTTTCAAAATCTTATATAAATATATATGGTTTTTCCCCGACCCACTTGCCCATCAGGTAACAAAAATGTTATGATGCTAATCTCTTCTTTGTTATAACCGAAGTGTGTACTTTCTGCAGTATCCTTATGGATATTGTAGGGTGTGAAAAGTGCCGCCTGTGGGAAAACTTCAGGTTCATGTCCTTGAAAATGCGCTAAAAATCCTATTTTTCGTTGATGGTCAAAAGCACCCAAACCAGCCATATACTGTATCTTTTAACGTTTGACACCCCTTCTTCAAATTTGTGATTTTCCATTTGTCTTTATAAATCTATAAATATTATATTGTATCATAGCTGCAGTTGCAAAGGAATGAAGTGATAGGCGTTGATAAATTTACTAAAAGTTGGATCTCGGAATCACTCAAATATGTCACATATATAGGTTCATATACTGCTATGAATGGGTTGGTTCGAGAAACTCCTATCAGAACATTAAATTTGATTCAAATATTACAGGAAACATGGATGGCTCCTTGGTAATATTGTTTCTTGATACTATTCTACAATATCCGATACATGTGGCAAAACGAGTGGGTCAGTCTCATTAGGGAATTGTACATGTTTGGGAAGTTTAATTGGGTCGATCCGGATTGGCCCAAAAACTTCATTTGTCTTATGTTTTTAAAAAAATTAAAATACTTGGGGTGTCAAAGATGATCTCAAATATCGTATATTAAAATAGTACATGGTGAGCAAGTGAGTTTTAAAGTACAGTAGGTGATGTAGTTTTTATCCTCCTCCTTTGTATGTCAGCAGGTTCTCGACCACCAGCCTTGTGTATGCATCGTGAGCAAGTAAGTTTTAAAGTACATGGGGTGGATAAATGGGCGGGTCAGATAGACTTGACTTGAAAGTCATAAACTAAAGATGGAGTGTTAACTTATCCATTTATTTGTTAGAATAATGTCTAATAGAGTGTTAAACGTTTAATTTGAGATTGTAGCTTCTGCAAAATGGGAAGACAATTGAGCATGGATTTACACATGTGAGTGATGGCTTTTTTTGGAGGTGATGGTCTTCAAAGATTGGTACAAAACTGAGTGTGTCAAGCTTTTTCTTCGTTATAACTTTTTCCACTTACGTATTCATTCTCATAGATAAGTAAATATATACATATAGTTAGGCATGATTATTAAAATTTATTGGTTAATACATTAATATTTTTTGAGAACAACTCACAATGTTGTTTATTAATTTGTACGTTGTATCGGTGTTAATGTTTGGAGTGTCTACATTGCAAGATGAAATCTAGTGATAGATAGCATTGCATTTGGAGAGTACCTATTCATTTAGCTATGGACCTATCTAATAGATTATATATGTGATGGAATGATGGATGTTGTATTGAATCTATTAGCATGTTAAAGTGTTAAATGACTCTCGGCCTACTTTGCGGACGCGTCAGTTAAAAGTGGATAAGTTTCGATGAAGACTAATGATCGGGACATTAAGTATTCACGACAAGTTTTAAAACGATGTATAATATGTTTGGTAATTTCGAGTCTAAATGTGTTTTAAACGGGTGTCAAAGTCGCATGCTTTTTGGGATGCTGGACAGCGATAGAACAATAAGTAGCACAACAGCAAACAAGTTTTGGGGCTGTTTTCAATAGTTCATAACTTTTAACGGATAACTCCGTTTTTAATAAATAAGTTGTTTATTTGATAATGCTAAAAACGAACATATATTTCATAGCATTATTTCTCAAGAAAGACAAGCTTTTAGTTGCAATTGTTCTATTTAAAAGTGATATTCGTTTAAATAATAAAAGGTGAAGACAAAAGACAGATTCGACGAATTGAAGACGCAAACGACCAAAAAGCTCAAAAGTACAAAATACAATCAAAGAGGTTCCAATTATTGATAAGAAACGTCTCGAAATTACAAGAGTACAAGATTCAAAACACAAAGTACAAGATATTAAATTGTACGCAAGGACGTTCGAAAATCCGGAACCGGGACATGAGTCAACTCTCAACGCTCGACGCAATTGACTAAAAATTACGAGTCAACTATGCACATAAATATAATATAATATATAATTAATTCTTAAAATTAATATATATATTATAATATATTTATAAATCGTTGATAAGAAAGAAGCCAAAGGAGGGTGAGCTGTATTTTCAAACTCCGCGACTCGCGGAGTTTGAAGGCAAAAGTTGCCGCGAGTCGCGGAGTACCCCTGAACTCAATTCTCTATAAAGCCAACCGAATTCTGATCATTTTCAATATCATATATCCTTCCTCTCTATATCTATACGTAAATATTTATATTTATATTTATATTTTAATTTTAATTTTACTTTTAAATCCTAATAATAAGGGTATGTTAGCGAATGTTGTAAGGGTGTAAGTCGAAATTCTGTCCGTGTAACGCTACGCTATTTTTAATCATTGTAAGTTATGTTCAACCTTTTTAATTTAATGTCTCGTAGCTAAGTTATTATTATGCTTATTTAATCCGAAGTAATCATGATGTTGGGCTAATTACTAAAATTGGGTAATTGGGCTTTGTACCATAATTGGGGTTTGGACAAAAGAACGACACTTGTGGAAATTAGACTATGGGCTATTAATGGGCTTTATATTTGTTTAACTAAATGATAATTTGTTAATGTTAATATAAAGATTTACAATTGGGCGTCCCTATAATTTACCATATGCACTCGATCGGACACGATGGGCAGGGTATTTATATGTACGAATAATCGTTCATTTAACCGGACACGGGAATGGATTAATAGCCACTAGAATAATTAAAACAAGGGTGAAATTATGTACAAGGACACTTGGTATAATTGATAACAAAATATTAAAACCTTGGGTTACACTCAGTCGACATCCTGGTGTAATTATTAAACAAAGTATTAAAATTTTGTTACAGTTTAAGTCCCCAATTAGTTGGAATATTTAACTTCGGGTATAAGGATAATTTGACGAGGACACTCGCACTTTATATTTATGACTGATGGACTGTTATGGACAAAAACCAGACGGACATATTAAATAATCCAGGACAAAGGACAATTAACCCATGGGCATAAAACTAAAATCAACACGTCAAACATCATGATTACGGAAGTTTAAATAAGCATAATTATTTTATTTCATATTTAATTTCCTTTATTTTATATTTAATTGTACTTCTAATTATCGCATTTTATTTATTGTTATTATATTTAATTGCACTTTTAATTATCGTACTTTTTAATTATCGCAAGTTTATTTTATCGCACTTTTATTATTCGCAATTTCATTATCGTTATTTACTTTACGCTTTAAATTAAGTCTTGTATTTATTTATTATTTTACATTTGGTTTTAACTGCGACTAAAGTTTTAAAATCGACAAACCGGTCATTAAACGGTAAAAACCCCCCTTTATAATAATAATATTACTTATATATATATTTGTATTTTTATAAATTTAAACTAATATAGCGTTAAGCTTTGTTTAAAGATTTTCCCTGTGGAACGGACTGGACTTACTAAAAACTACACTACTGTACGATTAGGTACACTGCCTATAAGTGTTGTAGCAAGGTTTAAGTATATCCATTCTCTAAATAAATAAATTTCTTGTGTAAAATTGTATCGTATTTAATAGTATTTTCTGCTAAAATTTAATAGTATTTTATACCCCTCCGCTACCACATCAAGTTATTTTTGGCGCCGCCGCCGGGGAAGCTTAAACGCCGGAAGCGCAACGCTACAAAAAAAAAAAATTTATTTTTAGTTTACTTTTATAAAAATACGTTTTTGTAAAAAAAATACGTTTTTAATTATTCGAAAATATAAAAAGAAAACAAAAATATAAATATTTTTAAGAGTTTGTTAAATATTTAAGTTTTATAAAGTTTCTTTATTTTTATTTTATAAAAATATAAGTTTATTTAAATATTTTGTGTTTATTTAGAACATAAAATTGAAAACCGAAAAAAATAAATTTAATATATATATATAAATCTATTTTTAAGATATTTTTAAAATTATAAAGTAGTTCTATTTTTATTTTTATTTTAGTTTTTAAATATAAGTTTTTATTATATAAATATTTTTATTTAAACATAAAATATAAAACAGAAAAAAAAAAACTCCTCGAATTTTAAAAAGTACCTGAGTTGAATTTTGGAACCTCGCGACTCGCGGAGTTTACAGCTTCTAATACCGCAACTCGCGGAGACAATCTGACACGCCACACAGGAACCCTAATCAGCATTAATTACGGAGTAATTCTTAATTATTATTATTATTAACCCTAATTACTTATTATTATTATAATTAGTTTTATTTTAAGTTTCTTTTTATTTAATTTATATATTTAGTTAAATTAGTTTAATTAAAATATAAAATTAATAGTTTTATAAAATAATTAATATAAAAATAATATTTTTATAAAAATTTGTAACTTTTTACAACTTTTTGTATATTTTTATATTTTGTCCCTTTTTAATTGTTTTAGCGTAATATTTGTATTTTTAGCTCATATTTAGTTTTAAACTTAGTTTTTGCCATAGTTATTTTTACTTCTAGATTTTTAGGCTTTGCCGTAGAATTACTTAAGTGCTTTTTCTTTAGACTAAGATTTAAGTGCTTTAGAATTTTGCGACGCCTTTTTAAGTTTTAGTTTCTTTTTAAGTTATTTCCATTTGGGATTTAGTTTTTCCTGTAATCTTTAATATTTTTAAACGACTTTTACCTATGTATCAATTATCATTCCAATTAGTAATCTCAATTTGCGATTATAATTTTAAGTTAGTTGTAGTAATAAGGTTAGGTTAGTCAAGTGTTTTTAAGTTTTATAAGTTTCTTTTATTTTTCCGTCACCTTTTATTTTTCAACCATTTTTCTTTTTCGACATTTTTCGACACGCTTTTTTTTCTTTCTTATTTCTCGCTATTCTAGTTTTTAGGACATAGATTTTTATTCTACTTCTTATCTAAATTTCTTAAAATTACGAAAATTTATTTTAAGTGGTTAAATTGATAGACATCAAAATTTTCTGGTTCGTAGTAATAGTTGGATTTGTACGTGGACCGGGTTATTGGAGCCAAACAGTCCTCAATTATATTGAGACCAAACGAATCCTGCCCCTCTGCTGCATCTTTTGGCTATTCGAAACGTGGGCAAAATCAGAAAAGTCTATTGATTGGATAACTTATTATAATTTTTCTTTCCTTTTAAAAACTAATAGGATATTCAGTGAATGCACCGAGCAAGACGTTCACCACCTTTTGTACGTTTACCACCTGTAACTAGATCAAGACATTTAGCAAATATTACCGCCGTTGATTTTTCTTTAGAATCGTCATCTAGTCGACCAAGTACTCCAGTTCAAATTTCCGATAATCCATTTTTTGAACCCGACCTCACAATTGAGAATCCGGAGAATATTCAGGGACGATTCATAGATCCTGAACCATTAAATTTTCCTCCGGAACCACCAATCATTCAAACAGAGATTGTTGAGGAACGAACCATTAAATCAGAATCCTCTAGTGATTCTGATTCAACAAATTCAATTATGGAGAATCTGGAACCATTAAGTATGGAAGACCGAATGAGAGCTAAACGCACTGGCCAAGGTCACACAATTACTCATCCAGACATTAATGCGCCAGATTATGAAATCAAAGGACAAATTCTACACATGGTGACTAATCAATGCCAATTTAGTGGTGCGCCGAAGGAAGATCCAAATGAACATCTACGTACCTTTAATAGGATCTGCACACTATTTAAAATCCGAGAAGTAGAGGATGAACAGATATATCTCATGTTATTTCCCTGGACTTTAAAGGGAGAAGCCAAAGATTGGTTGGAATCGTTTCCTGAAGGGGCGATTGATACATGGGACGTTTTAGTTGAAAAATTTCTTAAACAATTCTTTCCGGCATCTAAAGCCGTAAGACTTCAAGCAGAAATTTTTACGTTTACACAGAAGCCAAATGAAACTCTATATGAGGCGTGGACAAGATTTGGAAAGTTACTAAGAGGATGTCCGCAACATGGTTTAGATACCTGTCAAATAGTACAAATATTCTACCAAGGATGCGACATCACTACAAGGAAAGACATAGATATAGCAGCTGGTGGTTCTATTATGAAAAAAACCGAAACTGATGCTTACAAAATTATTGATAACACTGCTTCCCACTCACATGAGTGGCACCAAGAAAAAGATATCGTTAGATCATCTAAAGCAGCTAGAGCCGATTCTAGCCATGACTTAGATTCCATTTCCACAAAGATAGATGCTGTCGAGAGACGAATGGAAAAGATGACTAAAGATATTCACTCAATACGAATTAGTTGTGAGCAGTGTGGAGGACCACATTTGACAAAAGATTGTCTCAGTATTGAATTAACAATGGAACAAAGAGAGAACATTTCATACATAAACCAAAAGCCTGGAAATAATTATCAGAATAATTATCAACCGCCAAGACCGATTTACAATCAAAACCAAAATTATAACCGAAATATTCCATACAACAACCAACAAGGTTCTAGCAATCAACAATTATCCAATAATAATTACAATCAGCAAAGACCTAATTTTCAAAACAAACCACCACAACAAATCGATGATAAAAAGCCGAATTTAGAAGATATGATGACGAAGCTAGTTGAAACTCAAACGCAGTTTTTCACATCTCAGAAACAAACTAATGAACAAAATGTTCAAGCATTTAGAAATCAACAAGCTTCTATTCAAAATCTGGAACAAGAAGTAAGTAACCTAGCAAGGTTAATAGGTGAAAGAAAACCGGGAAGTCTACCTAGTGATACAAATGCTAACCCCCGGAATGAAACAGCTAAAGCCATTAGCACAAGAAGTGGTACAACACTTAAATCACCTGAAATACCTGTAACTTCTGATGAAGCTATTCCTACACCACAAGAACCACAACCTGATCAAGATAAGGAAAAAGAACCGGTAGTTGAAATGATTAATGAAGATAACACAGTTAAGGCTAAACCTTATGTTAAACCATACCAACCACCACTTCCTTACCCGAGTAAAATGAAGAAAGAGAAACTTGAAGCCGAGCAATCCAAATTCTTGGATATGTTTAAACAGATAAATGTAAATCATCCTTTCATTGATGTGATTTCAGGAATGCCTAGATATGCTAAATTCTTGAAAGATCTAATCTCGAATAGAAAGAAAATGGAAGAACTCTCGGCTGTTACCATGAATGCTAATTGTTCAGCAGTGCTGTTGAATAAGATACCAGAAACACTATCTGATCCAGGAAGTTTCACAATTCTATGTTTACTGGGTAGTCCTAGTTCAATAGAAGCATTAGCAGATTTAGGTGCTAGTATAAATCTAATGTTGTATTCACTATACGCTAAACTAGACCTTGGAGAATTGAAACCAACAAGAATAAGCATACAACTAGCCGATAGATCAATAAAATATCCTAGAGGGATAATGGAGAACATGCTAGTTAAAGTTGGTACTTTAGTATTTCCAGTAGATTTTGTTGTTCTGGACTTGGAAGAAGATTCTCAAGTTCCTCTCATATTAGGAAGACCATTCTTAAACACGGCTAAAGCAATGATAGACGTGTTCGGTAAGAAATTGACCCTAAGTATAGAGGATGAGAGTGTTACCTTTTCAGTTGATAGAGTAATGCAACAACCACAATCTGGAGATGATACATGTTATTATATTCAAACTATAGATGCACATGCAGAATTATTAGAAGAATTTCCAGAATTACAAGGAACAGGAGAATGTTCTTTAGGAGAAGGTAATGAACCAATTGATGAAGCTGAAATGTTAGCTACGCTTATAGCTAATGGATATGAACCAACAACAGAAGAAATTCAAATGCTAAAAGAAGAAGACAGATATCGATACAAATCATCGATAGAAGAACCTCCGAAATTAGAGTTAAAGCCACTTCCAAACCATTTGGAATACGCTTATTTACATGGTGAATCTGAATTACCTGTAATAATATCGTCTTCTCTTACTAAAAATGAGAAATCACAACTCATTTCTGTGTTGAAAGCTCATAAACCAGCCATTGCATGGAAGATTCATGATATTAAAGGAATAAGTCCTTCGTATTGCACACATAAAATCCTTATGGAAGAAGGTCATAAAACGTATGTGCAACGCCAACGAAGACTAAATCCTAATATGCAAGATGTAGTTAAGAAAGAGATTATTAAACTGCTAGATGCAGGTCTAATTTATCCAATCTCTGATAGTCCATGGGTAAGCCCAGTTCAATGCGTGCCTAAGAAGGGTGGCATGACTGTCATTACAAATGAGAAAAATGAGCTTATTCCTACTAGGACTGTAACAGGATGGCGTGTATGTATTGATTATAGAAAATTAAATGACGCCACCAGAAAAGATCACTTTCCCTTACCTTTCATTGATCAAATGTTGGAAATATTAGCCGGAAATAGTTACTATTGTTTTCTAGATGGATTTTCCGGATATTTTTAAATTCCAATAGCACCCGAGGACCAAGATAAAACCACATTCACGTGCCCTTATGGTACTTTTGCTTACAAACACATGCCATTTGGACTTTGTAACGCCCCTGCAACCTTTCAAAGGTGTATGATGGCAATTTTTCACGACATGATAGAAGAATGCATGGAAGTTTTAATGGATGACTTTTCAGTCTTCGGTGATACATTTGAATCATGTCTAGCTAGTCTTGAACGAATGCTTATTAGATGCGAACAGTCAAATCTAGTACTTAATTGAGAGAAATGTCATTTCATGGTTAAAGAAGGCATCGTTCTTGGACATAAAATTTCAAAAGAAGGAATTGAAGTGGATAGAGCTAAAGTAGATGTAATTGCTAAACTTCCACATCCCACCAATGTTAGAGGAGTTAGGAGTTTTCTAGGGCATGCCAGTTTTTACCGACGTTTCATAAAAGATTTTTCTAAAATTGCCACTCCTATGAATAAACTCCTAGAAAAGGATGCTCCATTCATCTTTTCAGATGAGTGTATCCAATCTTTTAATATTCTTAAAGAGAAACTCACTAATGAGCCAATCATGATAACACCAAATTGGAATCTACCATTTGAACTAATGTGCGATGCAAGTGATTTTGCAATGGGAGCCGTTTTAGGACAAAGGATTGAAAAACGATTTCAACCTATATATTATGCTAGTAAGACGTTACAAGGAGCACAAACGAACTATACAACTACTAAAAAAGAACTCCTTGCTATTGTCTTTGCTTTTGACAAATTTCGATCATATCTCGTTCTAGCAAAAACGGTGGTCTATACCGACCATTCTGCTCTTAGATACCTATTTTCGAAACAAGATGCTAAACCAAGATTAATCCGCTGGATCTTACTCTTACAAGAGTTCGATATTGAAATCCGAGATAAAAGAGGAGCAGAAAATCTCGCCGCTGATCATCTTTCTCGTCTTGAAAATCCCGAATTAGAAGTTCTAAATGAATCGGCCATACAAGACAACTTTCCTGATGAATATCTATTGAAGATAGATTATAAAGAAATTCCATGGTTTGCAGACTATGCAAATTACTTAGTATGTGGATTCCTTGAAAAAGGATTATCGTACCAAAAACGAAAGAAATTCTTCAGTGATATAAAACACTATTTTTGGGAAGATCCACATCTGTTTAAAAGTTGTCCCGATGGAATAATACGTCGATGTGTATTTGGAGATGAAGCTAGTAAAATTTTAAACCATTGTCACACAGGACCAACAGGAGGGCATTATGGGCCTCAAATAACAGCAAGAAAAGTTTATGATGCTGGATTCTATTGGCCTACAATTTACAAAGACGCACACCTTCTTTGCAAATCCTGTGATGCTTGTCAAAGGGCCGGAAAAATAAGTCAACGTGATGAAATGCCACAAAATGTCATCCAAGTATGTGAAGTATTTGACATTTGGGGTATTGACTTTATGGGTCCATTTCCAAAATCTCATAATAATCTATATATACTCGTAGCCATTGATTATGTATCTAAATGGGCGGAAGCACAAGCTCTCCCAACTAATGATGCACGAGTTGTAGTCAACTTTTTAAAACGTCTTTTTGCAAGGTTTGGAACACCGAAAGCTTTAATAAGTGATCGGGGTACTCATTTATGTAATAATCAACTTGAGAAAGTTTTTAAAAGATATGGAGTAACTCATAAAATCTCCACCGCATATCATCCACAAACAAGTGGACAAGTTGAAAATACCAACCGAGCTTTAAAACGTATTCTAGAAAAACCGTAGGATAAAATCCGAAGGAATGGTCCATTAAATTGGAGGATGCACTCTGGGCTTTTAGAACAGCCTACAAAACTCCAATTGGAACCACACCTTTTAGACTTGTTTATGGAAAAGCATGTCATCTTCCAGTAGAAATTGAACACAAAGCATTTTGAGCTTTGAAGACATGTAATCTTGATTTACATGAATCCGGACGTCTACGATTAAGTCAACTAAACGAATTAAAAGAATTAAGATATGAAGCATACGAAAATTCGTTAATCTATAAGGAAAGAATGAAGAAATGGCATGATAAAAGAATCAGAAGTTCAAAAGAATTTAAAGAAGGAGACAGAGTGTAACGACCCTACTTTTTCCGTTATCTTTTGCCGTTAATTATTTAACGACCGTTAATTGTTATTCGTGACACGTCATTTCTAAGACCTATATTATTATTTTTGTAATAATATATTAATTATTATGTGTTATATGAATATTTGTATTCATATTTCAAGTTATACATTTCTACGTGTCGCAGATTTCTGTCCGGCGAATCTTTTCGGTTTTCAAACCAACGGTCAAGATTTTGGGATTTTTAAATCCAATTTATTTTAAATATGATATTTTGATGTCATATGATTATATATAGTGTTTATATATTTTATTCGTCGCGTGTTTGTTATCTCTCTGAAAAATTAATCGCGTAGTAGCGTTTTCGCGTTTCGGGCTTCGTTCGGGCGATCGGGCCACAAGTATTCTTCTTTTTGGCCAAAGTGGTCCATGAGGGGCCCACCCCTCTAAAAATTTCGGCCAAAACCCCCTTATACCCCATTTTTATTTTATTTTTCAATTTTTCATTTCCATTTTATTCCTCATTTCTTTTCTAAACCTAAAACTAGCAAGTATCTTTTTCTCTCATCTTTCTTCCTCTCTCTTTTTCTTTTTGAGGCCGCCACATTCATCATCAATATCATCATCATTCTTCATCAATTATTGCTTGGATTTTAGGGCTTTTAACATCAACGCGTTCCTCTCGTTCTCCTCTACACGTTGCTATCTCTTGATTCTTGATTAGGGTATAAACCCTAACCCTAGCTTTTTGATTTTTCTTATATTTTACTGATTTTGTATGTTATATTGATAGTATGATAATTGTATGTTATTGTATGGTTGATTGGATGCGTAGAATTACTCGTTTGCATATGTTTTCGGTTTGATTTAATTGGGACAGCAGCTTTTTCGTGTGTTTCTGACTTTTTAACTGATATAAAAGTTAAAATAAAGTATATAAATGAGTTCCTCTCATCAAGACATTAATTTTAGACTCCGGATTCATGTCGTTTCGATTCCCGGAGCCCTAGATATGCTTAATTTGATTTTTGGTAAAGATTGAAAGGTGTTATGGGCAAGAACAAGGTATGGTCCGACTTTATGATCATCCTTGGTGTCTTTAGGGTGTGTCATTTGGTTAGGACTGATGGTGGGACGAATTTTCATGTTCGGGTCACCTAAATCCGAGCCACGGTTCACCCGTTGTGCCTAAATCACTGTTTTGAGTAAATTGAATTCCCAAGTGTTGTCATGGCTGATATCCACTACCTAGGGACTGTTCTTGGAGTGTTCTTGAGTACATAATTGTGTCGGGTGGTTTGAGTAGGCGGAGATGCATATGTGGCTCGCCCGAAACCGACACCCGGGGCTCAAGATACGACCCGATGAACTTTTAAACTTAAAACTTATGGTTAATGATTAAACTTATGTTAAAATGAATGGCTTTCATTATTAATAAATTACTTATGATAAAAGAAGTAATTATTATTATTTAAGACTTATGATATAAATATTTATTATATCATTTAATTATTAATTATGATTTAATTAACATTTTAATTAAACTTATGATTAATAATACTTTTATTATTAAAGGAAAATACTTATGATAAGTATTAAATTTATTTTTGAGAAATTATTATAAGACTTATAACAAAGATTAAATAATTATTTAATTATTATAAGACTTAATTATTATTTAATTATGATTTAATTATTAAATACTTATGATTTAATAATTTTAATTAGAAACTTATGATATAATTAATAATTCATTATTAATTTATAATACTTATGATATGAATTAAAATTCATTATTAATTAATAAAACTTATATTATGATTAATATTTAATTAATTAAATACTTATGTTATACTAATTATAACACTTCAACTTATATTAACTTTAATAATTCATTTTATTTAATTAAACTTATGTTATGACATAACTTTACTCTTTTGACTTTAATAAACATTATAACCTATGTTATTATTATAACTTACACTTTTCAAATTAATGTTGACTATGTTGACCAAGTTTGACTTTTGAGTTGACTTTCGGTTGACTTTGACTTTCAGTTGACTTCTGTTGACTTTCTAAATAAGGAAACTTTCCTAACTTCAAAACTTTCTAAAAATAGAAGTTTCTAAATTTGGAAACTTTCCAAAGATAGAAACTTTCCAAAAAAAGAAACTTTCCTAAAATAGAAACTTTCCAAAAATAGAAACTTTCCTAAAATAGAAACTTTCCAAAAATAGAAACTTTCCTAAAATAGAAAATTTCCTAAAATAGAAACTTTCCAAAAATGGAAACCTGCTAAAAATAGAAACTTTCTAAAAATAGAAAGTGTGTGTCCTTATGCTGTTCCAATCAAACCGATGCTTGCTGAGTAATGTTCTATGTCTACTTGCAACATGTACAATAGCTATCATACTAAGACTTGACCTAAGTTAGTTATTTATTTCGACCTGCTTTATTTATAGGTCGGCGTTGTGATCTTTCTTGGTCACTTTACTTTACTTGCTGTTCGCTTGTTTGTGAGATTTCTTCAGTTGCTATTTAAGGTGAGTTATAGTCCCATTTTTCTATTTTAAAGCTTTTGGGATGAGAATACATGCAATTTATTTTATACTTTGGACACATGTGGAAGTTGTTTTAAATTATTCATTGTGAGTTGAACAAAAATATTCCCTAGTCTGGTAACTGTAATCACTGGTTTCTACTGGTGAACGCGAATCCTATGGATAGATCTATCGGGTTTGACAACCCCATTTCGAGCTAGTCGCGCTAGCAATTTGTTATCGGAATGTTTAGTACTTCGTATTTAGTTGTAGATACACTTGTTCGGTGTATATTTTTTATTGTGTTTGGCAAGGGTAAATAAAGGGTTAAGTGGTTACCAGGTGGCTCACGGAAAATGGAATAATGTTTTATTATATGTTTTCTAGCATATAATTTTGAGGTTCAAAAAGGAGTTTTTATGTTTTCAAACATAAATTTTTATTGTTTAAATTAAATATTGTTTGCAATATTAAACCTATAATTCACTCAACATTTTTGTTGACAGTTACTCGCATGTTTTATTCTCAGGTTCATGATTGAATGCTTCCGCTGTGCTTAGAGAGTCTGCATATTTACGATGACAGCTTTTGTTAAACATTAACTTGCATTCTATTTTTGTTACATTAAATAGTGGTTGTTTGTTGACTTTGTTTTGGGTCAACTTTTGGTTAAAGTATTATTGTATGGTTTTTCTAAACTTATACATTTTAGTAGATCTCCTTTATAGGAAATCATTTTTAAATAAAGAATGCAAGGTTGTTTTATTAAATTCATATAGAGTTATGATCAAGCTGTGGGACCAAGATAACGATGGTCGTCAAGTGTACTTTGACGGGTCGTTAAAGTTGGTATCAGAGCCTTGGTTGTAGGGAATTAGGCTGCATTGATGTCGTTACCCGAGTCAATAGGGTGCATTAGTGAGTCTAGTCTACAGCCCGGCCTATAATATATTATTATATGTGATTATTTGTATCGTATTGGTATGTATATTGTTATCATACATACATTCCAATTATGTTCTGAATCTGGGAGGAACTCCCATTCTGACTTAAACGAACTCTCCGACTCATGCGAACTTATCCTTATAAGAACACCTCGGGTAGTGAAACCGAGGGATGTCATTCTTGACTTCTGAAATTCTCGACATTTCTATGTCATCTGTTATGGTTAAGTATATATAATGTTTGAGTTATATTACGCGAGATGTCATTCTTGACTTCTAAATGCTCGACATTTCAATGTCAGCTATTATGTTTAGGTATATAACATTCTTGTTATATTACGTGCCTTTGTGCTGTTGTGCCTATGTGCTTTGGTTTTTGAACCGGAAAACGACATTCTTGACTTTTAGAGATTCTTGGTACTTTGAAGACATTTTTATGTCATCGTTACTCCTATTCATTACTTTTGATGTTTTTGTCTCTTGTGCTATCCTTAGCACATTGTTTAAGAAATCGTTTTAGAGAAATTGTGTGGAAATTCGAGGTTGATCGCGTGTCCTGACCTCATGTAGTGATATTGGAATGGAACTATGAGTTAGTGAAATATAATGGCGTCAGGCCAACGTGATTATGTTATGTTAATTCATAAGGAAGTCCCAATATTGTGACATGAGGAATAGAAAGCGATTCAAAGAAAATTTTTACAGTACTCATTTAGAAATTTCGATGTATTACATGGGTAGGGAAGATATTCATTATCTTATTAGTTGATATACGAAAAGCTCGTTTTAACCAGAATATCTATCTCATGCTCTATCCTTCATAACTCGCTTGTTAGCAACAGCTTCGCTCGGGAAGAGTTTTGGCCAAGGACTAATGTCCTGATAATAGTCAAAACAACATTTAACTCATTGGTTTTCATGACCCCGTAACATTTCTTGGTCAAATGTCGCACGGCGATTCAAGTCCTTTACTCGATCTTTCACGATCTTACTTCAACTTGTAACCTCTGAAATACAGATACTCTGTTTATCATCGGGAGTTTTACACATTTGTTTAATTGGACGGTTCTCACGAGATTTATGGGCGAATAGAAGTAATGAAATATTTTGTCATGTATACAATTTATAAAATCATATATGTATGTATGGATTCAAAAGAATAAATTCACCCTTACCTATTTCGGCTAGTATATACTAAATTATACCTTCAAAATTATTTTAAAACCACTCCTTTATTGAGTTGTCTAGTTAACATTTTTAAACCACTCTTATTGAGTTGTCTAATTAACTCAAATTGTTTTACGTAAAATGGTACACGTTGTACATACTTCTAAGTTTACTAAGATCTTCGTTCCGTTTATGGGGTTACATCAGGCGTTTAAAGCTTTTTCAAAACTTCTTTGATTGATTACATTAGAATTTTCGGAGTGTTTGGATCACAGTTATTCTCATCCTCCGTTTAAGGATGAAATTTACCATTAAGTTCATTGATAGAAATTCTTACACTAGTTTGGATGCCGGTTTTATAAAATTTGTTGGAGAGTCTTTGCGCTTATAAAATTTTATTTCTTAGGGTTGGGCAAGGCCGAAACGCGGGCCGATAAATCAATTTTCTGGGGTACCCTCGGTGGTTACCCTATTGTAGAAAAGGCGCTAGGTGAATTTCTACCCCAACTGTTTTATAGTGGGTATCATGGATATATATTACACTAGACCGTTTGAGGAGTTTCTACTCTCAATTTTCGCTGTCAACCGCAACACCCTCGTAAACATCAATCATAGTATTCAATACTTTGAGGTACATGAAATTATTTTTTGGAGATTCATCTCACCTGGAGTCGGACATTCCTTATAACCCATGATTCACATTCTTTTCATCCTCACATAAATTTAAGAATATGGATGAATTCTAGATTTCCTCGCTCGTTGTACAAGGAAGTTCACTCTCGATGAAATATCACACCTTTCGTACGCATTCCTTTCGGGAATGTAATGAAAATTTACTTTGAAGACCATGATCCTTGTTATCTCCTTTGAGAGAATTGCCTTATATATCTATGTCACCGATGTGACTACTCCATATAGTTCTCCCTTCATTGTTGCAACTATATTTTATTCGTCCCAGTTCGTCCTCTTGGGGAGCTCCTGTTCTTTTTGTTAAGAAGAAAGATGGTTCGTTTCGTTTGTGTATTGGTTATCGCAAGTTGAACAAGCTTACGGTTAAGAACCGTTACCCTCTTCCGAGAATTGATGATCTGTTCGATCAGCTTCAAGGTTCATCTATTTATTCTAAGATCGACCTTCGTTTCGGATATCTTCAACTACGGGTTAAAGAATCTGATATTCCGAAAACTGCTTTTCGCACCCATTATGGTCACTTCGAATTCCTTGTTATGTTGTTCGGATTGACAAATGCACCTGCTGTGTTCATGGACCTCATAAATCGTGTGAGCAGACCCTATCTGGACAAATTCGTTATTGTTTTCATCGACCACATCCTTATTTATTCTAAGAGTGATGAAGAGCACGAAGAACGTTTGGAGTTAGTGCTTGATCTATTGAGAAAAGAAGAATTGTACGCTAAGTTCTCTAAGTGTGCTTTCTGATTAAGAGAAGTTCAATTTCCTCGGACATATTGTTAGTAAACAGGGAATACAAGTTGATCCTGCTAAGATTGAGGCATATATATATATATATATATATATATATATATATATATATATATATATATATATATATATATATATATACTCAGATTCGCCAGTTTCTAGGATTAGCAGGCTATTATAGAAGGTTCATTCAAGATTTTTCACGAGTAGCGAAACCTCTGACTGCTTTAACGCATAAGGGGAAGAAGTATGAGTGGAAGAATGAACAAGAGACTGCTTTCAGATTTTGAAGAAGAAGTTGACTACCGCTCCGATATTGTCACTACCTGAGGGTAATGATGATTTTGTTGTTTATTGTAATGCTTCGCGTCAAGGCTTTGGTTGCATTTTTATGCAACGAAAGAAAGTTATTGCGCATGCGTCACGCCAGTTGAAGATTCATGAGCAGAATTATACAACCCATGATGTAGTGTTAGGAGCTGTTGTGTTTACACTTAAGATTTGGAGACATTATTTATATGGGGTCAAAAGTACAGTGTACACTGATCACAAGAGTCGTCAACATATTCTTGATCAAAAACAGCTATACGTGAAGCAGCGATGACGGGTTGAGACGTTGAATGATTATGATTTTGAACTTTTATATCATCCTGGAAAGGCCAATGTTGTGGCTGATGCTTTGAGTCGAAAGGAGAGAGTTGAACCTCGTAGGTTTAGGGCCTTGAATATGACCATTCGAACAAACCTCGCAAGGCAGATTCTTGCAGCTCAACAAGAAGCCTTGAGAGAGGAAAATTTTGTAACGGGAAGGTCCGAGGCTTAAGTAAATAGTTTGAGGTACGAACCGATGGCACTCGGTATTTTTGCGGGACGCCTTTGGGTTCCGAAGTTTGGTGATCTACGACAACTTGTTTTAGATAAGGCTCATAAGTCTAGGTACTCTATTCATCCTGGTTCAGGAAAGATGTATCATGATCTTAAGGAGCTATATTGGTGGCCTAATTTGAAAGCTGATGTGGCTACGTATGTGGCTAAGTGTTTGACCTGTGCTAAGGTTAAAACTGAACATCAGAAACCGCCTGGACTTTTGGTGCAACCTGAGATTCCCGAGTGGAAGTAGGAAGGTATTACAATGGATTTTATTACGAAGTTACCAAGAGTTGTGGGTGGTTATGATACCATTTGGGTGATTGTTGACCGACTCGCTAAGTCAACTCATTCCTTGCCAATTAAGGAAACAGATTTGATAGAAAAGCTTACCCGTTTGTATTTGAAGGAGATTGTTTTTAGACATGGTGTTCCCGTATCTATTATTTCGGACCGAGACAGTCGATTTACATCGAGGTTTTGGAAGGTCATAGTGAAAGGACCATTCAAACGTTGGAAGACATGTTATGAGCATGAATCATTGATTTTGGTAAGGGTTGGGATAAGTACTTGCCACTGGCCAAATTTTCTTATAATAATAGTTATCATGGAAGTATTAAAGCCGCACCGTTTGAAACTCTGTATGGTAGAAAGTGTAGGTCTCCTGTCTGCTGGAATGAGGTTGGGGATGCTCAACTCACAGGTCCAGAAATTATTCATGAGACTACCGAGAAGATCGTACAGATTAAGGAAAGATTGAGAACCGCCAGAAGTCGGCAAAAGAGTTATGCCAATAAGGGAAGGAACGATATTGAATTTCAGGTCGGTGACCGTGTTATGTTAAAGGTTTCATCTTGGAAGGGTGTGATACGTTTTGGTAAAAGGGGAAGGTTGAGTCCTCGTTTTGTTGGACCTTTTGAGATTATTGAGAGAGTTGGACCGGTGGCTTATCGTTTGAAGTTGCCACGAGAACTCAGTGCTGTTCACGATGTTTTTCATGTATCGAATTTGAAGAAGTGTTTGGCCTAGGCCGGTGAAACTATTCCTTTGGAGGAACTTCATGTTGATAAACAACTCCATTTTATTGAGGAACCTGTCGAAATTATGAACCGAGAGGTTAAGACTCTCAAGCAGAGCAAAATTCCTATTGTTCGAGTTCGATGGAACGCCAGACGCGGTCCCGAGTTCACTTGGGAGCATGAAGACTAGATGAGGCAGAAGTACCCGCATTTGTTCTCAGATGCTGAGTCAACCCCTGCACCTGCTTAAATTTCGGGACGAAATTTCCGTAACGGGAAGGTACTGTAACGACCCTACTTTTTCCGTTATCTTTTGCCGTTAATTATTTAACGACCGTTAATTGTTATTCGTGACACGTCATTTCTAAGACCTATATTATTATTTTTGTAATAATATATTAATTATTATGTGTTATATGAATATTTGTATTCATATTTCAAGTTATACGTTTCTACGTGTCGCAGATTTCTGTCCGGCGAATCTTTTCGGTTTTCAAACCAACGGTCAAGATTTTGGGATTTTTAAATCCAATTTATTTTAAATATGATATTTTGATGTCATATGATTATATATAGTGTTTATATATTTTATTCATCGCGTGTTTGTTATCTCTCCGAAAAATTAATCGCGTAGTAGCGTTTTCGCGTTTCGGGCTTCGTTCGGGCGATCGTGCCACAAGTATTCTTCTTTTTGGCCAAAGTGGTCCATGAGGGGCCCACCCCTCTAAAAATTTAGGCCAAAACCCCCTTATACCCCATTTTTATTTTATTTTTCAATTTTTCATTTCCATTTTATTCCTCATTTCTTTTCTAAACCTAAAACTAGCAAGTATCTTTTTCTCTCATCTTTCTTCCTCTCTCTTTTTCTTTTTGAGGCCACCACATTCATCATCAATATCATCATCATTCTTCATCAATTATTGCTTGGATTTTAGGGCTTTTAACATCAACGCGTTCCTCTCGTTCTCCTCTACACGTTGCTATCTCTTGATTCTTGATTAGGGTATAAACCCTAACCCTAGCTTTTTGATTTTTCTTATATTTTACTGATTTTGTGTGTTATATTGATAGTATGATAATTGTATGTTATTGTATGGTTGATTGGATGCGTAGAATTACTCGTTTGCATATGTTTTCGGTTTGATTTAATTGGGACAGCAGCTTTTTCGTGTGTTTCTGACTTTGTAACTGATATAAAAGTTAAAATAAAGTATATAAATGAGTTCCTCTCATCAAGACATTAATTTTAGACTCCGGATTCATGTCGTTTCGATTCCCGGAGCCCTAGATATGCTTAATTTGATTTTTGGTAAAGATTGAAAGGTGTTATGGGCAAGAACAAGGTATGGTCCGACTTTATGATCATCCTTGGTGTCTTTAGGGTGTGTAATTTGGTTAGGACTGATGGTGGGACGAATTTTCATGTTCGGGTCACCTAAATCCGAGCCACGGTTCACCCGTTGTGCCTAAATCACTGTTTTGAGTAAATTGAATTCCCAAGTGTTGTCATGGCTGATATCCACGACCTAGGGACTGTTATTGGAGTGTTCTTGAGTACATAATTGTGTCGGGTGGTTTGAGTAGGCGGAGATGCATATGTGGCTCGCCCGAAACCGACACCCGGGGCTCAAGATACGACCCGATGAACTTTTAAACTTAAAACTTATGGTTAATGATTAAACTTATGTTAAAATGAATGGCTTTCATTATTAATAAATTACTTATGATAAAAGAAGTAATTATTATTATTTAAGACTTATGATATAAATATTTATTATATCATTTAATTATTAATTATGATTTAATTAACATTTTAATTAAACTTATGATTAATAATACTTTTATTATTAAAGGAAAATACTTATGATAAGTATTAAATTTATTTTTGAGAAATTATTATAAGACTTATAACAAAGATTAAATAATTATTTAATTATTATAAGACTTAATTATTATTTAATTATGATTTAATTATTAAATACTTATGATTTAATAATTTTAATTAGAAACTTATGATATAATTAATAATTCATTATTAATTTATAATACTTATGATATGAATTAAAATTCATTATTAATTAATAAAACTTATATTATGATTAATATTTAATTAATTAAATACTTATGTTATACTAATTATAACACTTCAACTTATATTAACTTTAATAATTCATTTTATTTAATTAAACTTATGTTATGACATAACTTTACACTTTTGACTTTAATAAACATTATAACCTATGTTATTATTATAACTTACACTTTTCAAATTAATGTTGACTATGTTGACCAAGTTTGACTTTTGAGTTGACTTTCGGTTGACTTTGACTTTCAGTTGACTTCTGTTGACTTTCTAAATAAGGAAACTTTCGTAACTTCAAATCTTTCTAAAAATAGAAGTTTCTAAATTTGGAAACTTTCCAAAGATAGAAACTTTCCAAAAATAGAAACTTTCCTAAAATAGAAACTTTCCAAAAATAGAAACTTTCCTAAAATAGAAACTTTCCAAAAATAGAAACTTTCCTAAAATAGAAACTTTCCTAAAATAGAAACTTTCCAAAAATGGAAACCTGCTAAAAATAGAAACTTTCTAAAAATAGAAAGTGTGTGTCCTTATGTTGTTCCAATCAAACCGATGCTTGCTGAGTAATGTTCTATGTCTACTTGCAACATGTACAATAGCTATCATACTAAGACTTGACCTAAGTTAGTTATTTATTTCGACCTGCTTTATTTATAGGTCGGCGTTGTGATCTTTCTTGGTCACTTTACTTTACTTGCTGTTCGCTTGTTTGTGAGATTTCTTCAGTTGCTATTTAAGGTGAGTTATAGTCCCATTTTTCTATTTTAAAGCTTTTGGGATGAGAATACATGCAATTTATTTTATACTTTGGACACATGTGGAAGTTGGTTTAAATTATTCATTGTGAGTTGAACAAAAATATTCCCTAGTCTGGTAACTGTAATCACTGGTTTCTACTGGTGAACGCGAATCCTATGGATAGATCTATCGGGTTTGACAACCCCATTTCGAGCTAGTCGCGCTAGCAATTTGTTATCGGAATGTTTAGTACTTCGTATTTAGTTGTAGATACACTTGTTCGGTGTATATTTTTTATTGTGTTTGGCAAGGGTAAATAAAGGGTTAAGTGGTTACCAGGTGGCTCACGGAAAATGGAATAATGTTTTATTATATGTTTTCTAGCATATAATTTTGAGGTTCAAAAAGGAGTTTTTATGTTTTCAAACATAAATTTTTATTGTTTAAATTAAATATTGTTTGCAATATTAAACCTATAATTCACTCAACATTTTTGTTGACAGTTACTCGCATGTTTTATTCTCAGGTTCATGATTGAATGCTTCCGCTGTGCTTAGAGAGTCTGCATATTTACGATGGCAGCTTTTGTTAAACATTAACTTGCATTCTATTTTTGTTACATTAAATAGTGGTTGTTTGTTGACTTTGTTTTGGGTCAACTTTTGGTTAAAGTATTATTGTATGGTTTTTCTAAACTTATACATTTTAGTAGATCTCCTTTATAGGAAATCATTTTTAAATAAAGAATGCAAGGTTGTTTTATTAAATTCATATAGAGTTATGATCAAGCTGTGGGACCAAGATAACGATGGTCGTCAAGTGTACTTTGACGGGTCGTTAAACAGAGTTCTTCTTTTCAATTCACGATTCAAGCTATTTCCTGGAAAATTGAAATCAAGATGGTCTGGACCATTCATAGTCAAAAGAGTTTTCCCATACGAACGATAGAATTAATAAATTCAAATGGGATTGAATTTAAAGTTAATGGTCACAGAGTTAAACATTACATACATGGTCCGATGGAAGTTGACAACGAAGTTAATCACAATTTCGATACCACAGCTAACTAAGTGTGGGGAGAATCAAGTCTTTAAAGGATAATATGTATTTCTGTTAGAGTTAGATTGTCTGTTTTCGTGTAGTTCTCGAAAATGGAACCCGAATGGTCTTTCCCTAGCAGACCCTAAAGAACTAGTCTTCTCCCCCCATTCTGAATTTTTATTTTTTTTAGGAAATGAAGACTGCCTGTGAACTAAACCATGGTCTAATGCTACACGCTTTGATCACTAAACGTAATAATGACACACTACCAAGTGAAATAGTATCAGTAATCAGAGAAAGATTGAACGGAGTTAGAAAAGAATCCAGATGCGAAGATAATAAGTTACAATTTGGTAAAGGAAAATCAAAATCCGCAGCGAAAAGAAGAGCACGACACCTAGAACGATGTCACAAATGCGGAAAATGGTTACATGGAGGTAAATGTTCAAATAATCAAACCTATTCAAATACCGAATTTGTTACTTTATGCAGAGACGGACCGTTCATATGTTTAGAAGAAAAGACACTGAATGCTCGAGGTTACGCCTATGTAGCTATGGAAAACCAATTAAACCGACTATCTTATGAATGGGATAGATCATATAACTAAGAATACTATCTCACAGGTAAGTCTGTACAGTTTTTTTTTTTAACCTTTTGATAATAAACGCTAATTTGTTCGCTATAAAGTATTAAATTGGTATTAAATAAAATTAGGTTTGGCGACCGAAATTATTGATATCATACAAAAATTTATTACATCACTGCGAAATTTAACGTTTATTCTTAAGGTATAAATATCTTTAATCAATCAACCCAAAATATTTCAAAAATTCGTCATGATTTAAATTAGGTCATGGAACCGAAATTACTTTACCGAAAAGAGGGGCGTATATTTTTGATAATATTTGATTGATTAAAGTGGGATAAAAAGCCAAAAAGATTTTTAATTTTATTTTTACCATGTTTTTAAAATTAATATATAAATCTTAAATTAATATTGTAAACTTTGTAAAAACAATATATTTAAAAATTTAAATATTTGAAAAATATAATATAAGTTTGGTGTGATTTTATAATATGAATTTTTAAATTAAGTTTGGTGTGAATTTTTACTTTTTAAAAATAAGAATTTTTAATTTTATGCATTTCAAATTTTAAGTTTGGTGTGAATTTTTAATATTAATTTTGAATTTTATGTATTTTTATTTTAAGTTTGGTGTGAATTTAAAAACAAAAATTTACTTTTTCTCATTAAGTTAAAAATATGATTTTTAAAAATTCGTCGTGAGTTGAAGACTAGGTCTTTGAACCGAAATTGCTTTACCCGAGGGAGGGACGAGAACTTTTATTATCATTATTTTTAATCTTATTGAATTAAAGTAAGCCAAAAACATTAAAAAACTCAAAAATCTTTACTTTTAAAAACCGCGCTTTGATTTGACAAATTTTAAAATTTTGTCGAAGGACGGACTAGGACATCAATCCGTAACGACCTCGTCCTAAATAACAAGGGAAACAAAATTTTAAAAATTAATTACTTAATTGTTTTTGTAAGTAAAAGAGAGTAAAAAAAAATAAAAAAAAATAACAAACTCCGCGACTCGCGGAGTTTGAAGGTCCAAACACCGCGACTCGCGGAGGGACCAAAAATCAGAAAAAAATAAAAACGCAGAACTGATCAGTCCCCAACCCAAAACACAGAAAATACTGCGAAAACAAACCGCAAAATACCCAAAAAAACACCCCCAAAATCACAATTTTTAACCGTTAATCATCAAATCTTTTACTAAAATCATGTTGAGAAGGATGCTATCAAGGAATTACTCAAGAAAAACGGTAAATTTCTACCCCTAAACACCATTTAATCCGAAAATTAGTGTTCTTGAGCAATTTTTTCCCCAATTTAATTTTGATGCTTTTTAGTGTAATTATGCTTAAATTGTTTATGTATTATGCTTGTATAACCTAGATTGATGCTATTTAACATGATTAGAAGCCTTAAATTTCAAATTTTGAGTAATCTAGGGTTTGTGTTCTTGAGCAATTTGGGGCTTTTTGATATAAACAGGTTATGGCCGATTTTTGTCATGAATTGTTGCTAAATTAAGTAGTGTAACATATTTAGGTAGTTAAATGATCCAAACTTTGAGCCTAAACATGATTTTGAGAATTAAAGTGGACTTTTTCAAGTCTAAAATTCATGAACTTGATTTTTGAAAGATAATGCCATTTGAAACTTGTTTAATTGCTAGTAATGATTATTTTGACATGTTATTTGAGTTAAATGTTTATGAACTTGGTGAACATTTTCGTATATGCTTATTTGAAAAAGTGTAGATTTGATAAAAATGTGAAAATGAGCTTAAGTTTGATATAAATTGATCATGTCATTGTAATTATTTTGATTGATGATTTTGCTGACACTAATGCATATTTGGATGCACAAAAATTGTGTTTGATGTGTTTTGCAGACTGAAAGGGGTGAATCTTCATCCCAAGCTCGCAATGCTCCTGCTGAGAATGCGGAACAACAGGAGGTGGATAACTACTACAAACAAGATATACCTCATCCAGTCATGACATTTTCTGATATGCACTTGGAAGATTTGCACCCGAACGTGAGATTTGATAGACTTTGGATAGATTATCCAAAATACCAAAGGGGTTTGCATACTCTTCATTCTAAAGTTGTTGAGGTACCTAGGGTCATAGAATGGGGACCATTAGAAGCTGTAGAATTGGCCGGGCCAATTAGGGAATTACTTGCACAGAGGTATGGTAATTCTACTTTTAACGACTGTGTACGTTTATTCACCATGCGTAGACCTGTATATAAAGTATGGTGTGAAGAATTGTTGTGTAGTATAGAATTAAATGATCGGGTAGCTAGTTTAACCGATCGATCTTTTATTAGATTTTTGTTAGGAGGTTCGATGCGCCACATGTCTTTACTAGACATGGCTCAGGCTTTACGTATATATACGCCTGAGGAGTTAGCATCTGCCGATTGTAGAGGGTTGATACTAAATGGTAGAAAGATAGATGAAAATTTTGATACACATGGTGTATGGAGTCAAATGACAAGCCATCACCGATTCAAAGGGGGAAATTACTCTTATTTGGATATAGATAGAGCTGAATTAAGAGTAATTCATAGGTTTTTAGCTAATTCGATTACACAAAGAGGTAAGAACAAGGAAAAGGTAAATGAACAGGATTTGTTTTACCATATGTGTATTCGAGACCCACAAAGCGCTGTAAGTATACCGTATTGTGTGGGTTATTATTTATCAGCTATGGTTAGGGGGATGAGACCGCATAGCATAATAGGAGGTGGTATATTTATTACTTTGATTGCTGAATATCTCGGTGTGGATATAAGTCGGGGGGGATTATTAGTCAAAGAACCAGAACCCCGCGATACAATAGGTTTAAATGTATACCATGGTGCGAAAGTTTTGAAAAGGCGAAATAACGCCGCAGTACAATACCATGGTAGACATCCACAGGCTGAGAGAAAACAACAGCAAGGTAATGTAGGAGGGGGAAATGAAATGCAAGAAATGCAAAGGTTTATAGCTTCACAGGAGTACGAAAATGCTAGACAGAGAGCATTTGAAGATTGGCAAGTTTATCAAAACCAAATCATAGCTTATTGCCAACATATAGGTAGAAACTATATTCCTACTCCAAAACCCATATTCCCTCCCTGGTCTATAGAGATTCAACCACCGTATCCTACGTATAACCCAGCCGAAGCATTTTATAGCACCTATGGTTATGCATGGAACCCCTATTGGTATCAGTATCATCCCTAGTCTACTTAGTTTTATTTATTTTGTAATTTATAATGTTGATACGTTTAATACTTATTTAATATTGTAATAGTTTTTATAATTTTCTAACTTTTATTCTTAGATTTTAATAATTTTTGAATGTGGGGTAATATACCAAACTTCAAAAATATGTATATATGTTTGCAGTTTATCTTATGTACACAACAGGGTAAAACAACGCATTTTCAAAGGCTGGCATTAAGTTCAACAAAAGCAACTAATTTTGACGACAAGATGCAAAATATATGTGAAATAACAACAAGACGGAATGAACAAATGATATGCACCATTTATCATTCAGCAAGCAAACACAAATATGTTTGGAAACTTTGGTAAAATTTAATCATTTTCACACAAATCACCCTCAATAATTTAAATTGTTACTGATTTCTTGCAAATGAGGGCATTGCAAGATCTTAAGTGTGGGAAGGGGTTAAATTCTTTCGGATTTTAAAATTTTTATCTTAAACACTTGGTTACCATTAAAAATACTAGTAACGTAGTAGTTGTATTAGAATCTAGTGCTCTCTGATAATAAAGAACAGCCCTAGTCTTATATACTGACTACCCAATTCTAGTAAAATTTTTCAAAATTTTCAACTAAATGAACTCAAAATCATGTTTATACATATTTATGAACGATAAAACTAGGTTTTAACACCGAAATTATTGTTACCTCGGAAAGGACATAAATTGAGAAACAAACCAAAATGTTAAAATTCATTTAAAATGGAATAGAGGACAATAAAAAGGAAAATAAAAGCCAAGTGTGGGAAAATTCTCCAAGTTATTCAAAACATATGTCACATATTTTTGTACAAATAACTGAAAATACTTTTGCTTTGGACTAAACTAAAATTTTTTACCTGATTTACTGTAAGAAAGATGGATCTACACGATGAATCAATTCCATCATTAAAAGGAAGTAAAGTCTTCCGAAAAAGAAACACGCTTCTTGATTTAGGTCATGAAGTTGTCGTCCAGACCAGCTGTAGGTTGACGAAAAACCTAGAAAAGTCATCACTAAAATCAGCAGGAAATCCACGGACCTCAGCATTAAACAGGGTCGCCAAGTGGTCAGATTTATCCTAACCATGAGAAGGATTTATCTCGTAAAATGGGGGGCACCATGCAAATTAGCTGGATAAGACTAATGAATCAGATCCCCAGAAAGGATAATCTCCTTAAAAGATCAAAAATCAGCTTTTAAGCCTGATATTACTCAATCCTAGAGATTGACCTTAAAGATTGAGAATTCAAACTCATGGAATTCAATGATATCTAAACTCGAGCTTGAACGAGAAAATATTTTGATCAAATTATAAACCGATTTATTTTCTGAAAACCCATTTTCAATGCGATCATTACCATTGAACGTAAAATCCTAGGAATTCACCTGGAATTCATTAGGTCATCTGAACCAAATCGGGTGTCAACCGTAAGAACGGTGGTTACATAGTGGTCAAAGACAGGACCTTGTGCCAAACCTACAAATTATAAGGGTGAGCTTTACTATTGCTCCTACCAAGGATAGTAATTGCATCTGACACGTTATAGACCATAATTAAAAGCATGTCAGGGGACATTGCCTTAACAGTTGCTTGTTCAACGCTTTCCTTTACAACCGGACGGTAGTTTACCGAAAGGTAATATACGGGACAAGTAAACTGGACGTGTTGCTTTCCAAATACAAGGTTAGCGAGTGGGTGACACAAAACCATAAGTTTTGAGCTAAAATTTTCAAATCTGAAACCCACCAAACCCACAAAAATATTTTGCAAACACCGGTGAAGGGTTATTCCGGAAAACTTATCTAGGGTAAAAGCTAGATTTAATTTTCAAAAGATCAAATGTTTTCATAAAGATCCAATTTCCTTAATGGATCTAAATTTTTATAGTCATGTGGGACTGTAAACCATATCGTTACTACCATTGTTTATACCGTCATATAGAAATCACTGATGTACAAAGTGTGAAGAATAAAGAAGTGATTCTAGTATTTCAAGACGATATTGCTTGAGGACAAGCAAAGCTCAAGTGTGGGAATATTTGATAATGCTAAAAACGAACATATATTTCATAGCATTATTTCTCAAGAAAGACAAGCTTTTAGTTGCAATTGTTCTATTTAAAAGTGATATTCGTTTAAATAATAAAAGGTGAAGACAAAAGACAGATTCGACGAATTGAAGACGCAAACGACCAAAAAGCTCAAAAGTACAAAATACAATCAAAGAGGTTCCAATTATTGATAAGAAACGTCTCGAAATTACAAGAGTACAAGATTCAAAACGCAAAGTACAAGATATTAAATTGTACGCAAGGACGTTCGAAAATCCGGAACCGGAACATGAGTCAACTCTCAACGCTCGACGCAATGGACTAAAAATTACGAGTCAACTATGCACATAAATATAATATAATATATAATTAATTCTTAAAATTAATATATATATATTATAATATATTTATAAATCATCGGTAAGAAAGAAGCCAAAGGAGGGTGAGCTGTATTTTCAAACTCCGCGACTCGCGGAGTTTGAAGGCAAAAGTTGCTGCGAGTCGCGGAGTACCCCTGAACTCAATTCCCTATAAAGCCAACCGAATTCTGATCATTTTAAATATCATATATCCATCCTCTCTATATCTATACGTAAATATTTATATTTATATTTATATTTTAATTTTAATTTTAATTTTAAATCCTAATAATAAGGGTATGTTAGCGAATGTTGTAAGGGTGTAAGTCGAAATTCTGTCCGTGTAACGCTACGCTATTTTTAATCATTGTAAGTTATGTTCAACCTTTTTAATTTAATGTCTCGTAGCTAAGTTATTATTATGCTTATTTAATCCGAAGTAATCATGATGTTGGGCTAATTACTAAAATTGGGTAATTGGGCTTTGTACCATAATTGGGGTTTGGACAAAAGAACGACACTTGTGGAAATTAGACTATGGGCTATTAATGGGCTTTATATTTGTTTAACTAAATGATAGTTTGTTAATGTTAATATAAAGATTTACAATTGGGCGTCCCTATAATTTACCATATGCACTCGATCGGACACGATGGGCAGGGTATTTATATGTACGAATAATCGTTCATTTAATCGGATACGGGAATGGATTAATAGCCACTAGAATAATTAAAACAAGGGTGAAATTATGTACAAGGACACTTGGTATAATTGATAACAAAATATTAAAACCTTGGGTTACACTCTGTCGACATCCTGGTGTAATTATTAAACAAAGTAATAAAACCTTGTTACAGTTTAAGTCCCCAATTAGTTGGAATATTTAACTTCGGGTATAAGGATAATTTGACGAGGACACTCGCACTTTATATTTATGACTGATGGACTGTTATGGACAAAAACCAGACGGACATATTAAATAATCCAGGACAAAGGACATTTAACCCATAGGCATAAAACTAAAATCAACACGTCAAACATCATGATTACGGAAGTTTAAATAAGCATAATTATTTTATTTCATATTTAATTTCCTTTATTTTATATTTAATTGCACTTCTAATTATCGCATTTTATTTATTGTTATTATATTTAATTGCACTTTTAATTATCGTACTTTTTAATTATCGCAAGTTTATTTTATCGCACTTTTATTATTCGCAATTTCATTATCGTTATTTACTTTACGCTTTAAATTAAGTCTTGTATTTATTTATTATTTTACATTTGGTTTTAACTGCGACTAAAGTTTTAAAATCGACAAACCGGTCATTAAACGGTAAAAACCCCCCTTTATAATAATAATATTACTTATATATATATTTGTATTTTTATAAATTTAAACTAATATAGCGTTAAGCTTTGTTTAAAGATTTTCCCTGTGGAACGAACCGGACTTACTAAAAACTACACTACTGTACGATTAGGTACACTGCCTATAAGTGTTGTAGCAAGGTTTAAGTATATCCATTCTCTAAATAAATAAATATCTTGTGTAAAATTGTATCGTATTTAATAGTATTTCCTGCTAAAATTTAATAGTATTTTATACCCCTCCGCTACCACATCACTAGGGAAAGATGGAATAGTCTACTTTCCAATGGTCACAGTCTAAAGTATTAAATCTGATTGTGTGAGACTCGAAATATGTTCTAAACTGGCTGTTTATATGTGTATTTATAAAAAAAATGTTCAAAATCAAGGGCGTTGCAAGTTCGTATAGCTGATAACAACCCAATTTTAGCAGTATAGATTGACTTAATATGGCAAAACCCCAAAATTCTAACATCCATTTATTGTTATGGATGTTTTTAATTTGGGTTACTTGTATAAACTTTCAACAGACTTCGAATGTTGAGCGTTATCAGACAACTTATAAGTAATGCTTTCTTGAATCTTTCCACAATTTTTTGTCCCTTACAACTATTTGATTTTTATTCAGCAATGTGAGGACCCACAACTTTTTTGCCTTTCTTGAGTCACATGATAAATGTAGTGAGAACTTTCAGGTGATGACGTTCTCTAAAGTATTTTTATGTTTAGGAAGTTAATGAAAAATCTGATGTTCACTCTTTTGGCGTTGTTCTCCTTTCTGATTTTGTTAAACGCGAAGATACTTTGATTAGGTGACATGGAAGCTTATTGTCAAGAGAATGTTTTTGGAATTTCTTATAATATCAATCGATTATATTATGTTATGACTTTCACAATTCCGCGAATTCACGATTACGTACATCATCGATATCACGTTATCCCTTTCATAATCCCGCGAAATTGCGGGTATTAAACTAGTTAAATTAGATAATAAGATTAGTATTCAAAAAGAAATTTAAACTAAAATATATCATAAATTAAATTAGATCATATAAATTAATAAAGTTACAATTACTCAAAGTTTGATAGACCAAAAAACCCTGGTGTATATTTGACTAAACAATTCATTTAGACCCAATAAACATCCATAAACATTGTAAAAATACACTGTTAAATACTTAAACTAAACCAATGCAAACTACTAAGGGTGCGTTTGTTTGCCTCTTAATAGAATGGTTCAGCACTGAATGCTGAACCATTCAGCATTCAGTGTGTTTGTTTCTGACCTCTGAATGACATATGATGCTGAATGGTTCAGAATTCAGCTCTGAACCATTCAGAGATGAAACACTCTCTTAACCATTAAGAGCATAAATTATCTATAATATTCTCCTCAAATCATATCCTGATAACCTAACTAACAAGTATATTGAATTTTTACTCATGTCACACGTTAATAAGGTAGTTTTAGTCAGTTCATATTGTTCATTCTAAATGATTATCAAACAACTTATTTTCATTCAGAGCAAACCTTATTCAGAGGCTCTGGACCATTCAGATTCTAAATCATTCAGCACTAAATCATTCAGTTTTATCAAACGCACCCTAAGTGAAATCCAATACTTGAAACATCCCTATCTAAGCTCCCCGAACTCTAAACAACATCCATGATGTTATGACCTCAAGTAAGGTCACATGGACCGATGGACATAACGTGCAGTTAGTTAAAAGTGTGGTAAGTTAGCTACAATGTTCAAAATCAGTTATATGTCATTTGCAACTATAAATAGTAGGCACGATGTATTAAGAATCAGCTTTTGATTGAATGTACTCCATTCCTCTCTCAATTCTTGTAATCATTGATAATCATTGCGTAATTAATAAAGGGTTTGTTGAATTTTTTTTTTTTTTAAATTATTAGTTGTTAAAACTTTGAAAATAATAATACTTGTTACATAGTTTATGTAATTGTTAAAACATTTTATAGATATTCATTTTTTAAAAAGATATTATTAGTACTCTGTATTATGTAATTGTTAAAACATTTTATAAATATTCATAACTTTACAAACACCTTGGAATAATTTAGTTAACCTTTTTTTATTAGATGAACCAAAAACCATCATTCACCAAAAGATACACCAGTTTTCTTTATAGCCAAGCTAAACCCTACAGTGCAGTGCCAAACACCCTTTTCAAAACAAAGTATTTTGACTATAATTCACAAGCTCACTCTTTTGTTTATAATGGTAGCATAATTTGTATATTCTAATGCTTATATAAACCAAAAAAGCACACAATAAAACAACAAAGAAGCACTTGATAAATTGTGATATAACGTAACCTAACTTGTTGTTAGGAAGAGAGGATCGCCTGGACGTTGGGAGATACAAATTTGAGAGAAAAACAACTCTATTACTCACAAGAATAGATTTACAGAGTATTACAAAACTCTTACAAAAAAAACTCTCAAACTCACACACACTCTCTAGGTTGTGATTACACTTTTCTGAGTGATTTAGGATGATTTAAAATTGAGGTTTGCACCTCTATTTATAGTAAAAATTCTATGGCGGTGGAATGGTGTGAACGGAGATGGTGGGCGGCCGTCATCGTGTTCATCTTTGCTTCTTCTACATGGTGTTCAAAGAAGGCTACTTTGAACATCTAGAAGGTGAGCTTCTAGATTGTAGGCTGAAAACTTTCAATTCTCCCCCTCCAGCCGAATCCACGAACATTCCAGTTATGTCTCTGCATAACTCCAACTTCTCTCGAGTCACCACCTTTGTTAACATATCCGCAGGATTCTCCTTTGTATGGATCTTCACTAGTCTCAACAGTTGTCGATCAATTACCTCGCGTATCCAATGATAGCGAATATCAATATGTTTTGTACGGGAATGGTACATGGAGTTCTTGCTCAAATCTAGAGCACTCTGACTATCACAATGTACCTTGTACTCCTTTTGCTTGATTCCAAATTCTTGGAGATAACGCTTTAACCACAACATTTCTTTTCCAGCTTCTGCGGCAGCAATATACTCTGCTTCAGTTGTGGATAATGCAACACACCTCTGTAGTCTTGACTGCCATGAAACAGCTCCCCCTGCAAAAGTGTAAATGAATCCTGAAGTAGATTTCCTACTATCAGGATCTCCGGCCATATCCGTATCTGTATAGCCTTCCAAGATTGGATCAGCTCCCCAGTAACAAAGACATAGATTCTTTGTACCTTTAAGATATCTGAGAATCCATTTTACTGCATTCCAATGCTCTTTCCCGGGATTGGAGAGAAAAAGACTCACTGTTCCCACTGCATGAGCAATATCGGGCCTTGTACACACCATCGCATACATCAAACTTCCAACTGCTGAAGAATATGGTACTGAAGACATCTCCCCGATCTCTTCCTTGGATGAGGGACAAGAACTCTTGCTTAACTTGAAATGGTTGACTAATGGAATGCTAACAAGTTTGCATTATTCATATTGAAACGTGAAAGCACTCGTTCAATATACTTCTCCTGAGATAGCCATAACCTTTTATTCTTCCTGTCTCGAGTTATCTGCATTCCCAAATCTGTTGAGCCTGTCCTAAGTCTTTCATGTCAAAATACTTAGAGAGTTCCTTCTTCAGCTGGTTGATCTTCGTTACGTCTTTCCCTACGATCAAAATATCGTCTACATATAGTAGAAGAGTAACGAAATCTTTTTCAGAAAACTTCTGAATGTAGACACACTCATCTGCTGCAGTTTTCTTGTATCCGTGACTCACCATGCACGAGTCAAACTTCTTGTACCACTGCCTAGGTGCCTGCTTTAAACCGTACAAACTTTTCTTCAGCTTGCATACGAGGTTATCTCCTGAAACCTCAAAACCTTCTGGCTGCTCCATGTAAATTTCTTCATGTAAATCTCCATGAAGAAAAGCTGTCTTTACATCCATCTGTTCAAGATCGAAGTTCATACTTGCGACCAATCCAAGTATGACTCTAATTGAAGTCATCTTGACTACTGGTGAAAATTTCTCGTCAAAATCAATCCCTTTCTTCTGTTGGAATCCTTTGACTACAAGTCGTGCTTTGTATTTCACCACTTTTCCACTACCATCCTTTTTCAGCTTGAACACCCATTTATTTTTCAGTGCCTTCTTCCCGCGTAGAAGTTCTATAATCTCATAAGTTTGATTTTTCTGCAGAGAATCCATCTCATCCTGCATTGCGAGCAACCATTTTTCTTTATCCTTATGAGTTACTGCTTCATGAAAACTCTCCGGTTCTCCATCTTCAGTAAGTAAAAGGTACTCGGATTCTGGATATCTACTCGATGGAATCCGACCTCGTTCAGATCTACAAACTTCTGGAACATTCTGAGGAGATCCACCATCATCTTGACCTTGTGATGGTGCTGAAACGTCTGGCAGATGGGGTTGTGGCTCCCCCTGCTCAGCACCGTCATTTTCCTCATTATCTTCTACTTCTGGCATTTCTTCTTGCACTGAAAATTCATTTCTCATGAATGATTCCGTTGTTGCCTCTGGCACCTGAGCAGCAACATTTGACTTCTGAGATATTGTGGACTTTTCAATATCTTCTATTGTCTGGCTTTCATGGAACACCACGTCCCTACTTCTGATCACCTTTTTCTCCTTTGGATCCCATAATCTGTATCCAAATTCTTCATCTCCATAGCCTATGAATATGCATGGAGTGGTCCTTGCATCCAGCTTCTGCCTGAGCTCCTTGGATACATGTGCGTACGCCAAACACCCAAATACTCTTAGGTGAGAGTATGATGGATCCTTTCCAGACCAAAGTTTCTCCGGAACTTCAAAATTCAGTGGTACTAATGGAGATCGGTTGATCAAGTAACATGCGGCTCTGACTGCTTCTCTCCAGAATGGCTTTGGCAGCTTAGCCATACTGAGCATACTTCAAACATGTTCCATGATTGTTCGGTTCATTCTTTCTGCTATACCATTATGTTGAGGGGTACGTGGGACCGTCTTCTCATGTCGGATGCCACCGCCTGGAAGAGTATTCACCGCCGTTGTCGGATCGAAGACACTTTAACTTCTTTCCTGTCTCACGTTCTACCATGACATGGAACTGTTTGAAGTAATCGAACACCTGGTCCTTCGTCCGTAAGAGATATACCCACACCTTTCAAGAAGTATCATCGATAAACGTCAGAAAGTATCGATTGCCGCCAATTGATTCAACCTCCAAGGGACCGCAAATATCAGAGTGTACCAGACTGAGTAACTCTGATTTTTTTGTTGAAGAGGAATTAAACGAGACTCTTTGTTGCTTACCAAACAGACAATGATTGCAAGGATCTAGTGCAGCATCCTTGTCTACATTGATAAGCTCCTTCTTTATTAGGGTAGACAACCCTTTCTCACTCATGTGACCGAGTCCCTGGTGCCATAAATTTTGTGAAGCCTCCTTTTCTGCAACATTAATACTGTCTGTGCAGATCTTCACAAGAGTCTTGTACAGTGTGCCACAAATGTGTCCTCGAGCGACTATTGTAGTGACCCGAACTTTTCCATGTTTATATATATTAATTGAGATTGATATTTACATGATTAAATGTTTCCAACATGTTAAGCAATCAAACTTGTTAAGACTTGATTAATTGAAATATGTTTCATATAGACAATTGACCACCAAGTTGACCGGTGATTCACGAACGTTAAAACTTGTAAAAACTATATGATGACATATATATGGATATATATATAGTTAACATGATACTATGATAAGTAAACATATCATTAAGTATATTAACAATGAACTACATATGTAAAAACAAGACTACTAACTTAATGATTTTTAAACGAGACATATATGTAACGATTATCGTTGTAAAGACATTTAATGTATATATATCATATTAAGAGATATTCATACATGATAATATCATGATAATATAATAATTTAAAATCTCATTTGATATTATAAACATTGGGTTAACAACATTTAACAAGACCGTTAACCTAAAGGTTTAAAAACAACACTTACATGTAATGACTAACGATGACTTAACGACTCAGTTAAAATGTATATACATGTAGTGTTTTAATATGTATTTATACACTTTTTAAAGACTTCAATACACTTATCAAAATACTTCTACTTAACAAAAATGCTTACAATTACATTCTCGTTCAGTTTCATCAACAATTCTACTCGTATGCACCCGTATTCGTACTCGTACAATACACAGCTTTTAGATGTATGTACTATTGGTATATACACTCCAATGATCAGCTCTTAGCAGCCCATGTGAGTCACCTAACACATGTGGGAACCATCATTTGGCAACTAGCATGAAATATCTCATAAGATTACAAACATATGAGTAATCATTCATGACTTATTTACATGAAAACAAAATTACATATCCTTTATATCTAATCCATACACCAACGACCAAAAACACCTACAAACACTTTCATTCTTCAATTTTCTTCATCTAATTGAACTCTCTCAAGTTCTATCTTCAAGTTCTAAGTGTTCTTCATAAATTCCAAAAGTTCTAGTTTCATAAAATCAAGAATACTTTCAAGTTTGCTAGCTCACTTCCAATCTTGTAAGGTGATCATCCAACCTCAAGAAATCTTTGTTTCTTACAGTAGGTTATCATTCTAATACAAGGTAATAATCATATTCTAACTTTGGTTCAATTTCTATAACTATAACAATCTTATTTCAAGTGATGATCTTACTTGAACTTGTTTTCGTGTCATGATTTTGCTTCAAGAACTTTGAGCCATCCAAGGATCCATTGAAGCTAGATCCATTTTTCTCTTTTCCAGTAGGTTCATCCAAGGAACTTAAGGTAGTAATGATGTTCATAACATCATTCGATTCATACATATAAAGCTATCTTATTCGAAGGTTTAAACTTGTAATCACTAGAACATAGTTTAGTTAATTCTAAACTTGTTCGCAAACAAAAGTTAATCCTTTTAACTTGACTTTTAAAATCAACTAAATACATGTTCTATATCTATATGATATGCTAACTTAATGATTTAAAACCTGGAAACACAAAAAACACCGTAAAACCGGATTTACGCCGTCGTAGTAACACCGCGGGCTGTTTTGGGTTAGTTAATTAAAAACTATGATAAACTTTGATTTAAAAGTTGTTATTCTGAGAAAATGATTTTTATTATGAACATGAAACTATATCCAAAAATTATGGTTAAACTCAAAGTGGAAGTATGTTTTCTAAAATGGTCATCTAGACGTCGTTCTTTCGACTGAAATGACTACCTTTACAAAAACGACTTGTAACTTATTTTTCCGACTAGAAACCTATACTTTTTTTGTTTAGATTCATAAAATAGAGTTCAATATAAAACCATAGCAATTTGATTCACTCAAAACGGATTTAAAATGAAGAAGTTATGGGTAAAACAAGATTGGATAATTTTTCTCATTTTAGCTACGTGAAAATTGGTAACAAATCTATTCCAACCATAACTTAATCAACTTGTATTATATATTATGTAATCTTGAGATACCATAGACACGTATACAATGTTTCGACCTATCATGTCGACACATCTATATATATTTCGGAACAACCATAGACACTCTATATGTGAATGTTGGAGTTAGCTATACAGGGTTGAGGTTGATTCCAAAATATATATAGTTTGAGTTGTGATCAATACTGAGATACGTATACACTGGGTCGTGGATTGATTCAAGATAATATTTATCGATTTATTTCTGTACATCTAACTGTGGACAACTAGTTGTAGGTTACTAACGAGGACAACTGACTTAATAAACTTAAAACATCAAAATATATTAAAAGTGTTGTAAATATATTTTGAACATACTTTGATATATATGTATATATTGTTATAGGTTCGTGAATCAACAGTGGCCAAGTCTTACTTCCCGACGAAGTAAAAATCTGTGAAAGTGAGTTATAGTCCCACTTTTAAAATCTAATATTTTTGGGATGAGAATACATGCAGGTTTTATAAATGATTTACAAAATAGACACAAGTACGTGAAACTACATTCTATGGTTGAATTATCGAAATCGAATATGCCCCTTTTTATTAAGTCTGGTAATCTAAGAATTAGGGAACAGACACCCTAATTGACGCGAATCCTAAAGATAGATCTATTGGGCCTAACAAACCCCATCCAAAGTACCGGATGCTTTAGTACTTCAAAATTTATATCATATCCGAAGGGTGTCCCGGAATGATGGGGATATTCTTATATATGCATCTTGTTATTGTCGGTTACCAGGTGTTCACCATATGAATGATTTTTATATCTATGTATGGGATGTGTATTGAAATATGAAATCTTGTGGTCTATTGTTACGATTTGATATATATAGGTTAAACCTATAACTCACCAACATTTTTGTTGACGTTTTAAGCATGTTTATTCTCAGGTGATTATTAAGAGCTTCCGCTGTCGCATACTTAAATAAGGACAAGATTTGGAGTCCATGCTTGTATGATATTGTGTAAAAACTGCATTCAAGGAACTTATTTTGTTGTAACATATTTGTATTGTAAACCATTATGTAATGGTCGTGTGTAAACAGGATATTTTAGATTATCATTATTTGATAATCTACGTAAAGCTTTTTAAACCTTTATTGATGAAATAAAGGTTATGGTTTGTTTAAAAATGAATGCAGTCTTTGAAAAACGTCTCATATAGAGGTCAAAACCTCGCAACGAAATCAATTAATATGGAACGTTTTTAATCAATAAGAACGGGACATTTCAGTTGGTATCCGAGCGTTGGTCTTAGAGAACCAGAAAATTTGCATTAGTGTGTCTTATCGAGTTTGTTAGGATGCATTAGTGAGTCTGGACTTCGACCGTGTTTTCTTTAAAAATGATTGCTTAACATTTTTGTTGGAAACTATAACATATGAATATTATGTGATATATTAATCTCTTAACGTGTTTGATATTATGTGATAGATGTCTACCTCTAGAACAAGTCCCATTGACTCACCTAATAATAATGAAGAGTCAAATGTAAATTGGAATGATTTGTGGACTGATTCACAAGTTCCCGAAGAGGAACCGGAAGAAGAGTCGGAACCGGAAGAAGAATCGGAACCGGAAGAAGAATCGGAACCGGATGAAGAAATAGAACCGGTGGGGGAAATAATAAAACGGTTAAGTAAAAGAAAATCCTCAACCAACCGACCAAAGTTAATTATGGTCAATGGTGTTTCCGCCAAGGAAGCAAAATATTGGGAGGATTACCAATTCTCCGATGAATCGGATTCCGACGAGAATTCCGATGATGTTATAGAAATTACCCCAACTGAATTTAAAAAGGCAAAAGAAAATAATAAGGAAAAGGGCATAAAAATAGAGAAATCTAATTCCAACCCCAATGAACTTTATTTGTATCGTCAACCCCCGAAGTCCTTAAGTTGTAACAATGACCCGGGAACCTCTAAACCACCAGGTTTTTCTAAACCAATGTGGACAACGACGGCTCGTATTAGGGGAACATCATATATCCCTAGAAACTTGGCAAAACGAACCAAAACCGAAGAAGAAGAAACGAGCGAGTCGGAATAAGATAGTTGTATTCGTGTGGTGTAATATATGTAATATAGTGTTCTTATGATTTATGATATATGTAAAAATTGCTTGTATTAATAAGTATTTTTTTTTATGAAACTAACTCTTGTCTATTTTACAGTTTAAAAACACAAAATGGATAGACAACCCAATATTTTAAGAGACCTACCCGGAGACATGATTGATGAAATCTTGTCTAGAGTCGGCCAGAATTCTTCGGCACAACTATTTAAGGCGAGATCAGTTTGTAAGACATTCGAAGAACGTTCCAAGAATGTCTTGGTTTATAAGAGACTTTCGTTTGAAAGATGGGGGATATCACATTGGGAAACCCATAAGTTACGATGTGTTTACTTTGACGCATATATTGCGGGGAACCCAAATGCTATTTTACGCAACGGGTTAAGAAATTATTTTGACTCAATATATCCGAATATTGGACTTCGTGATTTAGAAAAAGTGGCTAACATGCAACATAAAGAAGCATGCTATGCTTATGGGTTAGTAATGTTCGCTTCTCACCAAAGTGAGAAAAAGAACATCGGGCTACAGCTATTAAACAAAACGTTCCCACAAGTGACGGAGTCGGTAATTGGGGTAAGAAATGAGGTTTTTAGATTGTTACGGGACTGTTGGACATTACGTAACCCTCGTCCCTTTGACGACGTTACAACACGCTGTATTATCAACGGCCATAACGGTTATGTTGCACAAGACCAAGGATGGGAAGTAGTCCTAGTAAAACCAGAATGCATGACTTGTTTCTGGACGTATGAATTACGTGTCTTTATTGCCTTTGCTGAACGACTTGTGTACTAGCTAGAATTATCTTCACAACTATCTTGTATCAAAGTTATTGTGTGCTATATTTCATGCTTTATGTAAAATAAGCGGTATTGTAAGTTTGTAAAATATTGTATAAAAGTTTGAACGCGAAATATTATTACAATCAGTTTTTCATATAGAATTGTAGTAGTTGAATTGTATATTAGCTACTAAGTATGAACTTAACGGGTAGGTACTACCCGAATTTAAACTTATAAAATGCTAATATGAAGAAAAAGCTTTTATAAATGAGTTCATATTATGCTACGAAATACTATTAACTACTCTTAATATTCTGTATGATTAACTTGTTCCATTTAACTATTTTGAAGGAAATGGCACCGACTACTCGACACACCGTGAATATGAATGAAGAGGAATTCCGTACTTTTCTAGCTTCAAACATAGCCGCAGTACAGGCTGCGCTACATACCAACAATAACCTTGGATCTAGCAGTACAGGAAATCATGTAGGATGCACCTACAAAGAATTCACTGCCTGCAAACCTTTGGAATTTGATGGAACCGAAGGACCGATCGGATTGAAACGGTGGACCGAGAAGGTTGAATCAGTGTTTGCCATAAGTAAGTGTACTGAAGAGGACAAAGTGAAGTACGCTATGCATACCTTCACAGGTTCTGCGTTAACATGGTGGAATACCTATCTAGAGCAAGTGGGACAAGATGATGCGTACGCACTACCGTGGTCAGCATTCAAGCACTTGATGAACGAGAAGTACCGTCCCAGAACCGAGGTCAATAAGCTCAAGACAGAACTTAGAGGGTTACGAACCCAAGGATTTGATATTACCACGTACGAAAGACGATTCACAGAATTGTGCCTATTGTGTCCGGGAGCATTCGAAGATGAGGAAGAGAAGATCGACGCGTTTGTGAAAGGATTACCGGAAAGAATCCAAGAAGATATAAGTTCACACGAGCCCGCCTCCATACAACAGGCATGTAGAATGGCTCACAAACTCGTGAACCAGATTGAAGAAAGAATTAAAGAACAGACTGCTGAAGAGGCCAATGTGAAGCAAGTCAAAAGAAAGTGGGAGGAAAACGGTGATAAGAATCACCAATACAACAACAACAGCAATTACAACAATAATCGCAACAATTATCCCAACAATCGCAACATCAATCGCAACTACAACAAACGGCCCAACAACAACAACAACAACAACAACAGCAACTACAACAATCATCCCAACAACAATAATAACCGCAACAACAACAACAATCAGAAGCAGCTATGCCAAAGGTGTGAAAAGAATCACTCGGGGTTCTGCACTAAATTTTGCAACAAGTGTAAAAGAAATGGTCATAGCGCGGCGAAGTGTGAGGTCTACGGACCAGGGATTAATAGAACGAAAGGAACAAATGGTGTCGGAACGAGTAATGGCGGAGCAAGTAGTGTCGGAGCAAGTTATGCCAATGTAGTTTGTTATAAATGTGGAAAACCAGGCCACATTATTAGAAATTGCCCGAACCAGGAGAACACGAATGGACAAGGCCGTGGAAGAGTTTTCAATATTAATGCGGTAGAGGCACAGGAAGACCCGGAGCTTGTTACGGGTACGTTTCTTATTGACAATAAATCTGCTTACGTTTTATTTGATTCGGGTGCGGATAGAAGCTATATGAGTAGAGATTTTTGTGCTAAATTAAGTTGTCCATTGACGCCTTTGGATAGTAAATTTTTACTCGAATTAGCAAATGGTAAATTAATTTCAGCAGATAATATATGTCGGAATCGAGAAATTAAACTGGTTAGCGAAACATTTAAGATTGATTTGATACCAGTAGAGTTAGGGAGTTTTGATGTGATAATCGGTATGGACTGGTTGAAAGAAGTGAAAGCGGAGATCGTTTGTTACAAAAATGCAATTCGCATTATACGAGAAAAAGGAAAACCCTTAATGGTGTACGGAGAAAAGGGCAACACGAAGCTACATCTTATTAGTAATTTGAAGGCACAAAAACTAATAAGAAAAGGTTGCTATGCTGTTCTAGCACACGTCGAGAAAGTACAAACTGAAGAAAAGAGCATCAATGATGTTCCCATTGCAAAAGAATTTCCCGATGTATTTCCGAAAGAATTACCGGGATTACCCCCACATCGATCCGTTGAATTTCAAATAGATCTTGTACCAGGAGCTGCACCAATAGCTCGTGCTCCTTACAGACTCGCACCCAGCGAGATGAAAGAACTGCAAAGCCAATTACAAGAACTTTTAGAGCGTGGTTTCATTCGACCAAGCACATCACCGTGGGGAGCTCCTGTTTTGTTTGTCAAGAAGAAAGATGGTACATTCAGGTTGTGTATCGACTACCGAGAGTTGAACAAACTTACCATCAAGAACCGCTACCCACTACCGAGAATCGACGACTTATTTGATCAACTACAAGGCTCGTCTGTTTATTCAAAGATTGACTTACGTTCCGGGTATCATCAAATGCGGGTGAAAGAAGATGATATTCCAAAGACTGCTTTCAGAACACGTTACGGTCATTACGAGTTTATGGTCATGCCGTTTGGTTTAACTAATGCACCAGCTGTGTTCATGGACCTTATGAACCGAGTGTGTGGACCATACCTTGACAAGTTTGTCATTGTTTTCATTGATGACATACTTATTTACTCAAAGAATGACCAAGAACACGGTGAACATTTGGGAAAGGTGTTAGAAGTATTGAGGAAGGAAGAATTGTACGCTAAGTTTTCAAAGTGTGCATTTTGGTTGGAAGAAGTTCAATTCCTCGGTCACATAGTGAACAAAGAAGGTATTAAGGTGGATCCGGCAAAGATAGAAACTGTTGAAAAGTGGGAAACCCCGAAAACTCCGAAACACATACGCCAGTTTTTAGGACTAGCTGGTTACTACAGAAGGTTCATCCAAGACTTTTCCAGAATAGCAAAACCCTTGACTGCATTAACGCATAAAGGGAAGAAATTTGAATGGAAGGATGAACAAGAGAAAGCGTTTCAGTTATTGAAGAAAAAGCTAACTACGGCACCTATATTGTCATTGCCTGAAGGGAATGATGATTTTGTGATTTATTGTGATGCATCAAAGCAAGGTCTCGGTTGTGTATTAATGCAATGAACGAAGGTGATTGCTTACGCGTCTAGACAATTGAAGATTCACGAGCAAAATTATACGACGCATGATTTGGAATTAGGCGCGGTTGTTTTTGCATTAAAGACTTGGAGGCACTACTTATATGGGGTCAAAAGTATTATATATACCGACCACAAAAGTCTTCAACACATATTTAATCAGAAACAACTGAATATGAGGCAGCGTAGGTGGATTGAACTGTTGAATGATTACGACTTTGAGATTCGTTACCACCCGGGGAAGGCAAATGTGGTAGCCGATGCCTTGAGCAGAAAGGACAGAGAACCCATTCGAGTAAAATCTATGAATATAATGATTCATAATAACATTACTACTCAAATAAAGGAGGCGCAACAAGGAGTTTTAAAAGAGGGAAATTTAAAGGATGAAATACCCAAAGGATCGGAGAAGCATCTTAATATTCGGGAAGACGGAACCCGGTATAGGGCTGAAAGGATTTGGGTACCAAAATTTGGAGATATGAGAGAAATGGTACTTAGAGAAGCTCATAAAACCAGATACTCAATACATCCTGGAACGGGGAAGATGTACAAGGATCTCAAGAAACATTTTTGGTGGCCGGGTATGAAAGCCGATGTTGCTAAATACGTAGGAGAATGTTTGACGTGTTCTAAGGTCAAAGCTGAGCATCAGAAACCATCAGGTCTACTTCAACAACCCGAAATCCCAGAATGGAAATGGGAAAACATTACCATGGATTTCATCACTAAATTGTCAAGGACTGCAAGTGGTTTTGATACTATTTGGGTAATAGTTGATCGTCTCACCAAATCAGCACACTTCCTACCAATAAGAGAAGATGATAAGATGGAGAAGTTAGCACGACTGTATTTGAAGGAAGTCGTCTCCAGACATGGAATACCAATCTCTATTATCTCTGATAGGGATGGCAGATTTATTTCAAGATTCTGGCAGACATTACAGCAAGCATTAGGAACTCGTCTAGACATGAGTACTACCTATCATCCACAAACTGATGGGCAGAGCGAAAGGACGATACAAACGCTTGAAGACATGCTACGAGCATGTGTTATTGATTTCGGAAACAGTTGGGATCGACATCTACCGTTAGCAGAATTTTCCTACAACAACAGCTACCATTCAAGCATTGAAATGGCGCCGTTTGAAGCACTTTATGGTAGAAAGTGCAGGTCTCCGATTTGTTGGAGTGAAGTGGGGGATAGACAGATTACGGGTCCGGAGATTATACAAGAAACTACTGAGAAGATCATCCAAATTCAACAACGGTTGAAAACCGCCCAAAGTCGACAAAAGAGCTACGCTGACATTAAAAGAAAAGATATAGAATTTGAAATTGGACAGATGGTCATGCTTAAAGTTGCACCTTGGAAAGGCGTTGTTCGATTTGGTAAACGAGGGAAATTAAATCCAAGGTATATTGGACCATTCAAGATTATTGATCGTGTCGGACCAGTAGCTTACCGACTTGAGTTACCTCAACAACTCGCGGCTGTACATAACACTTTCCACGTCTCGAATTTGAAGAAATGTTTTGCTAAAGAAGATCTCACTATTCCGTTAGATGAAATCCAAATCAACGAAAAACTCCAATTCATCGAAGAACCCGTCGAAATAATGGATCGTGAGGTTAAAAGACTTAAGCAAAACAAGATACCAATTGTTAAGGTTCGATGGAATGCTCTTAGAGGACCCGAGTTCACCTGGGAGCGTGAAGATCAGATGAAGAAGAAATACCCGCATCTATTTCCAGAAGATTCGTCAACACCTTCAACATCTTAAAATTTCGGGACGAAATTTATTTAACGGGTAGGTACTGTAGTGACCCGAACTTTTCCATGTTTATATATATTAATTGAGATTGATATTTACATGATTAAATGTTTCCAACATGTTAAGCAATCAAACTTGTTAAGACTTGATTAATTGAAATATGTTTCATATAGACAATTGACCACCAAGTTGACCGGTGATTCACGAACGTTAAAACTTGTAAAAACTATATGATGACATATATATGGATATATATATAGTTAACATGATACTATGATAAGTAAACATATCATTAAGTATATTAACAATGAACTACATATGTAAAAACAAGACTACTAACTTAATGATTTTTAAACGAGACATATATGTAACGATTATCGTTGTAAAGACATTTAATGTATATATATCATATTAAGAGATATTCATACATGATAATATCATGATAATATAATAATTTAAAATCTCATTTGATATTATAAACATTGGGTTAACAACATTTAACAAGACCGTTAACCTAAAGGTTTAAAAACAACACTTACATGTAATGACTAACGATGACTTAACGACTCAGTTAAAATGTATATACATGTAGTGTTTTAATATGTATTTATACACTTTTGAAAGACTTCAATACACTTATCAAAATACTTCTACTTAACAAAAATGCTTACAATTACATTCTCGTTCAGTTTCATCAACAATTCTACTCGTATGCACCCGTATTCGTACTCGTACAATACACAGCTTTTAGATGTATGTACTATTGGTATATACACTCCAATGATCAGCTCTTAGCAGCCCATGTGAGTCACCTAACACATGTGGGAACCATCATTTGGCAACTAGCATGAAATATCTCATAAGATTACAAAAATATGAGTAATCATTCATGACTTATTTACATGAAAACAAAATTACATATCCTTTATATCTAATCCATACACCAACGACCAAAAACACCTACAAACACTTTCATTCTTCAATTTTCTTCATCTAATTGAACTCTCTCAAGTTCTATCTTCAAGTTCTAAGTGTTCTTCATAAATTCCAAAAGTTCTAGTTTCATAAAATCAAGAATACTTTCAAGTTTGCTAGCTCACTTCCAATCTTGTAAGGTGATCATCCAACCTCAAGAAATCTTTGTTTCTTACAGTAGGTTATCATTCTAATACAAGGTAATAATCATATTCTAACTTTGGTTCAATTTCTATAACTATAACAATCTTATTTCAAGTGATGATCTTACTTGAACTTGTTTTCGTGTCATGATTTTGCTTCAAGAACTTTGAGCCATCCAAGGATCCATTGAAGCTAGATCCATTTTTCTCTTTTCCAGTAGGTTCATCCAAGGAACTTAAGGTAGTAATGATGTTCATAACATCATTCGATTCATACATATAAAGCTATCTTATTCGAAGGTTTAAACTTGTAATCACTAGAACATAGTTTAGTTAATTCTAAACTTGTTCGCAAACAAAAGTTAATCCTTCTAACTTGACTTTTAAAATCAACTAAACACATGTTCTATATCTATATGATATGCTAACTTAATGATTTAAAACCTGGAAACACGAAAAACACCGTAAAACCGGATTTACGCCGTCGTAGTAACACCGCGGGCTGTTTTGGGTTAGTTAATTAAAAACTATGATAAACTTTGATTTAAAAGTTGTTATTCTGAGAAAATGATTTTTATTATGAACATGAAACTATATCCAAAAATTATGGTTAAACTCAAAGTGGAAGTATGTTTTCTAAAATGGTCATCTAGACGTCGTTCTTTCGACTGAAATGACTACCTTTACAAAAACGACTTGTAACTTATTTTTCCAACTAGAAACCTATACTTTTTTTGTTTAGATTCATAAAATAGAGTTCAATATAAAACCATAGCAATTTGATTCACTCAAAACGGATTTAAAATGAAGAAGTTATGGGTAAAACAAGATTGGATAATTTTTCTCATTTTAGCTACGTGAAAATTGGTAACAAATCTATTCCAACCATAACTTAATCAACTTGTATTATATATTATGTAATCTTGAGATACCATAGACACGTATACAATGTTTCGACCTATCATGTCGACACATCTATATATATTTCGGAACAACCATAGACACTCTATATGTGAATGTTGGAGTTAGCTATACAGGGTTGAGGTTGATTCCAAAATATATATAGTTTGAGTTGTGATCAATACTGAGATACGTATACACTGGGTCGTGGATTGATTCAAGATAATATTTATCGATTTATTTCTGTACATCTAACTGTGGACAACTAGTTGTAGGTTACTAACGAGGACAACTGACTTAATAAACTTAAAACATCAAAATATATTAAAAGTGTTGTAAATATATTTTGAACATACTTTGATATATATGTATATATTGTTATAGGTTCGTGAATCAACAGTGGCCAAGTCTTACTTCCCGACGAAGTAAAAATATGTGAAAGTGAGTTATAGTCCCACTTTTAAAATCTAATATTTTTGGGATGAGAATACATGCAGGTTTTATAAATGATTTACAAAATAGACACAAGTACGTGAAACTACATTCTATGGTTGAATTATCGAAATCGAATATGCCCCTTTTTATTAAGTCTGGTAATCTAAGAATTAGGGAACAGACACCCTAATTGACGCGAATCCTAAAGATAGATCTATTGGGCCTAACAAACCCCATCCAAAGTACCGGATGCTTTAGTACTTCAAAATTTATATCATATCCGAAGGGTGTCCCGGAATGATGGGGATATTCTTATATATGCATCTTGTTATTTTCGGTTACCAGGTGTTCACCATATGAATGATTTTTATCTCTATGTATGGGATGTGTATTGAAATATGAAATCTTGTGGTCTATTGTTACGATTTGATATATATAGGTTAAACCTATAACTCACCAACATTTTTGTTGACGTTTTAAGCATGTTTATTCTCAGGTGATTATTAAGAGCTTCCGCTGTCGCATACTTAAATAAGGACAAGATTTGGAGTCCATGCTTGTATGATATTGTGTAAAAACTGCATTCAAGGAACTTATTTTGTTGTAACATATTTGTATTGTAAACCATTATGTAATGGTCGTGTGTAAACAGGATATTTTAGATTATCATTATTTGATAATCTACGTAAAGCTTTTTAAACCTTTATTGATGAAATAAAGGTTATGGTTTGTTTAAAAATGAATGCAGTCTTTGAAAAACGTCTCATATAGAGGTCAAAACCTCGCAACGAAATCAATTAATATGGAACGTTTTTAATCAATAAGAACGGGACATTTCAACTATCATAGCGCCTCTTGACAATTTCCATGTGCCTTTACTGAAATGACTATCATAGCCCTATTTGTCGAGAGCTATCCCAGAAAGTAAATTCAGCCGAAGATCTGGCACATGGCGGACATCCTTCAGAGTGATTGTGCTCCCAGAACTTGTCTTTATCCTGACATCTCCAATTCCGACAATCTCAGCGGAACTGGAATTTCCCATCTTCACAACTCCAAAGTCACCAGGTTTGTATGTTGTGAAGTATTCCTTGTATGGAGTCACGTGGTAGGAAGCTGCAGTATCTACCACCTATTTCGTTTCTTCTCGTGAGACGTGAAGGCATGTCTCATCATGGGTTGAACAATAAGCTACATCACCAAAGATAGTCACTAATGTTTCTCCACCCTTATTCTTCGGCTGTGAACTGCTTTGACCTTGTTCCTCTTTCAATCTATAGCAGTTCTTCTTCATATGTCCCTCTAATCCACAATGATGGCATTTATATGTTGGTTTTCTGCCATCAGCTGACCTGCCCCTGCTCTTGCTTCTGCCTCTACATTTATTTTTGCTACTCATTCGCTGTCTCCCCCGATTCTCTGTGACAAAGGCTTGGGTCTGATCTGTGCCCATGTCCTTTCTCCTTGCCTCTTCACTGAATAGGGCATCCTTGACCATTGACATGGTAAGTTTGCCATTCGGGGCTGAGTTGCTGAGTGTTACTACCAGCGTTTCCCAATTATCGGGAAGGGAACTAAGTAGCAGTAGCGCCTGAACTTCATCGCCAAGCGGCATCTCTACAGAAGATAACTGGTTGACCAAGCTCTGAAACTCACTGGTATGCTCGGCAACTGAAGTTCCACTTTTGAGCTTCATGTTGACTAAACGCCTCATCAGCAGGGCTTTATTCCGAGCAGTCTTGGCCTGATACATGTCCTCCAACTTTTTCCAGAGGACATATGCGTCTGTCTCTTGTGCAACATGGTGAAAGACACTATGATCAATCCATTGACGGATCTGACCAATAGTTTTTCGGTTTGATTTCTTTCACTCTTTCTCTTTGGCAGAATCAGGGTTTATACCCTTCAATTCAATAGGATCGAACAAATTCTTACAGCTGAGGAGATCTTCCATCCAAGGTTTCCATAGTGTGTAGTTTGTGGCTGTGAGCATAATCATAGCTCCGGAAGATGATGTTGACTCTTCTATGGACATTATCACCTTACAAATAATTTTTTAACACAAACAGGGTTGAATTGTAGAAAACAGAGATAACCGTTACGTCCGGAACGGTTGAAAATGGTGGAATAGACACTTCGCAGCTTAAATTCCACTTACGGGGCAAAATTATAATTTTTATAAACTTCAGGGACCAAAAATGAAATTCTGAAAATTTCAGGGACTAAATTGTAAAATTTCAGAATTGCTACAGCACCGCTACAGTACTGCTACAGTACCACTACAGTGACTTGCTACAGTGCCGCCGCTGCTACAGTGAATTGCTACAGTGATCGTCTTCTCCGGCGAAAATTCCGGCACCGGTCGTCTTCTCCGGCGAGATTCCGGCGAGTTGACCAAACTTTGACCGCGTTTTCTGGGCTCGTTATAACTCCGTTTATGTCGCCGTTTTTTGCGTTGGACTCGGTTCGACGAGACGAATCCAATGGTACACTCAAAATTGAATTTTGAGAAAACTTCAGAAAACCCAAAAACTCAACCAACGTCTCTAACCAAGCTCTTGATACCACTTGTTAGGAAGAGAGGATCGCCTGGACGTTGGGAGATACAAATTTGAGAGAAAAACAACTCTATTACTCACAAGAATAGATTTACAGAGTATTACAAAACTCTTACAAAAAAAACTCTCAAACTCACACACACTCTCTAGGTTGTGATTACTCTTCTCTGAGTGATTTAGGATGATTTAAAATTAAGGTTTGCACCTCTATTTATAGTAAAAATTCAATGGCGGTGGAATGGTGTGAACGGAGATGGTGGGCGACCGTCATCGTGTTCATCTTTGCTTCTTCTACATGGTGTTCAAAGAAGGCTACTTTGAACATCTAGAAGGTGAGCTTCTAGATTGTAGGCTGGAAACTTTCACTTGTCGAATAGCTTACAAAGAAGGCTCACTTATACCATACTTTTTAACATTAAATATGACACCTTTCCGGCATAACCTAAACATGCTAACACCCAATCTCAGAATATCAATGATGAACTTGAAGAAGGAGAATGGATTACAGTAGAAAAAAAACACAAATCATCTCCAAACAACAAGTATCATCACCTTCGAGACTTAATTCATAAGTATGGAACCCATCACAACCATTACTCCCCTCCACCCCCATTTACAGCCAATAAGCATCAAAACCATGCAACCTTCCCAAACAACATCCCTTTACACCGACCTTTTCAACCCAATCTCAACTCACTTACTTCAATCATGCTTTTTAATTTTTCAGATTACTGGGGGCCAAATGATCTCCAAATTTTTTTCAAAAGATACGGGCAAGTAGCAGATGTGTATATTCCCGAAGGGAAAAAGCTAAGAAATGGAAAAAGATTCGGTTTCGTTCGATTCTCTGGCATCTTGGATGTAGATTACCTTCTTAAGAGACTAAACACCATTTATCTAAATGGGAATTGGCTCCGTGCTTACCTCGCTCGTGACAGATCCCAAAATGCCGAAAATAATGTCCCTCAACACAAACCAAAACCTGGGAATTACAACACTCCCAACCCCCTACCCACAGAACCCCTCCTCAACCCAAACAAGTTTATGTCCAAAAAAGACCTGCTGTCTGTAGTGACCCGAACTTTTCCATGTTTATATATATTAATTGAGATTGATATTTACATGATTAAATGTTTTCAACATGTTAAGCAATCAAACTCGTTAAGACTTGATTAATTGAAATATGTTTCATATAGACAATTGACCACCCAAGTTGACCGGCGATTCACGAACGTTAAAACTTGTAAAAACGACATGACGATATATATATGGATATACATATAGTTAAAATGAGATTATGATAAGTAAGTATCTCCATAATTATATTAACAATGAGTTATATACATATAAACAAGACTACTAACTTAAGGATTTCGAAACGAGACATATATGTAACGATTATCGTTGTAACGACATTTAAATGTATATATATATCATATTAAGATATATTAATATATCATAATATCATGATAATATAATAATTTAACATCTCATTAGATATAATAAACAATGGGTTAACAACATTAATTGAGATCGTTAACTTAAAGGTTTCAAAACAACACTTACATGTAACGACTAACGATGACTTAACGACTCAGTTAAAATGTATATACATGTAGTGTATTTAGATGTATTAAAATACTTTTGGAAGACTTCAAGACATATATCAAAACACTCATACTTAACGAAAATGGTTACAGTTACTTTCCCATTCTTTTCTTTCATCAAGAATTCTAGTCGTATTCTTACCCGTATTATACACAGCTTCAAAACGTACTTACTATGGGTATATACCAATAGGAACTAGCATGGGATTCCACTCTTGATTATGTCATGTATGACTAATCAATTTTAACTTCTACCATGAGCTAGTCAACTAACTAGAACTCCTTTTAACCCCACTCACCACTCACCAATTACCACTCATCATTCACTCCATTTCACTTCCAATTCTCTTTCTAATTCTCTCTCAACACACACACACACTATTATGAACGTATTTTTCCAGTAGTTAATCATCATCTTCATCAAAAATCACTTCAAGAATCAAGCTATAATCATCATAGGAAGAACACTTCACGAACACTTCAAAAATCCCTTCAAGTTTACTAATTTACTTCCAAGCTTTCTAATCCATTCCAAGTAATCATCTAAGATCAAGAAACCTTTGTTATATACAGTAGGTTATCTTTCTTATTCAAGGTAATATTCATATTCAAACTTTGATTCAATTTCTATAACTATAAACTATCTTAATTCGAGTAAAAATCTTACTTGAACTTGTTTTTGTGTCATGATCCTACTTCAAGAACTTTCAAGCCATCCAAGATCCTTTGAAGCTAGATCATTTCTTGTCACTTCCAGTAGGTTTACCTACTAAACTTGAGGTAGTAATGATGTTCATAACATCATTCGATTCATATATATAAAACTATCTTATTCGAAGGTTTAAACTCGTAATCACTAGAACATAGTTTAGTTAATTCTAAACTTGTTCGCAAACAAAAGTTAATCCTTCTAACTTGACTTTTAAAATTAACTAAACACATGTTCTATATCTATATGATATGCTAACTTAATGATTTAAAACCTGGAAACACGAAAAACACCGTAAAACCGGATTTACGCCGTCGTAGTAACACCGCGGGCTGTTTTGGGTTAGTTAATTAAAAACTATGATAAACTTTGATTTAAAAGTTGTTATTCTGAGAAAATGATTTTTATTATGAACATGAAACTATATCCAAAAAATATGGTTAAACTCAAAGTGGAAGTATGTTTTCTAAAATGGTCATCTAGACGTCGTTCTTTCGACTGAAATGACTACCTTTACAAAAATGACCTGTAACTTATTAATACAAGCAATTTTTACATATATCATAAAGCATAAGCACACTATATTACATATATTACACCACACGAATACAACTATCTTATTCCGACTCGCTTGTTTCTTCTTCTTCGGTTTTGGTTCGTTTTGCCAAGTTTCTAGGGATATATGATGTTCCCCTAATACGAGCCGTAATTTTCCACATTGGTTTAGAAAAACCTGGTGGTTTAGAGGTTCCCAGGTCATTGTTACAACTTGTGACGACCCGTCCTAATCCACCTGGACGAAGTCATCAAAATTTGGTCCCATTGCGATGATCGAGTCCAAGTAATGTCCTTAAATTGAGCAAATGCACAGCGGAAGACTTAATTCGTACCTGAGAATAAACATGCTTTAAAGTGTCAACCAAAAGGTTGGTGAGTTCATAGGTTTATCATAACAATCATTTCAATATATTAATAGACCACAAGATTTCCGTTTATAAATATATGTACACTCGCAAGTGTATAAAAGTATTCTATAAGTTGTAGGCACCCGGTAACAAGCCTTAACGTTCATGTTTTACACTCTGAAGTACACCAGATCAGGTGTGTTTAAAATAACTTCGAAGTACTAAAGCATCCCATAGTCAGGATGGGGTTTGTCAGGCCCAATAGATCTATCTTTAGGATTCGCGCCTACCGTACATAGATAAGTAGTTTAATGTTACCAAGCTAAGGGTATATTTCTGGTTTAAACCCACATAGAATTAGTTTTAGTACTTGTGCCTATTTCGTAAAACATTTATAAATCAGCGCATGTATTCTCAGCCCAAAAATATATATAAAAAGGGAGGAAATGAAACTCACAATACGATATTTTGTAGTAAAAATATGCATACGACGGAACTGAACAATGCAGGGTTGGCATCGAATTCACGAACCTATATCATTATATATATATATATATATATATATATATATATATATATATATATATATATATATATATATATATATATATATATATATATATATATATATATATATATATATATATATATATTAACACATATAATTGTATTCGAACAAATTTTTATATATTTATTAGTGATAACATTTTTATATTAATAACTTATAGATTTCATTATTTAATTAAATATATTCATTTTATAAATTTTAAATAGTAAAGATATTAATATAGTTAAATATATTTTTATATAAAGATCATTTATTTGTTAAAAATTTTAATATAGATAATAAATTTAATAAAAATGATAATTTTACTAAAATGATTCTTTTTATAATGATATAGTTGTAATAATAATGATACTAGTAGTAAAAATGATACTAGTAGTAATAATAATAATAATAATATAGTTGTAAAAAAAATTATAACTTTTAATAGTAACAATACTAATAATGATAATAATAATAATGTTATTAATAATAATAATACTTATAATAGTAATAATAATAATAATAATAATAATAATAATAATGACAATAAAGATAATAATACTTAATACTAATAATAATCATAATTGTAATCATAATCATAATAGTAATAATTGATCTAATAACAATAATCAATAATAATAATAATAATAGTTATACCTCAAAAAGATAATAATTATGTCATCGCCCAGATTCGAACCCATGACCTTTCGTTTAACAGCTACACCCTCAACCACTGAACCGTAAGTTTGTATTTGTAATAACTCGCGTGTTTAAATATTTATTACGTACAAAATCGCGTAACATCTTCATCATAAATCACTTATTATTTTCATCATTTCACATCATCATATCCATTCATTATCATCTTCACCATCACGATTATAACCTCATCCATAACATCATCATCGTGTACCATTGTTATGCCCATCATTTTATCCGTTTTTATGATATTAATACCGAACCATTATCCCAATTAAAGCATCCACCTTTAAGTACTAAAAATGCGTTCATACACAATCATAACTTGTGATCCCACATTTTCTATTCATGCCACGCTTTTCATCATTTCTACAGTTGCAATTGCAACGAATTAAAACAAACCCATGATTGGGTTTTGCTTTTCATAACGTATTTTATTAATTAATTATATAAGTATCTCTTTTCATGGGTCATAATCGATGGCTTGTGGCATAAATAGATCAGAACAAGCAACCATAAACATGACTTACAAACCAGAAAAACATCAGAAACCCAGGTCCGCAGACGATGGAAAACAGTGGTTCTAGTAGCAGTAAAAGTTCGAGCAAATGGGTGTTGTTTTGGTTCCGGTTGCAACAGCAGTACCCAAAAATTTAAAGGGTGATAGGTTGCAGTTATTTGAAACAGAAACAGAAGTAACAATGAGGTGATTGGTTGGAAATCTTTGGGTGTTTGCAGTTCGTAAAAACAGAATAAGAAAGAAAGAAAATGGAGAGAGTGAGAGAGAGAGAGAGAGAGAGAGAGAGAGAGAGAGAGAGAGATGGAGATGGTGGTAGCCGGAAGTGGTGTGCTTGTGGTGGGTTTCGAACAGCAACAAACAGTAACAATGGTTGATGATAAGTGATGGTTTTATTGATCGTTGAAATAGAAAAAGAAAACGATAACGAGAAGCAGTAGCAACTGTGGGTATAGCTTGGCTACTTGTTGGTATTCGATGATGATGATGGGTTATTTGCGTCTACATAACTACGACAGGAGCATGGATAGTAAGGTGTTCGGTGGTGGCTACAACAAGAAAGATAGAAATTAAGATGCAGTTTAGGTGGGGATAACCATTGGTGGTGTCGAATGGTGTTCGTGATTTGGGTGTGATGGAAGGTTGAAGATGGTTGCCAGTGGTTTATGCTCACGAACAGAGAAGTTGGTTTTTTTTAATTAGATTTTTGTTTAATCTTTTTGAATACAGCAAACAGATAATCTTTCTCTGTAATCGAAGAATGAATGTAAAATATATAACTTGTTAATTTGTTGTTTTGTGTGATAATCGTGGTCGACAAACATTCACAGGACAACAGAAAGAATAGAAAAAGATAAAGAATTTTGGTAACCAGTAATATCATGAATATATATCTGTATTATATAATTAAATGGGTTTCTTTTATATCTTTTTATATTATATTTATATTTATTTATAAAATTGTATTTATGTATATATATCTGTTTATGTATATATTCATTTTATTAAATTTCGTAATGTTAGTTATTATTATAATTCTTTTAGTAATTTTGGTAAGAATTCCAATAATATTAGAGATATAATGTTGATAATATTAATAATAAACATAATAACCAAAATTAATTTTTTTTTACTACTAATTATAATAATAATAATATTATTGATAATAATCTTGACTAAGATAATAACAGCAATACATAATCCTTTATAGTAACTAAAATTGTAATCTTTCAACTAATTACAATGTGAATAATGATGACAACAATACTAATAATAATAGTAGTTATATAACAAATCGATTATATAAAATTTCATATTTATATATCATACAATATAACAATAGTAACACTGTTATTAATATTAAATACATATTCTAACAATAGTAATGAAGTTATAATAATATTAGTAAAGGTATCAAATTAATGCATTAAATTTCATATCAATACATTAATATTATAACTAATACTGATGTTAATTATTAATATTAATGAAAGTAATAATAATCTTATTATAACAACTATATTTTAATTTGTTATTATATTATTAGTTATATAATATTTAATAATCATATACTATTTTATATAATAACTCTTATTGATTCATCATTATTATTATACATAGATCTCATATGTCTTTATATATAAAGTCAGTTTAAATTGTACTTAATTATTTTGTATCTCATTTTACATAACTAATTCCAATGTTTAAATTATATTTCAAATTACTATATATATTTACATTTATATATATACATATTTATTACAAACAGTTGTTCGTGAATCGTCGGGGATAGTCAAAGATTAAATGAATTCATGAAAATAGTTCACAAGTTTTTGAGACTTAACCTAACAGACTTTGCTTATCGTGTTAAAGATATTAAATCGTATCGAGGGTTTGGTTCAAAATTAGTCGAAATTTTCCGGGTCGTGACAGTACCTACCCGTTAAAGAAATTTCGTCCCGAAATTTGTGTGATGTAGTCATGGCTAACAATAAAAATGTTTTCATGACGAATACGAGCTGATAATTAAAGTTTTATCATTATTGATTAATATAGATAAAATGATTCGATCATGTGAAGCGTACGAGTGAAGCTATCACAAAAGAGTGAAAAGTTTCGTCTTAACTTTTGACGTAGTCATTGTGGATTTCCGAAATTCAATGGATTTAAAAGAAAATCTTGGAAATCTATAGGATTTGATTTCTTCGGGATTTATGGAAAATTAGAATCCTCTTTAATTTAATGCCATTATCTGTCTCGATTGCTTTGTCTGGTATCTTCTCTATAAATGAGCTTCTTTCGTTCCATTATTTTCACCACTCCAATTCTTTCTTTCTCGATCCATTCTTTCAAATGATTGTGAAAATGCTTAATCCAATTCTGATCCTTGTTCTCATCCTTACTATCGCAACATTCATTCTCCTTTTCCAACTTCCACCAGAGGAATCTACTTTCTTCTACTTTGCCCTTGGGGTTATAGTGTTTTTAATTCTCCCGTGTCTTTATGTTGCGATAAACTTTGACATACACGGTTTGTAATTTATGTGTTATTATCGGTCTTTATATTCTCCCTTATATTTCGAAGCTCTATGCTTTTGTTTTCTCTTCCCGACTTCAAGTCAAGCGAATAATGGTCCAGAATTCGTAGATATAGAATTTTGAATGATTATAATGTTCCAATCAGGAAGGAACGTGATAGCACAATTTGATTTTCAAATTTATCAACATCACAGAAGATAGAACTATCAAGAATACATTCTTCTTGATACGTTCGGAGGTTATGTAGAATGAAAGAGTTATGTAACATGACACATGATGATGGTATAATCTACTGTGAACCATCATCACGTTTCATTAGAAACTCATCATGACTTACTGTAATATAACCACGTTGGCCAAGCGCATTATATTATAATAGCTCATGCTTCAGTTCCTAACACTTCTCCACAATTCATTCATAATTTATACTTAGACTTTACAGAAGTTTTCAATATAATGGAATACAGATAGCACGAAGAGGTATATAATTTCGGACGAAAGATCGAAGTTGACTTGCTGGAGCTGTGACAAAATTTGCTACTTTGAAAGGGATTACCAAATTATTTTGGGTAATAATAACACTAAAAGAATTAGCACAGCTACGTGTTAAATGATTACCCAGTTTCCGAGAGTTTTTCAGGTGCATAACTATATGCATCAATCTTTTCTTCCGTAGGTGAAGTGCGGCTGGTTCATCCTCTCGATCGAGGTGTTTTCAAGAATCATGAAAGATTTGAACACGGATTGGAATCGTCAAGATTCAAATGAGATTTAAGATGAAAAACAAGTGGCAAACCTGAAGAATTATTTAGTTTCATATGTTATAATCAGTATTTTAATTCATTTTAATTGTCCACTGTTGTTAGTCCATTAGTCCAATAGTCCAATAGTTCATATATATAGTTTAATATATAACATTTGAATTAATTAATACGTATCATGACCCGTGTACCGGTCTCAGTATTGATCACAACTCAAACTATATATATATATTTTGGAATCAACCTCAACCCTGTATAGCTAACTCTGTCATTTGCATATAGAGTGTCTATGGTTGTTCCAAGATAAATATATAGATGGGTCAATATGATATGTCGAAACCTTGTATACGTGTCCCGTTTTTTTAAAGTGCAAAAAATAAATACAGAATTTAAATGACGATAAATAAAATTGCGAGAATGTAAATTGCAAGAATGTAAATTGCGATAATTAAATTACGGTAAATAAAATGTAAACAGTTAGCTAGGAACAGTTAGCATAGATTCTTAACAATATTTCAATTAGTAAATTCGTTTGTTTCTAACAAATTTTATTTTTGTCCAATGTTTTCTTCATTATGCCACTTGTTGAATTTTGATAGGACAAAATCCGAATATGAAATTGAATGAAAATGGTTATTCTGTGGTGAACGGATCTGTATATCGATGAATGTAAGTAGGATAGTAAATGATTGTTGAATCAGATTCGAAGAATGTACAGTGTAACTTATTAATGTGAAATCTTAAATATTCATCGAGTATTACCTACCCGTTAAAATATTTTCATCATAGTACAAAAGAATGAAAATATACTTGCATATATATTTTCTTCAGGTGTAATCATGGATTTAATGAGTCAATAAGATATTAAACTCATTTGATTTATAGTTAATACTAGATTACATAATCTCTAAAACTTTAGAAATTACATAATCGCCATGTCGAGCGAAGATAATCGATGTAGAATGATGTGTAGAACGAAGATAAAGTAGATAGAACGATACGTAGAACGATGATTAGGCTCGAGGTACAGAATGAGATGTTGAGGCATGTGATGTTGAAACTTGGGTTGTTGGTGGTACTGTTGTTGCCGGTGATGTTGCTGAAGCTGGTAGGTTCTGCACCATATTTTCCAAAGCCACTACTCGAGCGCGAAGTTCATTGACTTCTTCTATTACTCCTGAATGATTGTTGGTCGGAACGAGCGGATGAATAAGGTTTAAAATTTTAGATAGAAGATAATCGTGACGAGCTACCCTGGAGATGAGGCTAAAAATGGTGTTTCGGATAGGTTTACCGGTAAGTGCTTCAGGTTCTTCGCCGAGGGTACAGGTTGGTGAGTGGAAAGAATCGCCTTCTTCTTGTCTCCATTGGTTAAGTCGACTACGAACTCATCAGATGAATTGGGGATGGATGACTGGGTGATTCATTCTGGTGGCGCTGCTTTCGGAGCTTAGGTGAAACTCCATATCGGAATCTGAGGGACTTGAACTAGTGGTGAGTTCCATTGCGTACTATTGAATGAAAGATTTTTCGATATGAAATGATTTTCGGATATCGGATGATATTCTAATTATATAGAATACCTATACATAGTACAGAAGATCCCGTAGATTACGATGGGATTTAAGGAAACATGTCAGATAAAGTCTACAGTAACAGATACACTAGGATATGAATTTATCTATACACTATCTATCAAATAAGTGCAGGAAGTCGTGTCTAGACTTAGGAAAGATAAGCAGGTAGTTTTCCACTAGAAATGATAAACAATACTTATAATATGCAGCTAAGGTCGAAGTCCAGACTCGCTAATGCATCCTAATAACTATCAGTTAGACACACTAATGCAAGACCTGGTTCGCTCGGACCAACGCTCTGATACCACCTGTGACGACCCGTCCTAATCCACCTGGACGAAGTCATCAAAATTTGGTCCCATTGCGATGATCGAGTCCAAGTAATGTCCTTAAATTGAGCAAATGCACAGCGGAAGACTTAATTCGTACCTGAGAATAAACATGCTTTAAAGTGTCAACCAAAAGGTTGGTGAGTTCATAGGTTTATCATAACAATCATTTTAATATATTAATAGACCACAAGATTTCCGTTTATAAATATATGTACACTCGCAAGTGTATAAAAGTATTCTATAAGTTGTAGGCACCCGGTAACAAGCCTTAACGTTCATGTTTTACCCTCTGAAGTACACCAGATCAGGTGTGTTTAAAATAACTTCAAAGTACTAAAGCATCCCATAGTCAGGATGGGGTTTGTCAGGCCCAATAGATCTATCTTTAGGATTCGCGCCTACCGTACATAGATAAGTAGTTTAATGTTACCAAGCTAAGGGTATATTTCTGGTTTAAACCCACATAGAATTAGTTTTAGTACTTGTGCCTATTTCGTAAAACATTTATAAATCAGCGCATGTATTCTCAGCCCAAAAATATATATAAAAAAGGAGGAAATGAAACTCACAATACGATATTTTGTAGTAAAAATATGCATACGACGGAACTGAACAATGCAGGGTTGGCATCGAATTCACGAACCTATATCATTTATATATATATATATATATATATATTAACACATATAATTGTATTCGAACAAATTTTTATATATTTATTAGTGATAACATTTTTATATTAATAACTTATAGATTTCATTATTTAATTAAATATATTCATTTTATATATTTTAAATAGTAAAGATATTAATATAGTTAAATATATTTTTATATAAAGATCATTTATTTGTTAAAAATTTTAATATAGATAATAAATTTAATAAAAATGATAATTTTACTAAAATGATTCTTTTTATAATGATATAGTTGTAATAATAATGATACTAGTAGTAAAAATGATACTAGTAGTAATAATAATAATAATAATAATATAGTTGTAAAAAAAATTATAACTTTTAATAGTAACAATACTAATAATGATAATAATAATAATGTTATTAATAATAATAATACTTATAATAATAATAATAATGACAATAAAGATAATAATACTTAATACTAATAATAATCATAATTGTAATCATAATCATAATAGTAATAATTAATCTAATAACAATAATCAATAATAATAATAATAGTTATACCTCAAAAAGATAATAATTATGTCATCTCCCAGATTCGAACCCATGACCTTTCGTTTAACAGCTACACCCTCAACCACTGAACCGTAAGTTTGTATTTGTAATAACTCGCGTGTTTAAATATTTATTACGTACAAAATCGCGTAACATCTTCATCATAAATCACTTATTATTTTCATCATTTCACATCATCATATCCATTCATTATCATCTTCACCATCACGATTATAACCTCATCCATAACATCATCATCGTGTACCATTGTTATGCCCATCATTTTATCCGTTTTTATGATATTAATACCGAACCATTATCCCAATTAAAGCATCCACCTTTAAGTACTAAAAATGCGTTCATACACAATCATAACTTGTGATCCCACATTTTCTATTCATGCCACGCTTTTCATCATTTCTACAGTTGCAATTGCAACGAATTAAAACAAACCCATGATTGGGTTTTGCTTTTCATAACGTATTGTATTAATTAATTATATAAGTATCTCTTTTCATGGGTCATAATCGATGGCTTGTGGCATAAATAGATCAGAACAAGCAATCATAAACATGACTTACAAACCAGAAAAACATCAGAAACCCGGGTCCGCAGACGATGGAAAACAGTGGTTCTAGTAGCAGTAAAAGTTCGAGCAAATGGGTGTTGTTTTGGTTCCGGTTGCAACAGCAGTACCCAAAAATTTAAAGGGTGATAGGTTGCAGTTATTTGAAACAGAAACAGAAGTAACAATGAGGTGATTGGTTGGAAATCTTTGGGTGTTTGCAGTTCGTAAAAACAGAATAAGAAAGAAAGAAAATGGAGAGAGTGAGAAAGAGAGAGAGAGAGAGAGAGAGAGAGAGAGAGATGGAGATGGTGGTAGCCGGAAGTGGTGTGCTTGTGGTGGGTTTCGAACAGCAACAAACAGTAACAATGGTTGATGATAAGTGATGGTTTTATTGATCGTTGAAATAGAAAAAGAAAACGATAACGAGAAGCAGTAGCAACTGTGGGTATAGCTTGGCTACTTGTTGGTATTCGATGATGATGATGGGTTATTTGCGTCTACATAACTACGATAGGAGCATGGATAGTAAGGTGTTCGGTGGTGGCTACAACAAGAAAGACAGAAATTAAGATGCAGTTTAGGTGGGGATAACCATTGGTGGTGTCGAATGGTATTCGTGATTTGGGTGTGATGGAAGGTTGAAGATGGTTGCCAGTGGTTTATGCTCACGAACAGAGAAGTCGGTTTTGTTTAATTGGATTTTGGTTTAATCTTTTTGAATACAGCAAACAGATAATCTTTCTCTGTAATCGAAGAATGAATGTAAAATATATAACTTGTTAATTTGTTGTTTTGTGTGATAATCGTGGTCGACAAACATTCACAGGACAACAGAAAGAATAGAAAAAGATAAAGAATTTTGGTAACCAGTAATATCATGAATATATATCTGTATTATATAATTAAATGGGTTTCTTTTATATCTTTTTATATTATATTTATATTTATTTATAAAATTGTATTTATGTATATATATCTGTTTATGTATATATTCATTTTATTAAATTTCGTAATGTTAGTTATTATTATAATTCTTTTAGTAATTTTGGTAAGAATTCCAATAATATTAGAGATATAATGTTGATAATATTAATAATAAACATAATAACCAAAATTAATTTTTTTTACTACTAATTATAATAATAATAATATTATTGATAATAATCTTGACTAAGATAATAACAGCAATACATAATCCTTTATAGTAACTAAAATTGTAATCTTTCAACTAATTACGATGTGAATAATGATGACAACAATACTAATAATAATAGTAGTTATATAACAAATCGATTATATAAAATTTCATATTTATATATCATACAATATAACAATAGTAACACTGTTATTAATATTAAATACATATTATAACAATAGTAATGAAGTTATAATAATATTAGTAAAGGTATCAAATTAATGCATTAAATTTCATATCAATACATTAATATTATAACTAATACTGATGTTAATTATTAATATTAATGAAAGTAATAATAATCTTATTATAACAACTATATTTTAATTTGTTATTATATTATTAGTTATATAATATTTAATAATCATATACTATTTTATATAATAACTCTTATTGATTCATTATTATTATTATACATAGATCTCATATGTCTTTATATATAAAGTCAGTTTAAATTGTACTTAATTATTTTGTATCTCATTTTACATAACTAATTCCAATGTTTAAATTATATTTCAAATTACTATATATATTTACATTTATATATATACATATTTATTACAAACAGTTGTTCGTGAATCGTCGGGGATAGTCAAAGATTAAATGAATTCATGAAAATAGTTCACAAGTTTTTGAGACTTAACCTAACAGACTTTGCTTATCGTGTTAAAGATATTAAATCGTATCGAGGGTTTGGTTCAAAATTAGTCGAAATTTTCTGGGTCGTGACACAACTTAAGGACTTCGGGGGTTGACGATACATATAAAGTTCATCGGGGTTGGAATTAGATTTCTCTATTTTTATGCCCTTTCCCTTATTATTTTCTTTTGCCTTTTTAAATTCAGTTGGGGTAATTTCTATAACATCATCGGAATTCTCGTCGGAATCCGATTCATCGGAGAATTGGTAATCCTCCCAATATTTTGCTTCCTTGGCGGAAACACCATTGACCATAATTAACCTTGGTCGGTTGGTTGAGGATTTTCTTTTACTTAACCGTTTTATTATTTCCCCCACCGGTTCTATTTCTTCATCCGGTTCCTCCTCTTCCGGTTCTGATTCTTCTTCCGGTTCCAACTCTTCTTCCGGTTCCTCTTCGGGAACTTGTGAATCAGTCCACAAATCATTCCAATTTACATTTGACTCTTCATTATTATTAGGTGAGTCAATGGGACTTGTTCTAGAGATAGACATCTATCACATAATATCAAACGTGTTAAGAGATTAATATATCACATAATATTCACATGTTAAAAATATATAGTTTCCAACAAAATTTGTTAAGCAATCATTTTTCAAGTAAACACGGTCGAAGTCCAGACTCACTAATGCATCCTAACAAACTCGATAAGACACACTAATGCAAAATTCTGGTTCTCTAAGACCAACGCTCTGATACCAACTGAAATGTCCCGTTCTTATTGATTAAAAACGTTCCATATTAATTAATTTCGTTGCGAGGTTTTGACCTCTATATGAGACGTTTTTCAAAGACTGCATTCATTTTTAAAACAAACCATAACCTTTATTTCATAAATAAAGGTTTAAAAAGCTTTACGTAGATTATCAAATAATGATAATCTAAAATATCCTGTTTACACACGACCATTACATAATGGTTTACAATACAAATATGTTACATCGAAATCAGTTTCTTGAATGCAGTTTTTACACAATATCATACAAACATGGACTCCAAATCTTGTCCTTATTTTAGTATGCAACAGCGGAAGCTCTTAATATTCACCTGAGAATAAACATGCTTTAAACGTCAACAAAAATGTTGGTGAGTTATAGGTTTAACCTATATATATCAAATCGTAACAATAGACCACAAGATTTCATATTTCAATACACATCCCATACATAGAGATAAAAATCATTCATATGGTGAACACCTGGTAACCAACATTAATAAGATGCATACATAAGAATATCCCCATCATTCCGGGACACCCTTCGGATATGATATAAATTTCGAAGTACTAAAGCATCCGGTACTTTGGATGGGGTTTGTTAGGCCCAATAGATCTATCTTTAGGATTCGCGTCAATTAGGGTGTCTGTTCCCTAATTCTTAGATTACCAGACTTAATAACAAGGGGCATATTCGATTTCGATAATTCAACCATAGAATGTAGTTTCACGTACTTGTGTCTATTTTGTAAATCATTTATAAAACATGCATGTATTCTCATCCCAAAAATATTAGATTTTAAAAGTGGGACTATAACTCACTTTCACAGATTTTTACTTCGTCGAGAAGTAAGACTTGGCCACTGTTGATTCACGAACCTATAACAATATATACATATATATTAAAGTATGTTCAAAATATATTTACAACACTTTTAATATATTTTGATGTTTTAAGTTTATTAAGTCAGCTGTCCTCGTTAGTAACCTACAACTAGTTGTCCACAGTTAGATATACAGAAATAAATCGATAAATATTATCTTGAATCAATCCACGACCCAGTGTATACGTATCTCAGTATTGATCACAACTCAAACTATACATATTTTGGAATCAACCTCAACCCTGTATAGCTAACTCCAACATTCACATATAGAGTGTCTATGGTTGTTCCGAAATATATATAGATGTGTCGACATGATAGGTCGAAACATTGTATACGTGTCTATGGTATCTCAAGATTACATAATATACAATACAAGTTGATTAAGTTATGGTTGGAATAGATTTGTTACCAATTTTCACGTAGCTAAAATGAGAAAAATTATCCAATCTTGTTTTACCCATAACTTCTTCATTTTAAATCCGTTTTGAGTGAATCAAATTGCTATGTTTTCATATTGAACTCTATTTTATGAATCTAAACAGAAAAAGTATAGGTTTATAGTCGGAAAAAAAAGTTACAAGTCGTTTTTGTAAAGGTAGTCATTTCAGTCGAAAGAACGACGTCTAGATGACCATTTTAGAAAACATACTTCCACTTTGAGTTTAACCATAATTTTTGGATATAGTTTCATGTTCATAATAAAAAACATTTTTCTCAGAATAAAAACTTTTAAATCAAAGTTTACCATAGTTTTTAATTAACTAACCCAAAACAGCCCGCGGTGTTACTATGACGGCGTAAATCCGGTTTTACGGTGTTTTTCGTGTTTCCAGGTTTTAAATCATTAAGTTAGCATATCATATAGATATAGAACATGTGTTTAGTTAATTTTAAAAGTCAAGTTAGAAGGATTAACTTTTGTTTGCGAACAAGTTTAGAATTAACTAAACTATGTTCTAGTGATTACGAGTTTAAACCTTCGAATAAGATAGTTTTATATATATGAATCAAATGATGTTATGAACATCATTACTACCTCAAGTTTAGTAGGTAAACCTACTGGAAGTGACAAGAAATGATCTAGCTTCAAAGGATCTTGGATGGCTTGAAAGTTCTTGAAGTAGGATCATGATACAAAAACAAGTTCAAGTAAGATTTTTACTCGAATTAAGATAGTTTATAGTTATAGAAATTGAATCAAAGTTTGAATATGAATATTACCTTGAATAAGAAAGATAACCTACTGTATATAACAAAGGTTTCTTGATCTTAGGTGATTACTTGGAATAGATTAGAAAGCTTGGAAGTAAATTAGTAAACTTGAAGGGATTTTTGAAGTGTTCTTGAAGTGTTCTTCCTATGATGATTATAGCTTGATTCTTGAAGTGATTTTTGATGAAGATGATGATTAACTACTGGAAAAATACGTTCATAATAGTGTGGGTGTGTTGAGAGAGAATTAGAAAGAGAATTGAAAGTGAAATGGAGTGAATGATGAGTGGTAATTGGTGAGTGGTGAGTGGGGTTAAAAGGAGTTCTAGTTAGTTGACTAGCTCATGGTAGAAGTTAAAATTGATTAGTCATACATGAAATAATCAAGAGTGGAATCCCATGCTAGTTCCTATTGGTATATACCCATAGTAAGTACGTTTTGAAGCTGTGTATAATACGGGTAAGAATACGACTAGAATTCTTGATGAAAGAAAAGAATGGGAAAGTAACTGTAACCATTTTCGTTAAGTATGAGTGTTTTGATATATGTCTTGAAGTCTTCCAAAAGTATTTTAATACATCTAAATACACTACATGTATATACATTTTAACTGAGTCGTTAAGTCATCGTTAGTCGTTACATGTAAGTGTTGTTTTGAAACCTTTAAGTTAACGATCTCAATTAATGTTGTTAACACATTGTTTATTATATCTAATGAGATGTTAAATTATTATATTATCATGATATTATGATATATTAATATATCTTAATATGATATATATACATTTAAATGTCGTTACAACGATAATCGTTACATATATGTCTCGTTTCGAAATCCTTAAGTTAGTAGTCTTGTTTATATGTATATAACTTATTGTTAATATACTTATGGAGATACTTACTTATCATAATCTCATGTTAACCATATGTATATCCATATATATATCGTTATGTCGTTTTTACAAGTTTTAACGTTCGTGAATCGCCGGTCAACTTGGGTGGTCAATTGTCTATATGAAACATATTTCAATTAATCAAGTCTTAACAAGTTTGATTGCTTAACATGTTGGAAACATTTAATCATGTAAATATCAATCTCAATTAATATATATAAACATGGAAAAGTTCGGGTCACTACAATATGTATATATAATTATATATTTATTTGCAACAATTGTTCGTGAATCGTCTCGAGACTCAACATTACAGACTTTGTTTATCGTGTCAGAACATATAAAGATTAAGTTTAAATTTGGTCGGAAATTTCCGGGTCGTCACAGGTGAGGCGTCAGAAAATGCTAATGATGGGGATGGTTCAGAAAGAGGCGATAATTCTGAACATAGTACGAGTTCTAGTGATGAGAAGGCTACGAATGAAATCGGTCCAACCATTCCTGTTGCTCCTACACTAAGACGCTCGACTAGAGTGCCCAAGCCTAATCCTAGGTATTTTCCATCAGCAAACTACTTGCTCTATACCGAGAACAGTGAACCCGAAAGTTACTTTGAGGCAAGGAAATCAAAAGAATCCATACAATGGAAGCTTGCCATGAAAGAAGAGATGGGGTCACTTGAGAAGAATAAAACTTGCTCACTAGTGAAATTACATTATGATAAAAGGGCGTTGCAAAGTAAATGGATGTATCGAATCAAGAATGAGTTGGATGGCAAGAAAAGGTACAAGTCGCGTTTGGTGGTTAAATGCTTTCAACAAAAGGAAGGGGTTGAATACAACGAGATATTTTCACCGGTAGTTAAAATGACCACTATTCATTTGGTACTTTCCATGGTTGCATCCGAGGACTTACATCTTGAACAACTAGATGTGAAGACCGCATTCTTACATGATAACCTTGATGAAGAGATCTATATGAAGCAACCCGAGGGCTTTGAGGTAAAGGGTAAAGAGAAGTGGGTTTGTTAGTTAAAGAAAAGTTTGTATGGATTGAAGCAAGCACCTCGGCAATGGTACTTGAATTTGACGAGTTTATGAAGAAGATTGGTTTCTTAAGATGTGAAGCGGATCACTGTTGTTACTTGAAGAAATTCAAGTCTTCTTACATAATCTTATTGTTGTATGTTAATGACATGTTACTTGCAGGTTTCAACATGTCCGAAATCAACAAGTTGAAGGGATTACTTTCCCATGAGTTCGATATGAAAGATCTTGGTGGTGCTAGGCAAATACTTGGCATGAGTATTGTGCGTGATCATGTGAAGGGTACTCTATACTTGTCTCAATCCAAATATATTGAGAAAGTTGTAGAGAGGTTTAACATGAAAAATTCAAAGGCTCGTTCTATGCCTTTGGGTAGCATGATAAAGTTATCGAAAAGTCAATCACCTAAAAAGAAGAAGACAAATGGTTGCTTCGTTATTTGAAAGGTACTTCTAATATGGGATTGTGCTTCTCTAAAAGCAATGTCATACTTAGAGGTTATGCGGATGCTAATTTGGGTGGATATAATGATTCGGGGAAAGGCACTACGGGTTATGTTTTCACAATAGGGAAGACGGCGGTTAGTTGGATGTCTCGACTACAAAAGAGTGTTGGTTTGTCAACCACCGAGGCCAAATATATGGCTATTGTGGAAGTTTCTAAAGAACTTGTTTGGTTGAAGAACTTCTTAGGTGAATTGGGTAAAAGACAAGACTATTGCGTCTTGTATTGTGATAATCAAAGTGCGATACATCTTGGGAAGAATCCGGTGTTTCATAGTCGTACGAAACACATTAAGTTAAGGTATCATTTTATTCGACAACATATAAATGATGGTACTTTAGCATTGGCGAAAGTCCTTGGTACGAAGAATCCTACCTACATGTTTACTAAGGTGGTTACGACGGAGAAGTTGAGATTTTGCGTTGCCTCAACCGGTCTTCTCATGACTTGATGAGAGAAGATGTCGACTAGGTAATTAGAGAGTTGATATTTCAATTCTAACAAGTAGTGTTGAAGACCTTGTATCGAATGTCTGCTCATCTGAAGTATGTGTTGAGTGTGCGTGTCCCAAATGGAGTTTGGCGGTATAATGGTTGTTTAACGTTCTTGGTTAGATCGTTGATATTTTGGGTTGACGAATGTTGGGTTTGTTCAAAGTCTCCAAGTGGGAGATTGTTGAAAATATGGAGATCTTTAAACAATAAAGGAAAAGAAATTAGAGGGGAGATTCTAGGAAACTCACACGAAGCTTCCCCGAAATTGTTAGGAAACTCAAATGTAGCTTCCACGAAGTTGTTAGGAAACTCACATGTAGCTTCCACGAAACTGTCAGGAAACTTACTTGTAGCTTCCACGAAGCTATCAGGAAACTAACATGAAGCTTCAAGGAAATGTTTTAGCTTACTCCTTAAGCCATTCTATAAATAGACCCTCTTGTAACTCATTGTAAACACACCAAGAAAAATTATCAATAATATTCCCTAGTTGGCCGTGGACTAAAGCAATCACAACGATTGCATATAACCATGTTATCTCGCTTGTGTCGATTTAATCTATTATCTTTCGTTCATTATTGTGGGTGAGTGATTCTATTGAATCACTATTGTTGTTTGGGTCCTAAATCCTTACATGTTATACATATAATTTTGTTGTCGTTTTTAGCTGGATGATTATGATTCACTAAGATGTTATGGTTTTAATAAATGGAATAATTTCATTTCAATGAAATTCCAAAGAATATGGTTCAATGAAGTTTGTATCACCAGGTATGGTTATTATTAATAAAAAAAACCCTTTGCATATATTTAGTGAATCATTCATATCAAATTGTAGTATATTTTTAGATTTAAATAAATATCTTTCATGCTATAAAACTCCTATGTTAATGCAGCTAACTGTCATTGAGTTTGATATAAGGTATCCTGACTCGTCTAGTTTGGCATCTCCTTTGAGCTTAAGCTTAATCTGTATCATAAAGTAGTCTTGTTATATTTACATACATCTTTCAGCCAACTGAACAAGGTTGCAAAATTCACTACTTGAGGGCTGGGAATTTTTAGGGAGTATTCGGCTACTCGGGAATTACTAGAATATTGTCCAGGTTTGACTTTGACCAATTCTGACTATTAAGCCTTAAATCCAAAATGTAAATAAGTCAAATTGTAGTTGAAGCATCCCCATCTTTCCATATCACTGCATACACAATTAAATGGTGAATAAAATTTAATAATTCATAGCCTCACATTATTAATTGGTAAGATTATTATAAAAACCTAAAAAGAAAAAGTCAGTTCTCTTAGATAAATTAGATTATTAATTAATGGTAAAAATATCTAAAAACATTAATAAGAAAAAGTCAAGTACCTAGTCTGTCATATATACATGTAGATCTGTGCTGTCGTGGAAAAAACAGAAATATGCAATCCAAATATTTTTCTTTTGATTAAGCAGTAGCTTATATCCCTTTGTTTTTGTACTCTCTTTCAAATAAATGGATTTAAAAGGAGATACGAAATCTCCAATCGCGAAGTTTGGTCACTTACAGATCCCGCTTAAAGATGTACTAAAAGCCACCAACAACTTTGATGATAAAAATGTGATCCAGAATTAGGAAAAACCTTCCACCTTTAGTGAGTTTACATTATTGTATTGTATGATACTATCTTTGAAATGTCCAAAGTAGTAGCATAAACTATCACTCTTAATTATTTGTGAGTGATTGTAAGCTTTTAACTTGGGGTGATCAAGTTAGCGGCATTATTCCTGTGATAAGAGCATATTCTACTTAGCTAACTAATTTTCTTAAAGGGACTTAAGAAATTGATTGTTCTTGTGATTAGAACGAACCGTATCCCATTAAAGATATGAGTAATCTAAGTGGGATTTGATCTTTCGATGGGATAGAAAGATTGTTAGTGTGACTTATTGAAGAGCAATGTGTGTAATCGGATATCCATCGGGTTTGGAGAAAAGCTAAATTAGTGAAGCTAACTCTCGACATGATGTGTCGAGGATGGATTAAGAAAGATTAGTTAACATCCTCCCCAACCACTATAAATCTCTGTGTTTGTTCACCTTTACGTTTCTTACATCACTGCAATAACAAATACAAACATTTCCTCACTTAAAACTTATGCTTTGATCATCAAACATATTGAAAAAGTTTTAAGAAACCATTAAGTAACTATTCACGCTCTTCTAGTTACACTATCTAAAACATCAAACATATACTGCACCTCTAAAGATACACATATATGTTTTAAAACTTAAGAACTTTAAACTCATCATACTATTCTAAAACTAAACATGCATTCAATAACCGTGTAAACATAAAATAAAAGATCAATTAATAACAAATAAAGTTTTAGTACATAAGACATTAGTATATGGGAAAAAGAGAGTATATATACATAAAAAAAAACTATTTAAAACTCTAGCCGTCTACTCTAATTCTAGCCCTCTACACATTTATATCAGAAGTCCAGTCATTGGTCAATAAAAACTCCTTTATGTCGAGCTATTCTATCCTCCCACCTACGACTAGGTTTACCCATTCTCCTTATACCGTCAACCGTGAAAGCCTCAACTCTCCTGACTATGATGTTGTAATAAGTAGCCGCTTCCTTACATGTCATAACAGATCAAAAAGATAGGTTATTGAGTTGTCTAGTTTGCCGATCATAAAATAAGGTATTCTAATTAATTTATTGTAGTTGCTATATTAGTTTTGAAATTTCAAACTTTAAAAAGCGTATAAATTTGGAAACTCAGATAACTTTCTTTAAGTATTATTTTGAGTAGACAAGTGTTTAAATATAGGGGATGATTCTCACACACTGTTTTTTGATCCTCACACACCCTTTTACCCTATTATTAGGGAAGAGTTCAAGTAAATTGGTGTGTGAGGATCAAAAAACAGTGTGTGAGAATCATCCCCCTTAAATATATATTTGGGTTGGTTGTACCATAACAGATATTTATTTTGTGTTTCAACTGATTAAAGTTTGTGTAAGACGGAGAGTATCTATTTATAGTATTTAATAAATCTTTAATTTGATGATCACAAAAAAATAAGTTTCAAGTTTAAAAATAATTCAAAATAAAAAGAAAATTTATAAAACATGTATAATGATGTCATTAAAGTGATTAATTTTAATTATATTTAATAAAAATTAAAACATGTTAAACAAATATACAATATGGAAAATATTATGTACAACCTTATTGGTAAAACACCCTCATGACCATATATACAATATTTAAAGCATTATGTACAATTATATGTTAAAACACTCCCATTACCATTACCATATATAAAATATTTGAAACATTATTTACAACATTATGATAAAACACTCCGATCATATGATCATATGTAGAATCTTTAAAAAAAAATGTATAATCTTTTACAAAACACTCCATGAGCACATATATAAACTTTGAAGCATATTGTACAACTTTCATTAAATAATTGCATTTTAGTTTTTAAAGAAATCTCAAGATGCATTTATTATTACTAATAATTTTTATTAAAAATATAAATATTTAATTCTTAATCAAACTTTATTATTATTTATTATTATAACTATAATTATTATTATTATTATTATTCAAATATAGGCTCTGTTTACGGGATTAACTATGTTACATATGTATGCTAAATACATGTCTCAATAAAAAGTTGTAATTTAAGTTTTTATGACAAGAAAATAATAATTGTGATGAAATTTGGAAGATTGTGGTGGGAGAATGAAGGTAGTTCATTTATTATGTCCAAGTTAAGTACACCAATATATTTGTAGTTTATTTTTGATTATTTCGAATGCATATGTTCCACACAAAACGTTGTAGTACGTTTTCGTTGTAATTATTTGATATTAGCATTTTATAAACTTATTTTTCTCAATAATTTGGTAAGTACTCTCCATAATAGTAGTATATTCAAACTTGTATTATTTCATAAACCCGTGATTTCACGGATCATTTAACTAGTTTTAGTAATATACTTAAAATAAAAAGTAAAAAGTAAAATGTAGAAGTTTTTTTTTAGTAGGACGGATTATAAAATGTCAAATTCATATTTAGTTGAACAAAAAAAAAAAAAAAATGAAAATAAAAAATAAAAATAAATTTGAATCATAGATGTAGCGTCACCTAGCTTGCACCAAGGTGACATGCTTAGGTGGTTAATTTTACCTAAATTCACATCAATTTTGATACACATAATAATAGTTGAGGCATAATCGTTATTTTTTTTTTTAATCGTGATTTTTTGTTATTTGTAGATCATTTATTTCAACGATCCTCATCATTTACACGTCGAATACCCGAACCCGATCGACAGTACCCGGGAACACATCCATTCGGACAGTGTTCAGTGGGGTCCGTGAACGAATCCGGTAAAACATCCATATAGGGTCAATATATACCACTATTATTGGTGTTCAGTTGATTTAAATAAAATCATGTCATCCCTAAGAATCCGAACATATTACCTCTTCTTATCCCATGACTTCAAAAATATGGGGGGAACCATTGAGTTATGCCTGGAAGTTCTATAATCGTTCATTTTATGCCTCGAACTAACGAAGATCTTGATGATCTGAATATTTAGTTTATTGTACCTTGATTATAAAATGTAATAGTCAACGTTGCAGTTAAAGCATCCTTGTCTCTCCAGCTCATTGCATACCAATTATATCTACAATAACATTCTATAATTTAAAGTTTCACACGTACCTAGCGTGTTCCAGCTCCAATTCAAAATTTCTACGTTCACATATCAACTTAATCAATTTAATTATTAGTAAGATTACAACTTAATTTATTAATTAATTAGTAAGATTATGGGGCTCCGAACGCGATGTGGGAACTTACTCACCTGATCATTTCAGTGATCGAACTATTACAGTTCTACCGCTTAACGAATCCATATGGGCATCGCAAAAAATAAAATCGCCTCAAGTGAGGTTCGATCGCAAGACGTCCGCAATCTCCGGAGCCTATGATATAGGCGGGTGACAACAAAAGAAATTTTGCAGCGGGTAGGAGTCGACCTCGGACCCAACACTACACTAACTCCTTGTTGTTAATTAGTAAGATTAGTAGTTACTCGTAATATACATACGGAGTATGGAAAAATAATAAAAAGTCAATTAACTAGCTAAATACATATATATATGAGTGTGGTGGTTCGTATCTAATATTCACATTCATTTGTAATCCAATATAATTTTAGTTTCCTTTGAGAAAACAAAAACTAGTAATCCGGAGTTTTTGTACGTCTCTCTTTCAATTGAGAAAAAGAAATATGGAATCAACAGTTATGAAGTTTCTTCACTTACAAATCCCACTGAAAGACGTACTAGAAGCGACCAACAACTTTGATGATAAAAATGTCATCGGGGGTGGTGATTTGGGTGAAGTTTATCAAGGACTGCTTTTGTGGTCAGGGAAGTTGGTGAAAATCGCTGCTCGGAGATTTTACAGTAAGCATAAGCACGGCATCGAGTTCTGGAGAGAGATTTCTGCGCTTTCTAGTCACGATCATAAAAACATAGTCTCTCTTATCGGGTTTTGTGATGAACAAAAGGAGAAGGTCATCATATACAAGCGTGAGGCCAAGGGAAGTCTCATGATGTATCTAAGTAGCCCAAAGCTTACTTGGATTCAAAGATTGAGGATAAGCATTGGTATTGCACGTGCTTTATGTTACATCCATAATAAGGACCAAAACAATTACTCTCTTATACATCGAAATATCAACAGCTCCACGATATTGTTAGATAATAAGTTTGAGCCCAAGTTATCCGGATTTGAATATTCCATCAATCATTCACTACATGGAATGGATGATGTTGTGTTTTCACATGCTATAGGAACAAAAGGGTATATGGACCCAGAAATAGTGAAGACTGGTGGTGTGACCCACAAGTCCGATATCTACTCATTTGGTGTTGTTTTATTGGAAATATTATGTGGGAGGAAAGCGTTTTTACCAAATGAGGATGATGATAGGTTTCTAGTTTCATTGGCCAAACTCAACTATGAAAAAGAAAAAGATGTTAGAGTCCCATCTAGCTTATATGATCAAATGTGTCATCAATCACACCAAACCTTCACATCAGCAGCAATATTGTGCGTAAACGATGATCGGCTACAACGAAGAGATATGAAGTATATTGTCCAGGAACTTGAAAAGGCATTGGAACTTCAACTACCATATGAAAGTTTAACTGTAAGACCCTACTCTTTATTGTTTTCCTTTGCTATCAGATCGTTAGTGCTTTTTTTTTTTTTTTTTTTTTTTTTGTCTAACTTAAATAAATTCACATTACATTAGAACATTGATACCACAAAATTAAATTTTATAAGCATGCAATGGAATTCATGATTGTTTATATAATGAAAGCTAAATACTACCTAATAATAAACTCAGATCATCTAACTCACTGCACCTAATCCAAAATCTTGATTACCATCATAATCTCACTATAAATCTAATCAAGTTGCCCTACTAGAAATAAGCTATTGAAGACCAATTTGTTCTCATATGGATTTCATAAAATAGTTTCTGGGCTCGCTAAAATTATAATTAACTGCATACAGTATTATATTAAACAAAACAACTAGATTATGTAAATTATAAAGTAAGACGAGAGAAGCTCAACTAGTTGCGAAACTTGACAAATTAGTCGACATTTTGTTAGAACATAAAATGATATGGCTTTGTGAAACATTGTAGGGCGAGAAATATTAGGCTATAAATATTCCTCCTCCTAGTTTTTTAATTACAGTTGTTACCCATATTCAACAGAATACTTACTTCGGTTTCCAACCCATCCCTCAACAGAATACTTACTTCTATTTCCAACCCATCCCTAACCACCACTATTTATTTGTCCTAGACAGGATTCGAACCTGAAACTTCTTGTAAGGAATTCAGGACCCTAACCACTTGGCTATCGTAGTAATGATTTGAGTGAAAACATAGTGAGACCTAAACATTAACAGAGTTCAAGGAATGTGGAATTGTAAAAGATTTGACTAGAAATACATATCAACAATTCTTCTCTGAATCATTATACTGTTTTTATCAGATTCATATATCATCATCATCATATTATTCATTATCAATATTCATCCTCTGTCATATATACACGTACTATTCATATACGATACTCGTGATTCGCTCGAGTTATCAGATTTAGGTTGAACACAATTGTAGGAACTATCTACCACAAAAATATCTGATGACTTTATATGTAGAAGGCATATAATAAACATGTTTAAAAAACGTTTTTCCCGGCCACTTATTCTTGTGTAGCTGTGGGCAAACATTTGTCTTGAAATAATTTAATGTTTTCCACAATTTGTATTTAACAAAACACATTAGTTTACAGACATGTGATTTCAGGAATTGTTACTTTCTTATGACACAATTGCACTTCAAGTAATTACGCCTTTAGTTTTTCCCTCCTTATTGCAGACAGCCAACTTGGAACACGTGACATCCCAACTCAGTCACTTGAAGATTAGTCTCCGTGATATAACTTTGGCCACTGATGAATTTTCTGAAGAATACTTAATAGGGATGAATACGTTCTATTACCTATACAGAGCAGAATTTGGACATTGGGATAAAAAAAATTCTGTCTCCGTAGAAGAGAATGATAAAAGCGAAAGTCCCAAGAGAAGCACAACTGTCATTATCAAACGCCTGCTGCCTCGAGAAGACAATATTGGAGAAGATGTATTCCGTACAGAGGTTGAAATGCTTGCAACTTGTAAACATCACAGCATAGTCACTCTACTTGGATTTTGTAATGAAGATCTCGAGAAGATCCTTATCATTGAGGATGCTTCTAATGGATACCTTTGTCAATATTTGATGAACAACTTAGAGAGATCTATTCTTACTTGGGAAAAGCGTTTGAAAATATGTCTTGATATCGCAAATGGATTGAAGTACCAACACCATGAGATGGAAGACCAAAAGACAGTAATAAGCCGTTATGTCTCTACATTCTCAATTTCCTTAGATGAGAATTTTGGGGCAAAGATTTTTGACTTTGGGCAATCAGTCTTCATTCCTCCGAACCTAGATGCTCATTGTCTCGGTGAAATAAAGGGCTTTTCACCTTACATGGATCCAGAATATGTTATGAGTGGTAAGTTAAGAAGAGAATCAGATGTGTATGCTTTCGGATTAGTTTTGTTCGAAATGTTATTTGGAAAGCTAGCCGACGATCAAATTTACAAGCCGGATAGTAAAGATGGGCTGGCATATGTGACACGTCGATGCATGGAAATGATAGATCCTGTAATCAAGGAAAAAAGTGATGACAACAATTCTTCTACAACTAAAGGACCCATCAAAGATTCTATATACACATTTGTGAAAATTGCATATTGGTGTTTGGGTGAAACTCATGACAAACGTCCAACAATGGAGGATGTCGTTAAGGAGCTCAAGAAAGCATTATCGTTTCAAGTAAGTCAAATTATTCATTTTTATCTTCAAATTATTGATCAATAATATAATATGGTTTCTTATCATTTAAGTACTGTTAAACTTTTGTAAGTTATTTTGATATGCATAAAATATAAAATCCTGATTCTTATACGTTTCAATATTTATAAAACGTGTAAAAGTGATAATTACTAGACAAAATTGTGCGGTTGGTCCGTTATCTTTGTTCCAAACAGCACCGATAACCTTTATTTCTTTTTATGTCGTTGACCCTCATCTATCGAACAATGGCACCGATGACCTTTATGCTAACTCCCGTTAAGTTTCCAACGTTTTTTTCGTCAAGTGCTAAGCCCATGAGGGCAATTTCGTCTAGTCATTAATTGCAAGTAATGACTCTAGATCTTATTTGTTTCTTACCCACAACTTCACAAGACACAATAATCAACATCAATATTCTTCATCCCAAGTTTCAATGGAGATGGTGGTCTATTATGGTTTACTCAGATCTAGAGTGGGGGATGGTGATTTGGTTTGCGAATCAACCACCGTATGAAGCAGGGACTCCTCGGAATCTTTTTTGTCAGAGTTACATTGTTCGATGGAACTGCATAACCAAGTCGTACATCGTTCAGATCAAGTGTCATTTTGTTTGATTATGATAAATTTTGCCAAAGATATACACTCAAAATCATTCGATTCGGATATGAACGATTTGAGTTTGTTTGATTTTGGTTCTTTTCGTTCACGCTTTCAGATCCTCCTTCACTGACCGAAATGACAATCTCGTTTCAGTAACGTTCATATTTAATCATCTCTTGTTCATCATCTTTCTTCACCTTTATTTGTTTTTTTTTTTTTTTTTTTTTTTTTGTAAAATAGATTTAATAGATTAATAGATTTATTTTGCTGTATGACAGAATGTTATTTAAGATCTTATGATTTTTCTTTTTTGTTTTTGAACGGCGATTTTTTAGCACCAGTAGATCATTTCTTTCAACGACCCTCATCATTTGCACGTAACACACACGTTCGGGCGAAAACCCGAACCCGATCGTCGGTACCCGGGAACACATCCATTCGGGCAGTGGTTCCGGGTAGGGGACCGTGAACGAATCCGGTAAAACCTCCTTATAGGGTCAATATATATCACCATTATTGGTGTTCAACTGGTTTAAAGAAAATCACGTCATCCCTAGTGATCGAACACATGACCTCTCCCTATCCCATGACACAAAGTGCATGGGGAGAACCGTTGGGCTATGCCCGCAAGTTCTTATGATTTTTCTTTTTGTGTAATGTTAGTCAATTAATCTGGGACCGAACTCGATTGTTGTCTTTTGCTGTTGATTTTCATGTTATCTTCATACTATACTTTTGAAACCCTAACTTATAGAATTAAATTGATTAAAGAATTTAAATTAAGAAAAAGAATGATGAATTAAAGTTGGAGAGGAAACTGAATTGAGATAGATAGGAAGTGTAACCGCGAAAGTTTTATTTCCTTGGAATGAATTTTCCCTAGGGGTTTATACATGTGGATTTGGGTTTCAAGAATTTGTTACGAGTTACTACTACATTCTATTATCTTTTTGCAATTAATGTTTTTCTAGTGGACCAATTTGCCCTCACGTGCCTAGCAGGTGAGGAAACTTAATGTCAAGAAAATAAAGGGAGGTAGGCTGAAGGTTATTCATGTTAAATTTTGAAATTTGAAGGTCAACGGCACTAAAAAAAATAGATAAAGGTTATTCATGCTTTTTTATACAAATATGATAGACCAACCGCGTAATTTTGTCTAATTACTACTAGTACATTTGTATACAAGTGACACATTTGAGTTTTACAAACTTTTAAGAAACACGCAATCCTATTTGATACCCAACATATATAAACTGATAACTAGAAGGGATAATGAATTGCACTTGGTAAAAAAATTTTAACTGAGCGAAGTTGATCAATATCGAAGCACTAATATTGAGATTTTGTTTAATTACCACCCGAACAAAACTGTGAAAAGTATAAACTTGAGATTTTTTTTAATAAAGAAGAGCTGTTATTAATTTCTTAATGCAGAAGCAAGTACAATGCCAAGATTCCGAACAAGATGTTGATGGATATGATAATTCTGTATCAGTATCGGTAAGACTCATCTTCATTTTTTGTTTTCTTTTTTTCCTTCTTACCGTTTGTCAGTATCAATATTAACTAATCCAATAAATGACATAATTCTTTGTTGATTTTGATGATAAAGGAATATTCAAATTATGCAGCTGAAAGTCTTAAATGGGACAATTTGAAGGTAATCTTTTCAAATATTTTACTCCGTATTTAATTTTAATTTTCTTTAACAAAATTTTTTAGTTTCCAATCATCAAAACAATGATTAAATATGAAACGGTGAAAACATTTTCTAGACATTGGATGTATATACTCCGTATCTAGTAAGTATTAAAATTAGACCTATAAAAAATGATATATAATATGAAAATCCACTGTGAGATCATTAGTTGAGATTGACCTCCACCACCACCACACATGACTATACATTCCAAACAAAAAACACACCGTTAGGTGTTGTTTGTTTTCGTGTCTGCAAACTTTATTATGTCTTATGTCTGCGCGCTCGTAGACGTTTTTACTGCAGACAGTTTGTTTTTCTGAAGACATAAGATAAAATAATGTCTTATTATGTTTGCAGCCTCGCAGACTTAGAATTGTGCTTCTAAGTGTTGCAGACAGAATTAAGTTTTTTTACCGACATTAAAACAAACAGTCTTCATTATTCAGCATACAGACCTTCAGACCACATCTTCTTAACAGACGTGGTCCGCAGATCTTCAGAATAAAAAGTGATTGTCATATATACTCATTTATTACTACTTTTTTAATTTATTTCATATTTTAACTATCATTTTGTCTTATATGTATATAGTAGAGACACAAACGAACTCTAAAGCAATATTTTTATCTATTCGAGAAAACAATTAATTTGAGACATTGTAAAAATGAATAATGGACAATAAAATTGAAAAGGAGAGAGTACAAAATACAAATGACATATAATTTAGGGTAAGTTCCAGTAAAAGGTAATCTTTTTACTTTGATTCCCTATTTTGATATTTTGGTTAATCTATGTTTATTTTTGATGTTTAAAAGATTGTTTTATTAAATGTTAATCAAAAAGAGGAGTATTGTTACTTTTAAGTTAGAACTCTGTTAAAAATTAATGATACTCCATTTTTTTAAGTAAATCATATGCAGGTCTGATTATTGGCATCTATCTGAGGATAACGAACATATGCAAGCCATATAAATGGAACAGATGTGTGCCGTTAATTATCTACGATCATATTACGAACATAACTAAAATTAAGTAAATATCCAGTTCATAAAAATCATCATTCATGAGGTTCCATATCATTAGTTAAATGTCAATCATCAGGTTTGCATATGATTTAAAAAAAATGAAGTATCGTTAATTTTTTGACGGAGTTCTAACTTAAAAATAACGATACTCCTCTTTTTAAGTAACATTTGATAAAACAATCCTTAAATGTAAAAATAAACATAGGTTACGTAAAATAGAAAATCGAAGCATAAAGGTTACTTGTTAATACAATTTGCCCTATAATTTAGGGCAAAATGCCCGAAAAGGTAACCTATATTGTAAAATTTGACAATCAAGGTAACCCTTAATTCGCTAATGCCCAAAAAGAATTTTGATTTTAAAATTTTCAGAGAAAAGGTAATAATCATCAAATTAATTAACGATCGTTAGTTAAAAATACACGGTTAGTCCCTTAAATTTCTTAAAAAATTTCATCCATAATCCTCTTCATTCATCATGGCCACCATCTGCCCTTTTCTCCGGAGATACAACTCAGTAATAGACAAACCTTAATTTATGCATATTCAAATGTGTTCACCATTCTCAGATTCAGACGATACTAATTTTTCCATCCAAAATTAAACATAATCTGATGAACCCCTTAAGGTGAAACACACAATGTGATTTTGGATTCCACCCTCAACACCTTAATATGTAACCTATATTACTCATACTAGAACATCATCTCACTCTAAAAAATGCCCAACCTCCACAATTAAATTTCGGCCACCAGATCTATAGAATCGAAACCCTAGTACAGCCATCGCCACCGTCGCGGGCGACCGTCCGTCAGATCCGCCATCAGATCCGTCAGTTCATCTGTTTACGGCGGTGTTGTTGTTCTTCCACCGTTGGCTTGTAACATAATCGAAAACATTTTGACGAACTTAGTCTTGATAATTGTTGGTGGTGATTTCTTTGTCAATGAAAAATGTTAATTAATCTGGAAATGTTAATTAATTGTCGACGATAATTGTTTGTATCATGAATCTGGACATGCTAACAAATTAAAATAAAAATACCACAGTGGTGGCAAGCAAAGTAATCGTAAGATGTCGATGGATGTTTTAAAGAGACGATTGGAGAGTTTTATATATTTGCCTTTTAAGAGTCAATGGACGTTTTGTGGATGATTTCCTCATACCTAATCTAAATCTAAATCTAAATATTATCAATTAAACAGTATTATATGATGGTGATGAAGATGATGAAGAGGTTATGGGTGCAATGTTTGAATTTATTGTTGCAATGTTTAAGAAACTTAAGGGACTAACCATGTATTTTTAACTAACAATCGTTAATGAATTTGACAATGATTACATTTTCTCTGAAAATTTTAAAATCAAAATCCTTTTCGGGCATTGGCGAATTTGGAGTTGCCTTGATTGTTAAATTTAACAACATATGTTACTTTTTCGAGTTATTTGCCCGATAATTTATGTGAAAAACCTCTATAATAAAAATAGTAAAAACCACAAGACTTTTAGACCACTTAACACTTCACTATTATTACAAGTTAGAGAGACGCTAAACTCTCGACACTTAAAAATATCCTCACACCACTTTCAATGATAGGTTGCAATAACAGAATTGACCATCATTGTTATTGAATTCACTTAAAATAGAGAAAGATAAAAAATAAACTCCCTTTTTCATCTTAAAAACACATCACCTCAAACACTAATGTAACTCCTATATTTATATATAAAATAACTCAGTTTCGAGATTGATAAAAAAAATCAATAACAAAATTAAAATATGATTTTCTTTAAGTCTCTCTATTTGAGGAATTGAAATCGTGTCCCAACAAATACTCGCTTGATTCAAATTCCCCAAACTTTTTAAATTAATTGGATTTTATAGCGTTGTTTTATCTCTAACGGAACACACCACCTCACAGTAGAACACTCGAATTGAGTCAGGCGACCTACACTTGTAATTTGAAAATCAAATATTCGTAGGATTTTCGTTCAGTCATCATAATACATTTATCGAAGGTGTACCACTATGAACGTTAAACAAAGTCAATTATGACTTGCATGGAAATTGAGTATTCCGTGTTGGGTTCTGCACTATTCTGGTTAAGAGAAATAGTGCAGTAGAAACCCTGATAATTTATAATTTGGAGATCTAGTCACAACCTGTGATCTGACTGGACGTTAATCTCCACTGAGTATCCTTGAAGATTCATGAGTTTAATCTTCTCAATTCGATGATGCATGAGCATGATGGCCAGTGTCACATAAGTCGGCTTTCTTTTGCAAGAATATAAAACGGTCAAAACTTGATTTTTTGGTCAAACTCAACAGTCAAAAATCAACCCTGGTTAACCTCGGTCAAATTTCAGCCAAAACACTCAAACGTGAAAGCTTAGGGTCAAAACAGTCAAAGTTGAAGTTTAGGGTGATAACAATCAATATTGGAATGTTTAAGACTGGAACTTTGAATTTTGAATATCCAGGGTTATATATTTCAAAATTAGAAAATTGAGGGTTGAAATTATAAAAAAGTCCAAAGTAGAAGGTCAAAAGTGTAAACTCAAAAAATGTTAGAAAAATTTGCACAAATGGTCCCTTTCATTAAAAAAATTAACAGAATGTACTAATGGTCATTAAGTTCGGGTTAAGTCCTAGATGGGCCCGAATTTAAATTGGTAAATTGGGCATTAATTGCTGATGTTGAGCTTACAAATGGGTTTAAGCTAAGTCGAATGGGCCTTGAAAATGTTGGGTTGCTACATTATTTTACAGGAAAAAAAATGACGTAAATAGGATTGGAACTCATCCTTCCTTTCCCTACAAAACGACTTAATCACTGAGCCAAGTGCCAAAATCTAATATTTTATGCAACTGAATTCATTAAACTTTTAACACCAGTCGTCTTCTTCACCAATATGAAACCTAAATCACTTGTAGTGTTATTCCGATAATCAAATCATGCAAAAATCGTCTTCTTCATGAGAAACTATTGGTGCTTCGTGCGCAATACATGAATCAATGTGAACGAGTTTCGTGCAATGTAATGCGAAAAACAGAATGCGAAAATTAGTTTGTGTGATAAACCATTTTCTTTCCGTTTGAAGGTTAGTTCGTCGTATGATTGTGTACAATATTGTGCGAATGAGTTATGTATCAACCAAATGGAGTTCTAACATATTTTTTCGTTTAAGCTAGGTCGTTTATTCGGCAACACTATTCTAGCCAACTTCCGACGAGCTTCAAATCGTTGATTTAAGCTCTGAAACAATTTCCGAATTTAATCTGCACTTTACTAGAGCTACTAGGAATCAAGAAGTGAACTACTGATTAACACATCTAAATTCCAATAAATAACAGAATTACACTTAACTTTTGGATGAAGCTTCAAAAAATCAAAATGGAGATTTCGCTAGTTTCAGACATTGAAATATAAACGATTTATGCTTAAAAGAACCCGACTAACACTTGTTGATCGTTTTTAGAAGATGATAAAAAATCTAATTCGTTTTGATTCGATTCGAACAAAAAGTTGTCTAATACTTTGACTTGAGATCTATATTGATACAGGTAATGTTAATTCAATTTTATGATTTAGATAGCTTGATTTGGATGTATATGAACCTAAAACACTTAACAAATAGGATTGAGTAGCTCTAGATTGATCTACCGACCTAATCACTCAACTTAATGTTTCACCGATTGGTTTTAAATGAATTTTAAGCAAATTAAACATGATTTTTGAATTGAAAATCGATGTGATTCAATCACTTAAGCTCTGATACCAAATGAAAGTATAAATTCATTAAACTACATGTCAAAATTAATAATCAAAGTTCACACAAAAGTGGATGAAATTGTGAAAAAAGGGAGGAAAGGGGAAGTAGAGGCTAGATGTTGGTGTGAAAGTGTAACCCTAAAATTAGAAGTAAAGATTATTTTTATACCTCAAGAAATTCATTTACATAATAAGCTAATTTAACGGGTTTGCAATCCAATAAGATTACAAAGGATTATTATCATATATGTCAATGACACATCTATAACTTTTCGGCCATCCAAAATAATAATATCTACTCATTTCATTTAACATCTAGGAGTAAAATTGCAAATTTACAAATACAAATCGCATCAATTCTAACACCTAATATGGTACGACGGATCTTTGGGGGATAAAGAGGTGTCCCACACACACACACACACACACACACACAAACACACACACACACACACACACACACATATATATATATATATATATATATATATATATATATATATATATATATATATATATATATTTATATATATATATACATTAGGTTTTAGAGCCCGTGCGTTGCACGAGTGTGTAAAAAGTCGTGCAAAAACTGTAATAGATTATATCATTTAAGTATGTAAATAGCGAAAGTAAATAAAATGTTTGAGCCCGTGCGTTGTACGGGTGGGTAAAATAATCGTGCAAAATTAATTGATTTTTTAAAACAATTGTTCTTTTGAGTTTAAGAGCCCATGGTGTTAACAAATTTTAAAAGTTCTTTAGAAAATTATATAATAAATAATATTTAGAGAAAATATGTGTCGATAGAAAATTCGTCATGGAACGTGTCACATGAAAACACGTTAGTAAAAATCTAAGTTAGATTTGTTCTATGTTATCATTATACAATAACTCTTATATAAAATATATATATGTCACATGTTATTATATTAAGCGGCGGTCAAGTCGCCAATAAATTGACGCTTGTTGTTGCCTCAAACAATAGTGTCGAAAGACATTGACAAAAAGAACTCAAAAGGCATGTCAGGTGGGAGTTGTTGCGCAAGCAAAGAGCCAACCACCTGTAACAGACCAAACACCACTCATGCACCTTTAAGGTTGACATCCCCGTATATAAGTAAGTACAGAGTAATTGTTATTTATTTCCCTAAAATGTCGTTCCCGCTTGACTTAATTACGCTGTTGGTCTTTAAAGTTTTACCTTTTTTTCATAATTGTCCCTAAAGAATTTTTGTTTCATCCTTGTCCCTAAAGTATTTTTGTATAATCGCTGCCCCTAAAATATTTTTATTTCATCCTAACCTTTAAAGTAATGATATGGCTTCATTTAGGTCTCCATGGTTAAATGCCGTTAACTCAATCCGTTAACTGGGGATCTAAATGAAACCATATCATAACTTTAAGGGTTAGGATGAAACAAAAATACTTTAGGGGCAAGGATGAAAAAAAGATAAAACCTTAGGGACCAAAGGCATAATTAAGTCTATTAATAAATATTACGGAGTAATTTTTAGTTAAAAAATATTAAACAATGAACCAGAAGTCATTTAAGTGAGTCATGTATCGTCTTATAAAAAATATTTTCAACATGTATCATTTTCATTGAGTCATTTTCTTTCTTAAAAAGAAAAAAACAATGAAAAAGATGAACCAGAAGTCGGCGTTTTATATGGACCAGTTAATGAAGAAGTTATTAATTCCCATCAAACAATTAGCATAATATGCCACTCAAGTTGCTATATATTACAAAAGTACCATTACATAAGTCAAGTTTTCCGGGCACGTTTTTTAGGCGCGTTTTCGTGGGTGTTTTCAGGGCGCGCTTTTGACGCGAGCTTTCTTTGCGGGTTTTCCTTGCGAATTTTGCGACACGCGTTTTTGTCGCACGTTTTCTGAAACGCGTTTTAGGGGCACATGTTAGTAAGAGATACATCAAAAAATACGAAAAAAACGTTTTTACTAGCCTGACCCAACTGATCTGGTCATGACCAAACCCGACTCGGGTCTCGACCCAATCCGTTCGACACATTTTATTTATGACAAACTTGACCCATGACCAATTTCAACCCAAACTCATTTGATATTTTACCCAACTCGACCCATCTCGACCTGTTTGCTAGGTATAGTAACAACTAAGCTCCAGACTAACACACGAACCCCCTACGACAACGAGAAACAGCGGCTAAACAACACAACTTTGTAATGGAGCTTTGATAGTGTAGACGAGTGTAACAGGGAATTAATGAGTATTTTTGATTTTTTAACATAATTCATCTCCTTTAAGTATATACTTTTAACCCCACAAAATTAATCTTCGTTATAAATATTTACATATATACACTTCTAAACATACAAATTAAAGTACTAATCTCCATTTCCATTCTAAAAAAAGAAAGAGAAAATAAATAGTTAAATGATATTAATTTAACTTAATAAAACTTTGGATCGTACAAAATTATTTTGACGATGTAATAATTAAACTATTTAATTTAATGAAATTATTTTCAGAAATATCATACTTTCCTTTGACTTCCTTAGCATGCATTTACTAAATAAGAATTAGGACGACATAAAATGATAAAAACATGGTTATATAATTTAACCATCTAACAGTTCTTGTAGTAAAGTATAAGTTGCAAGATTTAACCATTTAACAGTTCTTGTAGTAAAGTATAAGTTGCAAGACTCTTTACCCCTTGTCAAAATGTTGCAGGATGATATCTTGAAGCACCTTAAAATTCCACTCAGTGATATCCTAGTGGCAACAGATAACTTTTCCAATGAATACCTCCATCGGTTTCAAGGTCACCATAAGTTGTACCAAGCAAAACTTGAGCATGGTCAAGAAGATTTTTCTTCGGTAGAAGAGAACAATAAAAGCGAACTACCCAAGAGACATATCAACGTGTTGATGAAACGCCTCATCACCAGAGAAGAGTACCGCAAAAGAGATCAAGAATTATTCTGTAACGAAATCCAAATTCTTACCACTTGTAATCATCATAACATAGTCCCTCTACTTGGATTTTGTGATGAAGATTCCGAGATGATCCTCATTTTTGATATCACTATCAAGATATACCTTGATATGTATTTAAACAGCATCCACAGACCTATTCTTACTTGGGCAGAACGTTTGAGAATATGCCTTGATATTGCATATGGATTGGAGTACCTACACTATGAGATGGAAGACCAAAAGAAGATAATACATCGTCATATGGATAGCTGCTTTATTGCTTTAGATGAGAATTTTAGGGCACAAATTGCCAGTTTTGATTACTCTGTATTCCTTCCTCCATATCTTGATGACCTTACTCTTTATCAAGATAAGGTTTTTGGTATCCTTGGTTACGGAGATCCAGAATATCTGAATACAGGTAAGTTAAAAAGAGAATCAGATGTATATAGTTTTGGAGTAATTTTGTGCGAAATTTTATGGGGAAAAACCGCGGAATCACACTTTGAGGTGAGTCAAAAACAGTTGGCGTATGAAATACGAAGATGCATCGATGAGGGAACCTTAAAGAATATGGTAGATCCTCAAATTAAAGAAGAAAGAAGTGACGGGTTTACCCTGAATAGAGGACCCAACAAAAATTCTTTAGTTGCATTTTTGGAGATCGCAGTTGCGTGTTTGGTAGAAACTCAAGACAAACGTCCCACAATTAAAGTTGTTATCGAGGAGCTCAACAAAGCCTTATTGTTTCAAGTAAGTTAATCACTATGCAAGCTAGCCGTTAAAAAAAAAAAATAATTATTATCTACTTATCTAATTATTTATTATATTAAGAAAACACAAGGAAACTTTGATAAGATGGTGGTTTCTATTTGTGAAGAGCCAAACGACAATTTTGTTCATGTCTCAATTGGTGCATATATATTTATTTAAAAACATGTGGACTTCGATGGTAGTAATGCTACGGAGTATGATTTTCAATTGTTTTACTAGTTTTATTTTATTCGGTGTCTCACTGTTGATAGGTAAACTACAAAGACACCATCATGATTTCACTTGAAGACATACAAGTAGCTACACAAAACTTCCATGATAAAAATTGTGTTGGCGGAGGAGGGTTTGGGAAAGTTTATAAAGGAAAACTTCCACAAAGTGATAATACAGTTGTTGCAAAACGATTGGATACAAATGGTAGTCAAGGTGATAAGCAATTTCGGAATGAGCTTCAAATTCTTTTTAACTTTAAGCATGATAATATCATTAGTCTTGTAGGCTATTGTGATGAAATAGATGCAAAAATCATTGTCTATGAGTATGCAATAAGAGGAAGTCTAGATACGCACTTGAATGATAGTCGTCTTAATTGGATGAAACGACTTAATATATGCATTGATATTGCGACAGCACTGAATTTCCTTCATGGGGGAAACAAAACACTAGCAACGGTTATACATAGGGACATCAAACCTGATAACATTTTGCTAACCGGTGACTGGAAAGCAAAACTTGGTGATTTTGGACTTTCTTTGACAAGTTCAATAACTAATGAAACCGACTTCGTCATTGATCATGCGTGCGGGACAGAAGGCTACGTGGATCCACTTTACATGAAATCTCGTTTCTTAACTAAAGAATCTGATATATATTCGTTCGGTGTAGTTTTATTTGAAATCTTGTGTGGAAGATCAACGTTCGATTGCAAAAAACAGGATGGTGTGCATCTATCAGTTTTCATTAAAGACAGATTTGAAAAAGGAAAAGGAAAACTTGATGCAATTGTATTTGAGAAAATAAAACAAAAGATCATGCCTGAAGCATTGAGTGTATTTCAAATGATAGCCTACCAGTGCTTAAATGAGAACAGCGAAAAACGACCAGAAGCAAAAGAAGTTGTGAAACAACTTAAGAAGGCATTGGAATTTCAAGTAAGTTATCATACTTTTTTACCTGGGCAAGGTTTATGCATGTATTAAATGCAAATTCTGCTAATTAAAGAAATTTCGTTCATTAAATATGTATGCCACATGGCATACGTTAGCAAAATTCATAATTATTACTCCGTACTATCATTACAATTGATCGATCGATTAAATATCTTGTTCCTCACTTAAAGCGTTAACTATAACATAGGAGCACATGACTCTGCGTTCAACTGTATAGATAATGATGATATATTATATCAATATCAATTTACATTATTTTTAAAGGTCTATCTAATTTTCAAAGATATATCAGTGCATAGGTGACAAAAGTTCCACGTCTTTAATGTGGTGAAGAAATATGTAATTTGGATTTATATGCAGATGTCGAAAGAGGTGACAGAGCTTCTGGATACTGCAGGTCGTGTTGTGTTAAAATATCGTACTACAGGTTGTTAATTTGAGGCTCTAAATGGTTCTGGACTGTGAGGAGCTAAAGTGTAATAGTTTGATGATTGTTCGTGGCTAAAATTTCGAGACATAAAGTCAAGGGACCAAAGTGCAAGATTGGTGTTACAAATATAAATACCATTTATCCGTTGTGGTTGTGAATATGTTTCTCATATTTTTCAAACACATTTGTTCATATTCTCTGTTTTAGTTTAAAGTTGGAGGTCTAGAGGTTGATGATGTTATCTGTTATTGCTTTCTATTACTCTTTTCATCACAAAATCAGTGTGTTGACCTTTGTTATTCTTAGCGTTGAAAGACTTGTTTCTTTTTGCGTATGAAAAATTTGTAAGCTTCTGAAGTAATAATCATTCGATTGGAGTATTTAAGATTCGTACTTATTCAAATATTCTTTCTGAAAATTGCGTTATGAGGTTAATGAGTATGCTTTGGCAACTTTAAACTTCAAATAAATTTGGAACTTATTCCCTTTATTTTTGGGCTGTGACCCATTCGTTTTTCTTTTCTCTTTCGGATTGAAACAAGTAAACATGCCACGAATTCCCTACACTCTTTAACTTGGGCCAGCGAATTTATTATTGGACTGCTATGATTTATTTGGGCCGAAAAGATTAGGATGACGTTTAGAGGGATAATACGGTTAGGATGTTAATAATATAGAAGATATTGATACACGAGAATCATGATAGTGAGGGTAATGAGGGTTACACGATGATGATTGTATGAATTATGATTTTTTTGACCGAATGATGAGATGATGCATGATAGATGATAGTGTCATGGTATTCAAAAAGGAATTGTGTGGTTAGGCTGAAGTGATGATCGTGATAATTAAAATAATATCACGATGACGATTTAAACGAGGTACAGTGATGAGAATGATGATATGTGTCGATGGTTATGAATGATGGTGAGGTTTAGATGATTAGGGTTATGATTATAATGGCGATTGGAATGATGAAAAAGATGATGAGTTCGTGATGATGATGAAGTATTAAGATGATCATAAGATGAATTGATGATATTTGATAAATAAATAAGGATGATGTGATGAAGATGGAAAAAGCGTTTTTATATGATAAATAAATTAAGTTGCAAATTATGACACAAAAATAATCAATGGTTCAGTGGTTAATAGCGTGGGCATTTAACTGAGAGGTCTTGGGTTCGAATCCTGTCAAAGGCAATTATTTTTCTTTTTGGAGCTTTTCATATGTGAGGTAGTATTATTATTACTCTTATTTTTATCATTATTATCATTATTATTATTATTATTATTATTATTATTATTATTATTATAATTATTATTATTATTATTATTATTATTATTATTATTATCATTATTATTATTATTATTATTAAACATGATTTTTATTTTATATATTTTATTATTATTAATATTATTATTATTATTATTATTATTATTATTATTATTATTATTATTATTATTATTTTTACTATCATAATTATAAGTATCATTATTTTAATATATTATTATTATCTTTATTGTTATTACAATAAAAACTAATCATATAAAAAAAATACATAATAAAACTATATTATAATTATTTATTTAAAGTATATAAAATAAATGTAATTAATTAGATTATTAATGAAACACATAATTGAAATAAAAATCATAGCACTAACAAAATATAAATTTGTTCGACTACAACTATATGCATTAATATATATATATATATAAATGATATAGGTTCGTGAATTCAAGTCCAACCCTGCATTGTTCAATGACGTTATATGTATTTTTACTACGAAATACAATAGGTGAGTTCATTTGATATCCTTTTACTCTTTACATTTTTGGGACTGAGAATACATGCGCTACTTTTACAACTGCTTTATTAAATACTTTTGAAATACATTTTGAACTGCGAATACATGAAATACTTTTATAAATGTTTGACGAGATAGACACAAGCAAAACATTCCTCGAATGAATTATGTGGACTTGATAATTGCCACCATTGAATTATGTGGACGTGATAATTGTCACAATTGATATGCATATTTTTCCCCTGATTATTATTGCTTGGTAACCTAAGAATTAGAATGTTCACTAGACGGAAGGGCTAGTGGGCGTGGTGTTTAGTACTTCGAAGTTTATATGATTATTATACAGACGAGATGTTCTGTTTTGGGGATATTATTATGCGCATTATATGTTAAGGTCGGTTACCAAGCCAAGCTATGAAAGAAATGAAAAATGAATGTTATGTATCGAGAGAATGATTTTATACACAGGTTATGTGTATGTTATTTTTGTGCACGAGATATGTGTACGGTTACTAAGATTTATGAAAGATGATTTTGTACACGAGAAAGGTGTACTGTATTTAAAAGATATCGCATGTACATTACAGGTGGGTATAGGATTCGGGCCCATTTATACCATGTAGGATTTAAATCTTGTGGTCTATCAAAATGATGAATTTTATTGTTTTATGATAAACCTATGAACTCACCAACCTTTTAGTTGACACTTGAAAGCATGTTTATTCTCAGGTATGAAAGAAATCTTCCGCTGTGCATTTGCTCATATTAGAGATATTACTTGGAGTCATTTATGACATATTTCAAAAGACGTTGCATTCGAGTCATCGAGTTCATCAAGATTATTATTAAGTTAATTATAGTTGGAGGTATTATGAAATAGTATGCTTGTCGTCAACTTTCGATGTAAAGAAAGTTTGTCTTTTAAAAATGAATGCAATGTTTGTAAAATGTATCATATAGAGGTCAATTACCTCGCGATGTAATCAACTATTGTGAATCGTTTATATTGTATATGAATGGGGTATTTCAGTTGGTATCAGAGCTGTGGTCTTAGCGAACCAGGTCTTGCATTAGTGTGTCTAACTGATAGTTGTTTAGATTCATTAGTGAGTCTGGACTTCGACCGTGTCTGCATGTCAAAAGTTTTGCTTATCATTTCTAGTCGAAAATCATCTGCTTATCATCCTTAGGAAATTACCTGCTTATCATTCTTAGTCTAGACATGTCTTACTGCCTATATTGCATAGACAGTGTATAGATAAATTCATATCTTAGCGTATCTGTTATTGTTACCTTTGCCTGACAGCTTCCGTAGATTCCTCCGTAACTCATGGGATTTTAGTATTATATATATGCATATGTAAATTATGTATTGCAGGGTACTAATCTACATCCTATAATCTATTTATTATCGAAAATCCTTCATCTGATCGTACGAGATGAATCTCTCAACCAGTTCGAATTCCTCGGATTCCAACAGCTATTCCGATATGGAGTTTCACCTAAGCTCCGAAAGCAGTGTCATCAGAATGAATTAGCCAATCATCCATCCCCAATTCATCTGATGAGTTCGTAGTCAACTTAATCATTGGAGACAAGAAGAAGCCGATCCTTTCCATCCACCACATTACCCTTTTGGCGAAGATCCTGAAGCACTTACCGGCAAACCTGTTCGAGACACCATTTTCTCTCTCATTTCCAGAGTATCCCGTCATGATTCTATACTATTCCAGATTCTAGATCTTATTCATCCCCTTTGATTCAAACCGCCAATCATCCCGAAATAATAGAAGAAGTCAACGAACTTCACGCTCGAGTAATCAATTTGGAGAATATGGTGAATAATTTACCAGCTTCACCAACATCACCGGCACCAACAGTACCATCAGTAACAGCACCAGTACCATCAACAATCCATGCCTCAACATCTCATTCTGTACCTCGAGTATAATCATCGTTCTACATGACGATCTACATCATTTATCTTCTTTCGACATGATGGTTATGTAACCTTTAATGTTTTAGAGATTATGTACTCTAGATCTAAACGTAAACCAAATGAGTTTAATATCATATTAACTCATTAAATCCATGATTACATCTAAAGAAAATATATACGTATATATGTTTTAATAAAGATGGTAATTAAAAATTCTTTTGTACAAACTGTTAATGGTGAAAATATTTTAACGGGTAGGTAATACCCGAGGAATATTTAGATTTCACATTAATAAGTTACACAGTACATTCTTCGAATCTGATTCAACAGTCATTTACTATCCTACTTACACCCACAGATATACGTATCCGTTCACCGCAGAATAACCATTTTCATTCAATTTCATATTTGGATTTTGACCTATCAGAATCCAACAAGTGGCATAATGAAGAAAACATTGGACAAAAATAAAACTTGTTAGAAACAAACAATTTAATTATGAGAAGAATTTTGATAAGAATCTACGCTAACTGTTCCTATCTAACTGTTCCTAGCTAACTGATTACATTTTATTTATCGCAGTTTATTAATCGCAATTTAATTATCGCAATTGTATTTATCGTCATTTAATTTCTGCTATTTACTTTACGTAATTTATTTATCGTCATTTAATTTCTGCTATTTACTTTACGCACTTTATTTATCGTCATTTAATTTCTGTTATTTATTTTACGCACTTTAAATATCGGGACACGTATACAAGGTTTTGACATATCATATCGACGCATCTGTATATATTATTTGGAATCACCATAGACACTCTATATGCTGTAATGTTAGAGTTCGCTATACAGGGTTGTGGTTGATTCTATAATAATATATATACTTTGAGTTGTGATCGAGTCTGAGACATGTACACGGGTCTCGCTATGTATTAATTAATACGAATATTATAAATTAAACTATATATGAATTATTGGACTGTTAACTGTGGACTAATAACATTGGACAATTAAAATGAATTAAAACATTGATTAAAACATATGAAACTAAACAATTCTTCAAGTTTTCCACTTGATTTCATCTTAAACCTCATTTGTATCTTGATGATTACAATCTACGTTCACACCTTTCATAATTCTTGAAAACACCTCAATCGGGAGGATGAATCAACCGCACTTCATCTACGGAAGGAAAGATTTATGCATACGGTTTTGCACTTGAAAACACTCGGAACCTGAGTAAACGTTTAACACGTGTCTGTGCTAGCTCCTTTGGCATTGTTATTACCGAAAATAACACTGCAACTCTTTTCAAATTAGCCAAATTTGTCACAGCTCCAGCAAGTCAACTTCGAATTTTCAGTCGGACTAGCCTTACTATAACCTTGATATATATGCGTGCTCTTGTACTGTTACCGGGGAACCTTTTATATTCCGCCACATTAGCAGTAAACTTACCAACAACATCATTACTCATTGGCTTAAGTCTCTTCGAAGAACCATTATATATTGTTCATTAAAACCTTATCATATATTCATCTGCATCTTGTAACGAGTATTGCCATACCAATTATCGGGAATCAGCAATCAGTATTTTGAATCTCGCAACAATTCTACAACAACAGTTATAGGTATACATATAACCTTTATCTCTTAGAATTATGACCTTACATTATGAAATTTTGAAAAGCAACCAGTCTACGAATCAATACTCGGAATGTTGAAAAAGCTGAATGAAGCAGTAAAAACTGTAAACGATCTTAACAGCCAGAAGTTTGATAATAAAGAATAGTATGTTGGAAAAGCTCAGAAAAGTTAGAACTGGAAAACGGATTGAGCTAACTACGAAGGAGGCCAAGGACAAATACAAGGACCAAACCCTATATTCAAAGAATCCAGATAATTTTGTATCCAATGAAATCTTTAGAGAAAACCTTGCTCTATATTCATATTAAATCTTGTGGAAAAATCTTTCTTCATCAACCTTCGATCTTAGAAATTCTGAAAATATCATCATAAATATCTTCGATATTTATGAGGATATTTTCATAACTCTTCTCATCCGAAATCATTTATCTCTTCGCGATATCAGTGTTACATCAGAAAGGAAACTGTTTTCGTTTCAAAAATCTGAAAAATTCGAATCAAAATATGAATGTTTTTGAAGTAGTGTTGGGAACTGAAGCATGAGTTAGTATAATATAATGACACTTGATCAACGTAATTATATTACAGTAAGTCATGCTGAGTTTCTAATGGGACGTGATGATTCACAGATTTTAACGTCATTATGTGCCATGTTACACGACTCTTACATTCTACTTAATCTCCAAAATATCAAGAATATATCTTCCTGATAATTCTATCTTTTCTCATGAATTCTGGTAATTTAACCAATCAAGATCGTACTATTACAATCTCTCTCTTAGAACATTAGTCATGTTCACTCGAAACACCATACCTACGAATTCTGGATCATTACTTATTGTACTTAGAGTCGAGAAGAGAATAAAAAGGCAAAGAGCTCCGAAGTATAAGGGAAAATATTAAACCCAACAACAACACCGAAATTACAAACCGTGGATATTAATACGAATAGCAATATAAAGACAAGGTAGAATTAAGAATAGTATCACCCCAAGGTAATAGTAGAAGTAAACAGATTTTTCTGGTGGAAGATTGAAAAGAAGGATGACAGAAATGATAATTAGGAAAATATCAAGGATTAGAACGGGATTAAGCATTTTCACATTCTGTAGGTGTATGAACTAAGAAAAAAAAAGTATAGGAATGGTGAGAATAATGGAACGGAAGAGTTGAATTTATAATGGAAATTTCAGACAGAGTAATCGAGACAGTTCACTGTATTTAATTATAGAGATCTTAATTTCCGTATTCGTCGAAGAATCAAATCTTTTAGATTTCAAAGATTTTCTTGAATTCTGGAATTCAACCCTAACTCTGTCAAAAGTTAAGACGAATCTTTACTTTTTCTATTTCAATCTTTTGTGATAGCTTATCGTACTCTTCGAATAATCGAATTGTTTTATCCACATTATCCAATGATGATAACACTCTATTTATCAACTCATATTCGTCACGAAAGCAATTTTATTGTTAGCCATGACCACCTCACTCAAATTTCGGGACGAAATTTCTTTAACGGGTAGGTACTGTGACTACCCTGGAATTTCTGACTAAATTTAAACTTAATCTTTATATGATTTCGATACGATAAGCAAAGTATGTAATGTTGAGTCTAGAAAATTTTAAAACGATGTTTATATATTCAATTGACCTTCGCCTGCTCCTGATGATTCACGAACCATGGCTTGTAAATATGTGCATATATATAAATACGTGTATACATAAATATATGTATAATATATATAATAACATGAACATTAATAAACTATTATATACATTTATTGTTATAAATAAATATGTACAAAAAAATACATTGTAATAAAAACTATTATTTTATATGTATATTTCTTATATATATATATATATATATATATATATATATATATATATATATATATATATATATATACTAATATTTAATTTAATTATTTAATATATAATTATGTGCGTAGTAAATTTTGTTATTTAAAACTGTTTATATATATACATAGTGTATATTAAATATAATTAATTTTGAGCTTAAATGGTAAATGTCTGTAACTTTCGGTTGACGTTTAATTATTTTTAAAATATGTATAATATATATATATGAAGTTTTAAAATAAAAGTTGTTCCAAAATTTGATTAAAAAGATAGTAGTTTTGATTAATATTTTTTTTTACCTTTTCAATCTAAGTTTTCGTACTCCGTACATATAAATTGGAACAGAAAAGAAATAATTATCGAATCTTTATGATCGAATTTCATACAGTAAATGACTGAAATAATTAAATATATTTAATCTAAAAATTTGGGATTTTTCGGAACACTTTTATACGTTAACTGTTTAGCATTGGACACGATATAGCCATCCGGGTAAATCTGTCGGTAGAAGATACAAATTCAAGGCTGCTAATTATTATTTTAATAATTTTGTTAAACTGCACGTTTGATTCTTTTCTTACTATACCTCATTGAGTAATATTATTTTATTACTATTATTATTATTAATTATAATTATAATTGTAATTATTATCAATTTTATATCTATATAACTTATATACACATAGATGCAGAGGAATTAAAATCACATCATCCCCATTATTTCTTTCTTTCTCTACTTCAACCTTTAATCACCATGAACTACTTCATCACCATCTACGATCATTTGATCACCACCTTCCTCCATCTATCTCATCTCTCTCCTAGTTATAACCAAGAAACAACCATCGTTACTATAATTTTTTTTGTTTCTTGATTCGAAACCTTCACCACCATGAATCATCTATCACCAAGAAAACCCACGATCACCAACCCACCACCATCGCTTATATTACTACTATTGTTTAAACGAAAATCACCATTTCGGTCACCTAACCGAAGCATCGATCAACCACCATTTCAACAATCAAGTGTATGTTTTCCTGTTGCCATTACATTTTCTGTTTCACGTTCAAACCACCACCTTCATCACACATAAGCCCAATTTCTACTTATGATTTCGGATTGCTAATCGAACCATCAAAACCACTACCACCTTGTTTTAATCTCAGTCTTCGATCACGTTTAACCATTCACAATCCGCCACCTTTACACCACTCACACCTTGATCAAACCACCACCGAGAACACTCAACAAGCGAACACCGTCATCATTTAATCACCACTACCATCATGAACAACTACAAACACCACTTATGGATCATCGACCACCATAATTGTTGTAACACCACGAAACCCACTTAAACAACATCCCTCAAATGCACCCTAGAAACACAACCACAAACTACTGTTATGCGTAATTTTTTTCTGTTTCTTGTCTCCTAATCGAACCAAACAGACCCAAAACACTTCACCATCTATTAACCCACCTATCTAATTATGTTCTTGTTTCTGTAGTTAACCAAACCCAAACCCATTTTGATACCGTTACGATCAACCTCATCACCCTATTTCTCTCCCTCACATATATTTTTTTTACTCACCATAACAATTCGTCACCCATGACTATCGATACTACTTTACGTCATCACTCTTTTTCTGCATTATTTCTGTAACAACAGCGAGCTAAAATAATGATGGGATACAGGTGAAATTATAATATATTAAAAGTATTATCAAATAAGGGTGGGACTAGATTCAAGATACTGGCCGGCATTATTGAGTATGCTTTGGCAACTTTAAACTTCAAATAAATTTGGAACTTATTCCTTTTATTTTTGGGCTGTGACCCATTCATTTTTTTTTCTCTTTCGGATTGAAACAAGTAAACATGCCACGAATTCCGTACACTCTTTAACTTGGGCTAGCGCATTTATTATTGGACTGCTATGATTTATTTGGGTCGAAAAGATTAGGATGACGTTTAGAGGGATAATACGGTTAGGATGTTAATAATATAGAAGATATTGATACACGAGAATCATGATAGTGAGGGTAATGAGGGTTACACGATGATGATTGTATGAATTATGATTTTTTTGACCGAATGATGAGATGATGCATGATAGATGATAGTGTCATGATATTCGAAAAGGAATTGTGTGGTTAGGCTGAAGTGATGATCGTGATAATTAAAATAATATCACGATGACAATTTAAAAGAGGTACAGTGATGAGAATGATGATATGTGTCGATGGTTATGAATGATGGTGAGGTTTAGATGATTGGGGTTATGATTATAATGTCGATTGGAATGATGAAAAAGATGATGAGTTCGTGATGATGATGAAGTATTAAGATGATCATAAGATGAATTGATGATATTTGATAAATAAATAAGGATGATGTGATGAAGATGGAAAAAGCGTTTTTATATATGATAAATAAATTAAGTTGCAAATTATGACACAAAAATAATTAATGGTTCAGTGGTTAATAGTGTGGGCATTTAACTGAGAGGTCTTGGGTTCGAATCCTGTCAAAGGCAATTATTTTTCTTTTTGGAGTTTTTCATATGTGAGGTAGTACTATTATTACTCTTATTTTTATCATTATTATTATTATTATTATTTTCATCATCATTATTATTATTATTATTATTATTATTATTATTATTATTATTATTATTATTATTAAACATGATTTTTATTTTATATATTTTATTATTATTATTATTATTATTATTATTATTATTATTATTATTATTATTATTATTATTATTATTATTATTATTATTATTATTTTTACTATCATAATTATAAGTATCATTATTTTAATATATTATTATTATCTTTATTGTTATTACAATAAAAACTAATCATATAAAAAAATACATAATAAAACTATATTATAACTATTTATTTAAAGTATATAAAATAAATGAAATTAATTAGATTATTAATGAAACACATAATTGAAATAAAAATCATAGCACTAACAAAATATAAATTTGTTCGACTACAACTATATGCGTTAATATATATATATATATATATATATATATATATATATATATATATATATATATATAATGATATAGGTTCGTGAATCCAAGTCTAACCCTGCATTGTTCAATGACGTTATATGTATTTTTACTACGAAATACAATAGGTGAGTTCATTTGATTCCCTTTTACTCTTTACATTTTTGGGACTGAGAATACATACGCTACTTTTACAACTGCTTTATTAAAGGCTTTTGAAATATATTTTGAACTGCGAATACATGAAATACTTTTATAAATGTTTGACGAGATAGACACAAGCAAAACATTCCTCGAATGAATTATGTGGACGTGATAATTGCCACCATTGAATTATGTGGACGTGATAATTGCCACAATTGATATGAATATTTTTTCCCTGATTATTATTGCTTGGTAACCTAAAAATTAGGGAACATCACTAATTTTGAGAATTAGTGCACGCCTAATTGACGCGAATCCTAAAGGTAGCTACCGGGTTTAACACCCCCACCCAGAATGTTCACTAGACGGAAGGGCTAGTGGGCGTGGTGTTTAGTACTTCGAAGTTTATATGATTATTATATAGACGAGATGTTCTGTTTTGGGGATATTATTATGCGCATTATATGTTAAGGTCAGTTACCAAGCCAAGCTATGAAAGAAATGAAAAATGAATGTTATGTATCGAGAGAATGATTTTATACACAGGTTATGTGTATGTTATTTTTGTGCACGAGATATGTGTACGGTTACAAAGATTTATGAAAGATGATTTTGTACACGAGAAAGGTGTACTGTATTTAAAAGATATCGCATGTACATTACATGTGGGTATAGGATTCGGGCCCATTTGTACCATGCAGGATTTAAATCTTGTGGTCTATCAAAATGATGAATTTTATTGTTTTATGATAGACCTATGAACTCACCAACATTTTAGTTGATACTTGAAAGCATGTTTATTCTCAGGTATGAAAGAAATCTTCCGCTGTGCATTTACTCATATTAGAGATATTACTTGGAGTCATTCATGACATATTTCAAAAGACGTTGCATTCGAGTCATCGAGTTCATCAAGATTATTATTAAGTTAATTATAGTTGGAGGTATTATGAAATAGTATGCTTGCCGTCAATTTTCGATGTAAAGAAAGTTTGTCTTTTAAAAACGAATGCAATGTTTGTAAAATGTATCATATAGAGGTCAATTACCTCGCGATGTAATCAACTATTGTGAATCGTTTATATTGTATATGAACGGGGCATTTCATATATAATCTTGGAATTTAATCAATACGTATTGCATACGTATTGTACAAGACTCAATCATGACCCATTGAACACGTATTGTCTTAGAATTAACCCAGGCGTATTGTGTATATGTGTCATACGATTTATCCGACGTATTGTATAACTATTGTCTTAATCAATCAAAATTATATTATATTGTCTCAGACTTAACCAAGACTAGTATATTACAAGGAAATAGTCATGACATGTTTAAATACATGTATAATATAGAAAAAGTTAGCTAGAATATGGTTAGTATAGATTTTATCAAAATAATCTCGTAGCCATTTTAGGCTATTTCTAACAAATATTGTTTTGCCCATAATTTCTTCGCTACAAATCGGTTTTGAGTGAATCAAATTACTATGGTTTTGTAATGAACTCAATTTTCTAAAACTAAATATAAAGAGTGGTGTTTTATAGTCGGAGTTACAGGTTACAAGTCCATTTTGAAAGAGGTAGTCATATCTGTCGAAAGAACGACACCTTGATGACCATTTTGAAAAACATACTTCTACTTTGAGATTAACAAACATTTTTAGATATATTATCATGTTCATATGAAATATCATTTTCCCAGAAAACAAACTTTAAATTCAAAGTTTAAGATAGTTTTTAATTATCCAACCCAAAACAGCCCCCGGTTTCACTACGACGGCGTATGTTCCGTTTTACGATGTTCTTCGTGTTTTCAAGTTTTAAATCCTTAAGTTAGCATATCATATAGATATAATACATGTGTGAAGTTGTATTTTAAAATTCAAGTTAGAAGGATTAAGTTTGTTTGCGAACAAGTTTAGAATTAACTAAACTATGTTCTAGTGATTACAAGTTATATTCTTCGAATAAGATAGTTATATAAGTAAGAATCGAGCAAGGTTATGAACAACGTCATTACCTCAATTTTAGTAGGTAAACCTACTGAAAATGATGAGAAATAATCTTGAGCTTCAAAGGATCTTTGATGGCTTAGAAACTCTTGAAGTAGAATCATGGAATGAAAACAAGTTCAAGTAAGATTACTACTTGATTTAAGATATTTATGTTTATAGAATTTAATCAACGCTTAAATATAACCATTACCTTGATTTAGAATGAATACCTACTGAGATGAATGAAGATTTCTTGATGTTAGATGATTACTTGAAATGGATTTGAAAGATTGAAAGTAATCTAGCAAACTTGAAAGGATTTTTTGAAGTGTTCTTGATGTGTTCTTGAATGATTCTTTTTATGGTGATCAAAGCTTGATTATGAGATCAAAACTTACTGAATATGATGAAGGTTAAGAGAGATGGAAGTGTGTGTGTTTTGAGAGTAAAATCATGGAGTAATCTAACATGAAATGGATGTATATAACAAGCAGATACGCGTTTTTTTTTTGTTAAGTCAACAAAGGTTTTTAGTTTTGTTATTTAGCTTAATTATTCATGGTAAATGACAAAGTTTAAACCCTACATGTTTCTATAATGGTTGATGAGTCATTTAAGGCTGCTAAGAGCTGATCATTAAGTGTATATACCAATAGTATATACATCTAGAAGCTGGGTATTATACGGGTGAAAATACCGTATGAATACGAGTAGAATTTTTGATGAAAACAAATGGGAATACGATTATTGCTATCTTTGTTAAGTATTTTGATATATGTATTTAAGTCTTTAAAAAGTGTATTAATACCTCTTAATACATTACATATATATACATTTTAATTAAGTCGTTATTTCGTCGTTAATCGTTACATATATATATCGCTTCAAATCTTTAAGTTAGTAGTTTTGTTTTATGTATATAGTTCATTGTTAATATACTTAATGAGATACTTAATTATAATTTTATCATGTTATATATATATATATATATATATATATATATATATATATATATATATACATATATATATATATATATATATATATATATATATATATATATATATATATATATATATCATGTCATTTTTACAAGTTATAACGTTCGTGAATCGTCGGACAAACTGGGTGGTCAAACGTTTATGTAAAATCCGTTTCAAACATTCAAGTCTTAACAAGTTTGATTGCTTAACATGTTGGAAACATTTATATATGTAAATATCAATCTAAAATATATATAATCATGGAAAAATCCGGGTCGTTACAATACCTACCCGTTAAATAAATTTCGTCCCGAAATTTTAAGCAGTTGTAGGTGTTGACGCATCATCTGGAAATAAGTGCGGGTATTTTTGTTTCATCTGATCTTTGCACTCCCATGTGAACTCGGGTCCTCTACGAGCATTCCATCGAACTTTAACGATTGGTATTTTGCTTTGCTTGAGTCCTTTAATCTCACGATCCATTATTTCGACGGGTTCTTCAATGAATTGAAGTTTTTCGTCAATCTTAATCTTGTCTAAACGAATAGTGAGATCTTCTTTAGCTAAGCATTTCTTCAAATTCGAGATGTCAAAGGTGTTATGTACGCCGACGAGTTGTTGAGGTAGTTCAAGTCGATAAGCCACCGGCCCAACACGATCAATAATTTTGAATGGTCCAATGTATCTAGGGTTTAGTTTCCCCCGTTTTACAAAACGAACGACACCTTTCCAAGGTGATACCTTAAGCATGACCATATCACCAACCTCAAATTCTAAAAGTTTTCTTCTGACATCCGCGTAGCTCTTTTGCTGACTCCTGGATGTTTTCAACCGTTGTTGAATCTGAATGATCTTCTCAGTAGTTTCTTGGATAATTTCTAGACTCGTAATCTGTTTATCCCCCACTTCGCTCCAACAAATCGGAGACCTGCACTTCCTACCGTAAAGTGCCTCGAACAGTGTCGCATCAATACTCGAGTGATAACTGTTGTTGTAGGAAAATTCTGCTAATGGTAGATGTCGATCCCAACCATTTCCAAAATCAATAACACATGCTCGTAACATGTCTTCAAGTGTCTGTATCATCCTTTCACTTTGCCCATCAGTGTGTGGATGATAGGCAGTACTCATGTCTTGACGAGTTCCCAATGCTTGATGTAACGACTGCCAAAATCTTGAAACGAATCTACCATCATGATCAGAGATAATAGAGATTGGTATTCCATGTCTGGAGACGACTTCCTTCAAGTATAGTCGTGCCAATTTCTCCATTTTATCCTCTTCATTCTGTAACGACCCGAATTTTTCCGATAATATATAGAAGATTAATATTTACATAATTAATGTTTCCAACATGTTAAGTAATCAAACTCATTAAGATTTGGTTATTTGAAATGAATTTTATACAAATGTTTGGCCACCCAGTTTGTCTGACGATTCACGAACGTCATAACTCGAAATAATTATATAATGATGTATATATGGATATATATATACTTATGATTTGATAAAATGATATTTAAGTATCTCATTACATATAATAACAATTGGTTATATACATAAAATGAGATTACTAACTTAAAGACTTCAAGACTATAGACATATATGTAACGATTATCGTTGTAACGATATTTTAATGTATATATATATATATATATATATATATATATCATATTAAGATATATTCATACATCATAATATCATGATAATATAATAATTTAACATCTCATTAGATATAATAAACATTGGGTTAACTACATTAAATGAGATCGTTAACTTAAAGGTTTCAAACAACACTTACATGAAACGACTAACGGTGACTTAACGATTCAGTTAAATTGTATATACATGTAGTATTTTAAGATGTATTCATACACTTTTGAAAGACTTCAAGATACATATAAAAGTACTTCTACTTATCAAAAATGCTTACAATTACATTCTCGTTCATTTTCATCAACAATTCTACTCGTATGCAACCGTATTTGTACTCGTACAATACACAGCTTCTAGATTATTTACTATTGGTACATACCAATAGTAAACTCCAATGATCAGCCATGAATGAGCCATAAACCATGATCATGAATTGTTTTAACTTATAGTTCATATTTATGCATAAAAACAAAAACTAGTAACCTTATATTGACTAAGCATTAGGCATTTTTTTTCAAACAACACACACATCACATTTCCTTGATTTTTTAATCCAAATTTTCTCCATCCTAACTCTCTCTAAACTCAAGAATGTCTCTACTTCAGTAATATTGTTCATCTAGGTCAATCTAGCTTCAATTACAATCAAGAAATATCAATATTCAAGAACACATCAAGAACACTTCACAAATACTTTCAAGTTTACTAGCTTACTTCCAACCTTTCAATCCAACTCCACCACTCTTTAGGATCAAGAATTATACTTCCTTTCTAGTAGCTTTTCATCTTTTAATTAAGGTAAGAATCATATATAAGCTTTGATTTAATTTATATATTTATAACTATCTTAATTCAAGATAGAATTCTTATTCGAATTTTTGTTCATTCCATGTTCATACTTCAAGAGTTTCCAAGCCATCAAAGATACTTTTGATTCCAAGATTTTTCCTATCTTTTCCAGTAGCTTTATTCAAGTAACTTGAGGTAGTAACCTTATTCATAATCTCGTTCAATTTATATTCATATAGCTATCTTATTTTGAGTTATAACAAATAACAACAAGAACATAGTTTAGATTATTTCTAAACTTGTTTGCAAATAAACTTAATCCTTCTAACTTGACTTTTAAAATACTTCAACACATGTATTATGACTATATGTCAAGCTAACATAAGGATATAAAACTTGTAAACAACACCTTAAAATCGAATATACGCCGTCTTAGTCGAACGGGGGCTGTTTTGGGTTTAATTTTAAAAACCTATCTTAAACTTTGAATTAAAAGATTTCCTTCGGTGAAAAAATCTTATTTTATATGGATATGAAATATATCCAAAATCCATGGTTAAACTCTAAGTGAAAGTATGTTTTTCAAAAGGGTCATTAAGATGTCATTCTTACGACGGATATGACTATCTTCTCTTATTTGACACCTAAGCGGTATTTTCGACTATAAACCTATAATTTTTATGTTAAGATTAATAATGTTGAGTTCGATACGAAACCATGGCAACTCGAATCACTCAAAACGGATTTGTAACAAAGAAATTATGGGTAAAACAAAATTGGATATTTTTTAATTTTTAGCTACGGACATGATTCATAAAAATGGATGCTAACCTTATCCTAGCTAACTTACCTTGTACCCTACATGTATTTATACATGTCTTATTCCCGAGCTTATGGAAATACAATTTATAATTGTCGTGATTAAGTTCTACGACAATATATTATAGTCTTAATAAAGATCGTAAGGCACCATATATATATATATGACTTGATCACCGTGGATCCGTATACAGCGTTTTGACATATCATTTTGATTTCTTCTATATATATTATTGGAACGAACTATAAGACACCATTGGCAGTAATTTTGATTTAGCTGTGGGTTGAAGTGGATTCCAAAATATTATATACGTTGAGTTGTGATCGAGCCTAAGAAATGTATACAATGGGTCGCGGATTGCTTCAGACAATATACATATTATGTGTCTTATTATATTAAGACAGTATATTATAGTGTTAGTGAATTCTAACACAATATACGCATTTATATCTATATATATATTTATACTGTTGGACTATTGGACTAAGAACGTTGGACTACTAACAATGGACAATTAAAATTATCACAAGTATCATAAGTATGGAATATATATATATATATATATATATATCTTGACACAAGAATATTATTAGGTTCGTGAATTTGTCAAAGGCCAAGTCTTACCACCATCTATTCGGAAATCATCACAAGTGAGTTATAGTCCCATTTTTACTATCTAAATTATTTTGGGATGAGAATACATGCAAATTTATAAATATTTTACAAAATAAGCACAAGTTCATGAAACTACATTCTACGATTGTTTTGTTATACTGGATATCTGTACTTATTATTATTATGCTTGGTAACCTAAGAATTAGTGAAAAACACTAATTGACGCGAATCCTAAAGGTAGATCTACGGGCACCAACCACACCCATTTTCTAATAGTGGAAATGCTTTAGTATTTCGAAGGGTTCTTGTTATACATTTGAATAGTGGAATGTATGATGTCAGATATCTTAAGTGCTCTACGTTAAGGTCGGTTACCAGGCAACTCATCGTATGAATGATTTTTGCAGTTGTAATGATCCTGCGCATCTAATTAAATGAAATCTTGTGGCTTATTAAATGTTATGATTATTATAAAGAAATTAAACCTATGACTCACCAACAATTTTGTTGACTTTTTAAGCATGTTTATTCTCAGGTGATTATTAGAAAGCTTCCGCTGTTGCATGTTTACTCAACGTCAAGATTTGGAGTCATCATGCTTTTCTTAATAAATAAACTTGCATTCGAAATGTAATATATTGTTGGCAAGTATGTAATGGTGTGTGTAAAATACATGTATTTTGAGGAGATTGACTTTGAATGACAATCAAAACTTATGCTTTTAGACCTTTATTCAATAATAAAGGTTATGATTATTTTAAAATGAATGCAAGCTTTGAAAATGTCTCATATAGAGGTCAAAACATCGCAAAGAAATCAATTAATATGAAACGTTTATAATTAATATGAACAGGGCATTTCAGTTGGTATCCGAGCGTTGGTCTTAGAGAATCAGGAAATTTTTCATTAGTGTGTCTAACTGAGTTTTGATGCATTAGTGAGTCTCGACTTAGACCGTAATTGTTTTAAAAAGGATTGCTTAATATAATTGTTGGAAACATAAGATTATTAACATATAAATATTATAAGATATATCATTCTCTTAACGTGCCTGCTATTATGTGATAGATGACTTCATCCGATCACATAAGCATCTCTAGTGATTCAGATTTCATTTACTTATCAAGTGATTCGGAGGCTGAGTCAAAGCATACGACCTATGAACCAACGGAAAAGTTAACTTTTGGTGCGACCATTAAAGTGGAAAATTGTTGGGAAAATTGGAAAGATTCACAATTGCCAGTAGAGGTTCCAGAAGAGGATCCAGAAGAAGATCCCGAAGAGGAACCCGAAGAAGAGGATTCTGAAGAAGTTGTGGAACTTACCGAACCACAACGTGATTTGGGAAAATCTTTGACTGTTATACCCGATCCCAAACCCGATGAACCTATTATGACCCAAAATGTTTGTGATCATCCACCTGAACCACCTAATAGACCAGTTTATAAAATGACCGCTCGTATAACGACTGTTGGCTTTGCTCCCAAACAATTAGCCGAAAGAACCAATTGGGAGGAATTGGAAAAAGAACTATCCAAACGAAAATCTAAACGTTTGGCCGAGAAAGAAACAACGTCAACGTCTAAGAAATATGTATTATATTGTGTGTTTAAGTTTGTAAGAAAATCCGCAATGTAATTTTCCTTATGATTGTATAATAATAAGAATAAGCATGGAAGGTTTATTATTATTATTACAACTTATTATTACGTAGTAACGTAATAACTTACCATAGTTTTTCATATTAGAATTTTGGTAGTTAATTTGGATGTTAGCTGCTAAGTATGAACATTATTATAGTTATAAAATGCTAATATGAAGAAAAGGCTTTTATAATAATAAGTTCATATTAAGCTACAAAATACTTTTTGGCTACTTCTAAAATTTTATATGATTAACTCAGTCGGCTATTTTTGAAGGAAATGGCTCCTCCAGCTACTAGACAACAACAATTGAACACAAAAGAACTTCAAGCTTTCGCTGTAAATATGGCTGCAGTGGTGAATGCAATAAAAAACAATAACCAATCGGGTTCTAGCAGTAGAGGAAACAATGGCAACCGGGTAGGATGTTCCTACAAAGCTTTTATGTCCTGCAAACCCAATGAGTTTGAAGGAACTGAAGGACCCGTTGGACTAAAACGGTGGACAGAGAAGGTTGAAGCCGTGTTCGCAATCAGCAACTGTGCAGAAGAGGATAAAGTTAAGTATGCCACACATACTTTCAGGGGTACTGCTTTGACATGGTGGAATACCTACATGGATTACGTAGGACAGAATACCGCCTACGAACTTCCATGGTCCGCTTTCAAGCACATGATGACGGAAGAGTACCCTCCCAGAACTGAAATCGACAAGCTCAAGGCAGAGCTTAAAGCACTGACAACCCAAGGGTTGGATGTCACTACCTACGAGTGACGTTTCAATGAACTGGCTTTAATGTGTCCTGGAGCATTTGAGGACGAAGAAGCAAAAATTGAAGCATTCATAAAAGGGTTGCTAGAACGAATCCAAGATCATGTAGGTACTAACGACCCTGCAACAATGCAGAAAGCGAGCCGTATAGCCCACAAATTGATAGGCCAAATTACAGGAAGGATAAAGAAAGAAGCGGCCGAGGAGGCCATAATGAAACAGGGAAAAAGAAAGTGGGAGGAAAGAAGTGATCAGGGTCACCAGTACAACAACAACAACAATCAAAACAACAACTACAACAACAATTGCAACCACCCCAACAATAACAATAATCGCAACAACAACCGCAACAATAACCGTAACAACCATCTCAATAATAATAACAACAACAACAATCCCAATCACAACAATAACAACAAAAAATGACTCAACAACAATAACCCAAACAACAACAACAACAACGACAACAACGACAACAAAAGGCAAAGAACTATATGCCCCAGGTATGATACGTTTCATCCGGAATGGTTTTGTAGAGAATTATGTACCAAGTGTAACAGGAATGGCCATATTGCGGCAAAGTGTGAAGTCTACGGACCAAATAGAAACAAAGGAGTAAATAATGTCGGAACAAATAATAACGGCGTTGTTTGCTATGGATGTGGAAAACCGAGCCATACCATAAACCAGTGCCGGAATAGAAATAGGCAAGGCCGTGGGAGAGCCTTCAACATTAATGGGGAGAAAGCACAGAAAGACCCGGAGCTTGTTACGGGTACGTTTCTTATCAACAATACACCTGCTTATGTTTTATTTGATTCGGGTGCCGATAGAAGTTATATGAGTAGAGAATTTTGTGCCAAATTAAATTGCCCGTTAACGCCTTTGGATAAAAAGTGTATAGTTGAAGTAGCAAACGGTAAACTAATTAAGGTTGATAAAATTTTCCGAAATCGAAAAATTAGATTAATTAGCGAAACGTTTGCAATTGATTTAATACCGGTGGAATTGGGAAGCTTCGACATAATTATTGGAATGGACTGGATAAGGTGAAAGCCGAAGTTGTTTGTCATGAGAAGGCGATTCGCATTCCAAGAGAAAACGGGTTACCCTTAATGGTATACGGAGAAAAGGGTAATGCCAAATTAAATCTTATTAGTAGTTTGAAGGCGCGCAAACTAATAAGAAAAGGTTGCTATGCCATACTAGCACACGTCGAGAAGGTTGAAAAAGAAGAAAAGAAAATCGATGACGTTCCTGTTGCAAGAGAATTTCCTGAGGTGTTTTCGGACGAATTACCGGGACTACCTCCACACCGATCCGTTGAATTTCAAATAGATCTTGTACCAGGAGCCGCACCAATAGCTCGTGCTCCATATAGACTTGCGCCCACCAAAATGAAAGAATTACAAAGTCAGCTACAAGAATTATTAGAATGTGATTTTATCCGACCGAGTACGTCACCTTGGGGAGCTCCAATTTTGTTCGTTAAAAAGAAAGATGGGTCTTTTCGCATGTGTATCGATTACCGTGAGCTGAACAAAGTAACCATCAAAAACCGATACCCTTTACCACGAATCGACGACCTATTTGATCAACTCCAAGGTTCGAGCGTATACTCCAAAATCGACTTAAGGTCGGGTTATCATCAACTGAGGGTTAAAGAAGCCGATATACCAAAAACAGCCTTCAGAACTCGTTATGGCCATTACGAATTCATGGTTATGCCATTCGGTCTAACCAATGCACCCGCAGTTTTCATGGATCTCATGCACCGAGTATGTAGTCCATATTTAGATAAGTTTGTTATTATCTTTATTGATGACATTCTTATCTATTCGAAGAATAACCAAGAACACGAACAACACTTGAGACTTGTATTAGAGTTGTTAAGAAAAGAACAACTTTATGCAAAATTCTCTAAGTGCGTTTTTTGGTTAAATGAAGTACAATTTCTTGGCCACGTAGTCAGTAGTAATGGAATCAAAGTTGATCCCACCAAGATCGAAGCCATCAAAAATTGGGAAACCCCGAAAACTCCAACGCAAATACGTCAATTTTTGGGTTTAGCCGGTTATTATAGGAGATTTATTCAAGATTTCTCCCGAGTAGCCAAACCTTTAACTGCCTTGACACACAAGGGGAAGAAGTATGAATGGACTCCCGAACAAGAGGGTGCCTTCCAATTGTTGAAAAAGAAGTTGACTACGGCACCTATTTTATCATTACCTGACGGAATGGAAGATTTTGTTATCTACTGCAACGCATCAAGAATGGGTTTTGGGTGTGTTCTTATGCAACGGAAGAAGGTGATTGCATACGCTTCTCGACAACTCAAAATTCATGAACAAAACTGCACCACACACGATATGGAATTGGGCATCATTTTTTTGCATTAAAGATGTGGAGACATTATTTATATGGGGTCAAGTTTATCGTATACACTGACCACAAAAGTCTCCAACATATTTTAAATCAAAAGCAACTAAATATGAGGCAGCGTAGGTGGGTTGAGCTGCTAAATGATTATGATTGTGAAATCCGTTACCACCCGGGGAAAGCGAATGTGGTAGCCGATGCCTTGAGTCGAAAGGAAAGAGAACCTATTCGAGTAAAAGGTATGATCATGATTATTCATACTAATCTTACTACTCGAATAAAAGAGGCACAACAGGAGGTTTTGAAGGAAGGAATTTTTGGAAAGGAAATACCCAAAGGATTAGAAAAACAGCTTAATATTCGGGAAGACGGAACCAGGTATTTAGCTGAAATAATTTAGGTACCAAAGAATGGGGATTTGAGGAAAGTGGTACTAGATGAAGCACATAAAACCAGATATTCAATACATCCCGGAGCGGAGAAAATGTACTAAGACCTCAAGAGAAACTTTTGGTGGCCAGGAATGAAGGCCGATATAGCCACATATGTAGGAGCATGTTTGACTTGTTCTAAAGTCAAAGCTGAACATCAGAAACCATCGGGTCTACTCTAATAACCTGAAATCCCAGAATGGAAATGGGAAAACATTACCATGGATTTCATTGCTAAGTTACCGAGAACCGCAGGTGGTTATGATATGATTTGGGTAATAGTCGATCGTCTTACTAAGTCAGCACACTTTCTGCCAATAAAAGAAGAGGATGGTATAGAGAAATTAGCACGATTATACCTGAAAGAAGTTGTTTCTAGACATGGTATACCAATCTCTATTATCTCTGATCGTGATAGCCGATTTACTTCCAGATTCTGGCAGGCATTACACGAAGCGTTGGGAACTCGTCTAGATTTAAGTACTGCCTATCATCCACAAACTGATGGGCAGAGTGAAAGGATGATTCACATCGAAGACATACAACGAGCATGTGTTATTGATTTTGGAAGCAGTTGGGATCGACATCTACCGTTAGCTGAGTTTTCTTACAACAACAGCTATCATTCTAGTATTGAGGCGGCACCATTCGAGGCACTTTATGGTAGGAAGTACAGGTCTTCAATTTTTTGGAGTGATGTGGGGGATAAACAGATTACAGCTCCGGAAATTATCCAAGAAACCACCAATAAAATCATTCAGATTCAGCAACGATTGAAAACAGCCCGGAGTCGACAAAAGAGCTATGCGGATGTTAGAAGAAAACCTTTAGAGTTTGAGGAAGGTGATATGGTTATGCTTAAGGTATCACCTTGGAAAGGTGTTATTCGTTTTGGAAAGCTGGGGAAATTGAGCCCAAGATACATTGGGCCATTCAAGATTGAAAAACGCATTGGGCCGGTCGCCTATCGACTTGAGCTACCTCACAATTAGAAAAGATTCACAACACCTTTCATGTTTCAAACCTGAAGAAATGCCTAGCTACCGAAGATCTCATTATTCCTTTAGACGAGATTAAAATTGACGAGAAACTAAATTTCGTCGAAGAACCCGTCGAAATTATGGATAGTGAGGTCAAACGACTCAAACAAAGTAAGATACCAATCGTTAAGGTTCGATGGAATGCTAGTAGAGGACCTGAATTTACTTGGGAATGAGAAGACCAAATGAAGTTGAAGTACCCACATTTGTTTTCCGATATCGCACGTTAACTAGGTACTATTCTAAATTTCGGGACGAAATTTAATTTAACGGGTGTGTAATGTAACGACCCGGATTTTTCCGATAATATATAAAAGATTAATATTTACATAATTAATGTTTCCAACATGTTAAGCAATCAAACTCATTAAGATTTGGTTATTTGAAATGAATTTGATACAAATGTTTGGCCACCTAATTTGTCTGACGATTCACGAACGTCATAACTTGAAATAATTATATAATGATGTATATATGGATATATATATACTTATGATTTGATAAAATGATGTTTAAGTATCTCATTACATATAATAACAATTGGTTATATACATAAAATGAGATTACTAACTTAAAGACTTCAAGACTATAGACATATATGTAACGATTATCGTTGTAACGATATTTTAATGTATATATATATATATATCATATTAAGATATATTCATACATCATAATATCATGATAATATAATAATTTAACATCTCATTAGATATAATAAACATTGGGTTAACTACATTAAATGAGATCGTTAACTTAAAGGTTTCAAACAACACTTACATGTAACGACTAACGGTGACTTAAAGATTCAGTTAAATTGTATATACATGTAGTATTTTAAGATGTATTCATACACTTTTGAAAGACTTTAAGATACATATCAAAGTACTTCTACTTATCAAAAATGCTTACAATTACATTCTCGTTCATTTTCATCAACAATTCTACTCGTATGCAACCGTATTTATACTCGTACAATACACAGCTTCTAGATTATTTACTATTGGTACATACCAATAGTAAACTCCAATGATCAGCCATGAATGAGTCATAAACCACAATCATGACTTGTTTTAACTTATACTTGATATTTATGCATAAAAACAAAAACTAGTAACCTTATATTGACTAAGCATTAGGCATTTTTTTTCAAACAACACACACATCACATTTCCTTGATTTTCTAATCCAAATTTTCTCCATCCTAACTCTCTATAAACTCAAGAACGTCTCTACTTCAGTAATATTGATCATCTAGGTCAATCTAGCTTCAATTACAATCAAGAAACATCAATATTCAAGAACACATCAAGAACACTTCACAAATACTTTCAAGTTTACTAGCTTACTTCCAACCTTTCAATCTAACTCCACAACTCTTTATGATCAAGAATTATACTTCCTTTCCAGTAGCTTTTCATCTTTTAATCAAGGTAAGAATCATATATAAGCTTTAATTCAATTTATATATTTATAACTATCTTAATTCATGATAGAATTCTTATTCGAATTTTTGTTCATTCCATGTTCATACTTCAAGAGTTTGCAAGCCATCAAAGATACTTTTGATTCCGAGATTTTTCCTATCTTTTCCAATAGCTTTATCCAAGTAACTTTAGGTAGTAACCTTATTCATAATCTCGTTCAATTTATATTCATATAGCTATCTTATTTTGAGTTATAACTAATAACAACAAGAACATAGTTTAGATTATTTCTAAACTTGTTTGAAAATAAACTTAATCCTTTTAACTTGACTTTTAAAATACTTCAACACATGTATTATGACTATATGTCAAGCTAACATAAGGATATAAAACTTGTAAACACGAAGAATGTGATGACCTCGACCTTATCCTCCCGGACGAAGTCTTCAACATTTGGTTCCATTGCGTTGATCGACTCCAAGTAATGTCTTTAGTATGAGTTAATGCACAGCGGAAGACTTAATTCGTACCTGAGAATAAACATGCTTTAAAAAGTCAACATAAAGTTGGTGAGATATAGGTTTTGATGCTAGCAGCGTTATAACTATGGACCACAAGATTTCATATGTAAACATTTTAATAAAAATGTTCTAAGTGGTTGAGCACTTGGTAACCATACTTAACATTTAATCACGTCACATATTCCCTTTATTATGAAATCTTACTACACCGTACCAAGTGTAGTCACGAAACGAAGTACTGTGCAACCGTTGAATACTGGTCGTCCAGTCTGATTGGGGTTGTCAGGCCCGATAGATCTATCAACAGGATTCGCGTTTACAATACCGCTGTAAATATTAGTTACCAAGCTACAGGGAAGTATGCCAGTGGTACAACTCAACGTAGAATATATTTTTCAGTTACTTGTGTCCATAACGTAAAACATAAAATACATGTATTCTCATCCCGAAATATTTAGAGTTTAAAAGTGGGACTATATACTCACCTAATGTATTTTGTAGTAAAAATACATATATCATCATTGAACACGTATAAGGTTGGCCTCGGATTCACGAACCTATATCATTTGTATATTTATTAATATATATAGTTGTAATCAGACAAATATATATGCAAAGTTATTAATTATATCCTTTTTATGTTAATAACTGATATGTTCTAGGTATTCATTTTATATATTTTAGCTAAATAAAATATTAATTTTGTTATATTATATGCTAAGTGTATATATAAATATCATTTGTTTGTTAAAAACAGTATTTTAATAATGCTACGATAATATTTGTAGTGATAAAATTAATAATGATAATACTCATATTAGTAAAAATAATACTAATAGTAGTTTTTAATAAAATGCATAATCTAAAAATGATAGTAATGAAAATATTACTTTTTGATAATAATACTTAATTCTTTAAAATAATAATAATTTTAGCAACAATAACAATTATAACATTAATAATAATAATAAAAATAATAATTAAAGATTTATACCCTTAAAGACTTCAGGTAAAAAGAAATGCTCAAAATAGGACTCAAACCCTTGACCTCTCGCTTCCCAACAACACCCTGCGCCATGTTGCCATTACTGTTTTTTTTATATCCTAAATTCATCAGATTTATTTATAAGCCGAGTTAACCGATTTCCTTTCTTTTTCATCTTCATACAACTAGTCTACCCAATAATGGATCTCGGCCCAAGAGCCAATTATGACCCAACCAGAAAAATGAAATTACGGCCCACTATGCTAAGCAAGTACTTGGCCCAACAAGGTATTCTAACCTTCGGCCCAACTGTTAAATGAAAAAAAAAAAAAAAAAAAAAACTGGTGGAAGCCAGGATCGAACTCAGGGCCTCCTTTTTAAACAACCACCCCCTAAACCACTCGACCAACTATTTCTTTCTGAACTACATGGTATCCTTAATCTATTGAACCCTACTATTTCTGTTTCATCTTCTTCGATCCCATTTAATTATTTTTTTTTTCATTATCATCATTTTCTTTATCATCTATATCATCAATATCCAACATCATCGTCGATATCAGTTTACCATCATCATTGTCGCAGATCCATCATCACATGTCACCTTTACTATTCGTTTTCATTATTCCATCTTACAACCGAAACTGTAGCAGTAGCAGGTGGTTAATCATGGTGGTTTTGAGGTGGAAGTCCGGTGGTTTGTGGTTTACAGCGAAGAAGAAAGAAATAATTGCAGCAGTAGCTGCTATTGCGTACGTGTATAGAAACGAGAATTAATGGTGTTGCAACAACAATTTATGGTGATTGTCACAGGAAACTTTGGGGTGGTTATGTGTGTCGATGTGGTGGTGACGGTTATGACAGTTCAAGAAAAATAGAAGAGAGGGAGAGAGAAATAGCGAGAGTGGATGGTTGTGGTCGAATGGTGTCTCGGTTGTGGGTGACGGTTAATGCTGGTTTGAATGGTTACAAATAGGAAAAAAAAATGAAGATAGTGTTGGTGTGGTGTCATGGAGATGAGCAAGAAATATCACGCATGTATGGTGTGGCGAAATTGAGTGGCGGTTTTCAAGGTGGTTAATCGGTGGTGGTTTGAGGTTGTTCCATGAGGGTGTTCGATGATGGAGAAAAATGATCATAGTAGTTATATTGCAAGTGATTTGTCAAATGGTGGTGATAAGTGGTGGGTTTGATATTTCATGATAAAAAAAATGCTTGTGATCATATTGAAAAGAAAAAAAAAACGATTAAGGAAAAGAAAGAAAATGAGTTGGGTCCCTCCATCTCTCCAACTATATCTATTATATATAAAATATTATATGTGTGATTCATGACCAATTATTAAAAAAAAAATGTTACAGCTCATTGATAAAAAACATGTGACTGCCGACACTTTAAGATATTTTAAATTTTCGGAGTATCGTGTCCATTGCTAAACAGCTACGGATAAAAGTTCTCCGAAAAATCCCCAAACTTTTAGAGTAAATATATTTAATTATATCACTCATTAACGGTTTGAAACCTGATCAAAAAGGTCCGTCAATTATTTTATTTTTAACTCAAAGTAATCTGTACGGAGTATTAACACTCAACTCATCAAAGTAAAAATATTTTTATTAATCCTAAATTTTATATATCTTAATTATGGATCAACATTTAGTATTTTGAAGTATATAAATATATATATCTATTTAAATATATATGTATCTATTTACGAATAGTTGTTCGTGAATCGTCAGGCATGGTCAAAGGGTATTTGGTTAACCGAATATAGATTTCAAACTTTCTAGACTCAATATTACAGGTTTTTGCTTATCGTGTCGGAAACATATAAAGATTAAGGTTTAAATTTGGTCGGAAATTTCCGGGTCGTGACAGTACCTACCCGTTAAATAAATTTCGTCCCCGAAATTTGATAGAGGTTGTCATGAATAACAATAGGAATGTTTTCATGACGAATTTGAGGTAATAAAGGAGTTTTTTTTTTTTCATTATTGAGAGATATAGATAAAACGATTCGATCATATGAAGCGTACGAGTGAAGCTATCACAAAAGAGTGAGATGAGTAAAAATATACTCGTTTTAACCGATGACGTGGTTATGATTGATTTCCAGAATTTAAGAGATTTAAAGAAAATCTTGCGTAATAAAATTTGGTTCTTCGGCGATCAGAATCTTCGTTGTTTTAGTGTGGCAATCTGTTTTGATTTCTCTGTCGGATATTTCACTATAAATCCATCTCCTTCCCTTCCTTACTTCCATACGTCACATCTTCTATCCTTTCTCCCTCAATTTATACCTTAAAGTATTCTTTAAAATGCTCCATCCCGTTCTGATACTTATTATACTTCTAACTTTCATATCTTTCATTCTTCTCTTTCTTTTGCCGCCCGAAGAATCTATTCACTTCTATTATTTCTTTGAATTATAATGTTTTTAATTCTCCCGTGTCTTTACGTTGCAATACGTATTGATACACACGGTTTGTAATTTCTGAGTGGTTGTCGGGTTTTATATCCTTCATTATTTTTCTGAGCTTCATGCTTTCGTTTTCTCTTCCCGGCTTCGAATCAAACGGGCAATGGTCCAGAATTTGTAGGTATGAAATTCGGAATGGATATAGCTAATGCTCTAAGATATAAATGATAATGGCACGATTTTGATTTGTCAAATTACCAGAATATCCAGAAAGATATAACTATCAAGATGATATGTTCCTAATACGTTTGGGAATTGGATGGAATGTAAGAGCCGTATAACATGGCATATGATGATGGTACTGTGAATCATCACATTCCATTAGAAACTCAACATGACTTACTGTAATATAATGAAGTTGATCAAGTTTCATTATATTATACTAATTCATGCATCAGTTCCCAACACTGCTTCAGAACATTCCTATTTTAAACTTGAAGGTTTTAGAACTTAGAACTAACACAGTTTCTTTTATGTTGTAACGCAGATGTTACGGAGAGATAAATGATTCCAGATAAGATTAGTTGTGAAAATATCTCCAGAGATATGGAGAATATATATAATGGAAAATATGAAGATATCTTATAATATCTAAGATAAGATGATGATGAAGAATATCATCTGGAAATGTTTAGAATAAGGAGTAGGGTTCTTACTAACGGTTTCAGCAGGCACTGAATCATTTGGATTCTTTGAAGTCAGGTTTAATTTTCACGATTTGTTCACGGCCTCCTACATACTTTGCTCAAACCTGTTTCCAGTTCTCAACCTTCTCTTTTTCGAAGTTTTACCAACACACTGTACTTTATTGTCAAACTTTTGTCTGTTAAAGTCGTTTACAGTTTTTGCTGCTTCATCAGCATTTCAAGAATTATCTGTAGTTCAAGATGTTTTTCAGAACTTCACATTTGGAGTATGAAATTCTTAGGGATAGATGTTGTAGGTATAACTGGAAAAGTTCTGCGAGATTTTCAAAAATACTAATTGCGGATTTCGCCAAAGAGATAACGAGTTGCTGGTATGTCTGCTGATGATGTTGTGTAATATAAAAGGTTTTCTGGTAATGACGGCAAAAGAACAAGGTATAAATATCGAGGTTATAATAAGAGTAGTCTTACTGAGAAGTCGAAGTGGAGCTGTGACAAAATTAGCTTCTTGAAAAGGAATTGTAGGATTGTTTTTGCTAATAAATGGCAAAGGATTCAACACGGTATGTGTTAAACTATAAATTTGGTTTCGAGAGTTTTTCGGGTGCATAACTGTATGCATGAATCTTTCTTTCATAGACAAGGTGCAGCTGGTTCAACTTCTCGATCGAAGTGTTTTCAAGAATCATGATAGGTTTGAACACGGATTGTAACTGTCGAGGTACAAATGAGGTTTAGGATGAAATCAAGTGGCAAGCTTGAAGAATTATTTAGTTTCATATGTTATAATCAATATTTTAATTTAATTCATTTTAATTGTCCAAAGTTAGCATTCCAATAGTCGGATGGTTCAATGATTCATATATAATTTAATATATAATATTCGAATTATATAATACGTATCGTGACCCGTGTACCGGTCTCGGTGTCGATCACAACTCAAAGTATATATATATTTTGGAATCAACTCCGACCCTGTATAGCCAACTCCCACCTTCACATATAGAGTGTCTACGGTTGTTCCGAAATATATATATAGATGGGTCGATATGATAAGTCGAAACCTTGCATACGTGTCCCGTTATTTAAAGTGCGTAAAAGTAAATAACAGAAATTAAATGACGATAAATAAAATTGCGAGAATGTAAATTGCGATAAATTAAATGTTAATCAGTTAGCTGGGAACAGTTAGCCGGAACAGTTAGCGTGAAATCCTATCACAATTCCAATTAATTAATTCGTTTGTTTCTAACACTTTTTATTTTTGTCCAATGTTTTCTTCGTTATGCCACTTGTTGGATTCTGATAGGTAAAAATCCAAATATGAAATTTGAATAGAAATGGTTATTCTGTGGTGAACGGATACGTATATCGGTAGTTGTAAGTAGGATAGTAAATGTTCGTTGAATCAGATTCGAAGAATGTACAGTGTAACTTATTAATGTGAATTCTAAATATTCCTCGGGTACTACCCACCCGTTAAAATATTTTCATCATTAACAGTTTGTACAAAAGAATTTTTAATTACAATCTTTATGAAAATATACTTGCATATATATTTTCATCGGATGTAATCATGGATTTAATGAGTCAAAAACTCATCTGATTTACCGTTAATACTAGATTACATAATCTCTAAAACTTTAGAAATTATATATTCACCATGTCGAACGAGGTAAAATGAGGTAGAATGATACGTAAAGCGAAGATAGCCGATGTAGATCGATGTGTAGAACGAAGTTCATACTCGAAGTACAGATGGTGATATTGAGGCGTGTAATGTTGATATTCGAGGTACAGATTGTGATATTGAGAGTTACGGCGTGGTTATGGTTTAGAGATGATAAGGGTACTGTCGACGTCGATGATAGTGGTACGGATTATGCTGCTGGTGCTGCTGCTGGTGTTCGTAACCTTCGCACCAGGTTCTCCAAAGTCGTCACACGAGCGCGTAGTTCGTTAACTTCTTCTAGTACTACGGAATGATTGACGGTTGAAGCGAGTGAATGAATAAGATTCGAACTATGGGATAGTATGTAATCGTGATGGGATACTCGGAAAAAGGGGAGAGAAAATGGTTTCTCGAACAGGTTCGCCAGTAAGCGCTTCAGGTTGAAAAGGGCAATTTGGTGGATGGAAGAGATCTTCGACGTGAAATGATTTTTGGATATCGGATGATATTCTAGCTATTTAGAATATCTACATATATATTACTAAAGATTTTGTAGACTATAGAAGAATTTGCGGCATATATCAGGCAAATCTACAAATACGCCAAGATAAAAATTATCAGATACGCTAAGATATGAATTTCGTCTATACACTATCGATGCACTAAATGCAGTAAGACGTGTCTAGACTTATGAATGATAAGCAGACAATTTCCTAAGGATGATAAGCAGATGATTTCCGACTAGTTATGATAAGCAAAACGTTTTGACATGCAGACACGGTCAAAGTCCAGACTCACTAATGTATCCTAACAACCACCAGTTAGACACACTAATGGGAGACCTGGTTCACTAAGACCAACGCTCTGATACCACCTGTGATGACCTCGACCTTATCCTCCCGGACGAAGTCTTCAACATTTGGTTCCATTGCGTTGATCGACTCCAAGTAATGTCTTTAGTATGAGTTAATGCACAGCGGAAGACTTAATTCGTACCTGAGAATAAACATGCTTTAAAAAGTCAACATAAAGTTGGTGAGATATAGGTTTTGATGCTAGCAGCGTTATAACTATGGACCACAAGATTTCATATGTAAACATTTTAATAAAAATATTCTAAGTGGTTGAGCACTTGGTAACCATACTTAACATTTAATCACGTCACATATTTCCTTTATTATGAAATCTTACTACACCGTACCAAGTGTAGTCACGAAACGAAGTACTATGCAACCGTTGAATACTGGTCGTCCAGTCCGGTTGGGGTTGTCAGGCCCGATAGATCTATCAACAGGATTCGTGTTTACAATACCGCTGTAAATATTAGTTACCAAGCTACAGGGAAGTATGCCAGTGGTACAACTCAACGTAGAATATATTTTTCAGTTACTTGTGTCCATAACGTAAAACATAAAATACATGTATTCTCATCCCGAAATATTTAGAGTTTAAAAGTGGGACTATATACTCACCTAATGTATTTTGTAGTAAAAATACATATATCATCATTGAACACGTATAAGGTTGGCCTCGGATTCACGAACCTATATCATTTGTATATTTATTAATATACATAGTTGTAATCAGACAAATATATATGCAAAGTTATTAATTATATCCTTTTTATGTTAATAACTGATATGTTCTAGGTATTCATTTTATATATTTTAGCTAAATAAAATATTAATTTTGTTATATTATATGCTAAGTGTATATATAAATATCATTTGTTTGTTAAAAACAGTATTTTAATAATGCTACGATAATATTTGTAGTGATAAAATTAATAATGATAATACTCATATTAGTAAAAATAATACTAACAGTAGTTTTTAATAAAATGCATAATCTAAAAATGATAGTAATGAAAATATTACTTTTTGATAATAATACTTAATTCTTTAAAATAATAATAATTTTAGCAACAATAACAATTATAACATTAATAATATAACAACCCTCACTTTTTAACTTCTGAAATTACTGAAATGACCCTAGGGTTTACTGTCTGACTATACGTATTAATTATTTAAGGGTTGTTATATACACAATCAATTTAACGTTGACCAAATAATAAACTTTTATTCGACACTCACTGCTAATTAAAATTTATGCATTTCAATAATATTATTTATAACTATTAATCTATAAGTAATAAATAAAAAGTGACATTTATATAAATAATAAAACAATTGGGAACTAAATAAAAATAAATACAAGTCATGAATTAGTAAAAAGAAAATAATACTTATCATGTAGTAAATGTAAAAATAATAATAAACATAATAATAATAATAATAATAATAATAATAATAATAATAATAATAATAATAATAATAATAATAATAATAATAATAATAATAATAGTAATAATAATAATGAGACTAAAGAATCTTAAACAATTACATCCTTATGTTGACTAAAAATAAAGTATAAACTAGTACATCCTTATGTTGACTAATTATAAACTAGTACCACCTTTTGTTGACTAAAAATTATAAAACAAAATAAAATCATTAATTAGAAAATCCTTATGTTGACTAACACTCTAATACTTGCACTATATAAACACTCCTAGACTCCTAGTTTCTCATTCACAAATCACACCAAAATCCTCTCTCAAAAACAATCTCTCCCTCTCCCTCTCTTGTGGTATTCGGATCTTCAAGCTTGTTCTTCGTGTTCTTCAAGAATCTTCAAGGAGTTCTTCAAGATTTTTAAGGCTTTGATCTTCCATCTTCATCTTGTTCACCTTTTATTTGTTAATTATCTTGAATCTTCAAAGGTATAACATAAACCCTAAAGTATTTACATAAACTTTAATCTTTGTTAATTCATATTCATATTATAAACTTGTTATTCATAAGTATATACATAAACACTCCTAGATTTATATATACATATATACATGTAAAAAAAATATTTTTATGTATATATACGAATTATATATACATATACATATTAAAACCTTAAACCCTAATACTACTTATACTAGTACTTAACATGTATACACTATTACTATTACTATCACCTATAACCTACTACTTATATTGTAGCACAAAAACATTTTGGGATATGTATTAGAGATGTATAGATCTTCGAACTTTCTTGACGAATGGTTTCTACGAGATTCTAGGCAGAGGGTTTGGATTTCCGATTTAAAGGGTCCTATGGCTCAAGCCCCTAGATCTAAATTAGCCATTCGAAGGGAAAGGGGTGATTGGAAGCTTATCTAATACGGTAAGTATCCTAAAATGAAAAACACTCATAAAAGTAGAAACTCTCTAGTCATAGAAACTTAGTAAAATAAGAAACTTTCTAAAAATGGAAACTTTATAAAAATAGTAACTTACTAGGAATAGAAACTTAGTAAAACAAACTATACTTAAACACATACTTAAACTTAAACATGGACAAAACACTTAACTACTCTTAAATGTCAATAGGATGACTTTCCTGCGCACTCGTTCAACTCTTTATTCCGAGGAATAACTCTCTCTCTACTTACTAAGGTGACTTTCATAGCCCCACTCTTATTGCTATAGCACTTTTTATACTTACTGGGGTGAGACACATGCTGCTTTTATACTTTAAACAACTTAGACACAAGTACGAACCTAAACTGTACTATGACTAGCTTATGCTACTAAGACCCCAAAGTGATATTTTTTAATTGCTTTCAGGATAAGGCATTCTTAATTATTGGGGGTAGGCCTATCGGGAGTAACGTCCCCGATACATTTGACCGCGATGTCTTTGTATTACTTAATAATGATTTAAACATGGTGATAAGGTACTGTCAACTTATCATCGGGGCAACAAAACAAACGTTTAGTCTAAAATATCACGAATCAGTACTACTTTTGGATCTGCGAGATCTACTTTTTGATCCTGCGGGAGATCAACTTTACAACTAAATCTTGTGGTCTAAAAACAATGATAACTACTTTTGTTAAACCTATGAACTTCACTCAACCTTTTTGGTTGACACTTTAGCATGTTTTGTCTCAGGTGCTGTTTGATTCAAGCTTTCTTATCTACTACTTATGTGATGCTACTTGGACTTAGGATCAAGAGATATCGCATTTATTACTTCTGCATATGAACAATTACTTTATCGTTATTTCCATTATTGTAACGACATTTCATTTTCCGCTGCGTACTCAATAAAGTTAAATTTTCTCATTTAGTATTGTTCTCGTATTATAATATGTTGGTTTATTTGATATTAGTAACGTTTCTTCCAGACCCTATTGGAAGGACGTTACAGATTGGTATCAGAGCATAACCAGGCTGTTATAGAGAACCAGGATTGCATTTTTATGTGTGCCTTACTTGCTAGCTAGGGTGCCTTAGCAATCTAGGAAACTATAACCTTTCCTGCCTTAGACTTAAAGCATTTAGAATTGCCTTATAATCTTAACAATCATGCTTTACCAAACTTGACTTAAAGATTCTAATCAAAGTCTCTTTCCTAATGTAGGACTACAACTTTCCTTGACCATTGTGCCTTTAATTGTTGCCTTTAACTGTTAAATGCTACACTATACTTTAGAAACTTTACTTATCTTAGAATGCCGAGCTAATCTAAGAACTCTGCTCACTTTCCTGAGTACTATCCAATTACACCACCACATCTAAATGCGACACAATGATTTCAGAAATTCTTGACATTCATAAGTCATCTATCATGGTTATGTGTATTACATATGTATTACATGAAATATTATCCATGATTTTGAAATTCTTATAATTGTTACTACTCACACTCAAACGTATATAACTCTCTGTTATATCACGTACCTATATGCTTTATGCCTTTATGCATCGGTTTGCGAATTGAAAAATGTCATTGGGTTATCACAGTATACGAATTGAAAGTCTTTAATCAAAAGATTATTAGATTACATACTTATCACTTTATGATCTCGACACGTCATACTGCCATTATTAAAGTAAAGACACATCATATCTTATTATATCTTATCGTATCTATCCTAATAGATTTTGTCTAACACTTTTCCTAAATTCCCTCCATAAATTACGGAAATCTTTTTGCTATATACACGTATTCGAGGAGACAAATATATCATCCAGTATTCAAAACTAATCTCATATCAAAAACCCTAATTCCAAACACATAATATGGATTCCTCGAACTCTTCGAGCTCCAAAGGCAGCGTAACCGGAATGAACCAACCAATCAGCCATCATCTATTTTGGATGAATTGGGGATGGGTTCGTAGTAAACTTAATCAATGGAGACAAGAAGAAGGTGATCCCTTCCACCAACCGAATTCACCTCTTGGTGAAGAACCTGAAGCACTTACTGGCGAACCCGTTCGGAACACTATTTTCACCCTCATTTCCAGGATATCCAGTCACGAATATATAATATCTAAAATTTTAGATCTTATTCATCCACTTGTCCGAACCGTCAATCATCCCGGAATAATAGAAGAAGTCAACGAGCTTCGCGCTCGAGTAGTGGCTCTGGAGAATATGGTGCGAAACCTACGAACACCAGCAGCAGCACCAGCAGCATAACCAGTACCACCAGTACCATCGGCATCACCACCAACATCACCAGCTTCACCAACGACAATATTCGCATTCCACGCCTCAACATCACACTCAGTACCTCAAACATCAACATCATACGCCCCATAGATACCAAGGAATATTATTAATAATGAGTTAAGATGTATTGACTCATTCTTCCTGAAGAATTACATATGTATACTTTATATATATGGATTGGAACAATAATAAATCTTTTCGTACTAAGCTATTACGTGTGAATCTTAACTAGTATGTACTACATGGTTAATTCATATCACAATATGCTATGATGTACATCTTTTGTTAATAACTTAACAATCGTTAATCATTGCTTCAATACAATAAACTCCATTTCGTAATAAACCAAGTGTATTACTCAAATACATGATTGATTGTATACTTTAATTTTCGATGTACTCGAAACTTTCTAGAAAATATCATTAGTGCCTTATGAATTTCACAAGAATTCCAAGAGCACCAACATCATATACCGAAGTATATCAATAACAATGAACGATGAAGTATTAATTCATAACTTCATTAGCGAAATATTTCACGACAATTATGAAATCTCTAAGGTTTTGGAGATTATTTATTCTCGTTTCAACAGCAAATCAAATGAGTTTAATATTATATTAGCTCATTAAAACCATGATTACATCTGAAGAATACATATATGAACGTATATCTTCTCTTTTGTACAAACTGTTAATTGTAAAAAATATTTTAACGGGTAGGTAAAACCCGAGAGATATTCATATCTCATATAAATATGTTACATTGTACATTCTTCCATTCTGATTCAGCAGTTGTTAACTATACTACTTACATTCACATGATATATGTATATGTTCACCAAAGAAAAACCATTTTCATACAAATTTAGTTACATACTCTGATTTTGACATATCGGAACTTAAGTAAAGCTTTAGCAAGTGTTATCTTCCTAAAGATCACTACATTCATGAATTATATTCATTCGTATTCTATGATGAATTATCAAATCAAACCACTGAACTTACCATTCCTTACTTTTGAAAATCACAACATTTCTTCGTCAACCGTTAGATCCATTGATGGATGCATCTTACGCTTAAACACTTCAAAATTTAAAATTCTTGAAAACATCCTTTGAATCTTGACGATCGCAATCAGCGTTTAATCATCTAAAAATGAAATTTCTTGAAACCATTTCAGATTGATAACCGATGATTCAAATATGGCTGCAATAAATGCAGAGGAAACAGAAAAATTGTAGATGGTCTTAAGGGCCAACAGTTTGATAATAAAGAATGGTACGTTGGAAAAGCTCAAAAGAAAATTTGGAACTGAAAAACGGATTGACCTAACCATGGAGGAGACCAAGGACGAACACAAGGGCCAAACCCTATATTCAAAGAATCCAGGTAATTTTGGATCCGGTGAAATCTTTAGAGAATATCTTGCTCCGAAATCATGTTAAAAGCTTGCGGAAAATTTTTCTTCATCAACTTTCGAACTTAGAAATTCCAAAATATCATCATAAATATCCTCTATATTTCGAAAGATATCTTCATAACGATTCATGTCCGCAATTAAGTATCTCTTTGCGATATCTTTATAAAGGAAACTGTTTTAGTTTCTATATTCTGTAAAATTCGAGTTTAAATTATAAATGCTTTGAAGAAGTGATTGGGAATTGAAGCATGAGTTAATATAATATAATGACGTCAGGCCAACGTGATTATATTACAGTAAGTCATGCTCAGTTTTTAATGGAAGATGATGATTCATAGATTTTATAATCATCATTTGCCATGTTACACGACTCTTACTTTCTATTTAACCTCTAAACATATCAAGAAAATATTTTTCTTGATGATTCGGTCTTTTTCGGATATTCTGGTAATATGACAAATCAAATCGTGCTATTACCTTTCCTTTCTACTTTATATATTATGATCATTCAAAACTTCATACCTATGAATTCTGGACCATTACTCGCTTGACTTGAAGTCGGGAAGAAGAAACAAAAACATAAAGCTCCGACATATAAGGGAAAATATAAAGCCCGATAACGACTCCGAAATTACAAACCGTGTATATCAATGCGTATAGCAATATAAAGACACGGGATAATTAAAAACACTATAACCCCAAGAGCATAGAAGAAGTAAACAGATTCCTCTGGCGGTAAAAGAAAAAGAAGAATGACTGCATAGATGGTCAATATAATAACCAGGATCAGAACTGGATTTAGCATTTTCTTAATCTTTTGGAAGTTTGAATTGAGAAAGAAAGTATAGAAGTGGTGAAGATAATGAAATGGAAGAAGCTAATTTATAGCAAAATTCCAAACACATCAATCGAGGCAAATCACCGCATTTAATCAAACAAATCTCAAAATTTCGTAAATACCGGAGAATCAAATCTTATAGATTACGAAGATTTCCTTTAATTCCTTGAATTCCGGAAATCAATCGTGACTACGTCAAAAGTTAAGGCGAACATTTAATTTTCTCATTTCACTCTTTTATGATAGCTTCGTTTATACTCTTCCTATAAACGAATCGTTTTATCCATATTATTCAATAGTGATAAAACTTTATTTTTCAACTTATATTCATCATTAAAATATTCTTGTTGTAAACAATGAAGATCTCTATCAAATTTCATGACTGTGATTTTCACGAACTCCTCTCTGTTTGTCTGCCCTAATATTGTGGCATAAAATGCTCAAGGTTTTAAATGAGCTCAATACCATTCATAACACATTTCATGTATCCAATTTACTGAAATGACTTGTATAACATCATCATTTTGAATGATCTTCGCATTAATGATAAAATGCACTTCGTTGAAGAACCTATAGAAATCATGGAAGGAGAGGTCAAACAAACGCGTAAAAGCAACATACCTATCATTAAAGTCTGTTGGAATTCGCGTAGAGGCCCCGAATATACCTGGGAACGCAAAGACCATATGAAACGGAAATATCCCCATCTCTTCTCAACTGCTGATGCATCCGAGAAGTCTACCTAAAACTTCGGGACGAAGTTTTTATTAACGGGGAGGTACTATAACAACCCTCACTTTTTGACTTCTGAAATTACTGAAATGACCCTAGGGTTTACTGTCTGACTATACGTATTAATTATTTAAGGGTTGTTATATACACAATCAATTTAACGTTGACCAAATAATAAACTTTTATTCGACACTCACTGCTAATTAAAATTTATGCATTTCAATAATATTATTTATAACTATTAATCTATAAGTAATAAATTAAAAGTGACATTTATATAAATAATAAAACAATTGGGAACTAAATAAAAATAAATACAAGTCATGAATTAGTAAAAAGAAAATAATACTTATCATGTAGTAAATGTAAAAATAATAATAAACATAATAATAATAATAATAATAATAATAATAATAGTAATAATAATAATGAGACTAAAGAATCTTAAACAATTACATCCTTATGTTGACTAAAAATAAAGTATAAACCAGTACATCCTTATGTTGACTAATTATAAACTAGTACCACCTTTTGTTGACTAAAAATTATAAAACAAAATAAAATCATTAATTAGAACATCCTTATGTTGACTAACACTCTAATACTTGCACTATATAAACACTCCTAGACTCCTAGTTTCTCATTCACAAATCACACCAAAATCCTCTCTCAAAAACAATCTCTCCCTCTCCCTCTCTTGTGGTATTCGGATCTTCAAGCTTGTTCTTCGTGTTCTTCAAGAATCTTCAAGGAGTTCTTCAAGATTTTTAAGGCTTTGATCTTCCATCTTCATCGTGTTCATCTTTTCTTTGTTAATTATCTTGAATCTTCAAAGGTATAACATAAACCCTAAACTATTTACATAAACTTTAATCTTTGTTAATTTATATTCATATTATAAACTTGTTATTCATAAGTATATACATAAACACTCCTAGATTTATATATACATATATACATGTAAAAAAAAATATTTTTATGTATATATACGAATTATATATACATATACATATTAAAACCTTAAACCCTAATACTACTTATACTAGTACTTAACATGTATACACTATTACTATTACTAGCACCTATAACCTACTACTTATATTGTAGCACAAAAACATTTTGGGATATGTATTAGAGATGTATAGATCTTCGAACTTTCTTGACGAATGGTTTCTACGAGATTCTAGGCAGAGGGTTTGGATTTCCGATTTAAAGGGTCCTATGGCTCAAGCCCCTAGATCTAAATTAGCCATTCGAAGGGAAAGGGGTGATTGGAAGCTTATCTAATACGGTAAGTATCCTAAAATGAAAAACACTCATAAAAGTAGAAACTCTCTAGTCATAGAAACTTAGTAAAATAAGAAACTTTCTAAAAATGGAAACTTTATAAAAATAGTAACTTACTAGGAATAGAAACTTAGTAAAACAAACTATACTTAAACACATACTTAAACTTAAACATGGACAAAACACTTAACTACTCTTAAATGTCAATAGGATGACTTTCCTGCTCACTCGTTCAACTCTTTATTCCGAGGAATAACTCTCTCTCTACTTACTAAGGTGACTTTCATAGCCCCACTCTTATTGCTATAGCACTTTTTATACTTACTGGGGTGAGACACATGCTGCTTTTATACTTTAAACAACTTAGACACAAGTACGAACCTAAACTGTACTATGACTAGCTTATGCTACTAAGACCCCACAGTGATATTTTTTAATTGCTTTCAGGATAAGGCATTCTTAATTATTGGGGGTAGGCCTATCGGGAGTAACGTCCCCGATACATTTGACCGCGATGTCTTTGTATTACTTAATAATGATTTAAACATGGTGATAAGGTACTGTCAACTTATCATCGGGGCAACAAAACAAACGTTTAGTCTAAAATATCACGAATCAGTACTACTTTTGGATCTGCGAGATCTACTTTTTGATCCTGCGGGAGATCAACTTTACAACTAAATCTTGTGGTCTAAAAACAATGATAACTACTTTTGTTAAACCTATGAACTTCACTCAACCTTTTTGGTTGACACTTTAGCATGTTTTGTCTCAGGTGCTGTTTGATTCAAGCTTTCTTATCTACTACTTATGTGATGCTACTTGGACTTAGGATCAAGAGATATCGCATTTATTACTTCTGCATATGAACAATTACTTTATCGTTATTTCCATTATTGTAACGACATTTCATTTTCCGCTGCGTACTCAATAAAGTTAAATTTTCTCATTTAGTATTGTTCTCGTATTATAATATGTTGGTTTATTTGATATTAGTAACGTTTCTTCCAGACCCTATTGGAAGGACGTTACAAATAATAATAATAAAAATAATAATTAAAGATTTATACCCTTAAAGACTTCAGGTAAAAAGAAATGCTCAAAATAGGACTCAAACCCTTGACCTCTCGCTTCCCAACAACACCCTGCGCCATGTTGCCATTACTGTTTTTTTTTATATCCTAAATTCATCAGATTTATTTATAAGCCGAGTTAACCGATTTCCTTTCTTTTTCATCTTCATACAACTAGTCTACCCAATAATGGATCTCGGCCCAAGAGCCAATTATGACCCAACCAGAAAAATGAAATTACGGCCCACTATGCTAAGCAAGTACTTGGCCCAACAAGGTATTCTAACCTTCGGCCCAACTGTTAAATGAAAAAAAAAAAAAAAAAAACTGGTGGAAGCCAGGATCGAACTCAGGGCCTCCTTTTTAAACAACCACCCCCTAAACCACTCGACCAACTATTTCTTTCTGAACTAAATGGTATCCTTAATCTATTGAACCCCACTATTTCTGTTTCATCTTCTTCGATCCCATTTAATTATTTTTTTTTTTCATTATCATCATTTTCTTTATCATCTATATCATCAATATCCAACATCATCGTCGATATCAGTTTACCATCATCATTGTCGCAGATCCATCATCACATGTCACCTTTACTGTTCGTTTTCATTATTCCATCTTACAACCGAAACTGTAGCAGTAGCAGGTGGTTAATCATGGTGGTTTTGAGGTGGAAGTCCGGTGGTTTATGGTTTACAGCGAAGAAGAAAGAAATAATTGCAGCAGTAGCTGCTGTTGCGTACGTGTATAGAAACGAGAATTAATGGTGTTGCAACAACAATTTATGGTGATTGTCACAGGAAACTTTGGGGTGGTTATGTGTGTCGATGTGGTGGTGACGGTTATGACAGTTCAAGAAAAATAGAAGAGAGGGAGAGAGAAATAGCGAGAGTGGATGGTTGTGGTCGAATGGTGTCTCGGTTGTGGGTGACGGTTAATGCTGGTTTGAATGGTTACAAACAGGAAAAAAAAAATGAAGATAGTGTTGGTGTGGTGTCATGGAGATGAGCAAGAAAGATCACGCATGTATGGTGTGGCGAAATTGAGTGGCGGTTTTCAAGGTGGTTAATCGGTGGTGGTTTGAGGTTGTTCCATGAGGGTGTTCGATGATGGAGAAAAATGATCATAGTAGTTATATTGCAAGTGATTTGTCAAATGGTGGTGATAAGTGGTGGGTTTGATATTTCATGATAAAAAAAATGCTTGTGATCATATTGAAAAGAAAAAAAAACGATTAAGGAAAAGAAAGAAAATGAGTTGGGTTCCTCCATCTCTCCAACTATATCTATTATATATAAAATATTATATGTGTGATTCATGACCAATTATTAAAAAAAAAATGTTACAGCTCATTGATAAAAAACATGTGACTGCCGACACTTTAAGATATTTTAAATTTTCGGAGTATCGTGTCCATTGCTAAACAGCTACGGATAAAAGTTCTCCGAAAAATCCCCAAACTTTTAGAGTAAATATATTTAATTATATCACTCATTAACGGTTTGAAACCTGATCAAAAAGGTCCGTCAATTATTTTATTTTTAACTCAAAGTAATCTGTACGGAGTATTAACACTCAACTCATCAAAGTAAAAATATTTTTATTAATCCTAAATTTTATATAACTTAATTATGGATCAACATTTAGTATTTCGAAGTATATAAATATATATATCTATTTAAATATATATGTATCTATTTACGAATAGTTGTTCGTGAATCGTCAGGCATGGTCAAAGGGTATTTGGTTAACCGAATATAGATTTCAAACTTTCAAGACTCAATATTACAGGTTTTTGCTTATCGTGTCGGAAACATATAAAGATTAAGGTTTAAATTTGGTCGGAAATTTCCGGGTCGTGACAAAGAACACCTTAAAATCGAATATACGCCGTCTTAGTCGAACGGGGGCTATTTTGGGTTTAATTTTAAAAACCTAACTTAAACTGTGAATTAAAAGATTTTCTTTGGTGAAAAAATCTTATTTTATATGGATATGAAATATATCTAAAATCCATGGTTAAACTCTAAGTAGAAGTATGTTTTTCAAAAGGTTCATCAAGATGTCGTTCTTACGACGGATATGACTATCTTCTCTTATTTGACACCTAAGATGTATTTTTTACTATAAACCTATACTTTTTCTATTAATATTAAGAATGTTGAGTTCGATACGAAACCATGACAACTCAAATCACTCAAAACGGATTTGTAACGAAGAAATTATGGGTAAAACAAAATTGGATATTTTTTAATTTTTAGCTACGGACATGATTCATAAAAATGGATGCAAACCTTATCCTAGCTAACTTACCTTGTATCCTACATGTATTTATACATGTCTTGTTCCCGAGCTTATGGAAATACAATTTATAATAGTCGTGATTAAGTTCTACGACAATATATTATAGTCTTAATAAAGATCGTAAGGCACCATATATATATATATATATATATATATATATATATATATATATATATATATATATATATATATATATATATATATATATATATATATATATATATATATATATATATATATATGAGTTGGTCACCGTGGATCCGTATACAGCGTTTTGACATATCATTTTGATTTCTTCTATATATATTATTGGAACGAACTATAAGACACCATTGGCAGTAATTTCGAGTTAGCTGTGGGTCGAAGTGGATTCCAAAATATTATATACTTTGAGTTGTGATCGAGCCTGAGACATGTATACAATGGGTCGCGGATTGCTTCAGACAATATACATATTATGTGTATTATTATATTAAGACAATATATTATAGTGTTAGTGAATTCTAACACAATATACGCATTTATATTTATATATATATATATTTATATTGTTGGACTATTGGACTATTGGACTACAAACGTTGGACTACTAACAATGGACAATTAAAATTATCACAAGTATCATAAGTATGGAATATTAATTATATATATATATATATATATATATATATATATATATATATATATATATATATATATATATATATATATATATATATATATATATATATATATATATATATATATATCTTGACACAAGAATATTATTAGGTTCGTGAATTTGTCAAAGGCTAAGTATTACCACCATCTATTCGGAAATCATCACAAGTGAGTTATAGTCCCATTTTTACTATATAAATTATTTTGGGATGAGAATACATGCAAATTTATAAATGTTTTACAAAATAAGCACAAGTTCATGAAACTACATTCTACGATTGTTTTGTTATACCGGATATCTGTACTTATTATTATTATGCTTGGTAACCTAAGAATTAGTGAAAAACACTAATTGACGCGAATCCTAAAGGTAGATCTACGGGCACCAACCACCCCCATTTTCGAATAGTGGAAATGCTTTAGTACTTCGAAAGATTCTTGTCATACATTTGAATAGTGGAATGTATGATGCCAGATATCTTAAGCGCTGTATGTTAAGGTTGGTTACCAGGCGACTCATCGTATGAATGATTTTTGCAGTTGTAATGATCCTGCGCATCTAATTAAATGAAATCTTGTGGCTTATTAAATGTTATGATTATTATATAGAAATTAAACCTATGACTCACCAACAATTTTGTTGACTTTTTAAGCATGTTTATTCTTAGGTGATTATTAGAAAGCTTCCGTTGTTGCATGTTTACTCAACGTCAAGATTTGGAGTCATCATGCTTTTCTTAATAAATAAACTTGCTTTCGGGAATTGTATTTGTAATATATTGTTGGCAAGTATGTAATGGTGTGTGTAAAATACATGTATTTTGAGGAGATTGTCTTTGAATGACAATCAAAACTTATGCTTTTAGACCTTTATTCAATAATAAAGGTTATGGTTATTTTAAAATAAATGCAAGCTTTGAAAACATCTCATATAGAGGTCAAAACATCGCAAAGAAATCAATTAATATGAAACGTTTATAATTAATATGAACGGGGCATTTCACATTCATTGGTAGAAAGTTTGCTGACTTGGTCAGACGATCGTCTATTACTTAAATTGTATCTTAACAGCTTGCAGTCCGTGGCAATTTAGTAATGAAATCCATGGCAATGTTTTCCCATTTCCATTTCGGGATTTCAGGTTTTTAAAGTAGACCTGATGGTTTCTGATGTTCAACTTTGACTTTAGAACAAGTCAAACATTCTCCTACATATGTAGCAATATCGGCTTTCATACCCGGCCACCAAAAGTGTTTCTTGAGGTCTTGGTACATTTTCCCCGCTCCGAGATGTATTGAGTATCTGGTTTTATGTGCTTACCTAAGTACCATTTCTCTGAAATCCCCAAACTTTGGTACCTAAATTCTTTCTGCTAAATATCGAGTTCCATCCTCCCGAATAGTAAGCTGTTTATCCAATCCTTTGGGTATTTGCTTTTCAAGACTTCCTTCTTTCAAAACCCCCTGTTGCGTGCAGTGACCCGAACTTTTCCATGTTTATATATATATTAAATGAAATTGTTAATTACATGATTAAGTGTTTCCAACATGTTAAGCAATCAAACTTGTTAAGACTTGATTAATTGAAATAGGTTTCATATAGACAATTGACCACCCAAGTTGACCGGTGATTCACGAACGTTAAAACTTGTAAAAACTATACGATGACATATATATGGTTATATATATATAGTTAACATGATTTTATTATAAGTATGTATCTCATTAGGTATTTTAACAATGAGTTATATACATAAAAATGAGACTATTAATTTAAGAAACTCGAAAACGATATATATAACGATTATCGTTATAACAACGTCTTACTAGGTACATATGAATCATATTAAGATATTGATACACTTGGTTAATTATGTTAAATGATAAATAAATATATTATTAAGTGTATTAACAATGAAATACATATGTAAAAAGAAGACTACTAACTTAATGATTTCGAAACGAGACATATATGTAACGATTATCGTTGTAACGACATTTAACTGTATATATATCATACTAAGATATATTATATATCATAATATCATGATAATATAACAATTTAACATCTCATTTGTTATAATAAACAATGGGTTAACAACATTCAACAAGATCGTTAACCTAAAGGTTTCAAAACAACATTTACATGTAACGACTAACGATGACTTAACGACTCAGTTAAAATGTATATACATGTAGTGTTTTAATATGTATTCATACACTTTTGAAAGACTTCAAGACACTTATCAAAATACTTCTACTTAACAAAAATGCTTACAATTACATCCTCGTTCAGTTTCATCAACAATTCTACTCGTATGCACCCATATTCGTACTCGTACAATACACAGCTTTTAGATGTATGTACTATTGGTATATACACTCCAATGATCAGCTCTTAGCAGCCCATGTGAGTCACCTAACACATGTGAGAACCATCATTTGGCAACTAGCATGAAATATCTCATAAAATTACAAAAATATGAGTAATCATTCATGACTTATTTACGTGAAAACAAAATTACATATCCTTTATATCTAATCCATACACCAACGACCAAAAACACCTAAAAACACTTTCATTCTTCAATTTTCTTCATCTAATTGATCTCTCTCAAGTTCTATCTTCAAGTTCTAAGTGTTCTTCATAAATTCCAAAAGTTCTAGTTTCATAAAATCAAGAATACTTCCAAGATTGCAAGTTTACTTCCAAGTTTTCTAAATCCATTCCAAGTAATCATCCAAGATCAAGAAACCTTTGTTACTTACAGTAGGTTATCTTTATAATACAAGGTAATAATAATATTCAAACTTTAATTCAATTTATATAACTATAACAATCTTATTTCGAGTGGAAATCTTACTTGAAATTGTTTTCTTGTCATGATTCTGCTTCAAGAACTTTCAAGCCATCCAAGGATCCTTTGAAGCTAGATCTATTTTTCTCATTTCCAGTAGGTTTATCCAAGGAACTTGAGGTAGTGATGATGTTCATAACATCATTCGATTCATACATATAAAGCTATCTTATTCGAAGGTTTAAACTTGTAATCACTAGAACATAGTTTAGTTAATTCTAAACTTGTTCGCAACTAAAAGTTAATCCTTCTAACTTGACTTTTAAAATCAACTAAAAACATGTTCTATATCTATATGATATGCTAACTTAATGATTTAAAACCTGGAAACACGAAAAACACCGTAAAACCGGATTTACGCCGTCATAGTAACACCGCGGGCTGTTTTGGGTTAGTTAATTAAAAACTATGATAAACTTTGATTTAAAAGTTATCATTCTGAGAAAATGATTTTTATTATGAACATGAAACTATATCCAAAAATTATGGTTAAACTCAAAGTGGAAGTATGTTTTCTAAAATGGTCATCTAGACGTCGTTCTTTCGACTGAAATGACTACCTTTACAAAAACGACTTGTAACTTATTTTTTCGATCTATCATGTCGACACATCTATATATATTTCGGAACAACCATAGACACTCTATATGTGAATGTTGGAGTTAGCTATACAGGGTTGCGGTTGATTCCAAAATATATATAGTTTGAGTTGTGATCAATACTGAGATACGTATACACTGGGTCGTGGATTGATTCAAGATAATATTTATCGATTTATTTCTGTACATCTAACTGTGGACAACTAGTTGTAGGTTACTAACGAGGACAGCTGACTTAATAAACTTAAAACATCAAAATATATTAAAAGTATTGTAAATATATTTTGAACATACTTTGATATATATGTATATATTGTTATAGGTTCGTGAATCAACTAGTGGCCAAGTCTTACTTCCCGACGAAGTAAAAATCTGTGAAAGTGAGTTATAGTCCCACTTTTAAAATTTAATATTTTTGGGATGAGAATACATGCAGGTTTTATAAATGATTTACAAAATAGACACCAGTACGTGAAACTACATTCTATGGTTGAATTATCGAAATCGAATATGCCCCTTTTTATTAAGTCTGGTAATCTAAGAATTAGGGAACAGACACCCTAATTGACGCGAATCCTAAAGATAGATCTATTGGGTCTAACAAACCCCATCCAAAGTACCGGATGCTTTAGTACTTTGAAATTTATATCATATCCGAAAGGTGTCCCGGAATGATGGGGATATTCTTATATATGCATCTTGTTAATGTCGGTTACCAGGTGTTCACCATATGAATGATTTTTATCTCTATGTATGGGATGTGTATTGAAATATGAAATCTTGTGGTCTATTATTATGATTTGATATATATAGGTTAAACCTATAACTCACCAACATTTTTGTTGACGTTTTAAGCATGTTTATTCTCAGGTGATTATTAAGAGCTTCCGCTGTCGCATACTTAAATAAGGACGAGATTTGGAGTCCATACTTGTATGATATTGTGTAAAAACTGCATTCAAGAAACTTATTTTGTTGTAACATATTTGTATTGTAAACCATTATGTAATGGTCGTGTGTAAACAGGATATTTTAGATTATCATTATTTGATAATCTACGTAAAGCTTTTTAAACCTTTATTGATGAAATAAAGGTTATGGTTGTTTTAAAATGAATGTAGTCTTTGAAAAACGTCTCATATAGAGGTCAAAACCTCGCAACGAAATCAATTAATATGGAACGTTTTTAATCAATAAGAACGGGACATTTCAGTTGGTATCTAAGCGTTGGTCTTAGAGAACCAGAAAATTTGCATTAGTGTGTCTTATCGAGTTTGTTAGGATGCATTAGTGAGTCTGGACTTCGACCGTGTTTTCTTTAAAAATGATTGCTTAACATTTTTGTTGGAAACTATATATTATTAACATGTATATATTATGTGATATATTAATCTCTTAACATGTTTGATATTGTGTGATAGATGTCTACCTCTAGCACAAATCCCATTGACTAACCTAATAATAACGAAGAGTCGAATATATATTGGACTGATTCACAAGTTCCCGAAGAGGAACCGGAAGAAGAATCAGAACCGGAAGAAGAATCAGAACCGGAAGAGGAGGAACCGGAGGAGGAAATTGAACCGGTGGGGGAAATAATAAAACGGTTAAGTAAAAGAAAATCCTCAACCAACCAAACAAGGTTAATTATGGTCAATGGTGTTTCCGCCAAGGAAGCAAAATATTGGGAGGATTACCAATTCTCCGATGAATCGGATTCCGACGAGAATTCCGATGATGTTATAGAAATTACCCCAACTGAATTTAAAAAGGCAAAAGAAAATAATAAGGGAAAGGGCATAAAAATAGAGAAATCTAATTCCAACCCCGATGAACTTTATATGTATCGTCAACCCCCGAAGCCCTTAAGTTGTAACAATGACCCGGGAACCTCTAAACCACCAGGTTTTTCTAAACCGTTGTGGAAAATGACAGCTCGTATTAGGGGAACATCATATATCCCTAGAAACTTGGCAAAACGAACCAAAATCATAGAAGAAGAAACGAGCGAGTCGGAATAAGATAGTTGTATTCGTGTGGTGTAATATATGTAATATAGTGTGCTTATGCTTTATGATATATGTAAAAATTGCTTGTATTAATAAGTATTTTTTTATGAATCTAACTCTTGTCTATTTTAAAGTATAAAAACACAAAATGGATAGACAACCCAATATTTTAAGAGACCTACCCGGAGACATGATTGATGAAATCTTGTCTAGAGTCGGTCAGAATCCCTCGGAACAACTATTTAAGGCGAGATCAATTTGTAAGACATTCGAAGAACGTTCCAGGAATGTATTGGTTTATAAGAGACTTTCGTTTGAAAGATGGGGGATATCACCTTGGGAAACCCATAAGTTACGATGTGTTTACTTTGACGCATATATTGCGGGGAACCCAAATGCTATTTTACGCAACGGGTTAAGAAATTATTTTGACTCAATGTATCCGAATATAGGACTTCATGATTTAGAAAAATCGGCTAACATGCAACATAAAGAAGCATGCTATGCTTACGGGTTAGTAATGTCCGCTTCTCACCAAAGTGAGAAAAAGAACATCGGGCTACATCTATTAAACAAAACGTTCCCACAAGTGACGGAGTCGGTAATTGGGGTAAGAAATGAGGTTTTTAGGTTATTACGAGACTGTTGGTCATTACGTAACCCTCGTCCCTTTGACGACGTTACAACACGCTGTCTTATCATAACGGTTATGTTCCACAAGACCAAGGATGGGAAGTAGTCCTAGTAAAACCAAAATGCATGACTTGTTTCTGGACGTATGAATTATGTGTCTTTATTGCCTTTGCTGAACGACTTGTGTACTAGCTAGAATTATCTTCACAACTATCTTGTATCAAAGTTATTGTGTACTATATTTCATGCTTTATGTAAAAGAAGCGGTATTGTAAGTTTGTAAAATATTGTATAAAAGTTTGAATGTGAAATATTATTATAATCAGTTTTTCATATAGAATTGTAGTAGTTGAATTGTATATTAGCTACTAAGTATGAACTTAACGGGTAGGTTCTACCCGAATTTAAACTTATAAAACGCTAATATGAAGAAAAAGCTTTTATAAATGAGTTCATATTATGCTACGAAATACTATTAACTACTCTTAATATTCTGTATGATTAACTTGTTCCATTTGACTATTTTGAAGGAAATGGCACCGACTACTCGACACACCGTGAATATGAATGAAGAGGAATTCCGTACTTTTCTAGCTTCAAACATAGCCGCAGTACAGGCTGCGCTACATACCAACAATAACCTTGGATCTAGCAGTACAGGAAATCGTGTAGGATGCACCTACAAAGAATTCACTGCCTGCAAACCTTTGGAATTTGATGGAACCGAAGGACCGATCGGATTGAAACGGTGGACCGAGAAGGTCGAATCGGTGTTTGCCATAAGTAAGTGTACTGAAGAGGACAAAGTGAAGTACGCTACGCATACCTTCACAGGTTCTGCGTTAACATGGTGGAATACCTATCTAGAGCAAGTGGGACAAGATGATGCGTACGCACTACCGTGGTCAGCATTCAAGCACTTGATGAATGAGAAGTACTGTCCCAGAACCGAGCTCAATAAGCTCAAGACAGAACTTAGAGGGTTACGAACCCAAGGATTTGATATTACCATGTATGAAAGACGATTCACAGAATTGTGCCTATTGTGTCCGGGAGCGTTCGAAGATGAGGAAGAGAAGATCGACGCGTTTGTGAAAGGATTACCGGAAAGAATCCAAGAAGATATAAGTTCACACGAGCCCGCCTCCATACAACAGGCATGTAGAATGGCTCACAAACTAGTGAACCAGATTGAGAAAAGAATTAAAGAACAGACGACTGAAGAGGCCAATGTGAAGCAAGTCAAAAGAAAGTGGGAGGAAAACGGTGATAAGAATCACCAATACAACAACAACAGCAATTACAATAATAATCGCAACAATTATCCCAACAATCGCAATATCAATCGCAACTACAACAAATGGCCCAACAACAACAACAAGAACAACAACAACAACAACAACAACAAGAACAACAACAACAACAACAACAACAACAGCAACAGCAACTACAACAATCATCCCAACAACAATAACAACCGCAACAACAACAATCAGAAGCAGCTATGCCAAAGGTGTGAAAGTATCACTCGGGGTTCTGCACCAAATTTTGCAACAAGTGTAAAAGAAATGGTCATAGCACGGCGAAGTGTGAGGTCTACGGACCAGGGGTTAACAGAACGAAAGGAACAAATGGTGTCGGAACGAGTAATGGCGAAGCAAGTAGTGTCGGAGCAAGTTATGCCAATGTAGTTTGTTATAAATGTGGAAAACCGGGCCACATTATTAGAAATTGCCCGAACCAGGAGAACACGAATGGACAAGGCCGCGGAAGAGTTTTCAATATTAATGCGGCAGAGGCACAGGAAGACCCGGAGCTTGTTACGGGTACGTTTCTTATTGAAAATAAATCTGCTTACGTTTTATTTGATTCGGGTGCGGATAGAAGCTATATGAGTAGAGATTTTTGTGCTAAATTAAGTTGTCCATTGATGCCATTGGATAGTAAATTTTTACTCGAATTAGCAAACGGTAAATTAATTTCAGCAGATAATATATGCCGGAATCGAGAAATTAAACTGGGTAGCGAAATATTTAAGATTGATTTGATACCAGTAGAGTTAGGGAGTTTTGATGTAATAGTTGGCATGGACTGGCTGAAGAAGGTGAAAGCAGAGATAGTATGTTATAAAAATGCAATTCGCATTGTACGAGAAGGAGAAGAACCCTTAATGGTGTACGGAGAAAAGGGCAACATGAAGCTACATCTTATTAGTAATTTGAAGGCACAAAAACTAATAAGAAAAGGTTGCTATGCTGTTCTAGCACACGTCGAGAAAGTACAAACTAAAGAAAAGAGCATCAATGATGTTCCCATCGCAAAAGAATTTCCCGATGTATTTCCGAAAGAATTACCGGGACTACCTCCATATCGATCTGTTGAATTTCAAATAGATCTTGTACTAGGAGCTGCACCGATAGCTCGTGCTCCTTATAGACTCGCACCCAGCGAGATGAAAGAACTGCAAAGCCAACTGCAAGAACTATTAGAACGTGGTTTCATTCGACCAAGCACATCACCATGGGGAGCTCCTGTGTTGTTTGTCAAGAAGAAGGATGGTACATTTAGGTTGTGTATTGACTACAGAGAGTTGAACAAACTTACCATCAAAAACCGTTATCCACTGCCGAGAATTGACTACTTATTTGATCAACTACAAGGCTCGTCAGTTTATTCGAAGATCGATTTACGTTCTGGATATCATCAAATGCAAGTAAAGGAGGATGATATTCCAAAAACTGCTTTTAGGACGCGTTATGGTCATTACGTGTTTATGGTTATGCCGTTTGGATTGACTAATGCACCAGCTGTGTTCATGGACCTTATGAACCGAGTGTGTGGACCATACCTTGACAAGTTTGTCATTGTTTTCATTGATGACATACTTATTTACTCAAAGAATGACCAAGAACACGGTGAATATTTGAGAAAGGTGTTAGAAGTATTGAGGAAGGAAGAATTGTACGCTAAGTTTTCAAAGTGTGCATTTTGGTTGGAAGAAGTTCAATTCCTCGGTCACATAGTGAACAAAGAAGGTATTAAGGTGGATCCGGCAAAGATAGAAACTGTTGAAAAGTGGGAAACCCCGAAAACTCCGAAACACATACACCAGTTTTTAGGACTAGCTGGTTACTACAGAAGATTCATCCAAGACTTTTCCAGAATAGCAAAACCCTTGACTGCATTAACGCATAAAGGGAATAAATTTGAATGGAATGATGAACAAGAGAAAGCGTTTCAGTTATTGAAGAAAAAGCTAACTACGGCACCTATATTGTCATTGCCTGAAGGGAATGATGATTTTGTGATTTATTGTGACGCATCAAAGCAAGGTCTCGGTTGTGTATTAATACAACGAACGAAGGTGATTGCTTATGCGTCTAGACAATTGAAGATTCACGAACAAAATTATACGACGCATGATTTGGAATTAGGCGCGGTTGTTTTTGCATTAAAGACTTGGAGGCACTACTTATATGGGGTCAAAAGTATTATATATACCGACCACAAAAGTCTTCAACACATATTTAATCAGAAACAACTGAATATGAGGCAGCGTAGGTGGATTGAATTGTTGAATGATTACGACTTTGAGATTCGTTACCACCCGGGGAAGGCAAATGTGGTAGCCGACGCCTTGAGCAGAAAGGACAGAGAACCCATTCGAGTAAAATCTATGAATATAATGATTCACACTAACCTTACTACTCAAATAAAGGAGGCGCAACAAGGAGTTTTAAAAGAGGGAAATTTAAAGGATGAAATACCCAAAGGATCAGAGAAGCATCTTAATATTCGGGAAGACGGAACCCGGTATAGGGCTAAAAGAATTTGGGTACCAAAATTTGGAGATATGAGAGAAATGGTACTTAGAGAAGCTCAGAAAACCAGATACTCAAAACATCCTGGAACGGGGAAGATGTACAAGGATCTTAAGAAACATTTTTGGTGGCCAGGTATGAAAGCCGATGTTACTAAATACGTAGGAGAATGTTTGACGTGTTCTAAGGTCAAAGCTGAGCATCAGAAACCATCAGGTCTACTTCAACAACCCGAAATCCCGGAATGGAAATGGGAAAACATTACCATAGATTTCATCACTAAATTGCCAAGGACTGCAAGTGGTTTTGATACTATTTGGGTAATAGTTGATCGTCTCACCAAATCAGCACACTTCCTGCCAATAAGAGAAGATGACAAGATGGAGAAGTTAGCACGACTGTATTTGAAAGAAGTCGTCTCCAGACTGGAATACCAATCTCTATTATCTCTGATAGGGATGGCAGATTTATTTCAAGATTTTGGCAGACATTACAGCAAGCATTAGGAACTCGTCTAGACATGAGTACTGCCTATCATCCACAAACTGATGGGCAAAGCGAAAGGACGATACAAACGCTTAAAATTTCGGGACGAAATTTATTTAACGGGTAGGTACTGTAGTGACCCTAACTTTTCCATGTTTATATATATATATATATATTAAATGAAATTGTTAATTACATGATTAAGTGTTTCCAACATGTTAAGCAATCAAACTTGTTAAGACTTGATTAACTGAAATAGGTTTCATATAGACAATTGACCACCCAAGTTGACCGGTGATTCACGAACGTTAAAACTTGTAAAAAATATACGATGACATATATATGGTTATATATATATAGTTAACATGATTTTATTATAAGTATGTATCTCATTAGGTATTTTAACAATGAGTTATATATATAAAAATGAGACTATTAATTTAAGAAACTCGAAAACGATATATATAACGATTATCGTTATAACAACGTCTTACTAGGTACATATGAATCATATTAAGATATTGATACACTTGGTTAATTATGTTAAATGATAAGTAAATATATTATTAAGTGTATTAACAATGAAATACATATGTAAAAATAAGACTACTAACTTAATGATTTCGAAACGAGACATATATGTAACAATTATCGTTGTAACGACATTTAACTGTATATATATTATATATCATAATATCATGATAATATAACAATTTAACATCTCATTTGTTATAATAAACAAGGGGTTAACAACATTCAACAAGATCGTTAACCTAAAGGTTTCAAAACAACATTTACATGTAATGACTAACGATGACTTAACGACTCAGTTAAAATGTATATACATGTAGTGTTTTAATATGTATTCATACACTTTTGAAAGACTTAAAGACACTTATCAAAATACTTCTACTTAACAAAAATTCTTACAATTACATCCTCGTTCAGTTTCATCAACAATTCTACTCGTATGCACCCATATTCGTACTCGTACAATACACAGCTTTTAGATGTATGTACTATTGGTATATACACTCCAATGATCAGCTCTTAGCAGCCCATGTGAGTCACCTAACACATGTGGGAACCATCATTTGGCAACTAGCATGAAATATCTCATAAAATTACAAAAATATGAGTAATCATTCATGACTTATTTACATGAAAATAAAATTACATATCCTTTATATCTAATCCATACACCAACGACCAAAAACACCTACAAACACTTTCATTCTTCAATTTTCTTCATCTAATTGATCTCTCTCAAGTTCTATCTTCAAGTTCTAAGTGTTCTTCATAAATTCCAAAAGTTCTAGTTTCATAAAATCAAGAATACTTCCAAGATTGCAAGTTTACTTCCAAGTTTTCTAAATCCATTCCAAGTAATCATCCAAGATCAAGAAACCTTTGTTACTTACAGTAGGTTATCTTTCTAATACAAGGTAATAATCATATTCAAACTTTAATTCAATTTCTATAACTATAACAATCTTATTTCGAGTGGAAATCTTACTTGAAATTGTTTTCGTGTCATGATTCTGCTTCAAGAACTTTCAAGCCATCCAAGGATCCTTTGAAGCTAGATCTATTTTTCTCATTTCCATTAGGTTTATCCAAGGAACTTGAGGTAGTGATGATGTTCATAACATCATTCGATTCATACATATAAAGCTATCTTATTCGAAGGTTTAAACTTGTAATCACTAGAACATAGTTTAGTTAATTCTAAACTTGTTCGCAAATAAAAGTTAATCCTTCTAACTTGACTTTTAAAATCAACTAAACACATGTTCTATATCTATATGATATGCTAACTTAATGATTTAAAACCTGGAAACACGAAAAACACCGTAAAACCGGATTTACGCCGTCGTAGTAACACCGCGGGCTGTTTTGGGTTAGTTAATTAAAAACTATGATAAACTTTGATTTAAAAGTTATTATTTTGGGAAAATGATTTTTATTATGAACATGAAACTATATCCGAAAATTATGGTTAAACTCAAAGTGGAAGTATGTTTTCTAAAATGGTCATCTAGACGTCGTTCTTTCGACTGAAATGACTACCTTTACAAAAACGACTTGTAACTTATTTTTCCGACTATAAACCTATACTTTTTATGTTTAGATTCATAAAATAGAGTTCAATATGAAACCATAGCAATTTGATTCACTCAAAACGGATTTAAAATGAAGAAGTTATGAGTAAAACAAGATTGGATAATTTTTCTCATTTTAGCTACGTGAAAATTGGTAACAAATCTATTCCAACCATAACTTAATCAACTTGTATTGTATATTATGTAATCTTGAGATACCATAGACACGTATACAATGTTTCGACCTATCATGTCGACACATCTATATATATTTCGGAACAACCATAGACACTCTATATGTGAATGTTGGAGTTAGCTATACAGGGTTGAGGTTGATTCCAAAAAATATATAGTTTGAGTTGTGATCAATACTGAGATACGTATACACTGGGTAGTGGATTGATTCAAGATAATATTTATCGATTTATTTCTGTACATCTAACTGTGGACAACTAGTTGTAGGTTACTAAAGAGGACAGCTGACTTAATAAACTTAAAACATCAAAATATATTAAAAGTATTGTAAATATATTTTGAACATACTTTGATATATATGTATATATTGTTATAGGTTCGTGAATCAACCAGTGGCCAAGTCATACTTTCCGACGAAGTAAAAATCTGTGAAAGTGAGTTATAGTCCCACTTTTAAAATCTAATATTTTTGGGATGAGAATACATGCAGGTTTTATAAATGATTTACAAAATAGACACAAGTACGTGAAACTACATTCTATGGTTGAATTATCGAAATCGAATATGCCCCTTTTTATTAAGTCTGGTAATCTAAGAATTAGGGAACAGACACCCTAATTGACACGAATCCTAAAGATAGATCTATTGGGTCTAACAAACCCCATCCAAAGTACCGGATGCTTTAGTATTTTGAAATTTATATCATATCCGAAGGGTGTCCCGGAATGATGGGGATATTCTTATATATGCATCTTGTTAATGTCGGTTACCAGGTGTTCACCATATGAATGATTTTTATCTCTATGTATGGGATGTGTATTGAAATATGAAATCTTGTGGTCTATTATTATGATTTGATATATATAGGTTAAACCTATAACTCACCAAAATTTTTGTTGACTATTTAAGCATGTTTATTCTCAGGTGATTATTAAGAGCTTCCGCTGTCGCATACTTAAATAAGGACGAGATTTGGAGTCCATGCTTGTATGATATTGTGTAAAAACTGCATTCAAGAAACTTATTTTGTTGTAACATATTTGTATTGTAAACCATTATGTAATGGTCGTGTGTAAACAGGATATTTTAGATTATCATTATTTGATAATCTACGTAAACCTTTTTAAACCTTTATTGATGAAATAAAGGTTATGGTTGTTTTAAAATGAATGCAGTCTTTGAAAAACGTCTCATATAGAGGTCAAAACCTCGCAACGAAATCAATTAATATGGAACGTTTTTAATCAATAAGAACGGGACATTTCATTGCGCCTCTTTTATTCGAGTAGTAAGGTTAGTATGAATAATTATATTCATAGCTTTTACCCGCATAGGTTCTCTTTCCTTTCTACTCAAAGCGTCGGCTACCATATTCGCCTTCCCCGGGTGATAACGAATTTCGCAGTCATAATCATTTAGCAGCTCAACCCACCTACGCTGCCTCATATTCAGTTGCTTCTGATCAAATATATGTTGGAGACTTTTGTGGTCAGTATATATGGTACTCTTGACCCCATATAAGTGATGTCTCCACATCTTCAATGCAAAAACAATAGCGCCCAATTCTAAATTGTGAGTCGTGTAATTCTGCTCATGAATTTTCAATTGTCTAGACGCATAAGTAATTACCTTCGTTCGTTGCATTAACACATAACCGAGACCTTTCTTTGAAGCGTCACAATAAATCACAAAATCATCATTCCCTTTAGGCAATGACAATATAGGTGCCATAGTTAACTTTTTCTTCAACAATTTAAATGCATTCTCTTGTTCATCCTTTCAGTCAAATTTCTTCCATTTATGCGTTAATGCAGTCAAGGGTTTTGCTACTCTGGAAAAATCTTGGATGAATCTTCTGTAATAACCAGCCAATCCTAAGAATTGACGTATGTGCGTTGAAGTTTTTGGGGTTTTCCACATTTCTATAGATTCAATCTTTGTCGGATCAACCTGAATGCCTTCCTTGCTCACTATATGACCGAGGAATTTCACTTCTTCCAACCAAAATGCACACTTAGAAAACTTAGCGTACAGTTCTTCCTTCCTCAACAATTCTAGCACCATTTTCAAATGTTCTTCATGCTCTTGGTCATTCTTAGAGTAAATAAGTATGTCATCGATGAAAACAATGACAAATTTATCTAGATATGGCGCACACACCCGGTTCATGTGACGACCCGAAAATTTCCGACCAAATTTAAACTTAATCTTTATATGATTTCGACACGATAAGCAAAGTCTGTAATGTTGAGTCCCAAAATTTTTTGAACTGTTATCATGAATTCATATAACCTTTGACTATTCCCGACGATTTACGAACATTTGTTTGTAAATAAATATGTATATATATGTATATATAAATATAAATATAAGTATATATAATAATTTGAAATTATAGAATACAGTTTAATCATCTGAATTGAAAATGTGAAATAATATACAAAATAAGTAAATTATCATTAAAATGAATATATATCTATACATGATTTATATACATAATTATTATTATATGTATGTTGAAGTATATATATAAAAGTTATAAATATTATATGTCAAAATTTATGAAAGAGTATAATATTTTAAATAAATAAATAAATATATATATATATATATATATATATATATATATATATATATATATATATATATATATATATATATATTTATATAAGACAATTATATTTTCATATTTAATATGCAAACACATATTATATAATGTATTTATATTAAAATGTATAAATAATAAATATTCAACATATGTTATCATATAATACATATTGTATATTTATAATATATAATATTAATATGTTAAATATAATTAAAAGTTATAAATATAATTGTTATACTCATATTGTTATTACTTTCATTATTATTAATATTAAATTAATATTAATATTTAAAATCAGTATTAGTTAGATTATTATTTTCAATATATAATATATAGATATAAAAGTTGATACATTTAATTTGTTATAGTATTATTATTACTAATATTATTATTATCATTAGTAATATAATTATTATTATAAATAGTAGAAAAATTATGATTATTATTGTGATTATCATTATTATTATCATAACTATAAGTATTATAATCATTATTATTATTATTAATATTATTATTATTATTATTATTATTATTATTATTATTATTATTATTATTATTATTATTATTATTATTATTATTATTATTATTATTATTATTATTATTAACTTTATCATTTTAGTATTATTAATATTATTATGATTATGATTATTATTAGTTTCATTACTATTACTAATATTAATGTTTGTATTATTAATATTATTATGTTTCTTCATATATATAATATGCAAATATAGATATACAGATGTACAGATACATATATAATATAGATATATATATCACTTTCAACTTTATTTTTTTTAGTACGCATGTGACTCTCAATTCATCCCTACAAATTGATTCAATCATCCCTTAATTTATGCTACAATCATTCAAACACCAACACCCTTCACTTATAAATTTCCTGCTGTCAATTGAAGAATTACAAATCAAGAATTTATATAAAATAAAACCGTAACCTTTGTTCTTCATCTTTTTGACCATATTTCGAATTTAAACCAATTTTCAAAAAGTAATAATGCAAAGTTGTTAGGAATCGTTCACTCAAACTTCCTGTAAAATCTCAAGTTCCAATTCCTCATAACGAATCCAAATTTTGGAGTCAAAGTTAATTTTCAAAAAGTCAAACTTTGTCTTCATCGTGAAATTCGTAATTGTGTTGAAGTTTCCAGTTAAATTGATGATTGAGAAAGATTCTAGGAGTGATTTGAAACTTAATTCGTTTTGTAACAATTGTGTATAACGTTCTACAATTCAAAAATCAATTTTTTTATATATGCGACCAACAACAGATAGCTGTTTTATTTTTATTTTTTTTTGTTTTTAAGTGATTCAAGACCCATATAGATCGATTACATTTTGTTTGAAAGACCTAAAACTGTTTAGATAATTAATTGTATGATGAATTGATCCCTGGTCGAATTATTCCATGAAGAAGATGAAGAAGAAGGGAGAAACAAGATTATGGGTTAAATAAATTATGGGAGAAAGATTAATCAGAAAAACAGATTTGGTCAAGTGGTGTTGGGTGTTTATGGGTGAACGGAAGGTCGCGGGTTCGAGCCCGGTTCGGGACATTATTTTTAGAACGAGCTTTTGAGGTAGTTTTCACTTTTAAAATTATTATTATTATTATTGTAATTATTATTAGAAATATAATAATTATTATTATTATTACTATTATTATTATTATTATTATCATTAATTAGTATTATTGTTATTATGTTAGTTATTATTATTAATGAAATGATTATTAATATAATTTATGATATTATCATTTTTATTACTAGTATTATCATTTAAAAATTTATTAGTATTATCATTACTAATATTATTGTTATTAGTAGCATTATTATTATTGTATTATATGGTTAGTAGTATTATTATGATTTCAAGGTTATTAAACATGTTAATAACACAAATATATAATAAAAGATGTTATATTAAAGATTATAGAAAGTGGTTATAATTATATGAATGCATGTAAAAAAATTATAATTATGATTACAAATTAATGTTATAAGAAGCTATAGTCATTAGTATAGAAATTAAATACGAAGATTATGATTATTATGACCATGAATATAAATATTTTTATAATATTGTTAAGATTATAAATATAGAAATTTTGAAATAAATATTATTATGAAAATGATTAGATCTTTAATCAAATTATTATGATTTAAAGGAATTACTAAAATTATTATAACTATTGTTATCATGGTTATTATAATTAAAATACAATTTAGTATTATTATCATTATTAATATCGTTATTTATATTAACATTATTATTATTATCACTTTTATCATTATTATTATAAAATATCATTATTATTACTAATATTAATATTATCATAATTAATAATTTCACAAACAAATGATCTTCATATAAAAATATATTTAATATACATAACTTAAATATATTAATATCTTTATTTATTTAAAATATATGAAATGAATATATTTAAACAAATAATGAAACCTATAAATTATTAATATAAAAATGATTTCACTAATATATATATATATATATATATATATATATATATATATATATATATATATATATATATATATATATATATATATATATATATATATATATATATATATATATATATATATATATATATAAACTTGTTCGATTACGATTACATGTTTTAATGAATATACAATTGATATAGGTTCGTGAATCCGAGGCTAACCCTGCATTGTTCAGTATCGTCGTATGAATATTTTTACTACAAAATATTGTATAGTGAGTTTCATTACTTCATTTTTATATATATTTTTGGGCAGAGAATACATGCGTTGTTTTTATAACTGTTTTACGAAATGGACACAAGTATTAAACTATATTCTATGGTTGGATTACGAATACCGAGTATCGCCCCTTGTTAGCTTAGTAGCCTAAGAATTTGGGAAATGGCCCCTAATTGACGCGAATCCTAAAGATAGATCTATGGACCTTGACATGTCCCATTCGGGTTATGAATGCTTTAGTACTTCGATTGATATATACTGATTGCGATGACCAGTTTATAGCATGCAGATTGCAAAATGCTTGTATGCGGGGGATATTCTATATGCATCCTTTTAGTTCGGTTACCAAGTGTTCACTATATGAATGATTTTATCTTTATGTAGATTGAGAAATGCCTGTATAATGATTATGGAAATGAAAATGAAAATCTTGTGGTCTATTAAAATATTAGAAATGATTGTTTATGATAATCTAATGAACTCACCAACCTTTTGATTGACACTTTTAAGCATGTTTATTCTCAGGTACGAAAGAAATCTTCCGCTGTGCATTTGCTCAATCTAAAGATATTACTTGGAGTCATTCATGACATATTTCAAAAGACGTTGCATTCGAGTCGTTGAGTTCAAAAAGATTATTATTAAGTAAATGACAGATTAAGTCATTTATAGTTTGGATATATTGTAAAATGGTATGCATATTTGTCAATTATCGTTGTAATGAAATATTGTCTTTTAAAAACGAATGCAATATTTGTAAAATGTATCATATAGAGGTCAGTACCTCGCAACGAAACCAAATGATGATGTGCTCATCCAGACGGATTAGGACGGGCCATTATAGTTGGTATCAGAGCGTTGGTCTTAGCAAACCAGGTCTTACATTAGTGTGTCTAACTGATAGTTGTTATGATGCATTAGTAAGTCTGGACTTTGACCATGTCTGCATGTCAAAAGTTTTGCTTATAATTTCTTGTCGGAAATTACCTGCTTATCATTCTTAAGTCTAGACATGTCTTACTGCATTTATTGCAAAGATAGTGTATAGATAAATGTGTATCCTAACGTATATGTTATTGTAAACTTTTCCTGACAGCATCCGAAAGTTCCTCCGTAATTTACGGGATCCCTTGTAATTTATAAAGGTATTCTATGTAATTAGAATATCATCTGATATTCGAAAATCATTTTATATCAAAATCCTCTATCTGATTGTGTAAGATGGATCCTGCAACTAGTTCGAGTTCCACGGATTCCGACAGCTATTACGACATGGATTTCTACCTGAGTTCCGAAAGCAGTGTAACCAGAATGGATCAACCAATTAGCCATCATCAGTTCTGGTTGAATTGGGGATGGGTTCGTAGTCAACTTAATCAATGGAGACAAGAAGAAGGCGATCCTTTCCATCAACCGAATTCACCTCTTGGCGAAGAACCTGAAGCACTTACCGGCGAACCCGCCCGAAACACCATTTTCATCCTCATTGCCAGAACAGCTCGCAACGATTACATAATATCTACTATTCTAAACCTTATCCATACGCTCGTTTCCACCACTCATCATCCCGGGGTAATAGAAGAAGTCAACGAGCTTCACGCTCGAGTAGTGGCTTTGGAGAGTATGATGCACAACTTGCAGGCATCACATGCACCACCAGCAACATCACTGGCACCAACAGTACCTGTACCACCAACAACACAAGCCTCCACATCACACACCTCAACATCACCATCTATACCACAAGTATAACCTTCGTTCTACATCTCGTTCTACATCTTGTTTTACAATAATTATCTTCGTTCTACGTATCTTTCTATATCGATTATCTTCGTGCTACATATCGTACTACATCGTTTATCTTCGTTCTAAATGACTATTATGTAATCTTTAATGTTTTAGAGATTATGTATTCTAGATCTAATCATAAATCAGATGAGTTAGTATTATATTAACTCATTAAATCCATGATTACATCTGAAGAATATATATATATATATATATATATATATATATATATATATATATATATATATATATATATATATATATTCATAAAGTTTGTAATTAAAAATTCGTTCGTACAAATAGTTAATTGTGAAAATATTTTAACGGGTAGGTAATACCCGAGAAATATTTAGATTTCACATTAATATGCTACACTGTACATTCTTCAATTCTGATTCAACCGTCGTTAGCTATACTCCTTATAACCACAGATATACGTATCCGTTCACCGCAGAATAACCATTTTCATTCAAATTCAATTTCATATTTGGATTTTGACAGATCCAAATCCAACAAATGGCATAATGAAGAAATAATGGACACAATAAAATTTGTTAGAAAATAAACTAATACTGTATGTGAAATTTTGTTAAGAATCCACGCTAACAATATCCTAGCTAACGGTTCCTATACCCTTTATGACTATTCCTTATAAATTACTAGTCTTGGTTAATCCTAAGACAATATAATATAATCTTCGAATTAAATACGTCGAATAAATCGTAAGACATATGTACACAATACGTCGAGATTACTTCAAAGACAATAGTTGTACAATGGGTCGTAGATAATACATATACAATACGTCGAATAAATCGTAAGACACATGTACATAATACGTCGAGATTACTTCAAAGACAATAGTTGTACAATGGGTCGTAGATATTACATATACAATACGTCGAATAAATCGTAAGACACATGTACACAATACGTCGAGATTACTTCAAAGACAATAATTGTACAATGGGTCGTAGATAATACATATACAATACGTCGAATAAATCATAAGACACATGTACACAATACGTCGAGATTACTTCAAAGATAATAGTTGTACAATGGGTCGAGATTGAGTCCTAGGCAATACAATACGTCTTAATTAATTCGAAGATTATATATTAAACTATATTTGGACTATTGGACTATATTTGGACTACTAACTGTGGACTACAAACATTGGACAATTAAAAGGTATTAAAATATTGATTATAACATATGAAACTAAACAGTTCTTCGAGTTTGCCACTTGATTTCATCTTAAACATCATATGAATCTTGACGATTATAATCAGCATTCAATCATCTAAAAATAAAATTTTCTTGAAACACCTCGAATTGATAACCACTGATTCAGATATGGTAACATTAAATGCAGAAGAAACAGCAAAATTGTAGATCGTCTTAATGACAAAAGTTTGACGATAAAGAATGGGGTGTTGGGAACGCTCGATAGAAAATTTGGTACTGAAAAATGGATTGAGCAAACCATGAAGGAGACCAAGGACAAATACAAGGACCAAACCCTATATTCAAAGAATCTAAATAATTCTGTATTCGATGAAATCTTTAGAGAATATCTTGCTCCGTACTCATGTTAAATCTTTCGGAAAATCTTTCTTCATCAACCTTCGATCTTAGAAATTCTGAAAATATCATCATAAATATCCTCGATATTTCTGAGGATATTTTCATAACTATTCTTGTCCGAAATTATTTATCTCTTCGTTCTATCCGTATTACATCATAAAGGAAACTGTTTTAGTTTCTCTATTCTGTAAAAATTCAAGTTTAATTTATGAATGATTTCTGGAGAAGTGTTGGAAATGAAAGCATGAGTTAGTATAATATAGTGGCGCCTGGCCAATGTGATTATATTATAGTAAGTCATGCTAAAATTTCTAATCGAACGTGATGATGGTTCACAGATCATACCTTCATCATGTGCCATGTTACATAACTCTTTCATTCTACTTAACCTCTGAACATATCAAAAACGTATATTCTTGATAGTTCTATCCTCAGTGATTCTGGTAATTTAATAAATCAAATCGTGCTATTGCGTTCATCTCTGCTTAGAACATCAGAATCATTTGAAACTTCATACTTACGAATTCTAGTCCATTACTCGCTTTACTAAAGGTAAAAAAAAAAGAACAAATGTATAGAGCTCAGAGATATAAAGGAAAATATAAAGCCCGACAACAACACGGAAATTACAAACCGTGTACATTAATACGAATATCAATATAAAGACACGGTAGAATTAAGAATAGTATCACCCCAAGATAATAATAAAAGTAAATAGATGCCTCTGGTGGTAGTTGAAAAAGCAGGATGTTTGTGGCAATAGTCAGGATAATGTCTAGAACCAATATTGAATTTAGCATGATCAAAATCTTTAGAATCGAAGAAGGAAATATAGGGGTATAAATCATAGCAAATAGAAAAATTATAAACCATGGATATCCATAATAATAGAAAGACAAAGACAAGGTAAGATTATGAAAACTACCACCCTAAGAGCGTTGTAGAAGTAAAAATATTCTTCTGATGGAAGATAGAAAAGAAAAATGACAGTAAATATGGTTAATATAGTAGCAAGGATCAATACAGGATTAAGCATTTTCAAATCTTTTGAAAGTATGAATTAAGGAAGAGAGTATAGGAATGATGAGAATAATGGAACGGAAGAGTTTAATTTATAATGGAAATTTCAGACATAGCAATCAAGGCAGATCACCACATTTAATTAAAGAGATCATAACTTCCTTAAATCCAGAAGAATCAGATCTATTATAGATTTCAAAGATTTTCATTAAATCCCTTGAATTCCAGAATTCAACCTTGACTACGTCCAAAGCTAAGGCAAATCTCTATTTCTTCATTTCAAGTATTTTGCGATAGCTTCCCTCATACGCTTCGTGTAATCTAATTATTTTGTTCAAAACATTCAAGGGTGATAAACTCTAGTTTTCAACTCATATTCATTATAAAAATATTCTAGTTGTCAACCATGACAACCTCACTCAAATTTCGGGACGAAATTTCTTTAACGGGTAGGTACTCTGACGACCCAAAAATTTCCGACCAAATTTAAACTTAATCTTTATATGATTTCGACACGATAAGCAAAGTCTGTAATGGTGAGTCCCAAAATTTTTCAACTGTTTTCATGAATTCATATAACCTTTGACTATTCCCGACGATTCATGAACATTTGTTTGTAAATAAATATGTATATATAAATATAAATATAAGTATATATAATAATTTGAAATTATAGAATACAGTTTAATCATCTGAATTGAAAATGTGAAATAATATACAAAATAAGTAAGTTATCATTAAAATGAATATATATCTATACATGATTTATATACATAATTATTATTATATGTATGTTGAAGTATATATATAAAAGTTATAAATATTATATGTCGAAATTTATGAAAGAGTATAATATTTTAAATAAATAAATAAATAAATAAATAAATAAATATATATATATATATATATATATATATATATATATATATATATATATATATATATATATATAATACCTATATATATATATATATATATATATATATATATATATAAGACAATTATATTTTCATATTTAATATTCAAACACATATTATATAATGTATTTATATTAAAATGTATAAATAATAAATATTCAATATATGTTATCATATAATATATATTGTATATTTATAATATATAATATTAATATGTTAAATATAGTAAAAGTTAAAAATATAATTGTTATACTCATATTGTTTTTACTTTCATTATTATTAATATTAAATTAATATTAATATTTAAAATCAGTATTAGTTATATTATTATTTTCAATATATAATATATAGATATAAAAGTTGATTCATTTAATTTGTTATAGTATTATTATTACTAATATTATTATTATTATTATTATTATCATTAGTAATATAATTATTATTATAAATAGTAGAAAAATTATGAATATTATTGTGATTATCATTATTATTATCATAACTATAAGTATTATAATCATTATTATTATTATTATTATTATTATTATTATTATTATTATTATTATTATTATTATTATTATTATTATTATATTATTATTATTATTATTATTATTATTAACTTTATCATTTTAGTATTATTAATATTATTATGATTATGATTATGATTATTATTATTATTATTATTATTAGTTTCATTATTATTATTATTATTATTATTATTATTATTATTATTATTATTAATGTTTGTATTATTAATATTATTATGTTTCTTCATATATATAATATGCAGATACAAATATAAACATATATACAGATATACAGATATAAATATAATATAGATAAATATCACTTTCAACTTTATTTTTTTAGTACGCCTGTGACTCTCAATTCATCCCTACAAATTGATTCAATCATCCCATAATTTATGCTACAATCATTCAAACACCAACACCCTTCACTTATAAATTTCCTGCTGTCAATTGAAGAATTAAAAATCAAGAATTTATATAAAATAAAACCGTAACCTTTGTTCTTCATCTTTTTGACCATATTTTGAATTCGAACCAATTTTCAAAAAGTAATAATGCAAAGTTGTTAGGAATTGTTCACTCAAACTTCCTGTAAAATCTCAAGTTCCAATTCCTCATAACGAATCCGAATTTTGGAGTCAAAGTTAATTTTCAAAAAGTCAAACTTTGTGTTCATCGCGAAATTCGTAATTGTGTTGAAGTTTCCTGTTAAATTGATGATTGAGAAAGATTCTAGGAGTGATTTAAAACTTAATTCGTGTTGTAACAATTGTGTATAAGGTTCTACAATTCAAAAATCAATTTTTTTTATATGTGACGAACAACAGATAGCTGTTTTATTTTTATTTATTTTGTTTTCAAGTAATTCAAGACCCATATAGATCGATTACATTTTGTTTGAAAGACCTAAAACTGTTTAGATAATTAATTGTATGATGAATTGATCCCTGGTCGAATTATTCCATGAAAAAGATGAAGAAGAAGGGAGAAACAAGATTATGGGTTAAATAAATTATGGTAGGAAGATTAATCAGAAAAACAGATTTGGTCAAGTGGTGTTGGGTGTTTGTGGAGGTCCGGGTTCGAGCCCGGTTCGTGACATTTTTTTTAGAACGAGCTTTTGAGGTAGTTTTCACTTTTAAAATTATTATAATAATAATAATAATAATAATTATTATTATTATTATTATTATTATTATTATTATTATTATTATTATTATTATTATTATTATTATTATTATTATTATTATTATTATTATTATTATCTTTATCATTTTAGTATTATTAATATTATTATGATTATGATTATGATTATGATTATTATTATTATTAGTTTCATTATTATTATTATTATTATTATTATTATTATTATTATTAATGTTTGTATTATTAATATTATTATGTTTCTTCATATATATAATATGCAGATACAGATATAAACATATATACAGATATACAGATATAAATATAATATAGATAAATATCACTTTCAACATTATTTTTTTAGTATGCCTGTGACTCTCAATTCATCCCTACAAATTGATTCAATCATCCCATAATTTATGCTACAATCATTCAAACACCAACACCCTTCACTTATAAATTTCCTGCTATCAATTGAAGAATTAAAAATCAAGAATTTATATAAAATAAAACCGTAACCTTTGTTCTTCATCTTTTTGACCATATTTTGAATTCGAACCAATTTTCAAAAAGTAATAATGCAAAGTTGTTAGGAATTGTTCACTCAAACTTCCTGTAAAATTTCAAGTTCCAATTCCTCATAAGGAATCCGAATTTTGGAGTCAAAGTTAATTTTCAAAAAGTCAAACTTTGTGTTCATCGCGAAATTCGTAATTGTGTTGAAGTTTCCAGTTAAATTGATGATTGAGAAAGATTCTAGGAGTGATTTAAAACTTAATTCGTGTTGTAACAATTGTGTATAACGTTCTACAATTCAAAAATCGATTTTTTTTATATGTGACGAACAACAGATAGCTGTTTTATTTTTATTTTTTTTGTTTTCAAGTAATTCAAGACCCATATAGATCGATTACATTTTGTTTGAAAGACCTAAAACTGTTTAGATAATTAATTGTATGATGAATTGATCCCTGGTCGAATTATTCCATGAAGAAGATGAAGAAGAAGGGAGAAACAAGATTATGGGTTAAATAAATTATGGTAGGAAGATTAATCAGAAAAACAGATTTGGTCAAGTGGTGTTGGGTGTTTGTGGAGGTCCGAGTTCGAGCCCGGTTCGTGACATTTTTTTTAGAACGAGCTTTTGAGGTAGTTTTCACTTTTAAAATTATTATAATAATAATAATAATAATAATAATTATTATTATTATTATTATTATTATTATTATTATTATTATTATTATTATTATTATTATTATTATTATTATTATTATTATTATTATTATTATTATTATTGTTATTATTATTAGAAATATAATTATTATTATTATTATTATTATTATTATTATTATTATTATTATTATTATTATTATTATTATTATTATTATTATTATTATTATTATTATTATTATCATTAATTAGTATTATTGTTATTATGTTAGTTATTATTATTAACGAAATGATTATTAATATAATTTATGATATTATCATTTTTATTAATAGTATTATCATTTAAAAATTTATTAGTATTATCATTACTAATATTATTGTTATTAGTAGCATTATTATTATTGTATTATTATGGTTAGTATTATTATTATGATTTCAAGGTTATTAAACATGTTAATTGTGAAGACCCGTCCTAATCCATCCGGACGAAGTCCATATCGATTATAAACGATTCACAACAGTTGATTACATCGCGAGGTACTTGACATCTATATGATACATTTTACAAACATTGCATTCGTTTTTGAAAAGACAAAATTTCATTACATCGAAAGTTGACAGACATGCATACCATTTCATAATATATCCAACTATAATTGACTTGATAATAATCTTGATGAACTCGACGACTCGAATGCAACGTCTTTTGAAATATGCCATGAATGACTCCAAGTAATATCTATAAAATGAGCAAATACACAGCGGAAGATTTCTTTCGTACCTGAGAATAAACATGCTTTAAAGTGTCAACCAAAAGGTTGGTGAGTTCATTAGTTTAACTTAAACAATCGTTTCCATCATTTTAATAGACCACAAGATTTCAGATTTCCATTTCTCATAAACATACGTCCCATGCATAGAGACAAAAATATCATTCATATGGATTGAACACCTGGTAACCGACATTAACAATATGCATATATAAGAATATCCCCATCATTCCGGGATCCTCCTTCGGACATGATATAAATTTCGAAGTACTAAAACATCCGGTACTTTGGATGGGGCTTGTTGGGCCCGATAGATCTATCTTTAGGATTCGCGTCAATTAGGGTGTCTGTTCCCTAATTCTTAGATTACCAGACTTAATAAAAAGGGGCATATTCGACTTCGATAATCCAACCATAGAATGTAGTTTCACGTACTTGTGTCAATTTCGTAAAACAGTTATAAAAGTTGCGCATGTATTCTCAGCCCAAAAATATAAAGGGTAAAAAGGGAAAAGAAACTCACGATACTGTATTTTGTAGTAAAAATACATATGACGTCATTGAACAATGCAGGGTTGGCCTCGGATTCACGAACCTATATCAATTGTGTATATATTAATACGTATAATGTAAGTTACAAAATTTCATTTATTAATATGTATTATTTATATATTATAGTTTTGTAGAATTTATTCTAACCTTTATTTTAAAACGTATACTTATATTATATTTTATATATATATATATCGATTTTATGTATATATATCTATAATGATTTACGTTTATATAAATAGTGACATTAATATATTTATATACATATATTTGTGGTTAGTATTGTATTTATGAAATTTTATTAGTTTGTTATGTGAATTATTAATACAATCCTAGTATATACCATAAGTATATATATATAGTGTACAAAAGATTTATTTGTTAAAATAATAATTTAGATAATAATGATTTACTAATAATAATAATAATTTTATTAATAATGATAATACTAAGAGCAAAAAAAATGAAAATGATAACTGTTAATGATACTAATAATAATAACTCTAAAATAATATTAATACTAATACCATACTTATGTTAATAATAAGGGTTCTAATATTTATAAAATGATAAATGATAATCATAATAATACTAGTAAATATTAATGATGATACTGATAAATACGATATTATTAATTGTAAATGTATTGATGATACTATTATTTATAAACCGGTACAAATTCTAATATTGATGATAATAATATATTTTTATTTCCTTCATAATAATAATAATGATAATCATAATCATAATCCTAATGATGATAAAATACTAAAATGATAAGTTTATTACTAATAATAATATTATTAATACCTATCATAATAATAATAGTAATGTCTATAATACTTTCAAATATGATAACAAGTATGATACTAATAATAACAATAACAATAACAATCAAAACAATCACAATAATAATAATAATACTAATAATAATTAATATATAATAACAATAATAAAATTAGAAAAGAAAACTACCTCACATGAAAAGAGTTTCAAAAAAAAAAAAAAAAAAAAAAAACTACCGTCCTCTGGACTCGATCTCGTGACCACATGCTCACACGCAAACACTCTCGACCATCCCACCAATTCTGATTCTCTGTACTAATATCGAATTTAAATTTTATATATAAACTGTTTTTCTTCTATTCCTCTTCTTCTCCACAAGTCTCATGGATTCAAAAAAAACATCAATAACCAAAAAAAAAAATCGGGGTTCCCTTTAAAGCTTCAAAACATTACAGAAAAAAAAATAATTTGGGTTCTAAAATAAAATAAAAAAAATACTAAAGGCCTACTGCAGCGTCGGTTCTTGGAACAAAAAAAAAAATTGATTTCGTAATAGATAACATTATAGATAATGTTTATAATACGAAATAGTTTTCTAAACATGTATAAAAACTACTGGAATCGTCAATTTGATCAGAAACATATACACGAACGCGAATTTGTCTCAAGAACAATTGTTGACTTTTTTTAAACTAAACTTTGACTTCAAAATTCAAGATCGATATAAAGATTTGAGAGTTGAGATTTTGCAGATAGATTCAAAGAAAGATTTCTAACCTTTCTGCATTTTTAGATTTTGAAACTTTATTCGAAATTGAATTAAGAGAAAAAAAAATTGGAGCGTGCAGAGAAGAAAAAAAAAAAAAAAAAAAAATATCGCTGTGCTCTTTAATCCCATTGGATTTCCTTTTTATTTGATTTGCAATTATACATAATCATGTTGTAATAATAGAGATCGGTTGATAAAAAATGGAGAAAATGTCAACACAGGTTCACGAGTTGGGAGCAGGAAAGAAACAAAAAAAATAATAATAATAGAGATAAAGGATACAGAGGTCAAGCGTATAATATAGATCCCTACTGTTTTTTTTTAATTAATAATAATAATATATAATAACAATACTATTAATATCTAATAATATTAATAAAATTAATAATAATGATAAATATAATATTAATGATAATAATAATTGTAAAAATGATAATAATAATAATAATAATACCATACTAATTATGATAATATTAATATTTTATCGATAATAATAATATTAGTAATAATAATCTAATTTATACATCAAATTTCATCTTTATATGATATAAAGTGATATTATGAATACAAATATTGATATCTGACGATACAAATAACATTACTACAACAACTATATTTGTATTTAAATTTAATTTATTAATATCATCTATTATTATGTAATATTTAATAATTATGTAATATGTATTGTAACATATACTGAATATTATATATTTATGCATTTTAATATAAATATATTATAATATTTATTTACATACTAATTATATTATACTTATGTATGTAATTATGAAAAATATAAATGTTTTATATATGTAAGTATTATATATATTTATTAAAATAGTACATTATTTCATCATAGATATATTATAAATTTCTACATATACATAATATAATAATTATGTATAAAATCATATATATATATAGTTATATTTATGTATATATGTATACTACCATATATATAAAATCATGTTTTAAATGTTGAGTAGATGATTAATTATGTATATTAAACAATTAACTACAAAGTATAACATTGTACATTTAATATTTTGATAACGTTGGTAAAATATGTTTGAATCATTTATATACAATATACTATATATATTCAAAATGAAAATCTTTAGTTATTAAATGTTATCTTTTATAATAACAAAATTACTTAATAGTTCATTAATACTAATATAATTAGTTTTATATATAATTATTTATATTTACATTCTTAGTTACAATTAAAGGTTCGTGAATCGTCGGAAATAGTTAAAGGTCAAATGTTATCATGAAATAGTTCAAACATAATGAGACTCGGTTTAATAGACTTTGCTTATCGAGTCGAATCATATAAGATTATGTTTAAATTTGGTCGGAAATTCCCGGGTCATCACAGTACCTACCCGTTAAAGAAATTTCGTCCCGAAATTTGAGTGAGGTCGTCATAGCTAACAATAAATATGTTTTCCTGACGAATATGAGTTGATAACTTGAGTTTTATCATCATTGAGTAATATGGATAAAAATAATTCGATTATTCGAAGAGTGCGAATGAAGCTATTCACAAAAGGATGAAATGAGAAACAAAGATTTGTTTTTAACTTTTGACGTAGTCAGGTTTGAATTTAGAAAATAAGGCGCGTCTTAACTTTTGACATTGCCTTGGTTGAATTCCGGAATTTAAGGGATTTAAAGAAAATCTTGAAGATCTATAAAATCTGATTCTTCGGGATTTATGGAAATTAAGATCTCTTTAATTAAATACGGTGATCTGCCCCGATTACTACGTCTGATATTTCCAGTATAAATTAAGCTCTTCCTTTCCATTATTCTCACCATTCTTATACTTTCTTTCTTAGTTCATACATCCAAAAGATTCTGAAAATGATTAATCCAGTTCTGATCCTTGTCCTCATCCTTACTATCGCAACAATCATTCTCCTTTTCCAACTTCCACCAGAGGAATCTGCTTTCTTCTACTTCACCCTCGGGATTATAATGTTTTTAATTCTCCCGTGTCTTTATGTTGCGATAAACATTGATATACACGGTTTGTAATTTATGTGTTGTTATCGGACTTTATATTCTCCCTTATATTTCAAAGCTCTATGCTTTTGTTTTCTCTTCCCGAATTCAAGTCAAGCGAATAATGGTCCAGAATTTATAGATATAGAGTTTCGAATGATTATAATGTTCTAAGCATGAAGGAACGTGATAGCACGATTTGATTTTCAAATTTATCAACATCACGGAAGATAGAACCATCAAGAATACATTTTCTTGATTTGTTACGGAGTTAAGTAGGATGAAAGAGTTATGTAACATGGCACATGATGACGTTATGATCTGTGAATCATCACGTTTCATTTAGAAACTCAGCATGACTTACTGTAATATAATCACGTTGATCAAGTGTCATTATATTATACTAACTCATGCATCAGTTCCCATCATTACTACAATAACATTCATATTTTAAGCTTGAAAATTTACAGAATATAGAAACTAACAGTTTCTATATGATGTAATACTGATAGCACGAAAAGATTAATGATTTCAGATAAGAATAGTTATAAAAATATCTCCAGAAATATGGAGGATATTTATAATGAAAGGTACGATAATATCTCAGAATATCTAAGATCAGAGGATGATAGAAACTATTGTCTGCAAGGGTTTAGAGTAAGGAGCAAGTTATTCACTATAGACTTTAGCAGACATTGAATTATTTGGATTCTTTGAAGTCAAACTTATTCTTTGTGATTTATCCACGGCTTTCTTCATAGTTTCGCATAATCTGCTTTTCGGTACTATATTTTCTATTGAATGTTTCCAATATATTGATACACAGGAAGCACGAAGAGGTATATAATTTCGGACGAGAATATTTATGAAAATATCGACGGTTGATGGAGAAAGATTTTCCGCAAGATTTTAACATGACTTCGGAGCAAGATATTCTCTAAAGATTTCAACGGATCCAGAATTACCTGAATCCTTTGAATATATGATTTGGTCCTTGTATTTGTCCTTGGTCTCCTTCATGGGTAACTCAATCTGTTTTTCAATACCCAATTTTTTATCGAGCGTTCCTAACACTCCTTTCTTTATCATCAAACTTTTGTCCGTTTAGACCATCTACCATTTTTATGTTTCCTCTGCATTTAATGCTATGATATCTGAATCATCGGTTATTAATCCGAGGTGGTTTCAGGAGAATTGTGTTTTTAGATGATTAAACGCTGATGGTAATATGATGGAATATGAAAGGTTACCTGGTAACAATAAAAGAGCACGCGTATATATAAACGTTATAATAAGGTTGTTTCGTACGAAAAGTCGAAGTTGACTTGTTGGAGCTGTGACAAAATTGGCTAATTTTGAAAAGGGATCGCAAAGTTGTTTTTGTTAATAAATGCCAAAGGATCTGACGCGGCTACGTGTTGAACTTTTACTCAATTGCCGAGAGTTTCTCAGGTGCATAACTATATGCATAAATCTTTCCTTCCGTAGATGAAGTGCGGTTGATTCATCCTATCGATTGAGGTGTTTTCAAAAATCATGAAAGGTTTGAACGCAGAATGTAATCGTGAAGATACAAATGAGGTTTAAGACGAAATCAAGTGGCAAACTTGAAGAATTGTTTAGTTTCATATGTTATATTCAATATTTTAATTCATTTTAATTGTCCAATGTTATTAGTCCACAGTCGATAGTCCACAGTTGACAGTGCAATCATTCATATATAGTTTAATATATAATATTTAAATTAATTAATACGTATCGTGACCCGTGTACATGTCTCAGACTCGATCACAACTCAAAGTATATATATTATTATAAAATCAACCTCAACCCTGTATAGAGAACTCGATCATTACTGCATATAGAGTGTCTATGGTGATTCCAAATAATATATATAGATGTGTCGATATGATATGTCAAAACCTTGTATACGTGTCCCGATATTTAAAGTGCGTAAAATAAATAACAGAAATTAAATGACGATAAATAAAGTGCGTAAAGTAAATAACAGAAATTAAATGACAATAAATAAAATTGCGAGAATATAAATTGCGATAAAATAAATTGCGATAAATAAAATGTAATACGGAATTAACAGTTAGCTAGGAACAGTTAGCTAGGATTTTGTTAGCGTGGTTTCTTAATAAAATTTAATATTGTTAATTAGTCTGTTTCTAATCAATTTTTATTGTGTCCATTATTTCTTCATTATGCCACTTGTTGGATTCTGATAGGTCAAAATTCAAATATGAAATTGAATTTGAATGAAAATAGTTATTCTTTGGTGAACGGATAAGTATCCCGGTGGTTGTAAATAGGATAGTGAATAACTGTTGAATCAGATTCGAAGAATATACAGTGTAACTTATTAATGTGAAATTTAAATATTCCTCGGGTATTACCTACCCGTTAAAATATTTTTATTATTAACAGTTTGTACAAAAGAATTTTTAATTACAATCTTTATGAAAACATATATACATATATATTTTCTTCAGATGTAATCATGAATTTAATGAGTTAACATGATATTAAACTCATTTAGTTTTCAGTTGGAACTAGAATAAATAATCTCTAAAACATTAGAGATTACATAATCACCATGTCGAACGAAGATAACTGATGTAGAATGTCATGTAGAATGATGATTATACTCGAGGTATAGATTGAGATGTTGAGGCATGTGATATTGAAATTTGGGTTGTTGGTGGTGCTGTTGGTGCCGGTGATTTGGATGAAGCTGGTACGTTTTGCACCATATTTTTCAAGACTACAACTTATGCGCGAAGTTCGTTAACTTCTTCTATTACACCGGGATGATTGTCGGTTCGGACGAGCGGATGAATGAGGTTTAGAATCTGAGATAGTATATGATCGTGATGAGATACTTTGGAAATGAGAGAGAAAATGGTGTCTCGAACAGGTTCGCCGGTAAACGTTTTAGGTTCATTGTCAAGAGGTGAATTTGGTTAGTGGAAATGATCGCCTTCTTCGCGTTTCCATTGATTAAGTCGACTACGAACCCATCTCCAATTCATTCAGAATAGATGATGGCTAATTGATCGATTCATTCCGGTTACTCTGCTTTCGGAGCTCGAGTGGAAATCCATATCGAAATAGCTGTCGGAATAACTATCGAAATAGCTATCGAAATCTGATGGACTCGAACTGGTTGAGGCATTCATCTCGTACGATCAGATGAAGGATTTTCGATAAGAAATAGATTATAGGATGTAGATTAGTACCCTGCAATACATAATTTACATATGCATATATAATACTAAAATCCCATAAGCTACGGAGGAATCTACGGAAGCTGTCAGGCAAAGGTAACAATAACAGATACGCTAAGATATGAATTTAACTATACACTGTCTATGCAATAAAGGCAGTAAGACGTGTCTTAGACTTTAAGGATGATAAGCAAATAATTTTTCGACACTAAATGATAAGCAAAACTTTTGACATGCAAACACGGTCGAAGTCCAGACTCATTAATGCATTCTTACGACTAACAGTTAGACTCACTAATGCAAGACCTGGTTCGCTAAGACCACCGCTCTGATACCAACTGTGAAGACCCGTCCTAATCCATCCGGACGAAGTCCATATCGATTATAAACGATTCACAACAGTTGATTACATCGCGAGGTACTTGACATCTATATGATACATTTTACAAACATTGCATTCGTTTTTGAAAAGACAAAATTTCATTACATCGAAAGTTGACAGACATGCATACCATTTCATAATATATCCAACTATAATTGACTTGATAATAATCTTGATGAACTCGACGACTCGAATGCAACGTCTTTTGAAATATGCCATGAATGACTCCAAGTAATATCTATAAAATGAGCAAATACACAGCGGAAGATTTCTTTCGTACCTGAGAATAAACATGCTTTAAAGTGTCAACCAAAAGGTTGGTGAGTTCATTAGTTTAACTTAAACAATCGTTTCCATCATTTTAATAGACCACAAGATTTCAGATTTCCATTTCTCATAAACATACGTCCCATGCATAGAGACAAAAATATCATTCATATGGATTGAACACCTGGTAACCGACATTAACAATATGCATATATAAGAATATCCCCATCATTCCGGGATCCTCCTTCGGACATGATATAAATTTCGAAGTACTAAAACATCCGGTACTTTGGATGGGGCTTGTTGGGCCCGATAGATCTATCTTTAGGATTCGCGTCAATTAGGGTGTCTGTTCCCTAATTCTTAGATTACCAGACTTAATAAAAAGGGGCATATTCGACTTCGATAATCCAACCATAGAATGTAGTTTCACGTACTTGTGTCAATTTCGTAAAACAGTTATAAAAGTTGCGCATGTATTCTCAGCCCAAAAATATAAAGGGTAAAAAGGGAAATGAAACTCACGATACTGTATTTTGTAGTAAAAATACATATGACGTCATTGAACAATGCAGGGTTGGCCTCGGATTCACGAACCTATATCAATTGTGTATATATTAATACGTATAATGTAAGTTACAAAATTTCATTTATTAATATGTATTATTTATATATTATAGTTTTGTAGAATTTATTCTAACCTTTATTTTAAAACGTATACTTATATTATATTTTATATATATATATATATCGATTTTATGTATATATATCTATAATGATTTACGTTTATATAAATAGTGACATTAATATATTTATATACATATATTTGTGGTTAGTATTGTATTTATGAAATTTTATTAGTTTGTTATGTGAATTATTAATACAATCCTAGTATATACCATAAGTATATATATATAGTGTACAAAAGATTTATTTGTTAAAATAATAATTTAGATAATAATGATTTACTAATAATAATAATAATTTTATTAATAATGATAATACTAAGAGCAAAAAAAATGAAAATGATAACTGTTAATGATACTAATAATAATAACTCTAAAATAATATTAATACTAATACCATACTTATGTTAATAATAAGGGTTCTAATATTTATAAAATGATAAATGATAATCATAATAATACTAGTAAATATTAATGATGATACTGATAAATACGATATTATTAATTGTAAATGTACTGATGATACTATTATTTATAAACCGGTACAAATTCTAATATTGATGATAATAATATATTTTTATTTCCTTCATAATAATAATAATGATAATCATAATCATAATCCTAATGATGATAAAATACTAAAATGATAAGTTTATTACTAATAATAATATTATTAATACCTATCATAATAATAATAGTAATGTCTATAATACTTTCAAATATGATAACAAGTATGATACTAATAATAACAATAACAATAACAATCAAAACAATCACAATAATAATAATAATACTAATAATAATTAATATATAATAACAATAATAAAATTAGAAAAGAAAACTACCTCACATGAAAAGAGTTTCAAAAAAAAAAAAAAAAAGAAAGAAACTACCGTCCTCTGGACTCGATCTCGTGACCACATGCTCACACGCAAACACTCTCGACCATCCCACCAATTCTGATTCTCTGTACTAATATCGAATTTAAATTTTATATATAAACTGTTTTTCTTCTATTCCTCTTCTTCTCCACAAGTCTCATGGATTCAAAAAAAACATCAATAACCAAAAAAAAAAAAATCGGGGTTCCCTTTAAAGCTTCAAAACATTACAGAAAAAAAAATAATTTGGGTTCTAAAATAAAATAAAAAAAATACTAAAGGCCTACTGCAGCGTCGGTTCTTGGAACAAAAAAAAAATTGATTTCGTAATAGATAACATTATAGATAATGTTTATAATACGAAATAGTTTTCTAAACATGTATAAAAACTACTGGAATCGTCAATTTGATCAGAAACATATACACGAACGCGAATTTGTCTCAAGAACAATTGTTGACTTTTTTTAAACTAAACTTTGACTTCAAAATTCAAGATCGATATAAAGATTTGAGAGTTGAGATTTTGCAGATAGATTCAAAGAAAGATTTCTAACCTTTCTGCATTTTTAGATTTTGAAACTTTATTCGAAATTGAATTAAGAGAAAAAAAAATTGGAGCGTGCAGAGAAGAAAAAAAAAAAAAAAAAAAAATATCGCTGTGCTCTTTAATCCCATTGGATTTCCTTTTTATTTGATTTGCAATTATACATAATCATGTTGTAATAATAGAGATCGGTTGATAAAAAATGGAGAAAATGTCAACACAGGTTCACGAGTTGGGAGCAGGAAAGAAACAAAAAAATAATAATAATAGAGATAAAGGATACAGAGGTCAAGCGTATAATATAGATCCCTACTGTTTTTTTTAATTAATAATAATAATATATAATAACAATACTATTAATATCTAATAATATTAATAAAATTAATAATAATGATAAATATAATATTAATGATAATAATAATTGTAAAAATGATAATAATAATAATAATACCATACTAATTATGATAATATTAATATTTTATCGATAATAATAATATTAGTAATAATAATCTAATTTATACATCCAATTTCATCTTTATATGATATAAAGTGATATTATGAATACAAATATTGATATCTGACGATACAAATAACATTACTACAACAACTATATTTGTATTTAAATTTAATTTATTAATATCATCTATTATTATGTAATATTTAATAATTATGTAATATGTATTGTAACATATACTGAATATTATATATTTATGCATTTTAATATAAATATATTATAATATTTATTTACATACTAATTATATTATACTTATGTATGTAATTATGAAAAATATAAATGTTTTATATATGTAAGTATTATATATATTTATTAAAATAGTACATTATTTCATCATAGATATATTATAAATTTCTACATATACATAATATAATAATTATGTATAAAATCATATATATATATAGTTATATTTATGTATATATGTATACTACCATATATATAAAATCATGTTTTAAATGTTGAGTAGATGATTAATTATGTATATTAAACAATTAACTACAAAGTATAACATTGTACATTTAATATTTTGATAACGTTGGTAAAATATGTTTGAATCATTTATATACAATATACTATATATATTCAAAATGAAAATCTTTAGTTATTAAATGTTATCTTTTATAATAACAAAATTACTTAATAGTTCATTAATACTAATATAATTAGTTTTATATATAATTATTTATATTTACATTCTTAGTTACAATTAAAGGTTCGTGAATCGTCGGAAATAGTTAAAGGTCAAATGTTATCATGAAATAGTTCAAACATAATGAGACTCGGTTTAATAGACTTTGCTTATCGAGTCGAATCATATAAGATTATGTTTAAATTTGGTCGGAAATTCCCGGGTCATCACATTAATAACACAAATATATAATAAAAGATGTTATATTAAAGATTATAGAAAGTGGTTATAATTATATGAATGCATGTAAAAAAATATAATTATGATTACAAATTAATGTTATAAGAAGCTATAGTCATTAGTATAGAAATTAAATACGAAGATTATGATTATTATGACCATGAATATAAAGATTTTTATAATATTGTTAAGATTATAAATATAGAAATTTTGATATAAATATTATTATGAAAATGATTAGAATTTTAATCAAATTATGATTTAAAGGAATTACTAAAATTATTATAACTATTGTTATCATGGTTATTATAATTATAATACAATTTAGTATTATTATCATTAATAATATCATTATTTTTATAAACATTATTATTATTATCACTTTTATCATTATTATTATAAAATATCATTAATATTACTAATATTAATATTATCATAATTAATAATTTCACAAACAAATGATCTTCATCTAAAAATATATTTAATATACATAACTTAACTATATTAATATCTTTATTTATTTAAAATATATGAAATTAATATATTTAAACAAATAATGAAACCTATAAATTATTAATATAAAAATGATATCACTAATATATATATATATATATATATATATATATATATATATATATATATATATATATATATATATATATATATATATATATATAAACTTGTTCGATTACGATTACATGTTTTAATGAATATACAATTGATATAGGTTCGTGAATCCGAGGCTAACCCTGCATTGTTCAGTATCGTCGTATGAATATTTTTACTACAAAATATTGTATAGTGAGTTTCATTACTTCCTTTTTATATATATATTTTTGGACTGAGAATACATGCGTTATTTTTATAACTGTTTTACGAAATGGACACAAGTATTAAACTATATTCTATGGTTGGATTACGAATACCGAGTATCTCCCCTTGTTAGCTTGGTAGCCTAAGAATTAGGGAAATGGCCCCTAATTGAGGCGAATCCTAAAGATAGATCTATGGACCTTGACATGTCCCATTCGGGTTATGAATGATTTAGTACTTCGATTGATATATACTGATTGCGACAGCCGGTATAGAGCATGCAGATTGCGAAATGCCTGTATGCGGGGGATATTCTATATGCATCATTTTAGTTCGGTTACCAAGTGTTCACCATATGAATGATTTTATCTTTATGCAGATTACGAAATGCCTGTATAATGATAATGGAAATGATACTGTAAATAAAAATCTTGTGGTCTATTAATATATTGGAAATGATTGTTTATGATAAACTAATGAACTCACCAACCTTTTTGTTGACACTTTTAAGCATGTTTATTCTCAGGTAGAAAGAAATCTTCCGCTATGCATTTGCTCAATTTAAAGATATTACTTGGAGTCATTCATGACATATTTCAAAAGACGTTGCATTTGAGTCGTTGAGTTCAAAAAGATTATTATTAAGTAAATGACAAATTAAGTCATTTATAGTTTGGATATATTTTGAAATGGTATGCATATTTGTCAATTATCGTTGTAATGAAATATTGTTTTTTAAAAACGAATGCAATGTTTGTAAAACGTATCATATAGAGGTCAGTACCTCGCAACGAAACCAAATGATGATGTGTTCGTCCAGACGGATTAGGACGGGCCGTTATAGTTCACGAGGTCCATAACCACAGTTGGTGCATTAGTCAATCCAAATGGCATAACCATAAACTCATAATGACCTTAACGCGTCCTGAAAGCAGTCTTTGGAATATCATCCTCCTTCACCCATATTTGATGATAACCGAAACGTAAATCAATCTTTGAATAAACCGACGAACCTTTCAGTTGGTCAAATAAATCGTCGATTCTCGGCAGTGGATAACGCTTCTTAATGGTAAGCTTGTTCAAATCTCGGTAGTTGATACACAACCTGAACGTACCATTCTTCTTCTTGACAAACAACGCCGGAGCTCTGTACGATGATGTGCTTGGTTGAATGAAACCACGCTCCAAAAGATCTTATAATTGGCTTTGTAATTCCTTCATTTCACTGGGTGCAAGTCTGTAAGGAGCACGAGCTATCGGTGCAGCTCCTGGTACAAGATCTATTTGAAATTCGACGGATCGGTGTGTAGGTATCCCGGTAATTCCTTCGAAAATACATCGGGAAATTCTTTTGCCACGGGAACATCATTGATGTTCTTTTCTTCAGGTTTGATTTTCTCGACGTGTGCTAAAATTGCATAGCAACATTTTCTTATTAGCTTTTGCGCCTTCAAGCTACTAATAAGAATTAACTTCGCATTACCCTTTTCTCCGTACACCATTAAAGGTTTTTCCTTTTTGCGCAGAATGAGAATCACATTCTTGTAGCAAACGATCTCTGCTTTCTCCTTGATCATCCAGTCAATGCCGATTATTACATCAAAACTCCCCAATTCTACCGGTATCAAATTAATTTTAAACGTTTCATCAACCGGTTTAATTATTCGGTTTCGGCATATTTTATCGGCTTTAACTAGTTTACCATTTGCTAATTCGAGTAAATACTTATTATCCAAAGGCATTAATGGACAACTTAAATTATCACAAAAATCTCTACTCATATAGCTCCTATCCGCACCCGGATCAAAATGAAACATAAGCAGGTTTATCGTCAATAAGAAACGCACCCATAACAAGCTCCGGGTCTTCCTGCGCTTCTGCCTCATTGATGTTAAAGACTCTTCCAAGGCCTTGTCCATTATCATTCCCTTGGTTTGGGCACTACTGTAGTGACCCGAACTTTTCCGAACCTTTCTATGATTATATGTTTAATGAAAACTATATTTACATGATTAAATGTTTCTAACATGTTAAGCAATCAAACTTGTTAAGACTTGGTTAATTGAAACGGAAATTTTGTAAACGTCTGATTACCTAGTTTGACCAATGATTCACGAATGCTATAAGTTGTATATGACATGATGATACATAAATGAATAAATATATATGTTTAACATGATATAATGATCATCAAGTATCTCATTAAAAATAGTAACAATAAGTTATATACTTAAAAAGGAGACTATTGACGTATGAAACTCGAAACGATACATATAACGGTTATCGTTATAACCACGTCTTACTAAATATATATGAAGCATATTAATACATTGTTATATTATATATAACATGATAATATGATAATTAAATATATCATTAAGTGTATTAACAATGAACTACATAAGTAAAAACAAGACTACTAACTTAAGGATTTCGAAATGAGACATATATGTAACGATTATCATTGTAATGACATTTAAATGTATATATCATATTAAGATATATTAATATATCATAATATTATGATAATATAATAATTTAACATCTCATTTGATATTATAAACTTTGGGTTAACAACATTTAACAAGATCGTTAACCTAAAGGTCTCAAAACAACACTTACATGTAACGACTAACGATGACTTAACGACTCAGTTAAAATGTATATACATGTAGTATTTTAATATGTATTCATACAATTTTTAAAGACTTCAAGACACTTATCAAAATACTTCTACTTAACAAAAATGCTTACAATTACATCCTCGTTCAGTTTCATCAACAATTCTACTCGTATGCACCCGTATTCGTACTCGTACAATACACAGCTTTTAGATGTATGTACTATTGATATATACACTCCAATGATCAGCTCTTAGCAGCCCATGTGAGTCACCTAACACATGTGGGAACCATCATTTGGCAACTAGCATGAAATATCTCATAAAATTACAAAAATATGAGTAATCATTCATGACTTATTTACATGAAAACAAAATTACATATCCTTTATATCTAATCCATACACCAACGACGAAAAACACCTACAAACACTTTCATTCTTCAATTTTATTCATCTAATTGATCTCTCTCAAGTTCTAACTTCAAGTTCTAAGTGTTCTTCATAAATTCTACAAGTTCTAGTTACATAAAATCAAGAATACTTTCAAGTTTGCTAGCTCACTTCCAATCTTGTAAGGTGATCATCCAACCTCAAGAAATATTTGTTTCTTACAGTAGGTTATAATTCTAATACAAGGTAATAATTATATTCAAACTTTGGTTCAATTTCTATAACTATAACAATCTTATTTCAAGTGATGATCTTACTTGAACTTGTTTTCGTGTCATGATTCTGCTTCAAGAACTTCGAGCCATCCAAGGATCCGTTGAAGCTAGATCTATTTTTCTCTTTTCCAGTAGGTTTATCCAAGGAACTAAAGGTAGTAATGATGTTCATAACATCATTCGATTCATACATAAAAAGCTATCATATTCGAAGTGGTAAACTAGTAATCACTAGAACATAGTTTAGTTAATTCTAAACTTGTTCGCAAATAAAGTTAATCCTTCTAACTACACTTTTAAAATCAACTATACACATAATCTATATCTATATGATATGCTAACTTAATGATTTAAAACCCGGAAACACGATAAACACCATACAACCGGATTTACGCCGTCGTAGTTACAACCGGGGGCTGTTTTGGTTTGGATAATTAAAAACTATGAAAAACTTTGATTTAAAAGCTATACTTCTGGGAAAATGATTTTTCTTATGAACATGAAACCATATCCAAAAATCATGGTTAAACTCAAAGTGAAAGTATGTTTTTAAAAACAGTCATCAAGATGTCGTTCTTTCGACGGAAATGACTACCTCTTTCAAAAACGACTTGTAACTTGTATTTCCGACTATAAACCTATACCTTTTCTGTTTAGTTTCATAAATTCAAGTTCAATACGAAACCGTGGCCGCTTAAATCACTCAAAATGGATTAGAAACGAAGAAATGGCGAGCAAAACAAAATTGGTAAAAACTATTTATTTTAGCTACATGATAATTGGTAACAAATCTATTCCAACCATAACTTAATCAACTTGTATTTTATATTATGTAATCTTGAGATACCATAGACACGTATACAATGTTTCGACCTATCATGTCGACACATCTATATATATTTCGGAACAACCATAGACACTCTATATGTGAATGTTGGAGTTAGCTATACAGGGTTGAGGTTGATTCCAAAATATATATAGTTTGAGTTGTGATCAATACTGATATATGTATACACTGGGTCGTGGATTGATTCAAGATAATATATATCGATTTATTTCTGTACATCTAACTGTGGACAACTAGTTGTAGGTTACTAACGAGGACAGCTGACTTAATAAACTTAAAACATCAAAATGTATTAAAAGTGTTGTAAATATATTTTGAACATACTTTGATATATATGTACATATTTGTTATAGGTTCGTGAATCGACCAGTGGCCAAGTCTTACTTCCCGACGAAGTAAAAAAAAAATCTGTGAAAGTGAGTTATAGTCCCACTTTTAAAATCTAATATTTTTGGGATGAGAATATATGCAGGTTTTATAAATGATTTACAAAATAGACAAAAGTACGTGAAACTACATTCTATGGTTGAATTATTGAAATCGAATATGCCCCTTTTTATTAAGTCTGGTAATCTAAGAATTAGGGAACAGACACCCTAATTGACGCGAATCCTAAAGATAGATCTATTGGGCCTAACAAACCCCATCCAAAGTACCAGATGCTTTAGTACTTCGAAATTTATATCATATCCGAAGGGTGTCCCGGAATGATGGGGATATTCTTAAATATGCATCTTGTTAATGTCGGTTACCAGGTGTTCACCATATGAATGATTTTTATCTCTATGTATGGGATGTGTATTGAAATATGAAATCTTGTGGTCTATTATTATGATTTGATAATATGTAGGTTAAACCTATAACTCACCAATATTTTTGTTGACGTTTTAAGCATGTTTATTCTCAGGTGATTATTAAGAGCTTCCGCTGTCGCATACTTAAAAAAAGACAAGATTTGGAGTCCTTGCTTGTATGATATTGTGTAAAAACTGCATTCAAGAAACTTATTTCATTGTAACATATTTGTATTGTAAACCATTATGTAATGGTCGCGTGTAAACAGGATATTTTAGATTATCATTATTTGATAATCTACGTAAAGCTTTTTAAACCTTTATTGATGAAATAAAGGTTATGGTTTGTTTTAAAATGAATGCAGTCTTTGAAAAACGTCTCATACAGAGGTCAAAACCTCGTAACGAAATCAATTAATATGGAACGTTTTTAATCAATAAGAACGGGACATTTCAACTTGCACCTAATATGGCCCGATTTTCCACATCCATAACAGACAACGGCTCCATTACTCGTTCCTTCATTATTCGTTCCTGTGTTCTTGTTAGCCGTTGATCCATAGATTTCACACTTCGCCGCACTATGACCATTTCTATTCCACTTGGTACATACTATCATACATAACCAATATGGATGGTACACTTCACACCTTTGGCACGGAATTTTCTGCATCTTGTTGTCATTGTGGTTGTTATTGGGATTGTTGTTGTTGCGGTTGTTATTGTTGTTGGGACGATTGTTGTAGTTGTTGTTGTTGTTGTTTTTGTTGTTGGGGTTACGATTGTTGTTGCGATAAATGTTGCGGTTGTTGTTTTGATTGTTGTTGCTGTAGTATTGGTGAACTTTGTCACTGGTTTCTTTCCACCTCCTCTTGCCTTCTTTTATTTTTGCCTCCCTGATCGACTGTTCTTTATTTCTTCCCTCAATCAGGCCCATGAGTTTGTGAGCCATTCTACTTGCATTTAGCATTGAGGTAGGTGCGGATGCACTTACATTCTCCTGAATTCTCACTGGCAGCCCCTTCACAAATGCGTCGATCTATTCTTCCTCGTCCTCAAACATACCAGGACACATTAGAGACAACTCTGTGAATTGTCGCTCGTATGTGGTGATATCGTTTCCTAGCATTCGTAGTTCTCTAAGCTCTGTCTTGAGCTTATTGACCTCATTCCTGGGTCAGTACTGCTCATTCAACATGAGTTTGAATGCTGACCATGGCAGTGCGTAAGCAGTATCTTGTCCCACCTGCTCGAGATAGGTGTTCCACCATGTTAATGCAGTACCTGTGAAAGTATGCGTGGCGTATTTCACCCTATCCTCTTCAGTACATTTGCTTATAGAAAATACAGATTCGACCTTCTCGGTCCACCGTTTCAGTCCGACTGGTCCTTCGATTCCATCGAACTCAAGGGGTTTACAGGCTGTGAAAGCCTTGTAGGAGCATCCTACGCGATTTTCTGTGGAGTTAATTCCACTGCTAGACCCCGAGTGATTGTTGTTGTGCAATGCAGCCTGCCCTGCGGCTATATTCGTAGCGAGAAAGGTACGGAATTCTTTTTGCTCATGTTCAGGGTTTGTCTGGTAGTCGGTGCTATTTCCTTCAAAGATAGCCAAAAGAGTTAAGTTAATCATATAGAATATTAGGAGTAGTCATCAGTATTTTGTAACATAATATGAACTTATTATTATAAAAGCCTTTTCTTTATATTAGCGTTTTATAATTCGGGTAGTACCTACCCGTTAAAGTTCATACTTAATAGCTAACACACAAATTAACTACTACAATTCTATCATGAAAAACAAAATACATTAATACTTCACACTTAAACTTTTGGTATAATATCTTACAGTCATACAATACCACTATTTTACATAGCACATGATAACTATTATACAAGAAGTGAAATATGGTAGTTTCTGAGACAAATCTAGTTAAACTCAAATCGTTTGGTAAAAACGCGCAACTCCTAAGACCAAAAACAAGACATGCATTCTGGTTTAACCAATATTATTTCCCATCCTAGGTCAAGTGGAAAATAACCGTTGTGACCCCTGATAGTGCAGCACGTTGTGACGTCATCGAAATGATGGGGGTTACATAATACCCAACAGCGCCGTAACAAGTCAAAAACCTCATTTCTTACCTCAACCACTAAATTCGTTACCAGTGGAAATGCTCGATTGAGAATTTGTAATCCGAGGTTCTTTTTCTCTATTTGATGTGAGGCAAACACGACTAGACCATAAACATGGCATGCTTCTTTAAGTTGCATATTCGAAGCCTTTTCTAATGAATGAAGCCCTATACTGGGTTATATGTGTGATGACCCGGGAAATTCCGATCAAATTTAAACTTGAATCTTATATGGTTTCGACACGATAAGCAAAGTCTGTAAAGTTGAGTCTCAAAAAGTTTGAACTATTTTCATATATTCATGTAACCTTTGACTACTCCCAACGATTCACGAACCATTTTATCGTAAATAGAAATGTATATATAAATATCAATTCATGTAAATAAATTTTATGTTTTAAATATATTAATGAACTATTATGTGATTCAAAAAGAATACATAAATTTATTATTTAAAAATTATTTATTCAAATATAGAGAGTAGATTGAATATACATAATTTATCAGCATTATCAATGTATTAAATAATGTTATATTTGTTTAATGGTTATAATTAATACATTCACCTATGTAATAAAGTTAGATATGAAAAACATAAATATATATAGAATTTAGAAGATATATATATATATATATATATATATATATATATATATATACATGATATATAAACATAATTATTATATGTATAGTGATAAATGTATAAATATTAAATATATGTTATTATCTAAGTACTATGTAATACAATATAAATATTCAAGATGTGTTATTATAGAATGTACCCTAAATAAATATGACATAAATAATAATATATAATAATAATATATTAAATTCAATTACAAATGTAAACATAACTGCCGTAGTAATACTATTATTTTTACTCTCATTATTATTATTAATCTTTAATTTTTAATATTAAATATTAATATTTGTAATATTAATATCATTATTTATAATATGAAATATATAGATATGAGATTGAATACCATTATAACTCAATATATCATAAATATTACTTGTATTATCATTAGATATTAGTATCATTAGAAATCAATATTTTTATTATTATCATTAATAATATTATGATTATCATTTTTATAATTATTATTAGTATTATAGAAATTATTATCATTTCTATAATCATTAATAAAATATCAATTTTATTTTTAAAAATAATTATTATTAGTATTATTATTATTATTAAAATAATAATAATTTTTATTATTATATTTATTAATTATTAATATTAATAAAAAAAATTAATAATAATAAGAAATCCTACAAGTTGTTATAAGATACAATCACAGGGTCTTAACAATTTGTCTTTTTGTCCCTAAATTTACTACATGAACGAATCTGAGTACAGAACTAATCCAAATTCTGTTAAGAGTCAAGTTCATCTTTATTTTTCTTTATTTTTTTTGTACCTGTTGGAATATATTTGTGTCGACAAGATCAAGCTACAAAACAAAGGAAATTGAGTCAAATGAGCTGTAATTACATCACTTATCCTCTACATAATTACTTTCTAACACCAGTCGAATTAAAGCAGCTAAATTCAATTGAAATTTTAAAGAAAAAGTCGACTGCCCTGTATATACTTCCATTTTTCAAAAATTCAATTTTCATACCAATTTTCAAAAACTAAAAATGCAGAAGTGATCCAAATAATATCTTGAATCTTTCTGTAAAAATTCAACTCTTAATTTATAAAATCAAAGGAGAATTTTGCAGTCAAAGTTTTTAGATTAAAAGTCAACCAATGTTCTTCATTAAAATTTGAAATCATTTTGAAGTTTTCAAGTAAATTGATGATTGAGAAAGGTTTTAGGAGTGATTTGAAACATAATTTATGTTGTAAACTTTCGCTAAAACAATCCAAAAATCGAAATCAAGTTTTTTTCTTTCTTCTTTTTTCTCGAACAGTAGCTGCTGTTTTAATTAATTTATTTTTTTTAAAACGTTTGTTAAGTAATTTAATTACTTCCTAAATGTCTCGGTTTCCGTTTTTATTTTAAAACTTAAGTAATCTAGTAAATTAAAATGATGGTTACTGAATTGAAATTGAAGAAGGAAGATGAAGAAGAAGAACACCTGAATACGAGTTATTTATTATTGGGTCTGTAAGATTTCGGATAAAGGGCAATAGCCCAGTTGGTTGGATGGTATGATGGGTATACGGGTGGTCGCGGGTTCGAGTCCCCAATGGGTCAGTATGATTTTTTTTTGGGCAATTTCCTTTGAGGTAGTTTCATCTTTTCATTATTATTATTATTATTATTATTACTATTATTATTATTATTACTACTACTATTATTATTATTATTATTATTATTATTATTATTATTATTATTATTATTATTATTATTATTATTATTATTATTATTATTATTATTATTATTATTATTATTATTATTATTATTATTATTATTATTATTATTATTATTATTATTATTATTTGAATATTAATGATTATCATGATTATAAGTATAATTTTGAGAGTATTATAAATGCTAGTATTATTATTATCCTAAATACTAGTATTACAATTAGTATGGTAATTATTATTGTAAGTATCATAATTGTTAACTTTATTATAACTACAAGTGTTATATCTATTATTGTTTTTATTATAAATATTAATTATGATATTATTATAAATTTTGAAACTTTAATATTAGTATTATTATGATGAATATGAAAATAATATAAATTATTATTATAGATATTAGTATTAATAACTCCTTATGAAAAAATTAACATAAGTAATATTAGTTATATTATCACAGGTATCATTATTATGTAATTACTAAAATCAGTATCATGATTTTCATTAACAAGTGAATTTAATGTTTTACAAGTAATCAAAACTATCATTTTATTTCAAATAGCTACTTTGTACCAAAAATATACTCATTACATATATTATAATTATATTAATAGTTTATATACTTACATATCAAACATAATAACAATAGTTATATAAATACTTATATATAACAAACTAATTATATTTTTTTTATGTAATACTAACCATAAATATATAGATATATTAATATGACTAAATATATAGATATTAAATATTTTGAACATATACACAAACTAAATAACATAACAAAATTAATACTTTTACATTATAAAATGAATCTAATATATTAATATAAAAATAACATAATTAATAAAGTTATATCAATATAATTTTGATCAATTACAGTTATGTGTATTAATAAATATACAAATGATATAGGTTCGTGAATCCGAGGCCAACCCTATATTATTTAGTTGTTCAATGTCGTCATATGTATTTTTACTACAAAATACATTAGGTGAGTTTCATTATTCCCTTTTTAAATGCTTTTGCAATATATATTTTTGGGACTGAGAATACATGCGCTGTTTTTATAACTGTTTTACGAAATAGACACAAGTACTCGAAAATTACATTCTATGGTTGGATTATCGAATCGAATATGCCCCTATATAGTCTGGTAATCTAAGAATTAGGGAACATACACCCTAATTGACGCGAATCCTAAAGATAGATCTATCGGGCCCAACAAGTCCCATCCAAAGTACCGGATGATTTAATACTTCAAAATTTATATCATGTCCGAAGGGATATTCTTATATGCATCTTGTTAATGTCGGGTACCAGGTGTTCAATCCATATGAATGATATTTTTGTCTCTATGTATGGGACGTATGTTTATGAGAAATGGAAATATGAAATCTTGTGGTCTATTAAAATTATGAAATAATTGTTTATGATAAATTAATGAACTCACCAACCTTTTGGTTGACACTTGAAAGCATGTTTATTCTCAGGTATGAAAGAAATCTTCCGCTGTGTATTTGCTCATTTTAAAGATATTACTTGGAGTCAATCATGCCATATTTCAAAAGACGTTGCATTCGAGTCGTTGAGTTCATCAAGATTATTATTAAGTCAATTATAGTTAGATATATTATAAAATGGTATGCATGCCGTCAACTTTCAATGTAATGAAAGATTGTCTTTTCAAAAACGAATGCAATGTTTGTAAAATGTATCATATAGAGGTCAAGTACCTCGCGACGTAATCAACTGTTATGAATCGTTTATAATCGATATGGACTTCATCCGGACGGATTAGGACGGGTCTTTACAATATGGAATCAAAATAAGCCCTCAACCCGTAGCAGAAAATTACATTAGGGTTTCCAGAATACATAGCCATAAAGAAAATATGGGCCAACTTAGGGTCTCCCCAAGGTGAGATACACCACCTATCAAATGAAAGCCTTCTATAAACCAAGGCATGCTTGGAATGCCTTTCAACTGCTTTGCAAATCAACTTTGCTATAAATAATTGGGCTGATGAATCTTGACCAATTCTAGAAAAGATTTTAACAATAATTTCCGGTGGTAGATCTTCTAAAATATTCTGTTGTCTATCCCTAACATCCATTTTTGTATTTTGCTTTAAACTGTAAAAGAAACGAAAATTATACTTAGATCTATAGAAGAAGATGATGGTAAATAACAAACCATAACAAGCAATTTCACATATAGCATTGAAAAACAAGCACGCTATAATACATATATTACAAGGCATGATAAAAGTAATAACTGCTAACTTTTTAATCGGACTCAGTTGTTTCATCTTCTTCAGACTTAGTTCGTTTCGCTAATTGTTTACCAATACCCATACCACTCCTAATACGAGCAGTACTTTTCATACCCTTTTCAGAAGGACCTAGTCTTATAGATGTTCCCGGTCGATAATCAAAGTTTAAGTGATACGGGTGTTTACGGTAAGAATGGTCAGGGTTATTCCTGATAACTAATGGTCCATCGGGATTGGGATCGGGTTTCTCTATTTTGACCGATGAAGATTTCCCCTTATTATTTTTCTTTCCTTTATTATATTGTGCCGGTGTAATTTCTACTATTTCATCGGAATCCTCATCGGGATTCTCTTCCGGTACCTCGGGAAATTGGGAATCTTCCCAATATTTTTCTTCCTTAGCTGAGACACCATCGACCAACTTTAACTTTGGTACATTGGTTGAAGATTTTGACTCAATATCTTAGTAGCTTGAGTCACTATTGTAATCAGAGTCGCTTGACTGCCTAACATGATCGGATGAAGTCATCTAACACATAATAGCAAGCACGTTAAGAGATTAATATATCACATAATATTTACAAGTTAAAAATATATAGTTTCCAATGCATCCTAACAAACTCGGTTAGACACACTAATGCAAATTTCTGGTTCTCTAAGACCAACGCTCTGATACCAACTGAAACGCCCCATTCATATTGATTATAAATGTTTCATATTAATTGGTTTCGTTGCGATGTTTTGACCTCTATATTAGACATTTTTCAAAGACTGCATTCGTTTTTAAAATAAACCATAACCTTTATTTGATAAAGGTTTAAATGACATAATATAGATTATCAATCAATGATAATCTACAAATATACGTTACACACGACCATTACAAAATGGCTAATAATATGTTACAATAAAAGATATATCTGAATGCAGTTTTAAACAATATTATACAAGCATGCAGACTCCAAATGTTGTTTTAATAGCATGCAATAGCGGAAGTCTTTAATAATCACCTGAGAATAAACATGCTTAAATTGTCAACAAAAATGTTGGTGAGTTATAGGTTTAACCTATATAGCAAATTATAGTAATAGGCCACAAGATTTCTTTCATAAACATACAGGAATAACCATCTGTAAAAATCATTCATATGATAAATTGCCTGGTAACCGACATTAACAAAAATGCATATAGAATATCCCCAAGCGTACAGGAATAACCATCTGTATATACAAGTATTTTCACACCCCCAGTTAGGGCCTGGGCGAAATGTGACTTAATATCGAAATATACCAACATATTATAATAAACGAGAACAATACTAAATGATGAATTTAACTTTAATGAGTACGCAGCGGAAAATGAAATGTAGTTACAATGACAGGAATAACAATAATGGAAATGTTCACATGCAGAAGTAATAAATGCGATATCTCTTGATCCTATGTCCAAGTTGAAATGTCCCGTTCTTATTGATTAAAAACGTTCCATATTAATTGATTTCGTTGCGAGGTTTTGACCTCTATATGAGACGTTTTTCAAAGACTGCATTCATTTTAAAACAAACCATAACCTTTATTTCATCAATAAAGGTTTAAAAAGCTTTACGTAGATTATCAAATAATGATAATCTAAAATATCCTGTTTACACACGACCATTACATAATGGTTTACAATACAAATATGTTACAACAAAATAAGTTTCTTGAATGCAGTTTTTACACAATATCATACAAGCATGGACTCCAAATCTCGTTCTTATTTAAGTATGCGACAGCGGAAGCTCTTAATAATTACCTGAGAATAAACATGCTTAAAACGTCAACAAAAATGTTGGTGAGTTATAGGTTTAACCTATATATATCAAATCATAATAATAGACCACAAGATTTCATATTTCAATACACATCCCATACATAGAGATAAAAATCATTCATATGGTGAACACCTGGTAACCGACATTAACAAGATGCATATATAAGAATATCCCCATCATTCCGGGACACCCTTCGGATATGATATAAATTTCGAAGTACTAAAGCATCCGGTACTTTGGATGGGGCTTGTTGGGCCCGATAGATCTATCTTTAGGATTCGCGTCAATTAGGGTGTCTGTTCCCTAATTCTTAGATTACCAGACTTAATAAAAAGGGGCATATTCGATTTCGATAATTCAACCATAGAATGTAGTTTCACGTACTTGTGTCTATTTTGTAAATCATTTATAAAACCTGCATGTATTCTCATCCCAAAAATATTAGATTTTAAAAGTGGGACTATAACTCACTTTCACAGATTTTTACTTCGTCGGGAAGTAAGACTTGGCCACTGGTTGATTCACGAACCTATAACAATATATACATATATATCAAAGTATGTTCAAAATATATTTACAACACTTTTAATATATTTTGATGTTTTAAGTTTATTAAGTCAGCTGTCCTCGTTAGTAACCTACAACTAGTTGTCCACAGTTAGATGTACAGAAATAAATCGATAAATATTATCTTGAATCAATCCACGACCCAGTGTATACGTATCTCAGTATTGATCACAACTCAAACTATATATATTTTGGAATCAACCTCAACCCTGTATAGCTAACTCCAACATTCACATATAGAGTGTCTATGGTTGTTCCGAAATATATATAGATGTGTCGACATGATAGGTCGAAACATTGTATACGTGTCTATGGTATCTCAAGATTACATAATATAAAATACAAGTTGATTAAGTTATGGTTGGAATAGATTTGTTACCAATTTTCACGTAGCTAAAATGAGAAAAATTATCCAATCTTGTTTTACCCATAACTTCTTCATTTTAAATCCGTTTTGAGTGAATCAAATTGCTATGGTTTCATGTTGAACTCTATTTTATGAATCTAAACAGAAAAAGTATAGGTTTATAGTCGGAAAAATAAGTTACAAGTCATTTTTGTAAAGGTAGTCATTTCAGTCGAAAGAACGACGTCTAGATGACCATTTTAGAAAACATACTTCCACTTTGAGTTTAACCATAATTTTTGGATATAGTTTCATGTTCATATAAAAATCATTTTCTCTGAATAACAACTTTTAAATCAAAGTTTATCATAGTTTTTAATTAACTAACCCAAAACTGCCCGCAGTGTTACTACGACGGCGTAAATCCGGTTTTACGGTGTTTTTCGTGTTTCCAGGTTTTAAATCATTAAGTTAGCATATCATATAGATATAGAACATGTGTTTAGTTGATTTTAAAAGTCAAGTTAGAAGGATTAACTTTTGTTTGCGAACAAGTTTAGAATTAACTAAACTATGTTCTAGTGATTACAAGTTTAAACCTTCGAATAAGATAGCTTTATATGTATGAATCGAATGATGTTATGAACATCATTACTACCTTAAGTTCCTTGGATAAACCTACTGGAAAAGAGAAAAAAGGATCTAGCTTCAACGGATCCTTGGATGGCTCGAAGTTCTTGAAGCAGAATCATGACACGAAAACAAGTTCAAGTAAGATCATCACTTGAAATAAGATTGTTATAGTTATAGAAATTGAACCAAAGTTTGAATATGATTATTACCTTGTATTAGAATGATAACCTACTGTAAGAAACAAAGATTTCTTGAGGTTGGATGATCACCTTACAAGATTGGAAGTGAGCTAGCAAACTTGAAAGTATTCTTGATTTTATGTAACTAGAACTTGTAGAATATATGAAGAACACTTAGAACTTGAAGATAGAACTTGATAGAGATTAATTAGATGAAGAAAATTGAAGAATGAAAGTGTTTGTAGGTGTTTTTGGTCGTTGGTGTATGGATTAGATATAAAGGATATGTAATTTTATTTTCATGTAAATAAGTCATGAATGATTACTCATATTTTATAATTTTATGAGATATTTCATGCTAGTTGCCAAATGATGGTTCCCACATGTGTTAGGTGACTCACATGGGCTGCTAAGAGCTGATCATTGGAGTGTATATACCAATAGTACATACATCTAAAAGCTGTGTATTGTACGAGTACGAATACGGGTGCATACGAGTAGAATTGTTGATGAAACTGAACGAGGATGTAATTGTAAGCATTTTTGTTAAGTAGAAGTATTTTGATAAGTGTATTGAAGTCTTTCAAAAGTGTATAAATACATATTAAAACACTACATGTATATACATTTTAACTGAGTCGTTAAGTCATCGTTAGTCGTTACATGTAAGTGTTGTTTTGAAACCTTTAGGTTAACGATCTTGTTAAATGTTGTTAACCCAATGATTATAATATCAAATGAGATTTTAAATTATTATATTATCATGATATTATCATGTTTGAATATCTCTTAATATGATATATATACATTAAATGTCTTTACAACGATAATCGTTACATATATGTCTCGTTTAAAAATCATTAAGTTAGTAGTCTTGTTTTTACATATGTAGTTCATTGTTAATATACTTAATGATATGTTTACTTATCATATTATCATGTTAACTATATATATATCCATATATATGTCATCATATAGTTTTTACAAGTTTTAACGTTCGTGAATCACCGGTCAACTTGGGTGGTCAATTGTCTATATGAAACATATTTCAATTAATCAAGTCTTAACAAGTTTGATTGCTTAACATGTTGGAAACATTTAATCATGTAAATTTCAATCTCAATTAATATATATAAACATGGAAAAGTTCGGGTCACTACAGTACCTACCCGTTAAATAAATTTCGTCCCGAAATTTTAAGCTGTTGAAGGTGTTGACGAATCTTCTGGAAATAGATGCGGGTATTTCTTCTTCATCTGATCTTCACGCTCCCAGGTGAACTCGGGTCCTCTATGAGCATTCCATCGAATCTTAACAATTGGTATCTTGTTTTGCTTAAGTCTTTTAACCTCACGATCCATTATTTCGACGGGTTCTTCGATGAATTGGAGTTTTTCGTTGATTTGGATTTCATCTAACGGAATAGTGAGATCTTCTTTAGCAAAACATTTCTTCAAATTCGAGACGTGGAAAGTGTTATGTACAGCCGCGAGTTGTTGAGGTAACTCAAGTCGGTAAGCTACTGGTCCGACACGATCAATAATCTTGAATGGTCCAATATACCTTGGATTTAATTTCCCTCGTTTACCAAATCGAACAACGCCTTTCCAAGGTGCAACTTTAAGCATGACCATCTCTCCAATTTCAAATTCTATATCTTTTCTTTTAATGTCAGCGTAGCTCTTTTGTCGACTTTGGGCGGTTTTCAACCGTTGTTGAATTTGGATGATCTTCTCGGTAGTTTCTTGTATAATCTCCGGACCCGTAATCTGTCTATCCCCCACTTCACTCCAACAAATCGGAGACCGGCACTTTCTACCATAAAGTGCTTTAAACGGGGCCATCTCAATGCTTGAATGGTAGCTGTTGTTGTAGGAAAATTCTGCTAACGGTAGATGTCGATCCCAACTGTTTCCGAAATCAATAACACATGATCGTAGCATGTCTTCAAGCGTTTGTATCGTCCTTTCGCTCTGCCCATCAGTTTGTGGATGATAGGCAGTACTCATGTCTAGACGAGTTCCTAATGCTTGTTGTAATGTCTGCCAGAATCTTGAAATAAATCTGCCATCCCTATCAGAGATAATAGAGATTGGTATTCCATGTCTGGAGACGACTTCCTTCAAATACAGTCGTGCTAACTTCTCCATCTTGTCATCTTCTCTTATTGGTAGGAAGTGTGCTGATTTTGTGAGACGATCAACTATTACCCAAATAGTATCAAAACCACTTGCAGTCCTTGGCAATTTAGTGATGAAATCCATGGTAATGTTTTCCCATTTCCATTCCGGGATTTCGGGTTGTTGAAGTAGACCTGATGGTTTCTGATGCTCAGCTTTGACCTTAGAACACGTCAAACATTCTCCTACGTATTTAGCAACATCGGCTTTCATACCCGGCCACCAAAAATGTTTCTTGAGATCCTTGTACATCTTCCCCGTTCCAGGATGTATTGAGTATCTGGTTTTATGAGCTTCTCTAAGTACCATTTCTCTCATATCTCCAAATTTTGGTACCCAAATCCTTTCAGCCCTATACCGGGTTCCGTCTTCCCGAATATTAAGATGCTTCTCCGATCCTTTGGGTATTTCATCCTTTAAATTTCCCTCTTTTAAAACTCCTTGTTGCGCCTCCTTTATTTGAGTAGTAAGGTTATTATGAATCATTATATTCATAGATTTTACTCGAATGGGTTCTCTGTCCTTCCTGCTCAAGGCATCGGCTACCACATTTGCCTTCCCCAGGTGGTAACGAATCTCAAAGTCGTAATCATTCAACAATTCAATCCACCTACGCTGCCTCATATTCAGTTGTTTCTAATTAAATATGTGTTGAAGACTTTTGTGGTCGGTATATATAATACTTTTGACCCCATATAAGTAGTGCCTCCAAGTCTTTAATGCAAAAACAACCGCGCCTAATTCCAAATCATGCGTCGTATAATTTTGTTCGTGAATCTTCAATTGTCTAGACGCATAAGCAATCACCTTCGTTCGTTGCATTAATACACAACCGAGACCTTGCTTTGATGCGTCACAATAAATCACAAAATCATCATTCCCTTCAGGCAATGACAATATAGGTGCCGTAGTTAGCTTTTTCTTCAATAACTGAAACGCTTTCTCTTGTTCATCCTTCCATTCAAATTTCTTCCCTTTTTGCGTTAATGCAGTCAAGGGTTTTGCTATTCTGGAAAAGTCTTGGATGAACCTTCTGTAGTAACCAGCTAGTCCTAAAAACTGGCGTATGTGTTTCGGAGTTTTCGGGGTTTCCCACTTTTCAACAGTTTCTATCTTTGCCGGATCCACCTTAATACCTTCTTTGTTCACTATGTGACCGAGGAATTGAACTTCTTCCAACCAAAATGCACACTTTGAAAACTTAGCGTACAATTCTTCCTTCCTCAATACTTCTAACACCTTTCTCAAATGTTCACCGTGCTCTTGGTCATTCTTTGAGTAAATAAGTATGTCATCAATGAAAACAATGACAAACTTGTTAAGGTATGGTCCACACACTCGGTTCATAAGGTCCATGAACACAGTTGGTGCATTAGTTAAACCAAACGGCATGACCATAAACTTGTAATGACCGTAACGTGTTCTGAAAGCAGTCTTTGGAATATCATCTTCTTTCACCCGCATTTGATGATACCCGAAACGTAAGTCAATCTTTGAATAAACAGACGAGCCTTGTAGTTGATCAAATAAGTCGTCGATTCTCGGTAGTGGGTAGCGGTTCTTGATGGTAAGATTGTTTAACTCTCGGTAGTCGATACACAACCTGAATGTACCATCTTTCTTCTTGACAAACAAAACAGGAGCTCCCCACGGTGATGTGCTTGGTCGAATGAAACCACGCTCTAAAAGTTCTTGTAATTGGCTTTGCAGTTCTTTCATCTCGCTGGGTGCGAGTCTGTAAGGAGCACGAGCTATTGGTGCAGTTCCTGGTACAAGATCTATTTGAAATTCAACGGATCGATGTGGGGGTAATCCCGGTAATTCTTTCGGAAATACATCGGGAAATTCTTTTGCGACGGGAACATCATTGATGCTCTTTTCTTCAGTTTGTACTTTCTCGACGTGTGCTAGAACAGCATAGCAACCTTTTCTTATTAGTTTTTGTGCCTTCAAATTACTAATAAGATGTAGCTTCGTGTTGCCCTTTTCTCCGTACACCATTAAGGGTTTTCCTTTTTCTCGTATAATGCGAATTGCATTTTTGTAACAAACGATCTCTGCTTTCACTTCTTTCAACCAGTCCATACCGATTATCACATCAAAACTCCCTAACTCTACTGGTATCAAATCAATCTTAAATGTTTCGCTAACCAGTTTAATTTCTCGATTCCGACATATATTATCTGCTGAAATTAATTTACCATTTGCTAATTCGAGTAAAAATTTACTATCCAAAGGCGTCAATGGACAACTTAATTTAGCACAAAAATCTCTACTCATATAGCTTCTATCCGCACCCGAATCAAATAAAACGTAAGCAGATTTATTGTCAATAAGAAACGTACCCGTAACAAGCTCCGGGTCTTCCTGTGCCTCTGCCGCATTAATATTGAAAACTCTTCCGCGGCCTTGTCCATTCGTGTTCTCCTGGTTCGGGCAATTTCTAATAATGTGGCCCGGTTTTCCACATTTATAACAAACTACATTGGCATAACTTGCTCCGACACTACTTGCTCCGCCATTACTCGTTCCGACACCATTTGTTCCTTTCGTTCTGTTAACCCCTGGTCCGTAGACATCACACTTCGCCGCGCTATGACCATTTCTTTTACACTTGTTGCAAAATTTGGTGCAGAACCCCGAGTGATACTTTTCACACCTTTGGCATAGCTGCTTCTGATTGTTGTTGTTGTTGCGGTTATTATTATTGTTAAGATGATTGTTGTGGTTGCTGTTGTTGTTGTTGTTGTTGTTGTTGTTGGGCCGTTTGTTGTAGTTGCGATTGATGTTGCGATTGTTAGGATAGTTGTTGCGATTATTGTTATAATTGCTGTTGTTGTTGTATTGGTGATTCTTATCACCGTTTTCCTCCCACTTTCTTTTGACTTGCTTCACATTGGCCTCTTCAGCAGTCTATTCTTTAATTCTTTCTTCAATCTGGTTCACTAGTTTGTGAGCCATTCTACATGCCTGTTGTATGGAGGCGGGCTCGTGTGAACTTATATCTTCTTGGATTCTTTCCGGTAATCCTTTCACAAACGCGTCGATCTTCTCTTCCTCATCTTCGAATGCTCCCGGACACAATAGGCACAATTCTGTGAATCGTCTTTCGTACGTGGTAATATCAAATCCTTGGGTTCGTAACCCTCTAAGTTCTGTCTTGAGCTTATTGACCTCGGTTCTGGGACGGTACTTCTCGTTCATCAAGTGCTTGAATGCTGACCACGGTAGTGCGTACGCATCGTCTTGTCCCACTTGCTCTAGATAGGTATTCCACCATGTTAATGCAGAACCTGTGAAGGTATGCGTAGCGTACTTTACTTTGTCCTCTTCAGTATACTTACTTATAGCAAACACAGATTCGATCTTCTCGGTCCACCGTTTCAATCCGATCGGTCCTTCGGTTCCATCAAATTCCAAAGGTTTACAGGCAGTGAATTCTTTGTAGGTGCATCCTACACGATTTCCTGTACTGCTAGATCCAAGGTTATTGTTGGTATGTAGCGCAGCCTGTACTGCGGCTATGTTTGAAGCTAGAAAAGTACGGAATTCCTCTTCATTCATATTCACGGTGTGTCGAGTAGTCGGTGCCATCTCCTTCAAAATAGTCAAATGGAACAAGTTAATCATACAGAATATTAAGAGTAGTTAATAGTATTTCGTAGCATAATATGAACTCATTTATAAAAGCTCTTTCTTCATATTAGCGTTTTATAAGTTTGAATTCGGGTAGTACCTACCCGTTAAGTTCATACTTAGTAGCTAATATACAATTCAACTACTACAATTCTATATGAAAAACTGATTATAATAATATTTCGCGTTCAAAGTTTTATACAATATTTTACAAACTTACAATACCGCTTATTTTACATAAAGCATGAAATATAGCACACAATAACTTTGATACAAGATAGTTGTGAAGATAATTCTAGCTAGTACACAAGTCGTTCAGCAAAGGCAATAAAGACACGTAATTCATACGTCCAGAAACAAGTCATGCATTCTGGTTTTACTAGGACTACTTCCCATCCTTGGTCTTGTGGAACATAACCGTTATGGCCGTTGATAAGACAGCGTGTTGTAACGTCGTCAAAGGGACGAGGGTTACGTAATGTCCAACAGTCTCGTAACAATCTAAAAACCTCATTTCTTACCCCAATTACCGACTCCGTCACTTGTGGGAACATTTTGTTTAATAGTTGTAGCCCGATGTTCTTGTTCTCACTTTGGTGAGAAGCGAACATTACTAATCCGTAAGCATAACATGCTTCTTTATGTTGCATGTTAGCCGCTTTTTCTAAATCACTAAGTCTAATATTCGGATATATTGAGTCAAAATAATTTCTTAACCCATTGCGTAAAATAGCATTTGGGTTCCCCGCAATATATGCGTCAAAGTAAACACATCGTAACTTATGGATTTCCCAATGTGATATCCCCCATCTTTCGAACGAAAGCCTTTTATAAACCAAGGCATTCTTGGAACGTTCTTCGAATGTCTTACAAACTGATCTCGCCTTAAATAGTTGTGCCGAAGAATTCTGACCGACTCTAGACAAGATTTCATCAATCATGTCTCCGGGTAGGTCTCTTAAAATATTGGGTTGTCTATCCATTTTGTGTTTTTATACTGTAAAATAGACAAGAGTTAGATTCATAAAAAAAATACTTATTAATACAAGCAATTTTTACATATATCATAAAGCATAAGCACACTATATTACATATATTACACCACACGAATACAACTATCTTATTCCGACTCGCTTGTTTCTTCTTCTTCGGTTTTGGTTTGTTTTGCCAAGTTTCTAGGGATATATGATGTTCCCCTAATACTAGCTGTTATTTTCCACAACGGTTTAGAAAAACCTGGTGGTTTAGAGGTTCCTGGGTCATTGTTACAGCTTAAGGACTTCGGGGGTTGACGATACATATAAAGTTCATCGGGGTTGGAATTAGATTTCTCTATTTTTATGCCCTTTCCCTTATTATTTTCTTTTGCCTTTTTAAATTCAGTTGGGGTAATTTCTATAACATCATCGGAATTCTCGTCAGAATCCGATTCATCGGAGAATTGGTAATCCTCCCAATATTTTGCTTCCTTGGCGGAAACACCATTGACCATAATTAACCTTGGTCGGTTGGTTGAGGATTTTCTTTTACTTAACCGTTTTATTATTTCCCCCACCGGTTCTATTTCTTCATCCGGTTCCGATTCTTCTTCCGGTTCCGATTCTTCTTCCGGTTCCGACTCTTCTTCCGGTTCCTCTTCGGGAACTTGTGAATCAGTCCACGAATCATTCCAATTTACATTTGACTCTTCATTATTATTAGGTGAGTCAATGGGACTTGTTCTAGAGGTAGACATCTATCACATAATATCAAACGCGTTAAGAGATTAATATATCACATAATATTCACATGTTAAAAATATATAGTTTCCAACAAAATTTGTTAAGCAATCATTTTTCAAGTAAACACGGTCGAAGTCCAGACTCACTAATGCATCCTAACAAACTAGATAAGACACACTAATGCAAAATTCTGGTTCTCTAAGACCAACGCTCGGATACCAACTGAAATGTCCCGTTCTTATTGATTAAAAACGTTCCATATTAATTGATTTCGTTGCGAGGTTTTGACCTCTATATGAGACGTTTTTCAAAGACTGCATTCATTTTAAAACAAACCATAACCTTTATTTCATCAATAAAGGTTTAAAAAGCTTTACGTAGATTATCAAATAATGATAATCTAAAATATCCTGTTTACACACGACCATTACATAATGGTTTACAATACAAATATGTTACAACAAAATAAGTTTCTTGAATGCAGTTTTTACACAATATCATACAAGCATGGACTCCAAATCTCGTTCTTATTTAAGTATGCGACAGCAGAAGCTCTTAATAATTACCTGAGAATAAACATGCTTAAAACGTCAACAAAAATGTTGGTGAGTTATAGGTTTAACCTATATATATCAAATCATAATAATAGACCACAAGATTTCATATTTCAATACACATCCCATACATAGAGATAAAAATCATTCATATGGTGAACACCTGGTAACCGACATTAACAAGATGCATATATAAGAATATCCCCATCATTCCGGGACACCCTTCGGATATGATATAAATTTCGAAGTACTAAAGCATCCGGTACTTTGGATGGGGCTTGTTGGGCCCGATAGATCTATCTTTAGGATTCGCGTCAATTAGGGTGTCTGTTCCCTAATTCTTAGATTACCAGACTTAATAAAAAGGGGCATATTCGATTTCGATAATTCAACCATAGAATGTAGTTTCACGTACTTGTGTCTATTTTGTAAATCATTTATAAAACCTGCATGTATTCTCATCCCAAAAATATTAGATTTTAAAAGTGGGACTATAACTCACTTTCACATATTTTTACTTCGTCGGGAAGTAAGACTTGGCCACTGGTTGATTCACGAACCTATAACAATATATACATATATATCAAAGTATGTTCAAAATATATTTACAACACTTTTAATATATTTTGATGTTTTAAGTTTATTAAGTCAGCTGTCCTCGTTAGTAACCTACAACTAGTTGTCCACAGTTAGATGTACAGAAATAAATCGATAAATATTATCTTGAATCAATCCACGACCCAGTGTATACGTATCTCAGTATTGATCACAACTCAAACTATATATATTTTGGAATCAACCTCAACCCTGTATAGCTAACTCCAACATTCACATATAGAGTGTCTATGGTTGTTCCGAAATATATATAGATGTGTCGACATGATAGGTCGAAACATTTTATACGTGTCTATGGTATCTCAAGATTACATAATATAAAATACAAGTTGATTAAGTTATGGTTGGAATAGATTTGTTACCAATTTTCACGTAGCTAAAATGAGAAAAATTATCCAATCTTGTTTTACCCATAACTTCTTCATTTTAAATCCGTTTTGAGTGAATCAAATTGCTATGGTTTCATGTTGAACTCTATTTTATGAATCTAAACAGAAAAAGTATAGGTTTATAGTCGGAAAAATAAGTTACAAGTCGTTTTTGTAAAGGTAGTCATTTCAGTCGAAAGAACGACGTCTAGATGACCATTTTAGAAAACATACTTCCACTTTGAGTTTAACCATAATTTTTGGATATAGTTTCATGTTCATATAAAAATCATTTTCTCTGAATAACAACTTTTAAATCAAAGTTTATCATAGTTTTTAATTAACTAACCCAAAACAGCCCGCGGTGTTACTACGACGGCGTAAATCCGGTTTTACGGTGTTTTTCGTGTTTCCAGGTTTTAAATCATTAAGTTAGCATATCATATAGATATAGAACATGTGTTTAGTTGATTTTAAAAGTCAAGTTAGAAGGATTAACTTTTGTTTGCGAACAAGTTTAGAATTAACTAAACTATGTTCTAGTGATTACAAGTTTAAACCTTCGAATAAGATAGCTTTATATGTATGAATCGAATGATGTTATGAACATCATTACTACCTTAAGTTCCTTGGATAAACCTACTGGAAAAGAGAAAAAAGGATCTAGCTTCAACGGATCCTTGGATGGCTCGAAGTTCTTGAAGCAGAATCATGACACGAAAACAAGTTCAAGTAAGATCATCACTTGAAATAAGATTGTTATAGTTATAGAAATTGAACCAAAGTTTGAATATGATTATTACCTTGTATTAGAATGATAACCTACTGTAAGAAACAAAGATTTCTTGAGGTTGGATGATCACCTTACAAGATTGGAAGTGAGCTAGCAAACTTGAAAGTATTCTTGATTTTATGTAACTAGAACTTGTAGAATATATGAAGAACACTTAGAACTTGAAGATAGAACTTGATAGAGATTAATTAGATGAAGAAAATTGAAGAATGAAAGTGTTTGTAGGTGTTTTTAGTCGTTGGTGTATGGATTAGATATAAAGGATATGTAATTTTGTTTTCATGTAAATAAGTCATGAATGATTACTCATATTTTGTAATTTTATGAGATATTTCATGCTAGTTGCCAAATGATGGTTACCACATGTGTTAGGTGACTCACATGGGCTACTAAGAGCTGATCATTGGAGTGTATATACCAATAGTACATACATCTAAAAGCTGTGTATTGTACGAGTACGAATACGGGTGCATACGAGTAGAATTGTTGATGAAACTGAACGAGGATGTAATTGTAAGCATTTTTGTTAAGTAGAAGTATTTTGATAAGTGTATTGAAGTCTTTCAAAAGTGTATAAATACATATTAAAACACTACATGTATATACATTTTAACTGAGTCGTTAAGTCATCGTTAGTCGTTACATGTAAGTGTTGTTTTGAAACCTTTAGGTTAACGATCTTGTTAAATGTTGTTAACCCAATGATTATAATATCAAATGAGATTTTAAATTATTATATTATCATGATATTATCATGTATGAATATCTCTTAATATGATATATATACATTAAATGTCTTTACAACGATAATCGTTACATATATGTCTCGTTTAAAAATCATTAAGTTAGTAGTCTTGTTTTTACATATGTAGTTCATTGTTAATATACTTAATGATATGTTTACTTATCATATTATCATGTTAACTATATATATATCCATATATATGTCATCATATAGTTTTTACAAGTTTTAACGTTCGTGAATCACCGGTCAACTTGGGTGGTCAATTGTCTATATGAAACATATTTCAATTAATCAAGTCTTAACAAGTTTGATTGCTTAACATGTTGGAAACATTTAATCATGTAAATATCAATCTCAATTAATATATATAAACATGGAAAAGTTCGGGTCACTACACAAGTAGCATCACATAAGCAGTAAGTATAAGAGCTTGAATCAAACAGCACCTGAGACAAAACATGCTAAAGTGTCAACCAAAAAGGTTGAGTGAAGTTCATAGGTTTAATAAAAAGTTTGACCGTTGTTTTAGACCACAAGATTTAGTTTGTAAAGTTGATCTCGAAAGATTGAAAGAAATAGTTATGCCAATTCGTGATATTTAAACTAAACGATAGTATGCCCCATGACAAGTTAGTTCTACTTGTCGGTTTAATTTCATTATCAAGTAATACAAAGACATAGTCAAATGTATCGGGGACGTTACTCCCGATAGGCCTACCCCCAATAACCTAGCATGCCAAGCACTTAAAAATATCACTGTAGGGACTTTAGCCGAACAAAGCCGGGTATAGCATAGTTTAAGCAGTTTGGTACTTGTGTCTAAAGTGTAAAAAGTAAAAAAAAAAAAAAAAAAACAGCATGCGTCTCACCCCAAAAGTAAGTAAGTTTTGCTAGTAATAAAGAGGGGCTATGAATTCACCTTAAATAGCAGTTGAAGTATTCCACGCAAGAAAGGAAAGTAAAGCAAGTAAGTGACCGGGATATCAACTAGAAGTAGTTCTTCAAAAGAGAAATGAGAGATTAAGGTGCAAGTTTGAAATGAGAAATGTATGTGGTATTTATAGTTGAAAATGTTAGGTAAAAAAATAAAATAAGTAAAAGAAATAAAAAGAAAAATATATATTAAATATTAAAATAATAAAAGTAGTTTGTATTTCTATTAAAAGTAATTCTTAAAAGTTAAAATAAGAAAAAGTAGTTTGTATTTTTATTAAAAGTTAAAATAAGAAAAAGTAGTTTGTATTTTTATTAAAAGTAAATAAGAAAAAGTAGTTTGTATTTTTATTAAAAGTAAATCTTAAAAGTTAAAATAAGAAAAAGTAGTTTGTATTTTTATTAAAAGTAAATCTTAAAAGTTAAAATAAGAAAAAATAGTTTATATTTTTATTAAAAGTAAATCTTAAAAGTTAAAATAAGAAAAAGTAGTTTGTATTTTTATTAAAAGTAAATCTTAAAAGTTAAAATAAGAAAAAAAGTTTGTATTTTTATTAAAAGTAAATTTTAAAAGTTAAAATATGAAAAAGTAGTTTGTATTTTTATTAAAAGTAAATCTTAAAAGTTAAAATAAGATAAAGTAGTTTGTATTTTTATTAAAAGTAAATCTTAAAAGTTAAAATAAGAAAAAGTAGTTTGTATTTTTATTAAAAGTAAATCTTAAAAGTTAAATAAGAAAAAGTAGTTTGTATTTTTATTAAAAGTAAATCTTAAAAGTTAAAATAAGAAAAAGTAGTTTGTATTTTTATTAAAGTAAATCTTAAAAGTTAAAATAAGAAAAAGTAGTTTGTATTTTTATTAAAAGTAAATCTTAAAAGTCAAAATAAGAAAAAGTAGTTTGTATTTTTATTAAAAGTAAATCTTAAAAGTTAAAATAAGAAAAAGTAGTTTGTATTTTTATTAAAAGTAAATCTTAAAAGTTAAAATAAGAAAAAAGTAGTTTGTATTTTTGTATTTATTTATTAAAAATATATATAGTTTTGATTTTTTTTATAAAATTCTAAAAAAATCATTTAATACATTTCTAAGAACATTTAACATTTTATTTCTATATTTGTTTAATTATTAAATACGAATTTTATATAAAAATTATTATTATATTCATTTTTTATAATTAAAATTAAAATTTATGATTATTACTTTATAGTTTTTATTAGTTTTATAAATGTTATAATATTATTTATTATTTAGTTAATTATATATTCTATTAACTAAATAACAAAAGTAATATAAATATTATATATATTCATTGATGTAATCATGTTATAACATAACCTTATTTATAATATTTATAATTATATTATTTATTTTAAGCGTACGTTTATTCGATCAACGTTAAATTTATTCGTATATAACAACTCTAGGTATTTTAGTAAAATTGGAAGTTGAAAAGTGAGGGTTGTTACAGTACCTCCCCGTTAATAAAAACTTCGTCCCGAAGTTTTAGGTAGACTTCTCGGATGCATCAGCGGTTGAGAAGAGATGGGGATATTTCTGTTTCATTTGGTCTTCACGTTACCAGGTATACTCGGGGCTACGTCGTGAATTACAACGGATCTTAACAATAGGTATGGTGCTTTGTTTTAAGCGTTTAGCAGATCGATCCTTCACTTCTACGGGTTCCTCTATGAAGTGCATTTTATCATCAATGCGAACGTCATCTAAAGGAATAACGAGAGTGTCATCAGCGAGACACTTTTTAAGATTCGAGACATGAAATACGTCGTGTACACTGCTAAGTTCAGCAGGTAATTCTAATCGATAAGCCACGGGTCCGATCCTTTCAGTAATCTTGAAGGGTCTAACAAAACGCGGACTTAGTTTGCTTCGTTTACCAAAACGAACGACGCCTTTCCAAGGGGATACTTTCAACATGACTTTGTCACCAACTTGGAATTCCAAATCTTTCCGACCTTTGTTAGCATAGCTCTTATGTCGGCTGCGGGCAGTTTCTATTCATTTCTTAATCTGAACTATCTTTTCGGTTGTCTCGTGTATGATTTCAGGACCAGTTAACTGTCTGTCCTCTAATTCATCGATCTACATTTTCGTCCGTATAAGGCCTCAAAAGGTGCAGCCTTAATACTTGAGTGGTAACTATTATTGTAAGATATTCAACCAAAGGAAAATGTCTATCCCAGCCTTTGCTGAAGTCGATAACACAAGCGCGAAGCATATCTTCCAATGTTTGAATGGTTCATTCACTTTAACCATCGGTTTGCGGATGATAAGCAGTACTCATGTCGAGTAGAGTTCCAAGAGCAATTTGTAAGGATTTCCAGAATCTGGAAGTGAATCTACTGTCGCGATCGGATATGATTGATATAGGAACACCATGACGAGAGACAATTTCTTTGATATACAGTTGTGACAATCTCTCCATCTTGTCGGTCTCCTTGATCGGTAAGAAATGAGCAGATTTAGTAAGACGATCTACTATGACCCATATAGTATCATTGCCACTAGAAGTCTTGGGCAATTTAGTAATAAAGTCCATAGCGATACATTCCCACTTCCACTGCGGAATATCGGGTTGTGTCAACAGACCAGAAGGCTTTTGATGTTCAGGCTTGACTTTCAAACAAGTGAGACACTTACTAACATAAGTAGCAATGTCGGCTTTCATGTTAGGCCACCAGTAGAATTCCTTCACATCGTGGTACATCTTACTAGAACCTGGATGAATAGAATACCTAGTCTTATGCGCTTCATCCAAGACTAGTTCACGGAGATTACCGAATCGAGGAACCCAAATTCTATTGCCAAAGTACCGTGTACCATTAGCTTTCACTTGGAGTTGGTTCTCGAAACCGATAGGTCCTTCACCTTCGATAAATGTTGGTTTAATAGCTTCCAGTTGAGCTTCGCAGATTCATGATATAAGATTTGATTTGATTTTCAGGTTTAAGGCACGAACACGTTTAACATGAACACGTTTAACATCATCTTTTCGACTAAGGGCATCGGCAACTACACTTGCCTTGCCTGGATGATATTCCATCTTACAGTCATAATCGTTCAATAACTCGAGCCATCGGCTTTGCCTCATATTCAGCTGTTTTTGATCAAAGATGTGTCGAAGACTTTTATGGTCAGTGTATACCGTAAACTGGGTACCATATAGATAATGTCTCCATATCTTTAATGCAAATACCACAGCACCTAACACAAGGTCGTGTGTGGTATAGTTCTCCTCGTGTTTCTTCAACTGTCTAGATGCATAGGCAATAACCTTTTCACGTTGCATTAAAACACAACCAAAGCCTTGCTTTGAGGCATCGCAGTAAACAACGAAATCGTCAGTACCTTCAGGTAAAGATAGAATGGGGGCTGTGGTCAACTTCTCCTTCAGAATCTTGAAAGTAAATTCCTGTTCTTCGTACCACTCAAACTTCTTCCCTTTTTGAGTTAGCTTCGTAAGAGGTTTGGCAAGAAGGGAAAAATCCTTTAAGAATCTCCGGTAATAACCAGCAAGTCCCAAAAATTGACGAATGTACTTCGCAGTCTTTGGTATCTCCCAGTTCTGGATAGCGGTAATCTTAGCTGGATCGACATGTATTCCATTACTATCAACAACGTGTCCGAGGAATTATACGATTTTGAGCCAAAACTCGCACTTAGAAAACTTAGCGTAGAGTTGTTCCTTTCGTAAGAGTTCAAGAATCACGCACAGATGTTGCTCATGTTCCTTCTCACTCTTGGAGTAGATCAAAATGTCATCAATGAAAACAATGAAGAATTTATCGAGATAAGGTTTGCAGACACGGTTCATGAGATCTATGAAAATGGTAGGAGCATTGGTCAAACCAAAAGGCATGACACAGAATTCATAGTGCCCATAACGAGTGCGAAAAGTAGTCTTAGGAATATCGAATTCCTTGACTCTAAGTTGGTGATATCCGGACCTCAAATCAATCTTTGAATAAACACTTAACCCTTGAAGTTGGTCGAATAGATCATCAATACGTGGCAACGGATAACGGTTCTTGATAGTAAGCTTGTTAAGTTCGCGGTAATCAATGCACATCCTTAACGTACCATCCTTCTTTTTAACAAATAGAATAGGAGCTCCCCATGGGGACGAGCTTGGATGAATGAAACCTTTATCTAATAGTTCTTGGAGCTGGTTGGATAATTCATTCATCTCGAAGGGTGCTAAACGGTACGGAGCTTTAGCAATAGGAGCAGCACCGGGAGTTAAATCAATTTGAAATTCAACTTGTCGAGGAGGTGGAAGACCAGAAAGATATTCGGGAAACACATCGGGATAGTCTTTAACCACTGGTACATCTTCAATACACTTCTCTTTCGATTCGATCATCTTAACGTAGGCTAGAATAGCTGGATAACCTTTCATAAGGTATTTGCGGGTCTTAATACAGGAGATGATATTGAGATTGGAACCACTCTTTTCACCTTGGATGATGAGAGTCTCTCCATTTCCCAATGGAACATTAACAGTTTTATCGTAACACATGATTGCAGCATGTAATGGACGTAACCAATCCATACCAACTACGACGTCAAAACTTCTGAGGTCGACCGGCAAAAGGTCTATCTTAAATTCCTTATCGGCTAAAATTAGATTGCAGTTCTTATAGATTTTATCGACTTGCATGACTTTTCCATTAGCCACCTCTACTAATCGTTTAGTTTCTAAGGGTTGAGGCTTCTCAGTAAATAGGGTACAAAAATCACTAGACACGTAACTTCTATCGGCACCAGTATCGAATAAAATAGTTGCATAACAATTATTAACGAGATACGTACCCGTGATAACTTCATCTTCATCTCGGGCTTCAGCAGCAGTAATAACAAACGCACGACCCTTCGCAGCAGTAGCATTTGCTCCAGTAGCAGGAATATCCTTCTTCTTAGGACAAGTCAGACTAACATGTCCCTTTTCTCCACAAGTATAGCATGTAGGAGGAGCTTTTGCTGGAACAATAGCCTTATCCTTCGGAGAAACCCTACACATCTTAGCAATGTGTCCCACTTTCTTACACAACTCACAAACAGCAGTGCACTTCCCCGAGTGATGCCTCTCACAACGAACACAGAAAGGAAAAGAACCCTTATAATTCGACCTTGTACCATTCGCAGGCTTCTTATTTTCATTCTGAACCGAACCTTGAGATGTCTCAAACTTCCTCTTACCATCATTACTCTTGGTTTCAACTTTCTTATTGGCCGACGCTCTTCTTCGTTTAGCCAACATGAGATTTTGTGCCATGAGTATCACAGCATCCAGAGTAAAATTTTCGGCAGCAATTACATTCCCTTGAACATCCTCGGGAAGACCTTCAAAATACCGCTTAATTCTTCTAGCTTCAGTAGGAAACATTTCAGGACATAGAGTAGAAAGCTCCAGATAACGATTGGTATAGTTCTCAATGTCAGTGCCCTTGACCCTGAGTTCCCAGAACTCAGCCTCAAGCTTCTGGACTTGACTCCTTGGGCAGAATTTATTGACCATCATGCTTTTAAGTTCATCTCATGGAATTGCATTAGCATTATCAATTCCTACGGACTTGGCATGAGCAGTCCACCAAGTAAAAGCATTACCACCCAATGAGCTAGTGGCATACTTTACTCGATCGTCATCACCACAGTTGCAAATTTGGAAAATAGATTCCATCTTCTTGAACCAACGGACTAGTTCGACAGCTTCCTCAGTTCCCTTAAATGCAGGAGGATGACTGTCATAACCCGACCTTAACCATAAGGACGAATACAATAACATATGATTTCATCGCGAGGTATTGACCTCTATATGCGACATTTTTCAAAAACTGCATTCGTTTTTACAATACAAACCATAGCTTTTATTACAAATACAAGGTTTAAACAACTTAATAATGATTATCGTTTAGCGATAATCTTAGACTTACAAACTTTACATGTGATAATAACAATACGACCTCCAACATATTTTACATTACAAATCCTCCGATATGCAGTTTTATTTTTGACACAAATATGCATACTCAAGATCTTGCTTAAATTCAACATGTTACAGCGGAAGCTTTTAGTTATCACCTGAGAATAAACATGCTTAAAACGTCAACATAAAGTTGGTGAGATATAGGTTTAATGCCGGCAGCATTATAAATATAGACCACAAGATTTCATATATAAATGTTCTAATAAAAATATTCTAAGTTGTTGAGCACTTGATAACCATACTTAACATTTAATCAACGTCGCATATTCCCTTTATTATGAAATCTTACTACACCGTACCAAGTGTAGTCACCGAAACGAAGTACTGTGCAACCGTTGAATACTGGTCGTCCAGTCCGGTTGGGGTTGTCAGGCCCGATAGATCTATCAACAGGATTCGCGTTTACAATACCTCATGTAAATAATAGTTACCAAGTTACAGGGAAGTATGCCAGTGGTACAACTCAACGTAGAATATATATTTTTAATCACTTGTGTCCATAACGTAAATCATAAAATGCATGTATTCTCATCCCGAAATATTTAGAGTTTAAAAGTGGGACTATATACTCACTTTTTCCTTGAAGGTATTTATCACGACTTGGTTACCGACAGATATCACGAACCTAACCATATATATAATATATCAACATATTTTCTTTTTAAGTAATCGTTATATATATATATATATATATATATATATATATATATATATATATATATATATATATATATATATATATATATATACACTTTTAATACTTTTAATATTTTCTTAGTCCGTAGTTAGCAGTCCGATGTTAGTGGTCCACAATTAGTTGCTCAATAAAATAAATAAAGACCCCATCGTATTCGTATTGATCAGAATTAATCTTGACCCATGGTACCATGTTGTGAAATGACGTGTTGCGTACATAAAGTACCGTGTTGTCAAATGACGTGTTGCGTATAATCATGAGGTCTTATGATTAATCTTCTCGTGTTGTTTACGGGTGGTCCTGAAATATATAAAATCAAATCATAAGTAAATATATATGAAATATCATATTAATTAGAAATATATGATTAATTTAATTTTTCTCCAAATATTTTCGTAGCTAAACTAGCTTCGCATACCCGATCTTGTTTTAGTCGTAGTTTCTTCATTACAACTCCGTTTTTGTTGGTTCAACTTGCCACTTCCTTGGATCGAGTCAAATTTTAAGAATATGAACTGAAAATACCTTAGGTTGTATTCGAAATCACAGGTTATAGGTCAAACTTTGGTGAAACTTATGAAAGTGATCATTTTCCATCATAAAAACAACATTTAATGATCATTTTTCTAAAAATACTTACACTTTGAGTTAAACCATGAAATTTTTATGTGTTAACATATTCATAAGAAATATCATTTTTCCAGAATATGAACTTCCAATTCAAAGCTTAAGATGGTTTTTTATTATCCAACCCAAAACAGCCCCCGGTTGCACTCCGACGACGTAGATTCAGTTTTTAAGGTGTTCTTTGTAAAACCAAGTTATATCTTGTTAAGTTAGCATATCCTTATGATATATTACAGGTATTGAAGTGTTTTAAAAGTCAAGTTAGAAGGATCTATTTAGTTTGCGAACAAGTTTGAAATCATTCAAACTATGTTCTTGTTGTTAAAATTTTATACCACAATATAAGATAGCTATATGAATATGAATTGAATAAGATTATGAATAAGGTTACTACCTCAAGTTACTTGGACAAAGTTACTGTAAGAGATGAGAAAAATCCTAAAATCAAAAGAGTGGTGGAGTTGGATTGAAAGGTTGGAAGTAAACTTGTTTACTTGGATGGATTTTTGAAGTGTTCTTGAATGGATTTTCTTATGATGATTAAGGGTTGTTTTTGAAGCTAGATCTTCATGGTTATTTGCTGAGATTGTGAAGAACACTTAAGGTTCCTAAGAGTGTGTTTTTGGTTAGAGAAAATGTGTAGTAAAAATGAAAATGGAATGGAGTATAAATGGTGGTGAAAAGATGTATAAATTTGTAATATTGTGCAAAAGTCTTGTAATATGCCAAATTGATTAATCATGCATGCTAAGATCCAAAATTGGTTGACTCATGGCTGCTAATAAAGTGATTGTGATGTGTATATACCAATAGTAAATACGTATAGAAGCTGGGTATGATACGGGTACATATACCCTAGATATACGTATAAAAATCTTGAGAAAACGGGACGAGGATTCAAATATAGCTATCTTTTGTAAATATACTTATATTGTTTTATGTATATAAATCCTTTAAAAGTGATAAAATACATATCTATACGATACATGTATAAGCATTATAAGTTTTAAGTATTTAAGTCGAAGAACGTCACATATAGTTATCGTTTTGAAAACTTAAGTTAGTAGTCTCAAAATATACTTATAACTCATTGTTATTAGTACACAATGAGATATTAAAACATTCTTAGATCATGTTAAATATATAAAAATACATATATATACACAAACGTATAATTATCGTATGTTATATAGTTCGTGATATCATCGGTCAAATTGGACGGTCAAACGTTGTGTAAAACTCTTTTCAAAAACATAAGTCTCAACAATTTAGATTGCTTAACATGTTGGTAAGGTTTAATTTATGTAAATATTAATCTAATAGGTATAAAATGATCGGAAAAATCCGGGTCGTTACAGTACCTACCCGTTAAATAAATTTCGTCCCGAAATTTTAAAATTGTACCTATTTTGCGTTCTCGGGAAACAATTGTGGGTACTTTCGTTTCATCTGATCCTCTCATTCCCAAGTAAACTCGGGACTCCTTCGAGCATTCCAACGAACCTTAACGATCGGTATGTTGCTCTGCTTGAGTTGTTTAACTTCACGGTCCATGATTTCGACTGGTTCTTCTATGAATTGTAGTTTCTCGTCGACTTGGATTTCTTCAAGAGGAATGGTGAGATCTTCCTTTGCAAGACATTTCTTGAGGTTTGAGACGTGAAATGAATTATGTACTCCGGCGAGTTGTTGTGGTAACTCGAGTCGATAGGCTACCGGTCTGATGCGTTCGATGATCTTGAACGGGCCTACATACCTTGGGTTCAGTTTACCCCTTTTACCGAAACGTATTACACCTTTCCAAGGTGACACCTTTAACATAACCATGTCACCAATTTGAAACTCTAATGGTTTCCTTCGGACATCCGCGTAGCTCTTTTGGCGACTACAAGCCGTTTTCAATCTCTCCTTGATTTGTACTATCTTCTCAGTCGTTTCGTGTATGATCTCGGGACCAGTTAATTGTCGATCTCCTACTTCATTCCAACAGATAGGGGATCTACACTTCCTTCCATACAGTGCTTCAAATGGTGCAGCTTTAATGCTCGCATGATAACTGTTATTATACGAGAATTCTGCTAATGGTAGATACTTATCCCATCCGTTTCCAAAATCAATCACACATGCCCTGAGCATGTCTTCAAGAGTATGAATTGTTCTTTCACTCTGCCCGTCAGTTTGTGGATGATATGCGGTGCTCATATCCAAATGAGTTCCCAGGGCCTCCTGTAGTGATTGCCAAAACTTTGATGTAAATCTACTATCATGATCGGATATAATGGAAATAGGTATTCCATGCCTTGAAACAATTTCTTTTATGTATAATCGTAATAGTTTCTCCATTCTATCTGTTTCCTTTATAGGCAAGAAATGTGCAGATTTGGTGATACGATCAACTATTACCCAAATTGTGTCATAACCCCAGGCAGTCTTAGGTAACTTTGTGATAAAATCCATGGTAATACCATCCCATTTCCATTCTGGGATTTCTGGTTGTTGAAGTAACCCTGACGGCTTCTGCTGTTCTGCTTTGACTTTGGAACAAGTTAAACATTCTCCAACATATGTTGCAACATCTGTCTTTAAATTAGGCCACCAATAATGCGTCTTAAGATATTGATACATCTTTCCAACTCCAGGATGTATCGAGTATCTTGTCTTATGTGCCTCGTTCAATATCAACTTTCTTAATTCACCCAACTTTGGTACCCAAATACGGTTTGTAAAATATCGAATTCCGTCTTCCCGTATAACCAGTTGTTTCCCATACTTCTTCATTATTTCATTTCCTATGTTTTCTTTAGTAAGAGCTTCTCGTTGAGCCTCTTTGATTTGTGAGTTGAGATTCATGCGAATTTTTATGTTCATCGCTCGTACTCGAATTGGTTCCCGTTCCTTTCTGCTTAGAGCGTCGGCCACTACATTCACTTTCCTGGGATGATAGCGAATCTCACAATCATAGTCGTTTATCAGCTCGACCCACCTACGTTGCCTCATGTTCAGCTGTTTCTGATCAAAAATATGTTGAAGGCTTTTATGATCAGTAAACACAGTGCATTTAACCCCATATAAATAGTGTCTCCATATCTTCAATGCAAACACTACTGCTCCCAATTCTAAATCATGCGTCGTATAATTCCGCTCGTGAATCTTCAATTGTCGAGATGCGTATGCTATAACTTTCTTCCGTTGCATAAGGACGCAACCAAAACCTTGTCGCGAAGCGTCACAATATATCTCAAAATCATCGTTCCCTTCAGGTAACGATAAAATAGGTGCTGTAGTCAACTTCTTCTTTAGTAATTGAAATGCACTTTCCTGCTCAGAAGTCCATTCGTACTTCTTCCCTTTTTGCGTTAACGATGTTAATGGTTTAGCTATTCGGGAAAAATCTTGAATAAACCTTCTATAATAACCAGCTAAACCCAAAAATTGGCGTATCTGCGTTGGTGTCTTAGGAGTCTCCCATTTTTCAATGGCCTCAATTTTAGCTGGATCAACTTGAATTCCTTTGCTACTAACAACGTAGCCAAGAAATTGCACTTCTTTCAACCAAAATGCACACTTAGAAAATTTGGCTTATAACTGTTCTTTTCTTAACAATTCTAATACCAACCTTAAATGCTGCTCATGCTCTTGCTCACTCTTGGAATAGATAAGAATATCGTCAATGAAAATGATAACAAACTTATCTAAATACGGACTACAAACTCGATTCATGAGGTCCATGAAAAAGCTGGCGCATTAGTCAACCCAAACGGTATAACCAAAAATTCGTAATGACCATAACGTGTCCGAAAAGCTGTTTTCGGAATATCTTCTTCTTTGACACGTAATTGATGATAGCCCGATCTTAAGTCGATTTTCGAGTACACACATGATCCTTGCAGTTGATCAAATAAGTCGTCAATTCTCGGTAGTAGATACCGATTCTTGATAGTTAACTTATTTAATTCACGATAATCTATACACATCCTAAAAGATCCATCTTTCTTCTTGACGAATAAAATCGGAGCTCCCCACGGTGAAGTACTTGGTCGTATGAATCCACGGTCCAGTAATTCTTTTAACTGACTCTAAAGTTCTTTTAACTCAGATGGTGCAAGTCTATATGGAGCACGAGCCACTGGTGCAGCTCCTGGTACTAGATCTATTTGAAATTCTACAGATCTAAATGGAGGTAATCCCGGCAACTCTTCCGAAAAGACTTCAAGAAAATCTCTTGCCACAGGCACGCCATTGATGCTCTTCACTTTTTCCTTCGTTTCGACTTTATTAACATGTGCTAAGATAGCATAACACCCTTTCTTCAAGCACTTTTGAGCTTTCAAACAACTAATGAGTTTTAGCTTTGAGTTACCCTTCTCTCCATAAATCATTACTGGCGTTTTATCCTTACGAGGAATGCGAATTGCCTTCTTGGCACACACAACTTCAGCTCCTATTTTGGACATCCAGTCCATGCCGACTATTACATCAAAACTTCCTAATTCTACGGGCATCAAATCAATCTTAAATATTTCTCCGGCTAAATTTATTTTATAATCACGGCAAATTTTATCGGTTTTAATTAGTTTACCATTAGCTAACTCAATCATGTACTTAGCATCTAGAGGTAATGATGAACAATTCAATTTAGCGTAAAAGTCTCTACTCACGTAACTTCTATCGGCACCAGTATCAAATATAATAGATGCGGATAAGTTATTAATGGTAAACGTACCCGTAACAAGCTCCGGGTCTTCACACGCCTCTCTAGCATTAATAACAAATGCTCTTCCACGTGCAGATCCATTATTCTTCTCTGGATTCGGACACTGGCTCTTATAATGACCCTGTTTCCCACACCCATAATAGGTAATAGTGGCCAAGGCAGTTCTATTTGCATTAGTGGCAGGAGTCTTGGTGCCATTTGTATTTGTAACATGAATCCGACAATCTTCAGCAAGATGACCCCTTCGATTACAATTTTCGCACACCACATTACAATAACCAGAGTGATGTTTGTGGCATCTGTTACATAAAGGATTTTGTCCTTTGAAACCTGAGTTCGAACCGCTACTCGCACCTTGCGTGGTTTCTTGTTTCTTGTTGGATTGTTGATGATTACCTTCCCACTTTCTTTTGTTTCCCGATGTCTTGACATCGGTGTTCTTATCCAGAATAATCTGGTCCATCAACTCGTTCGCCATGGTGATGGCTTCGTGAATAGTCTTGGGTTTCGATACTGTAACATTTGCTTTGACATTTTTAGGCAAACCATCTTTGTACAGTTCTATCTTTCGTTCTTCGGTTGGTACCAATTCGGGACATAGCAAAGCTAATTCCATGAATCGCTGATTGTAGTTGGTGAGTTCAGTACCAACAACTTTCAGGCTTCATAATTCAGCTTCCAACTTCCTAACCTCGTTCCTTAGATAATACTTGTTGATTAGCATTGTTTTGAATTCTTCCTAGGGAGTATCATAAGCTACATCTCCTCCTACGGCCTTTACATAGTTTTTCCACCATGTGAGTGCACTATCTTGTAAGGTGCACGATGCATACTTGGTCATGTCCTTCTCAACACAACCACTGATTTTAAACACAGACTCAATCTTTTCGATCTATCGGGTTAAACCGACTGGTCCTTCTGTTCCACTGAATGATGAGGGCTTGCAACCTTGAAAAGTTTTGTAAGTACATCCCACATGAGGATTTGGGTTAACTGCAGCACCTCTCGCAGCCTCGACCCATAACATTCTGTCGTCCACTCGCTGATTGATGAGTTCCTCGATTTCTTGTTCCGTCATTCGGTTCAATCGCGCCATAATCTTCAATAAGAATGAAAAAAATAATTATTCACATGGAATATTATAGATGTAGTATGTATTTACAGTACATCATAGCTTATTAATAATATGAACCAGTTATTATTATAAAAGCCTTTTCTTCTTATTAGCGTTTTATAATTATATCTAGGGTAGTACCTACCCGTTAAAGTTCATACTTAATAGCTTAGTACAGAAATCAATTACTATCACCCAAATAATACTCAACCATGGAAAATTATTGCATTTCACACTTCACTATTTTACATATGCTTATCTTACATCAAACATTAAGCAAACCACACTAGTAATATTATATAAAACGTTATATGATCCCATTGTTTAAAACAACAGCGCATCATTTAACCCAAAACGTTTGTGTTCAAAGAAATCGCTTATAGGTTATCTTGACTGTCTCCCTGCGTTTTGGCGGAGGGGCTGAAGAACTGGATGCTGGGATAGAACTAATAGGAATAGCAGAAATAGGGGTGGAAGTGTCTGGTGGAGTTGGTACCACAACATCCTCACTAAACTTGGGATTTGGATTTTCCGATTCAGTAGCCGTTCGTTTCTTTCCTCTTTCAAACTTGTCTTTCGTAATTTCCTGTATTTCTTCCTCCTCAGGATCACTTTCCGGTTCCTCTTCAATTGATTCATCCGAAAATTTTGAGTCTTCCCCAAAGGTATCGTTTTTATCATCGAACATGTTAATGACTGGAACACCATCTGAAGATTCCGGTTCGGAGTCGCTGAATGTGATAACAAGTTCTAAGCCAGACATCTATCACATAACAACTAGCACGTTAGTACCACATAATATTTACATATTAATTTTTTTTTAACCAACAAGGATAAGCAATAGTTTTCGAAATCAAACACGGTCAAAGTCCAGACTCACTAATGCATCCTAACAAACTCGATAAGATACACTAATGCAAATTTTCTGGTTCTCTAAGACCAACACTCTGATACCACATGTCATAACCCGACCTTAACCATAAGGACGAATACAATAACATATGATTTCATCGCGAGGTATTGACCTCTATATGCGACATTTTTAAAAAACTGCATTCGTTTTTACAATACAAACCATAGCTTTTATTACAAATACAAGGTTTAAACAACTTAATAATGATTATCGTTTAGCGATAATCTTAGACTTACAAACTTTACATGTGATAATAACAATACGACTTCCAACATATTTTACATTACAAATCCTCCGATATGCAGTTTTATTTTTGACACAAATATGCATACTCAAGATCTTGCTTAAATTCAACATGTTGCAGCGGAAGCTTTTAGTTATCACCTGAGAATAAACATGCTTAAAACGTTAACATAAAGTTGGTGAGATATAGGTTTAATGACGGCAGCGTTATAAATATAGACCACAAGATTTCATATATAAACGTTCTAATAAAAATATTCTAAGTTGTTGAGCACTTGATAACCATACTTAACATTTAATCAACGTCGCATATTCCCTTTATTATGAAATCATACTACACCGTACAAAGTGTAGTCACCGAAACGAAGTACTGTGCAACCGTTGAATACTGGTCGTCCAGTCCGGTTGGGGTTGTCAGGCCCGATAGATCTATCAACAGGATTTGCATTTACAATACCTCATGTAAATAATAGTTACCAAGTTACAGGGAAGTATGCCAGTGGTACAACTCAACGTAGAATATATATTTTTAATCACTTGTGTCCATAACGTAAATCATAAAATGCATGTATTCTCATCCCGAAATATTTAGAGTTTAAAAGTGGGACTATATACTCACTTTTGCCTTGAAGGTATTTATCACGACTTGGTCTCCGATAGATATCACGAACCTAACAATATATATAATATATCAACATATTTTCTTTTTAAGTAATCGTTATATATATATATATATATATATATATATATATATATATATATATATATATATATATATATATATATATATATATATACTTTTAATACTTTTAATATTTTCTTAGTCCGTAGTTAGCAGTCCGATGTTAGTGGTCCACAATTAGTTGTTCAATAAAATAAATAAAGACCCCATCGTATTCGTATTGATCAGAATTAATCTTGACCCATGGTACCATGTTGTCAAATGACGTGTTGCGTACATAAAGTACCGTGTTGTCAAATGACGTGTTGCGTACAATCATGAGGTCTTATGATTAATCTTCTCGTGTTGTTTACGGGTGGTCCTGAAATATATAAAATCAAATCATAAGTAAATATATATGAAATATCATATTAATTAGAAATATATGATTAATTTAATTTTTCTCCAAATATTTTCGTAGCTAAACTAGGTTCGCATACCCGATCTTGTTTTAGTCGTAGTTTCTTCATTACAACTCCGTTTTTGTTGGTTCAACTTGCCACTTCCTTGGATCGAGTCAAATTTTAAGAATATGAACTGAAAATACCTTAGGTTGTATTTGAAATCACAGGTTATAGGTCAAACTTTGGTGAAACTTATGAAAGTGATCATTTTCCATCATAAAAACAACATTTAATGATCATTTTTCTAAAAATACTTACACTTTGAGTTAAACCATGAAATTTTTATGTGTTAACATATTCATAAGAAATATCATTTTTCCAGAATATGAACTTCCAATTCAAAGCTTAAGATGGTTTTTAATTATCCAACCCAAAACAGCCCCCGGTTGCACTCCGACGACGTAGATTCAGTTTTTAAGGTGTTCTTTGTAAAACCAAGTTATATCTTGTTAAGTTAGCATATCCTTATGATATATTACAGGTCTTGAAGTGTTTTAAAAGTCAAGTTAGAAGGATCTATTTAGTTTGCGAACAAGTTTGAAATCATTCAAACTATGTTCTTGTTGTTAAAATTTTATACCACAAAATAAGATAGCTATATGAATATGAATTGAATAAGATTATGAATAAGGTTACTACCTCAAGTTACTTGGACAAAGTTACTATAAGAGATGAGAAAAATCCTAGAATCAAAAGAGTGGTGGAGTTGGATTGAAAGGTTGGAAGTAAACTTGTTTACTTGGAAGGATTTTTGAAGTGTTCTTGAATGAATTTTCTTATGATGATTAAGGGTTATTTTTGAAGATAGATCTTCATGGTTATTTGCTGAGATTGTGAAGAACACTTAAGGTTCCTAAGAGTGTGTTTTTGGTTGGAGAAAATGTGTAGTAAAAATGAAAATGGAATGGAGTATAAATGGTGGTGAAAAGATGTATAAATTTGTAATATTGTGCAAAAGTCTTGTAATATGCCAAATTGATTAATCATGCATGCTAAGATACAAAATTGGCTGACTCATGGCTGCTAATAAAGTGATTGTGATGTGTATATACCAATAGTAAATACGTATAGAAGCTGGGTATGATACGGGTACATATACCCTAGATATACGTATAAAAATCTTGAGAAAACGGAACGAGGATTCAAATATAGCTATCTTTTGTAAATATACTTATATTGTTTTATGTATATAAATCCTTTAAAAGTGATAAAATACATATCTATACGATACATGTATAAGCATTATAAGTTTTAAGTATTTAAGTCGAAGAACGTCACATATAGTTATCGTTTTGAAAACTTAAGTTAGTAGTCTCAAAATATACTTATAACTCATTGTTATTAGTACACAATGAGATGTTAAAACATTATTAGATCATGTTAAATATATAAAAATACATATATATACACAAACGTATAATTATCGTATGTTATATAGTTCGTGATATCATCGGTCAAATTGGACGGTCAAACGTTGTGTAAAACTCTTTTCAAAAACATAAGTCTCAACAATTTAGATTGCTTATCATGTTGGTAAGGTTTAATTTATGTAAATATTAATCTTATAGGTATAAAATGATCAGAAAAATCCGGGTCTACAATGACAGTTTGAAAAATCCTTGTAGGAACAAGGTTTTGGTTGAGTATTAGCGTGATTAGCTTGGGCGTTGCCTTGGGCGGCAGCGAGTAACTGTTGGAATTGCTCAGTAGTTAACACAACGTTGTTAAAGGTAGGTGCAGCTAAACGAACCATGATGTTGCTACATAAAAGTGAACATATGTTTGATAAGTTTAACAAGTTATAAGTTTGATTAATCGCAAGTATGAATAAAGTATTGATATCGCATGATATTAATAAAAAACTTTATATTATTAGAACGAGGCATTAAATAAGCCTTTATTATACGATTTGAAAATAGAAATAGTTTAAGGCATAGCCTTTACATAGACAAGGAATTAGAAAAATAATCTAGGAAATATTAAGATTGAAGAAATCTTCATATTTCTTCTTCTCATCCTCCACCTTCTTCATAAACTCATCAACTTTCTCGTTCCTTGCCTTTTGCTTCTCATAAAGATACTCGAGGTTATCGTAGAGGTTGGTAACGCGACTGTTGACTGCGTTGTTATCGTACCCCTTTAGAGTAAGCTGCTTGTTGACTCGATTTCTTTCCATATCCAACCAGAAATTAGCATTCTCCTTGAGATGAGCAAGTGATTGCTTTCCCCAACGGGTGTTACGTTCTTCCTCATACTTCACCAACTTTATCTCTTTCTTTAACTCCGCATTTACCTCCAAGAGTTTATTAATTTCGCGATCCTTCTCATCTATACGAACCTCCACTCTCGCCACGTGGCAAAGCAAACCTTCCAAGTTTCTCTCGGTATCTTTTCGCATGCTCATGATCTCATACTTAGCAGCATCATCATAAGAAGGAGATCGGGCTCTTTTCCTTGACGGACCAGTTTCCTCAGGACGTTTCCCCTTGTCTTCAGTTTTCGGGGTCGGGTAGTGATCGGGAGAATTAGGTAAAGTATCCGGACTATAGTTTGGTGAACGAGGACCACCAAAGCCATAAGGTGGACTTTGGGTTGGTCTTTTAGTGGAAGACCCTTTAGTATCTTCTTCGGTCGGCTTGAAAAAAGTCATTTTGTTCGCTTGATGAAAATTAGACATCCTAATTTTAGGAAAGAGTCTTTGATTAGCATTTTAAGCCAAGAGTATCAAAACAAGGTTGTTAAGATTATAAGGCAATCCTAAGTGCTCTAAGTCTAAGGCAGGAAAGGTTATAGTTTCCTAGATTGCTAAGACACCCTAGCTAACAAGTAAGGCACACATAAAGATGCAATCATGGTTCTCTATAAAAGCCTGGTTTTCTCTGATACCAATCCTTCACACCCCCAGTTAGGGCCTGGGCGAAATGTGACTTAATATCGAAACATACCAACATATTATAATAAACAAGAACAATACTAAATTATGAATTTAACTTTAATGAGTACGCAGCGGAAAATGAAATGTATTTACAATGACAGCAATAACAATAATGGAAATGTTCACATGCAGAAGTAATAAATGCGATATCTCTTGATCCTATGTCCAAGTAGCATTACATAAGCAGTAAGTATAAGAGCTTGAATCAAACAGCACCTGAGAAAAAACATGCTAAAGTGTCAACCAAAAAGGTTGAGTGAAGTTCATAGGTTTAACAAAAAGTTTGACCGTTGTTTTAGACCACAAGATTTAGTTTGTAAAGTTGATCTCGAAAGATCGAAAGAAATAGTTATGCCAATTCGTGATATTTAAACTAAATGATAGTATGCCCCATGACAAGTTAGTTCTACTTCTCGGTTTAATTTTATTATCAAGTAATACAAAGACATAGTCAAATGTATCGGGGACGTTACTCCCGATAGGCCTACCCCCAATAACCTAGCATGCCGAGCACTTAAAAATATCACTGTAGGGACTTTAGCCGAACAAAGCCGGGTATAGCATAGTTTAAGCAGTTTGGTACTTGTGTCTAAAGTGTAAAAAGTAAAAAAAAAAAAAATAGCATGTGTCTCACCCCAAAAGTAAGTAAGTTTTGCTAGCAATAAAGTGAAGGTATTTCGTATGCCCGAGAGACATATTAAATTAATGTGGCTAATGTGTTATGATTCAAGTCGGGTCATACCCAATAACAAACTTACCGACACCTTATACGTATTTAATCTTAACGATTGGATCATTGATCAAATACGCGACACTTGAATTTTAAGAAAAATGGTTTTCTGAAAGATTACTTGAAGTGTATATATAAATTATGGAATAATTTATATAACAAGAGTTTAAATTATTTATGGGTTAAATAATTGATTTTGTTATGCTACATTTTATAAAGTTTGATTTATAAAAAAAAATAAATGTACATAACAAATATATAAATATGGAAGTATTATGGAGAGTTTTATAAAATCTAATTACTTTTATAAAACTTATTTAATAATACTTGAAAGGGAAGTGGCATAGGGAATGAGATACACATGCTTTAGGCTTGGAATCTTTCACCCATACTTTCTCAATTCCATATGTAAGCATCTTGACTCTTGTAGGAACCAACACATGCAATTTACACTTCAAAATTCTGCAAAAACTCTCCCTAAGAGCAGCTGGCTGCCGTGACCTTTGTGTGGGGGGAAAGGGTTCTTTATTTTGTTTTTGCAAGCTCATTCAAGTGTCAAACAAAATCCTAACTAATAGCAAGGGTGTTGGTGCATAGTTTGGGGTATAATCTCTTGAGGTTTCATCACTTTGAGGCTTGCATTCATCATCAACTTCATCATCTTCTTTTGAACTAACCCTCAACTAGCTTGAGGAGGTATAAACTCTAAATCCACTCTTAGTTTGTAAGTATGTTTCACAACTTGATCCTTATTGGGATTTAACTTTAATTGGTTAAATATTTACAAGTTTCAAAATGGTAATCTACTCGCTTCCGCAAATCTTATTTCGTGAATGATTATAAGTATTATGAAACTTGTTAAATCCCAACAATGGTATCTAGAGCCGAAGTTGTTGAAATATGCTTCGAGATGGTTATTAAACCCACTATAATTTTGCATTCTATGAACATGCATGAAGTAGAATGTAAAATTTTCGTTTTTGGGTGGTTTGTCATTTTGGCCAAAATCACTTGTGATTCTGCATTCTGTACTGCCAATCACTTGTGATTCTGTACTACCAATCACTTGTGATTCTGTGCTGCCAATCACTTGTGATTCTGTACTACCAATCACTTGTGATTCTGTGTTGCCGATCACTTGTGATTCTGTATTGCCAATCACTTGTGATTCTGTGTTGCAGATCACTTGTGATTCTGTGTTTCCAATCACTTGTGATTCTGTATTGCCTATCACTTGTGTTTATGATGTTCACAATCTAAGCCTTGACCTTGTGTTTGGTTGCATGCATGGTTGATTGATATTTATTCAATTGGTTTGTAATAATATTTATTCATTTGGCATGTAATAATTCATTTGGTTATGTAATTTATTTTATATTTGGTATGTAAAATAGATTAGGTTGTAATTTCATTTTTTAGACAAAATGTATTAGGATATATTTTGTAAAATGATGAAGAATGATGAAGACTTGAAGAACACATGAAGAAGCATTTGGATGCAAGGTTAAGTGGGAGATTTGAAATCTCCTACTTTGTGTTATAACCCCTTATCCGGTGGCATTTGTTTTCGGCTAAACAAATGTCTACCAAAATGGCTTGATTGTGAACATATTTGTTTTGCATGCATGGTTGTTTATTGTATGATTGTGGATTGTATGGTTGTATGCTACAAGTTAGTCACACAAGTTAACAACAAGCAAAACGACAATTTAATTGGTTAAATTAAAAATGGCTAAAAGGACATTAATAAGCGGTTATTAAGAACATGATTAGGATCATATATATAAAATGGTTTATAGACATGAAAATGGATTTCAAATGAACCATACACTAAATGCATGTTGGTATATGGCATAAAAGTTTTCTCAAACTAGAAATAATGAAAACTTAAAATCCCTTTAACACACTAGGTTAACAAGTTTAAACGCCATCCTATTGTATGACACTTAGACGTATTAAGGAACTTATAATGGGATAAAGGTCACCTAACCGTTATGAGCAAACTAATATGATTAAGGTAAATTTCGCACACTTGTGGGATAAAGGTCACCTAACCACTTGTATGTTAAGTTTACATGTCTAAACAAGTAGGACGACTTGATTTGGAAATCATGAACTTAGGGTTACCGAAGCATGATGAACAAATAGGCGTTGATGGGATAATATGTCATGCAAAAGGATTGCATGATCCCATAACTTAGAAGTTGCAAAAGGATTGCAATTGTCATATAATGACTACCTAGCTAAATCAAATGACGGGATAAAGGTCACCTAACCGAAATTTGGTTTACCGTTGGATTCTAAAATTTAATATATATCAATTGGATTTAAAGGGTATTGATTGTTAAATTTAAAATCGATACTTAAATGAACTTTGTTAAATTTTGTAGATGGCCGCCAATAACAACAACATGCAAAACGCACCTATTAACTTGAACAACCTATCGTTAAGGTCTCTCCTCGAGAAAGACAAACTCAACCATACGAACTTTATGGATTGGTTCCGCAATCTTAGGATTGTCCTCAAACTTGAGGATAAGGCGTATGTGTTGGAAGACCCCATCCCCGATCAACCCGACGAGGATGATACAGATGGCATGGCTTATTGGGATAAGTATTGCACCGATTCGGTGCAAGTTGCTTGCCTAATGCTTGGGACTATGATACCCGAACTCCAAAAGTATTTCGAGCATCATACTGCATACGACATGATCACGCAATTGTAGGAGATGTTCCTTCAACAAGCACGTGTCGAGCGCTTCGAGACCGTTCGAGCGCTTCATGCATGTCGTATGGACGACTCCCAATCCATTTCATCTTATGTCCTTAAGATGAAAAGCCTCATTGATCGCGCAAACCGTCTTAATCTCAACATATCTAATGAGCTAGCCACGGATCTTATCCTAAACTCCTTGTCAAAGAGGTTTGACCAATTTGTAATTAATTACAATATGAATGGGATGGATAAGACCATTGGCGAACTTCATGGCATGCTTAGGACGGCAGAAACTAGCATGGGTAAGAGGGCTTCACCCGTGCTGATGATCAATGATGGTGGGTCCAAAGGTAATAACACCTCTAAGCCAAAGGCGGCTAAGAGGAAAGGACCCGCCCATCAAGGCAAGGGAAAGGGGAGGATGGTTACCCCAACCAAAAACAAAAACAAGAAGCAAAAGGTTGCAGGACAAGCAAACCCCAAGGAAGACCCGTGCTTCGGTTGCGGTGAAATGGGTCACTGGAAACGAAACTGCCCGGTCTACCTTAAGGAGTTGAAGGAAAAGAGGGATGCGGGGCAAACCTCAGGTAATATATATATGGTATATATAGAGCTTAGTATTACTTCTTCTAATACATGGGTATTAGACACTGAATGTGGAACTCACATTTGCAATTCTTTGCAGGGGTTCAAAAGAAGTAGCAAGCAAACGGGAACATCAAGTCTCTTTATGGGTAATGGAGCCAAAGTGCAAGTGAAGGCTCAAGGAGACTTTGTATTAAAGCTTCCAAGTGGTTTGGAACTTATTTTGAACAATGTTTTGTATGCACCGGATTTATGTCGAAACATTATTTCAGTTTCCCGCTTAAAACAATGTGGTTTTTATCTTAATTTTGTTAATGATTTTATCCACGTTTATTTAGATAATGTATTCTATTTTAAGGCTTCGCCTTCAAATGGAATTTATGAATTGGTTCATGATGACACATCATCTAGTAGCTCAATATACCATACTAGCACCAAGAAACTCAAAAGGGATTTGAGTGATTCCTACTTATGGCATTGTCGCCTTGGTCACATAAACAAGAACCGAATGCGTACACTTCAAAAGAATGGACTCTTGAAATCAAATGAGATGGACTCGTTTGATGTATGTGAATCTTGTTTACAAGGTAAAATGACTAAAGCACCTTTCAAAGGGACCTACGAAAGGGCTAAGGACTTATTGGGATTAATACATTCGGATGTATGTGGACCCTTTAAGCCCATAACTAGGAATGGTGAAAGATACTTCGTTACTTTCATTGATGACTTCAGTCGTTTCGGATATGTCTACTTGTTAAGACATAAGGACGAAACTTTTGAAGCATTCAAAAGGTATCAAAACGAAGTACAAAATCAACTCAATAAGACAATTAAGGTACTTCGTACCGATAGAGGAGGTGAATACCTAAGCGATGCTTTCCAAGATCATCTTAGAAGTTGTGGGATTATCTCGCAACTCACTCCTCCTGGAACACCCCAACTGAATGGAGTTTTCGAAAGGAGGAACCGAACCCTAATGGATATGGTTCGATCTATGATGGCTAGAAGCTCGTTACCTCTATCATTTTGGGGTTATTGTCTATGCTCCGCGGCTCGTATTTTAAATATGGCCCCAACCAAGAAAGTGGAACGAACACCTCATGAGATGTGGTTTGGAAAACCTCCATCTCTATCATACTTAAAGGTATGGGGATGTGAAGCTTATCCTAAGCGTTACGTCCCTAATAAGTTGAATGCTCGATCCACGAAGTGTATCTTCATAGGATATCCCAAGGATAATATGGGATATTATTTCTATGATCCATCCGAGCAGAATGTATTTGTTGCTCGGAAGGCGGAATTCCTTGAAACTAAGTTCCTAATGGAAGGAAGTAGTGAAAGGAAGATAGATCTTGAAGAGGTTCAAGATCAAGTAGATGATACACAATTGGTTGACACTAGCACTCAACATGAAAATGTTGAGAGTGATCAAATGGATGATCAAAATACACAAGACGTTCAAAGATCTGGTAGGATTAGTAATCCTCCTGAGAGATATGGGTTTCTCATGGATGGTTGCTATGTGGTTGATTTGGATGAACCAATAAACTACCAAGATGCTTTATCAAGGATTGATAAAGATAAATGGCGGGAAGCCATGAACGCTGAGATGCAATCCATGTATGACAACCAAGTTTGGGAACTTGTTACACAACCTGCTGGCTCAAGGCTAGTTGATTGTAAATGGCTTTTCAAAATGAAAACCGACATACATGGAAACTTGGATACATATAAAGCTAGACTTGTAGCAAAAAGCTTCACTCAAACTCAAGGGGTTGACTATGATGAAACTTTTTCACCTGTGGCAATGCTAAAGTCTATTAGGATATTACTTGCCATTGCTGCTCATTATGATTATGAAATATGGCAAATGGATGTCAAGACCGCTTTCCTAAATGGACATCTTGAGGAAGATGTCTATATGGTTCAGCCTGAAGGTTTTGTTGATCCGAAATATCCTAAAAAGGTATGCAAGTTAAAGAAGTCAATCTACGGATTGAAACAAGCATCTAGAATGTGGAATCATCGTTTTAATGAGGAAGCCGAGAAATTTGGCTTCATTAAAAATGGTGATGAAGCTTGTGTATATAAGAAAGCTAGTGGGAGCACTATCATGTTCCTTGTACTATATGTGGATGATATATTGTTATTTGGAAATGATATTCCGGCAATGCAAAGAGTTAAAACTTGGCTAAGTAAATGCTTCTCCATTAAGGATCTTGGAGAAGCACAATACGTTTTGGGGATTGGGATCTACAGGGATAGATCTAAGAAATTGATAGGTTTGAATCAAAGTGCATACATTGAAAAGATCTTGAAAAGGTTCAAGATGGAGAACTCTAAGAAAGGTTTAGTACCTATTCAAAGAGGAACACTCCTTAGTTCATCTCAGTGTCCCACCACGAAAGATGAACAGGAGAGAATGAAGAAAGTCCCATATGCGTCCGCTATTGGGTCAATCATGTATGCAATGATATGCACTAGACCGGATGTGTCATGTGCTCTTAGCCTGACAAGTAGATACCAGAATAACCCAGGAAACAGTCATTGGATTGCTGTCAAAAGTATATTGAAATACCTTAGGAGGACTAAGGATATGTTTCTGATATATGGGTCTGGTGAGGAGGAACTTGCTGTAAAAGGTTACGTGGATGCGAGTTTCCAAACTGATCGAGATGATTCTCGATCACAATCCGGTTATGTCTTCACATTAAATGGAGGTGAGGTCTCTTGGAAGAGTTCAAAACATGATGTTGTTGCTTTATCCACTACAGAGTCGGAGTACATCGCCGCATCATTAGCAGCTCAGGAAGCTGCATGGATGAAGAAATTCATCGACGACTTAGGAGTAGTCCCTTCCATTCAGGACCCTCTTGAGATCTTTTGTGACAACGAGGGTGCGATTGCTCAAATCAAAGAACCTCGTGCTCACCAAAAGACCCGTCACATTGAGCGGAGATTCAACTACATAAGGGATGAAGTTGAAAAGGGAAAGATATGTATTCGCAAAGTTCACACAGATCTTAATATAGCGGATCCTCTCACGAAGCTCTTACATGGAGCAAAACATACTGGACATGTTTGTGCATTAGGGCTTCGATATTCTAGTGATTGGTCATGATCTGTTTTAAGTATTGTAACGGAACAAAATTGTTCAAACTCATTAATATAATTATGGTATTAATTTATTTTGAGTTATGTTCCTATTTTGCATATTTTATCCATGAATAAGTAATTATTCTAAATTCCGTAGTCGATCACACTTGTGGGAGCAAATGTGAGGTTTAGACTATTATGAACTTGGATTGGTATACATTCACGGACTGAATGTGGGGCAAGGTTGCTACCAAGGTTCATAGATATTTGTGGGATACAAATATTGGAAGACCCGCTCTCAAGATTCACTAAATGGAGCCTTTGTGGTTGATCACATGTAATCTTGAGTAAAGGCAAATATCATTGTATCCTCTGACCTGAGATACATATTGGGTTCAGATATTTGCCAAGTATTGTGCCTTGATTCTTTCCTTCGCTATTCTGAAATATGGTAGTTCATAAGGAGGAACTCAGGTATAATGCAAGGTATATATTTAGGACATATGTAGTCAAGATGGAATTTGTCCCTCTTATTCGTTGAGAGTCAGATGTCTAAGGCCTGATAAAGTTAAATCTAAAGGAGAGTGATCACTCTATGTCTCTTGGATTTAACATGACATCTAGGACAAAAGGATGTAATGAAAAGATTCACCTATTCATATTTGAGATGGGAACTCGAAAGGAATGATGTTATTGAATGGCACAAAGTCATAACATATTGGGGGTGATGGACGGTCGTTAGGTGGTATCCATCACTTGCATTAATTTCTTATGTTTCTCGTGCAAGTGGGAGATTGAAGGTATTTCGTATGCCCGAGAGACATATTAAATTAATGTGGCTAATGTGTTATGATCCAAGTCGGGTCATACCCAATAACAAACTTACCGACACCTTATACGTATTTAATCTTAACGATTGGATCATTGATCAAATACGCGACACTTGAATTTTAAGAAAAATGGTTTTCTGAAAGATTACTTGAAGTGTATATATAAATTATGGAATAATTTATATAACAAGAGTTTAAATTATTTATGGGTTAAATAATTGATTTTGTTATGCTACATTTTATAAAGTTTGATTTATAAAAAAAAATAAATGTACATAACAAATATATAAATATGGAAGTATTATGGAGAGTTTTATAAAATCTAATTACTTTTATAAAACTTATTTAATAATACTTGAAAGGGAAGTGGCATAGGGAATGAGATACACATGCTTTAGGCTTGGAATCTTTCACCCATACTTTCTCAATTCCATATGTAAGCATCTTGACTCTTGTAGGAACCAACACATGCAATTTACACTTCAAAATTCTGCAAAAACTCTCCCTAAGAGCAGCTGGCTGCCGTGACCTTTGTGTGGGGGGAAAGGGTTCTTTATTTTGTTTTTGCAAGCTCATTCAAGTGTCAAACAAAATCCTAACTAATAGCAAGGGTGTTGGTGCATAGTTTGGGGTATAATCTCTTGAGGTTTCATCACTTTGAGGCTTGCATTCATCATCAACTTCATCATCTTCTTTTGAACTAACCCTCAACTAGCTTGAGGAGGTATAAACTCTAAATCCACTCTTAGTTTGTAAGTATGTTTCACAACTTGATCCTTATTGGGATTTAACTTTAATTGGTTAAATATTTACAAGTTTCAAAATGGTAATCTACTCGCTTCCGCAAATCTTATTTCTTGAATGATTATAAGTATTATGAAACTTGTTAAATTCCAACATAAAGAGGGGCTATGAATTCACCTTAAATAGCAGTTGAAGTATTCCACGCAAGAAAGGAAAGTAAAGCAAGTAAGTGACCGTGATATCAACTAGAAGTAGTTCTTCAAGAGAGAAATGAGAGATTAAGGTGCAAGTTTGAAATGAGAAATGTATGTGGTATTTATAGTTGAAAATGTTAGGTAAAAAAAATAAAATAAGTAAAAGAAATAAAAAGAAAAATATATATTACATCTTAAAATAATAAAAGTAGTTTGTATTTTTATTAAAAGTAATTCTTAAAAGTTAAAATAAGAAAAAGTAGTTTGTATTTTTATTAAAAGTAAATCTTAAAAGTTAAAATAAGAAAAAGTAGTTTGTATTTTTATTAAAAGTAAATAAGAAAAAGTAGTTTGTATTTTTATTAAAAGTAAATCTTAAAAGTTAAAATAAGAAAAAGTAGTTTGTATTTTTATTAAAAGTAAATCTTAAAAGTTAAAATAAAAAAAAGTAGTTTGTATGTTTATTAAAAGTAAATCTTAAAAGTTAAAATAAGAAAAAGTAGTTTGTATTTTTATTAAAAGTAAATCTTATAAGTTAAAATAAGAAAAAGTAGTTTGTATTTTTATTAAAAGTAAATCTTAAAAGTTAAAATAAGATAAAGTAGTTTGTATTTTTATTAAAAGTAAATCTTAAAAGTTAAAATAAGAAAAAGTAGTTTGTATTTTTATTAAAAGTAAATCTTAAAAGTTAAATAAGAAAAAGTAGTTTGTATTTTTATTAAAAGTAAATCTTAAAAGTTAAAATAAGAAAAAGTAGTTTGTATTTTTATTAAAAGTAAATCTTAAAAGTTAAAATAAGAAAAAGTAGTTTGTATTTTTATTAAAAGTAAATCTTAAAAGTTAAAATAAGAAAAAGTAGTTTGTATTTTTATTAAAAGTAAATCTTAAAAGTTAAAATAAGAAAAAAGTAGTTTGTATTTTTGTATTTATTTATTAAAAGTAGATAAAGTTTTATTTTTTTTATAAAATTCTAAAAAAAATCATTTAATACATTTCTAAGAACATTTAACATTTTATTTCTATATTTGTTTAATTATTAAATACGAATTTTATATAAAAATTATTATTATATTCAGTTTTTATAATTAAAATTAAAATTTATGATTATTACTTTATAGTTTTTATTAGTTTTATAAATATTATAATATTATTTATTATTTAGTTAATTATATATTCTATTAACTAAATAACAAAAGTAATATAAATATTATATATATTCATTGATGTAATTATGTTATAACATAACCTTATTTATAATATTTATAATTATATTATTTATTTTAAGCGTACGTTTATTCGATCAACGTTAAATTTATTCGTATATAACAACTCTAGGTATTTTAGTAAAATCGGAAGTTAAAAAGTGAGGGTTGTTACAAGTATCATCTGTATAATAATCGAAGTACTAAAGCATTCCATTTTACAGAATAGGGGGTGTTAGTGCCCATAGATCTATCTTTAGGATTCGCGCTAATTAGTGCGTACACTAATTATTAAGTTACCAAGCGAAAAGAAACATAGGGATATTCGGTATAGCAAATCCATCATAGAATGTAGTTTCATTACTTGTGCCTATTTTGTAAACCGTTTATAAACTAAATGTATTCTCATCCCAAAATATTATATAGTAAAAATGGGACTATAACTCACTTGCACAGATTTTCAATTCGTTGAAAATCAGACTAGGCCACGGATCGATTCACGAACATATAAGTATGATAAAAATACATTCATATCATATTTTCAGTTACGTGTTGATGATTTAAGTTGTCAAGTTAGCAGTCCAACATTAGTAGTCCAATGTTAGTAGTCCAACGTTAGTAGTCCGAATATAGTCCAATAGTCCAATATATAGTCTTGGAATTTTATCAAGACGTATTGTATACGTATTGTACAAGACTCAATCATGACCCACTGAACACGTATTGTCTTAGAATTAACCCAGACGTATTGTGTACATGTGTCTTATGATTTATCCGACGTATTGTATAACTATTGTCGAAATCAATCAAGATTATATTATATTGTCTCGGACTTAACCAAGACTAGTATATTACAAAGAAATAGTCATTACATGTTTAAATACATGTATAATGTGACGACTCGGGAATTTTCGACTAAATTTAAACTTAATCTTTATATGATTCCGATCTAATAAGCAAAGTCTACGATGTTGAGTCTTGATAAATTCAAAACTGTTTCGTATATTCAATTGGCCTTCGACCAATACCAACGATTCACGAACAATTGTTGTAAATTAATATGAATGTGTGTATATGTATATATATATATATATATATATATATATATATATATATATATATATATATATATATATATAACTGGAAATTGGAAAAATAAAATTTAGATATTATAATAATTATTAATTGAAGCATAACAATATATAAATAAAGTGTATTAAAAATAAATATTAAATAATTGTAATATTCGTTTAATGTTTCGATTGATATTAAGCAAGTTAAATTCAAACCTATGTAATTTCAAAATAAACGATGATTCGAAAATAAGTTATATGAATTATAGCTTCGTCAAAGAGATAAGTAGAACCTATTTGATTAGTTTTAACATTTAGTATTTTTTTCTACTCGAGGTCGGGAGCTAATAATTAATTTAGTTTTTTTTTTTAAAACTGTAAATAATTAATGACTGGTTTTTATACATAATGGCTGAAATAAATAAAGAAAATTAATTTGAAAATTTGAAAAACTTTCTGTGTACTTTTATCCGTAACTGAATTCACAACGGAGTATAAATCACTATCTCTAATAAAACGGTCGATACTAAAAAGGACACATAGGAGACGGCTAAACTGTTTTACACAATGTTTTTATTGAATAAAATGAACATATTAGACATTACTATAATATTTATATATTAAATATAAAACCCACTACTTCATGTTTATATGCTTTTGTTTTGATTTCAAGAATACCACAAACTAAATTACTTTCTGCTTATTCTCTTGTTTCGTTTAGCATAACAATATATATTATATGAATATATATATACTGATGATACATATATAAATGATCAAACATATATAATTACATATATAGAAATGAATACAGTTACATGCTCAATCAACTATATCACACTATCTATTTTTCATTCAATTAGGAATCCAAACAACCACTACATAACAAATCACCAAAACTTTCACTGTGGCTAATTGAATAATTTGTGGGATTTCTATGTCAAATCTCCACTTTCAGTTGCATATCACTATCGTATATGACTATCTATAATCTATAATATATATAAGGTATAAGATACATATACATATAGCTTAGGTTACGGAATGGAAAATCAACCATCTTCATCTTCATCATTATTAAAACAAACCACCAATTATTCCCTAACTATTAAATCGTCACGTCTTAATCACAACCATCAAGAAAAATGGTGATTAAACTACTATTATGCTATACTTGTTGCTAACACATACCTTTCCTTGTTTCTTTTCTGCTTCCATTCGAAATCACCACCACACGTTCACCACCACACGCCACCCATGAATTGAACACACTCCATTATAATTACCTTGCAGCTGCTCGACCACAGTCAACTGACTGCTACCACTTTTACTTTCTGTTTACAAACTACACCCAATTAAACAACCCAAACCACCAGTTTGATACCCATTTAAACCCTCAATCAAACCGTCACTTGAAACCTTAAAAATCAAATGACCACGACAGTAAGATGACTGCTACTGCTGCTGCATACCAGGTTTCACATGACTATTCAATTGAAAAAGCTGTTCATACAGTTATACTAACCGATACCTTTTTATTTCGAGATCAAACAGAAATCAAACACCATCATTATGCTATTAACATGCTGCTGCCACACCTGCAAACTAATTGTTAATGTTAAGACATGGATCAGACCATAAAACCATCTAATATTATTACCTGAATCGAACCTGTTGACAATTTATTACTCAAATCCTTCATACCCTTATCAAACCTGTAACCCTTAAAATATTGTTACTCAAATTCGTGTTCACTGCTGCCCTTCCAATTCAACACAACCCTATTATCATCAACACATATCCTGCGTCTAATATGCTACTGCTGCTATTCAATTTTGTTTATAAAATAAATAAATGATTAAATATATAAACAAAAGAAAGAAATCGAACCAGGCTGCAAATCGCATATGTTCCTGTGAATTGTTGCTATTATGGTGTCTCTGTTTTCAATTCGAATCATTAACCATCACCAGACTTGCAACTACTTCTTGTTTCCTTCGTGTACCACAAAGAACTTCAATTACTGATCCAGTTCTCTATTGTTAATTGGGGATTGACAATAAATGATGATGGATTGATGATACAGCAGATTATTTTGTTGTGGAAACTCCACTAGAACATCACCACAAACCATAACAGTTCGATTGCTACAAAATTCTGTTTTCTGTTTTAACCGAAAAAAAGAACCATCGAAGGTCGCTACTGCTGCTATGCTTATTTGTTTCCATTTACAACTGATAATAAGGATTGAAGATGATGTTGGTGATGGCGATGATAATGATAAAAGATGATATGATGAGAAGAGGATGGAGAAAGATGGAGATGATCCAGATCTAAAAGCGTGATCTCTCCTTTTAACAACCGGATCCCATTTAATTTTACTTTATGGTATAAATTTATTTTTATTTTTATTATCATTATTATTATTATTATTATTATTATTATTATTATTATTATTATTATTATTATTATTATTATTATTATTATTATTATTATTATTATTATTATTGTTATTGTTATTATTATTATTATTATTATTATTATTATTATTATTATTATTATTATTATTATTATTATTATTATTATTATTGTCATTTCTATTAAAAATTAGTATCCTTAGTATTAAAATGAGAAAATAAAATTATTGTTATTATTATTACTAACATTGGTATTAGGATTAACATTATTATTATCAGTTAGGTTATTATTATTAATATCACTATTGAAATTATTATTAATACCATTTATATTAGAAATTATCATTATCATTTTTATTATTAGTATTATTATTATTAATAAAGTTATTATTTTTATTATTAGTAAAATCATTATTTTTGTAGTTATTATTATTAGTATTCACTATTATTAAAATTAACTTTTTATTAAAAAGTATTATTTTTATTAAAGTTATCATTTTATCATTTATACTAAAAGTATAATTTTTAACCCTATTATCATTATTATTATTTTTTTATCATTACTAATATTATTTTAGTATTATTATAATTTTAGCAAAACAAACGATATGTGTATATATACAAAATATATATTTAATACATATAACATAACAAAATTTATATTTTTATTTATTTTAAATAAATAAAATGAATATATGAAACATATAGGTTATTAATATAAAAATGATATAACTAATAGGTTTATATATATATATATAAATTGTTCGATTACAATTATGTGTGTTAATATATATATAAATGATATAGGTTCGTGAATCCGAGGTCAATCCTACACTTGTTTAACTTAGTCATATGTATTTTTACTACAAAATACATTAGGTGAGTTTCATTTGCTCCCTTTTTACTCATTACATTTTTGGGCTGAGAATATATGCAAATGCTTTATTAACTATTTTACAATATTTATATGCGTGAGTTTCATTTGCTCCCTTTTTACTCATTACATTTTTGGGCTGAGAATACATGCAAATGCTTTATTAACTATTTTGCAATATTTATATTCGTGAGTTTCATTTGCTCCCTTTTACTCTTTACGTTTTTGGGCTGAGAATACATGCAAATGCTTTATTAACTGTTTTACAATATTTATATGCGTGAGTTTCATTTGCCTTTTTACCCTTTGTATTTTTGGGCTGAGAATACATGCGCTGCTTTTATAAATGTTTTATGATATAGACACAAGTAATTCGAAACTACATTCTATGGTTGAATTATCGAAGTCGAATATGCCCCTTTTTATTAAGTCTAGTAATCTAAGAATTAGGGAACAGACACCCTAATTGACGCGAATTTTAAAGATAGATCTATCGGGCCCAAAAGCCCCATCCAAAGTACCGGATGCTTTAGTACTTCGAATTTTATATCATATCCAAAGGAGGATCCCGGAATGATGGGGATATTCTTATATGCATATTGTGAATGTCGGTTACCAGGTGTTCAATCCATATAAATGATATTTTTGTCTCTATGTATGGGACGTATGTTTATGAGAAATAGAAATATGAAATCTTGTGGTCTATTAAAATTATGAAATGATTGTTTATGATAAACTAATGAACTCACCAACCTTTTGGTTGACACTTTAAAGCATGTTTATTCTCAGGTATGAAAGAAATCTTCCGCTGTACATTTACTCATTTTAGAGATATTATTTGGAGTCATTCATGGCATATTTCAAAATACGTTGCATTCGAGTCGTTGAGTTCATCAAGATTATTTAAAGTCAATTATAGTTGGATATATTATGAAATGGTATGCATGCCGTCAACTTTCGATGTAATGAAAGATTTTCTTTTCAAAAACGAATGCAATGCTTGTAAAATGTATCATGTAGAGGTCAAGTACCTCGCGATGTAACCAACTATTATGAATCGTTTATAATCGATATGGACTTCGTCCGGATGGATTAGGACGGGTCTTCACAGTTGGTATCAGAGCGGTGGTCTTAGCGAACCAGGTCTGCATTAGTGTGTCTAACTGATAAGTCGTTAGGATGCATTAGTGAGTCTGGACTCCGACCGTGTCTGCATGTCAAAAGTTTTGCTTATCATTTCGTGTCGAAAATTTCCTGCTTATCATTCTTAGGGAATCACTTATTTATCATTCTTAATCTAGACATATATTACTGCCTGGATTGCATGAATAGTGTAAAAAAAATTCATATCTTAGCGTATATGCTAATTCATATCTTAGCATATCTATTACTGTAAACTTTACCTAACATATTCCGTAGATTCCTCCGTAACTTATGGGATTTTAGTATTATACATGCATATGTAAATTATGTATTGCAGGGTACTTATCTTCATCTGATCGTACGAGATGAATCCCTCAACCAGTTCGAGTCTCTCAAATTTCGATAGCTATTCCGATAGATATTCCGACAGCTATTCTTTTTTTTTTTTTTTTTTTTTTTTTTTTTTTTTTTTTTTGAAAGGCAATGTTAGTGGTTAGCTCACGAAGTTATAATGTTAGTGGTTAGCTCACGAAGTTAATTCATGAAAATCCCCCCCCCCCCCCGAGACTCGAACCAAAAGCAGTGTCACTAGAATGAATCAACCAATTCATCTGATGGGTTCGTAGCCTACTTAATCATTGGAGACAAAAAGAAGGTGATCCTTTCCATCAACCAAATTCTTCTCTTGGCGGTGAACCTGAAGCATTTACCGGCGAACCTGTTCGAGATACTATTTTCTCACTCATTTCCCGAATATTTCACCACGATTATATTCTATCTAAAATTCTAAACCTTATTCATCCGTTCGTTCCGACCGACAATCATCTTGGAGTAATGGGAGAAGTCAACGAGATTCGCACTTGATTAATAAATTTGGAGAATATGGTGCAAAATTTACCAGCTTCAGCAACAACACCGGTACCAACAGTACCATCGGCAACAGCACCAGTATCATCAACAATCCATGCCTCAACATCTCATTTTGTACCTCAAGCATAATCATCGTTCTACATGATGTTCTACATCATTTATCCCTGTTCGACATGGCGATTAAGTAATCTCTAAAGTTTTGGAGATTATCCATTCTAGTTCTAACGGTAAATTAAATGAGTTTAATATCATATTAACTCATTAAATCCATGATTATATCTGAAGAAAATATATATGTAAGTATATTTTCATAAAGATTGTAATTAAAAATTCTTTTGTTCAAACTATTAACGGTGAAAATATTTTAACGGGTATGTAATACCCGAGAAATATTTAGATTTCACATTAATAAGTTACACTGTATATTCTCCGAATCTGATTCAACAGTCATTTACGATCCTACTTACATCCATCGATATACGTATCCGTTCACCACAGAATAACCATTTTCATTTAATTTTATATTTGGATTTTGACCTATCAGAATCTGACAAGTGGCATAATGAAGAAAACATTGGACAAAATAAAATTTGTTAGAAACAAACAAATTAACTATGATAAATTTTATTAAGAATCCACGCTAACAAAATTCTAGCTAACTGTTCCTAGCTAACTGTTAATTCCGTATTACATTGTAACTATCGCAATTTATTTTATCGCAATTTTAATTCTCGCAATTTTATTTATCATCATTTAATTTCTGTTATTTACTTTACGCACTTTATTTATTGTCATTTAAATTTCTGTTATTTATTTTTACGCACTTTAAATATCGGGACACGTATACAAGGTTTTGACATATCATATCGACGCATCTATATATAATATTTGGAATAACCATAGACACTCTATATGCAGTAATGATCGAGTTCTCTATACAGGGTTGAGGTTTATTCTATAATAATATATATACTTTGAGTTGTGATCGAGTCTGAGACACGTACACGGGTCACGATACGTAATAATTAATTTGAATATTATAAATTAAACTATATATGTATTATTATACTGTTAACTGTGGACTATCGACTGTGGACTATCAAGATTGGACAATTAAAAATTAATTAAAATATTGATTTTAACATATGAAACTAAACAATTCTTCAAGTTTGCCACTTGATTTCATCTTAAACCTCATTTGTATCTTGACGATTATAATCTGCGTTCAAACCTTTCATGATTCTTGAAAACACCTCAGTCGAGATGATAAACCAACCGCACTTCATCTACGGAAGAAAAGATTTATGCATATAGTTATGCACCTGAAAAATACTCTGAATATGATTAAACATTCAATACATATCGGTGCTAGCTCCTTTGGCATTGTTATTACCGAAAATAACTTTGCGATCCCTTTCCAAATTAGCCAATTTTGTCACAGCTCCAACAAGTCAACTCCGACTTTTCAGTCAGACTAGCCTTACTATAACCTTGATATATATGCTTGCTCTTTTATTGTTATCAGGGAACCTTTTATATTCCATCATATTACCAGCAGACGTACCAACAACCTCGTTGCTCCTTGGTTTAAATCTCTCTGACAAATCACTATATTTATCTATTGAAGTCTCATCATGTACTCATACGCGTTCTGTAACGATAATTGCCATACCAATTACCGGGAATCAGCAATCAGTATTTCGAATCTCGCAACGTTTCTACATCAACAGTTATATGTATACATATAACCTTTATCTCTTAGAATTATGATCTTTCATTCTGAAATTCTGAAAAGCACCAAGTCTGCGAATTAATGCTCTGAATTTTGAAAAGTTGAATGAAGCATCAAAAACTGTAAACGACCTCAACAACCAAAAGTTGATGATAAAGAATTGTATGTTGGCAAAGCTCAGAAAAAGGTTTGAAACTGAAAAACTGATTGAGCAAACTATGAAGGAGTCTCTGAACAAATCACAAGGACTAAACTAGTACATTAAGAATCCTGATGATTCTGTTTCTGATGAAACCTTTAGCGAATACCTTGCTTCTGACTCCAAACTCTTGCGGAAAAATTTTCTTCACCATCCTTCGATATTAGAAATTCCAAGATATCATCATATCTTTCATTATAAATATCCTCCATATTTTTTGAGATATTTTCATAACTAATCTTATCTGAATCATTAATCTATTAGTGCAATCAGTGTTACATCATATAGAAACTATTAGTTTCTATATTATGTAAACTTTCAAGCTTAAAATATGAATGTTATTGAAGTAATGTTGGGAACTGATGCATGAGTTAGTATAATATAATGACACTTGATCAACGTGATTATATTACAGTAAGTCATGCTGAGTTTCTAATGGAATGTGATTATTCACAGATTATAATGTCATCATGTGTCATGTTACATGACCCTTTCATTCTGATTAACTTCTAAACATATCAAGAAAATATATTCTTGATAGTTTTATTCTTAGTAATTCTGATAATTTGACAAATCAAATCGTGCGACTACGTTCTTTCCTGCTTAGAACATTATAATTATTCGAAACTCTATATCTACAAATTTTGGACCATTATTCGCTTGCCTTGAAGTCAGGAAGAGAAAAACAAAAGCATAGAGCTTTGAAGTATAAGGGAAGATATAAAGTCCGATAACAACACATAAATTACAAACCGTGTATATCAATGTTTATAGCAACATAAAGACACGGGAGGATTAAAAGCACTATCACCCCAAGGTAATAATAGAAGTAAATAGATTCTTCTCGTGGAAGATTGAAAAGAAGGATGACAGAAATGATAATTAAAAAAAATATCAAGGATTAGTACTGGATGAAGCATTTTCACAATCTTTTTGATGTATGAACTAAGGAAGAAAGTAAAGGAATGGAGAAAATAATGGAACAGAAGAGCTTAACTTATAATGGAAATATCAGAAAGAATTATCGAGGCAGAGCACCGTATTTAATTATAGAGATCTTAATCTCCTTAATTGTCGAAGAATCAAATCTCTCAGAATTCGAAGATTTTCTTTAAATCCCTTGAATTCCGGAATTCAACCGAGATAATGTCAAAAGTTAAGATGAACCTTATTTTCTAAATTCAACCCTGACTCTGTCAAAAGTTAAGATGAATCTTTACTTTCCTATTTCACTCTTTGGTGATAGCATCATTCGTACTCTTCGAATAATCGAATTATTTTCATCCATATTACTCAATGATGATAAAACTCAAGTTATTAACTCATATTCTTCATGAAAATATTTTTATTGTTAGCCATGACCACCTCACTCAAATTTCGGGACGAAATTTCTTTAACGGGTAGGTACTGTGACGACCCGGGAATTTTTGACTAAATTTAAACTTAATCTTTATTTAATTCCGATCTGATAAGCAAAGTCTACGATGTTGAGTCTTGATAAATTCAAAACTGTTTCGTATATTCAATTGGCCTTCGACCAATACCAACGATTCACGAACAATTGTTGTAAATTAATATGAATGTGTGTATATGTAATATATATATATATATATATATATATATATATATATATATATATATATATATATATATATATATATATATATATATATATATATTTATATATAAATGGCAATTGGAAAAATAAAATTTAGATATTATAATAATTATTAATTGAAGCATAACTATATATAAATAAAGTGTATTAAAAATAAATATTAAATAATTGTAATATTCGTTTAATGTTTCGATTGATATTAAGCAAGTTAAATTCAAACCTATGTAATTTCAAAATAAACGATGATCAGAAAATAAGTTATATGAATTATAGCTTCGTCAAAGAGATAAGTAGAACCTATTTGATTAGTTTTAACATTTAGTATTTTTTTCTACTCGAGGTCGGGAGCTAATAATTAATTTAGTTTTTTTTTTAAAACTGTAAATAATTAATGACCGGTTTTTATACATAATGGCTGAAATAAATAAAGAAAATTAATTTGAAAATTTGAAAAACTTTCTGTGTACTTTTATCCGTAACTGAATTCACAATGGAGTATAAATCACTATCTCTAATAAAACGGTCGATACTAAAAAGGACACATAGGACACGGCTAAACTGTTTTACACAATGTTTTTATTGAATAAAATGAACATATTAGACATTACTATAATATTTATATATTAAATATAAAACCCACTACTTCATGTTTATATGCTTTTGTTTTGATTTCAAGAATACCACAAACTAAATTACTTTCTGCTTGTTCTCTTGTTTCGTTTAGCATAACAATATATAATATATGAATATATATACTGATGATACATAAATAAATGATCAAACATATATAATTACATATATAGAAATGAATACAGTTACATGCTCAATCAACTATATCACACTATCTATTTTTCATTCGATTAGGAATCCAAACAACCACTACATAACAAATCACTAAAACTTTCAATGTGGCTAATTGAATAATTTGTGGGATTTCTATTTCAAATCTCCACTTTCAGTTGCATATCACTATCATATATGACTATCTATAATCTATAATATATACAAGGTATAAGATACATATACATATAGCTTAGGTTACAGAATGGAAAATCAACCATCTTCATCTTCATCTTCATCATTATTAAAACAAACCACCAATTAGTCCCTAACTATTAAATCGTCACGTCTTAATCACAACCATCAAGAAAAACAGTGATTGAACTGCTATTATGCTACACTTGTTGCTAATACATACCTGTCCTTGTTTCTTTTCTGCTTCCATTTGAAATCACCACCACACGCCACCCATGTATTGAACACACTCCATTATAATTACCTTGCAGCTGCTCGACCACAGTCAACTGACTGCTACCACTTTTACTTTCTGTTTACAAACTACACCCAATTAAACAACCCAAACCACAAGTTTGATACCCATTTAAACCCTCTATCAAACCGTCACTTGAAACCTTAAAAATCAAATGACCACGACTGCAAGATGAATGCTACTGCTGCTGCATACCAGGTTTCACATGACTATTCAATTGAAAAAGTTGTTCATACAGTTATACTAACCGGTACCTTTTTATTTCGAGATCAAACAGAAATCAAACACCATCATTATGCTATTAACATGCTGCTGCCACACCTGCAAACTAATTATTAATGTTAAGACATGGATCAGACCATAAAACCATCAAATATTATTACCTGAATCGAACCTGTTGACAATTTAATACTCAAATCCTTCATACCCTTATCAAACCTGTAACCCTTCAAATATTGTTACTCAAATTCGTGTTCACTACTGCCCTTCCAATTCAACACAACCCTATTATCATCAACACATATCCTGCGTCTAATATGCTACTGCTGCTATTCAATTTTGTTTATAAAATAAATAAATGATTAAATATATAAATAAAAGAAAGAAATCGAATCAGGCTGCAAATCACATATGTTCCTGTGAATTGTTGCTATTATGGTGTCTCTGTTTTCAATTCGAATCATTAACCATCACCAGACTTGCAACTACTTCTTGTTTCCTTCGTATACCATAAAGAACTTCAATTACTGATCCTGTTCTCTATTGTTAATTGGGGATTGATAATAAATGATGATGGATTGATGATACAGCAGATTATTTTGTTGTGGAAACTCCACTGGAACATCACCACAAACCATAACAGTTCGATTGCTACAAAATTATGTTTTCCGTTTTGACCAGAAAAAAAAGAACCATCGGAGGTCGCTACTGCTGCTGTGCTTATTTGTTTCCATTTACAACTGATAACAATGATTGAAGATGATGTTGGTGATGGCGATGATAATGATAAAAGATGATATGATGAGAAGAGGATGGAGAAAGATGGAGATGATCCAGATCTAAAAGCATGATCTCTCCTTTTAACAACCGGATCCCATTTAATTTTACTTTATGGTATTAATTTATTTTTATTATTATTATCATTATTATTATTATTATTATTATTATTATTATTATTATTATTATTATTATTATTATTATTATTGTTATTATTATTATTATTATTATTATTATTATTATTATTATTATTATTATTATTATTATTATTATTATTATTATTATTATTATTGTCATTTCTATTAAAAATTAGTATCCTTAGTATTAAAATGAGTAAATAAAATTATTGTTATTATTATTACTAACATTGGTATTAGGATTAACATTATTATTATTATCATTTAGATTATTATTATTAATATCACTATTGAAATTATTATTAATACCATTTATATTAGAAATTATCATTATCATTTTTATTATTAGTATTATTATTATTAATAAAGTTATTATTATTATTAGTAAAATCATTATTTTTGTAGTTATTATTATTAGTATTCACTATTATTAAAATTAACTTTTTTATTAAAAAGTATTATTTTTATTAAAGTTATCATTTTATCATTTATAATAAAAGTATAATTTTTAACCCTATTATCATTATTATTATTATTTTTATCATTACTAATATTATTTTAGTATTATTATAATTTTAGCAAAACAAACGATATGTGTATATATACAAAATATATATTTAATACATATAACATAATAAAATTTATATTTTTATTTATTTTAAATAAATAAAATGAATATATGAAACATATAGGTTATTAATATAAAAATGATATAACTAATAGGTTTATATATATATAAATTGTTCGATTACAATTATGTGTGTTAATATATATATAAATGATATAGGTTCGTGAATCCGAGGTCAACCCTACACTTGTTTAACGTAGTCATATGTATTTTTACTACAAAATACATTAGGTGAGTTTCATTTGCTCCCTTTTTACTCATTACATTTTTGGGCTGAGAATATATGCAAATGCTTTATTAACTATTTTACAATATTTATATGCGTGAGTTTCATTTGCTCCCTTTTTACTCATTACATTTTTGAGCTGAGAATACATGCAAATGCTTTATTAACTATTTTACAATATTTATATGCGTGAGTTTCATTTGCTCCCTTTTACTCTTTACGTTTTTGGGCTGAGGATACATGCAAATGCTTTATTAACTATTTTACAATATTTATATGAGTGAGTTTCATTTGCCTTTTTACCCTTTATATTTTTGGGCTGAGAATACATGCGCTGCTTTTATAAATGTTTTACGATATAGACACAAGTAATTCGAAACTACATTCTATGGTTGAATTATCGAAGTCAAATATGCCCCTTTTTATTAAGTCTGGTAATCTAAGAATTATTGAACAGACACCCTAATTAACGCGAACTCTAAAGATAGATCTATCGGGCCCAACAAGCCCCATCCAAAGTACCGGATGCTTTAGTACTTCAAAATTTATATCATGTCTGAAGGAGGATCTCGAAATGATGGGGATATTCTTATATGCATATTGTAAATGTCGGTTACCAAGTGTTCAATCCATATGAATGATATTTTTGTCTCTATGTATGGGACGTATGTTTATGAGAAATGGAAATATGAAATCTTGTGGTCTATTAAAATTATGAAATGATTGTTTATGATAAACTAATGAACTCACCAACCTTTTGGTTGACACTTTAAAGCATGTTTATTCTCAGGTACGAAAGAAATCTTCCGCTGTGCATTTACTCATTTTAGAGATATTATTTGGAGTCATTCATGACATATTTCAAAAGACATTGCATTCGAGTCGTTGAGTTCATCAAGATTATTTAAAGTCAATTATAGTTAGATATATTATGAAATGGTATGCATGCCGTCAACTTTCGATGTAATAAAAGATTGTCTTTTCAAAAACGAATGCAATGCTTGTAAAATGTATCATATAGAGGTCAAGTACCTCGCGATGTAACCAAATATTGTGAATCATTTATAATCGATATGGACTTCGTCTGGATAGATTTGGATGGGTCTTCACATATAATATAGGAAAAGTTAGTTAGGATACGGTTAGTATAGATTTTATCAAAATAATCCTTAGCCATTTTAGGCTATTTCTAACCAATATTGTTTTGCCCATAATTTCTTCGTTGCAAATCGGTTTTGAGTGAATCAAATTGCTATGGTTTTGTAATGAACTCAATTTTCTAAAACTAAATAGAAAGAGTGGTGGTTTATAGTCGGAGTTACAGGTTACAAATCCATTTTGAAAGAGGTAGTCATATTTGTCGAAAGAACGACACCTTGATGACCATTTTGAAAAACATACTTCTACTTTGAGTTTAACCACCAATTTTAGATATATTATCATGTTCATATGAAATATCATTTTCCCAGAAAACAAACTTTAAATTCAAAGTTTAAGATAGTTTTTAATTATCCAACCCAAAACAGCCCCCGGTTTCACTACGACGGCTTATGTTTAGTTTTACGGTGTTCTTCGTGTTTTCAAGTTTTAAATCCTTAAGTTAGCATATCATATAGATATAATACATGTGTGAAGTTGTTTTTTAAAATTCAAGTTAGAAGGATTAAGTTTGTTTGCGAACAAGTTTAGAATTAACTAAACTATGTTCTAGTGATTACAAGTTATATTTTTCGAATAAGATAGTTATATAAGTAAGAATCGATCAAGGTTATAAACAATGTCACTACCTCAAGTATAGTAGGTAAACCTAATGAAAATGATGAGAAATAATCTTGAGCTTCAAAGGATCTTTGATGGCTTAGAAACTCTTGAAGTAGAATCATGGAATGAAAATAAGTTCAAGTAAGATTACTACTTGATTTTAAGATATTTATGTTTATAGAATTTAATCAAAGCTTAAATATAACCATTACCTTGATTTATAATGAATACCTACTGAGATGAATGAAGATTTCTTGATGTTAGATGATTACTTGAAATAGATTTGAAAGATTGAAAGTAATCTAGCAAACTTGAAAGGATTTTTCGAAGTGTTCTTGATGTATTGTTGAATGATTCTTTTTATGGTGATCAAAGCTTGATTATGAGATAAAAATTACTGAATATGATGAAGATTAAGAGAGATGGAAGTGTGTGTGTTTTGTGAGTAAAATGATGGAGTAATATAACATGAAATGGATGTATAAAACAAGCATACACACGTTTTTTTTGTTAAGTCAACAAAGGTTTTTAGTTTTGTTATTTAGCTTAATTATTCATGGTAAATGACAAAGGTTAAACCCTACATGTTTCTATAATGGTTGATGAGTCATTTAGGGCTGCTAAGAGCTGATCATTAAGTATATATACCAATAGTATATACATCTAGAAGCTGGGTATTATATGGGTGAAAATACCGTATGAATACGAGTAGAATTCTTGATGCAAACAAATGGGAATAAGATTATTGCTATCTTTGTTAAGTATAAGTATTTTGATATATGTATTAAAGTCTTTCAAAAGTGTATTAATACCTCTTAATACATTACATACATATACATTTTAATTAAGTCGTTATTTCGTCGTTAATCGTTACACACACACACATATATATATATATATATATATATATATATATATATATATATATATATATATATATATATATATATATATATATATATATATATATATATATATATATATATATATATATATATATATATATATATATATATATATATATATCGTTTCGAATCTTTAAGTTAGTAGTATCGTTTTATGTATATAGTTCATTATTAATATACTTAATGAGATACTTAATTATAATTTTATCATGTCTGATGTTATGCGAGGTGTATATAAAATAGCTATTAAATTTTAGCAGGAAATACTATTAAATACGATACAATTTTACACAAGATATTAATTTATTTATAGGATGGATATACTTAAACCTTGCTACAACACTTATAGGCAGTGTACCTAATCGTACAGTAGTGTAGTTTTTAGTAAGTCCGGTTCGTTCCACAGGGAAAATCTTTAAACAAACCTTAACGCTATATTAGTTTACTTTTATAAAAATACAAATATATATATAAGTAATATTATTATTATAAAGGGGGGGTTTTTATCGTTTAATGACCTGTTTGTCGATTTTAATTCTTCAGTCGCAGTTAAAACCAAATGTAAAATATTAAATAAAAGACTTAATTTAAAGTGTAAAGTAAATAACAATAATGAAATTACGAATAATAAAAGTGCGATAAAATAAACTTGCGATAATTAAAAAGTACGATAATTAAAAGTGTAATTAAATACAATAATAATAAATAAAAGTGCTATAATTAGAAGTGCAATTAAATATGAAATAAAGGAAATTAAATATGAAATAAAAGAATTATGCTTATTTAAACTTCCGTAAACATGATGTTTGACGTGTTGATTTTAGTTTTATGCCCATGGGTTAATTGTCCTTTGTCCTGGATTATTTAATATGTCCGTCTGGTTTTTGTCCATAACAGTCCATCAGTCATAAATATAAAGTGCGAGTGTCCTCGTCAAATTATCCTTATACCCGAAGTTAAATATTCCAACTAATTGGGGACTTAAACTATAACAAGGTTTTATTACTTTGTTTAATAATTACACCAGGATGTCGACTGAGTGTAACCCAAGGTTTTAATACTTTATTATCAATTATGCCAAGTGTCCTTGTACATAATTTCACCCCTGTTTTAATAATTCTAGTGGCTATTAATCCATTCCCGTGTCCGGTTAAATGAACGATTATTCGTACATATAAATATCCCACCCATCGTGTCCGATTGAGTGTATATGGTTATTTATAGGGACGTCCAATTGTAAATCTTTATATTAACATTAACAAACTATCATTTAGTTAAACAAATATAAAGCCCATTAATAGCCCATAGTCTAATTTCCACAAGTGTCGTTCTTTTGTCCAAACCCCAATTATGGTACAAAGCCCAATTACCCAATTTTAGTAATTAGCCCAACATCATGATTACTTCGGATTAAATAAGCATAATAATAACTTAGCTACGAGACATTAAATTAAAAAGGTTGAACATAACTTACAATGATTAAAAATAGCGTAGCGTTACACGGACAGAATTTCGACTTACACCCTTACAACATTCGCTAACACACCCTTATTATTAGAAATTAAAATTAAAATTAAAATTAAAATATATATATATACTTTACGTATGATGAAGAGAAGAAAGATTTGTTTATTTTGGCCAAAACGCGTTGAATTTATAGGACCTGGGCAGGATTTCAGAGCCATGCGATAGCATGGCTTTTGTACCTCCAGGCCATGCGATCGCATGGCCAGCTGGGAGAAGTCACATTTCTTTGTTTTCTTTCTTGCCGACGTTTATAAATAATAATATAATATATAAATAATTATAAGAATTATTTAAATATTTTATTTTATTTATGTGCATAGTTAACTTGTAATTTTTAGTCCGTTGCGTCGAGCGTTGAGAGTTGACTCTGGTCCCGGTTCCGAATTTTCGAACGTCCTTGCGTATAAATTAATATCTTGTACTTTGCGTTTTGAATCTTGTACTCTTGTAATTTTGAGACGTTTCTTATCAATAATTGGAACCTCATTGATTGTATTTTGTACTTTTGAGCTTTTTGGTCGTTTGCGTCTTCAATTCGTCGAATCTGTCTTTTGTCTTCACCTTTTATTATTTAAACGAATATCACTTGTAAATAGGACAATTGCAACTAAAAGCTTGTCTTTCTTGAGGAATAATGCTATGAAATATATGTTCGTTTTTAGTATTATCAAATATTCCCACACTTGAGCGTTACTTGTCCTCAAGCAATATAGTCTTGAAATACAAGAATCACTTCTTTATTCTTCACACTTTGTACATCAGTGATTTCTTTACGGCGGTATAAACAATGGTAGTAACGATGTGGTTTACAGTCCCACATGACTATAAAATTTAGATCCATTAAGGAAATTGGATCTTTATGAAAACATTTGATCTTTTAAAAATTAAATCTAGTTTTTACCCTAGATAAGTTTTTCGGAATAACCCTTCACCGGTGTTTGCAAAATATTTTTGTGGGCTTGGTGGGTTTCAGATTTGAAAATTTTAGCTCAAAACTTGCGGTTTTATGTCACCCACTTGCTAACCTTGTATTAGGAAAGCAACACGTCCAGTTTACTTGTCTCGTATATTACCTTTCAGTAAACTACCGTCCGGTTGTAAAGGAAAGCGTTGAACAAGCAACTGTTAAGGCAATGTCCCCTGACATGCTTTTAATTATGGTCTATAACGTGTCGGACGCAATTACTATCCTTTGTAGGAGCAATAGTAAAGCTCACCCTTATAATTTGTCGGTCTGGCACAAGGTCCTATATTTGACCATGCTATGCAACCACCGTTCTTACGGTTGACACCCGATTTGGTTCAGATGACCTAATGAATTCTCGGTGAATTCCTAGGATTTTACGTTCAATGGTAATGAACGCATTGAAAATGGGTTTTCAGAAAACAAATCGGTTTATAATTTGATCAAAATATTTTCTCGTTCAAGCTCGAGTTTAGATATCATTGAATTCCATGAGTTTGAATTCTCAATCTTTAAGGTCAATCTCTAGGATTGAGTAATATCAGGCTTAAAATCTGATTTTTAATCTTTAAGGAGATTATCCTTTCTGGGGATCTGATTCATTAGTCTTATCCAGCTAATTTGCACGGTGCCCCCCATTTTACGAGATAAATCCTTCTCATGGTTAGGATAAATCTGACCACTTGGCGACCCTGTTTAATGCTGAGGTCCATGGATTTCCTGCTAATTTTAGAGATGACTTTTCTAGATTTTTCATCAACCTACAGCTGGTCTGGACGACAACTTCTTGACCTAAATCAAGAAGCGCGTTTCTTTTTCGGAAGACTTTACTTCCTTTTAATGATGGAATTGATTCATCGTGTAGATCCATCTCTTCTTTTCTTTCATCGGGTAAAATAGTTTAGTTTAGTCCAAAGCAAAAGTATTTTCAGTTATTTGTTACAGAAATATGTGACATATGTTTAAGATAACTTGGTAATTTTTCCCACACTTGGCTTTTATTTTCCTTTTTATTGTCCTCTATTCCATTTTAAATGAATTTTAACATTTTGGTTTGTTTCTCAATTTATGTCCTTTCTGAGGTAACAATAATTTCGGTGTTAACACCTAATTTTATCGTTCATAAATATGTATAAACATGATTTTGAGTTCATTTAATTGAAAATTTTGAAAATGGGTTTTACTAGAATTGGGTAGTCAGTATATAAGACTAGGGTTGTTCTTTATCATCAGAGAGCACTAGATTCTAATACAACTACTACGTTACTAGTATTTTTAATGGTAACCAAGTGTTTAAGATAAAAATTTTAAAAAATCCAAAAGAATTTAACCCCTTCCCACACTTAAGATCTTGCAATGCCCTCATTTGCAAGAAATCAGTAACAATTTAAATTATTGAGGGTGATTAGCGTAAAAATGATTAAATTTTATCAAAGTTTCCAAACATATTGGCGTTTGGTTGCTGAATGATAAATGTGCATATCATTTGTTCATTTCGTCTGTTGTTACATCACATTTATTTGTCATCTTGTCGTCAAAATTAGTAGCTTTTGCTGAACTTAATGCCAGTCTTTGAAAATGCGCTGTTTTACCCTGTTTTGTACAATTTACAATATACATACATACAAATATAAACATGCATGACAATTTGAAATGGGACTTAATATCCCACTTTCAAATCCTAAATGTGAAATATTAGTACACAATAATAATAAAAATGATAAAGATTACATAAGTATATTCAATAACATAAGTTTAAACATGAATAAGAAAAAAGATAAAAACATAAAAATCGTATAAATAACCAAATGGAACTAAATCAGTCTGGATATGGGTTCCAGTTCATCTCGTCAGGTGGGTTCCATTATTGGTTATAGGTGTTTTGATAGGCTTGGTTATAGTCATACCGGTTAAAGGGTGGTCGGATATCGGGGCTATGTGGCGGAAAATGAGCAGGTCGAGTAGGTACATAGTTATTTGGTACCTGATATGATAGCTGGCTCATGATTTGGTGCTGATGAACTAACCAGCTATCGTGTTGGCGTCACCTATAATCCTCGTATACTCGCTCGGAGTTCCACTGCTCGTACATACTATGTCTGGCCGCGTTCGTCATTGCTTCCTCATCTATACGAACGTGGACGTCAAGAATAGCATCTCGAAAGACATCCCTAATGTCTTCCGCCTCCTCCATTTCCTCGTCTGAGCCTCTCTCTACCTGAGGATGAGATCCCTTATAGGGTACTGCCTGGTTACGTCTACTTTTCAATACCTTAGCACCCACATAAACTTTCAATCCTAAGGGCTCAACCTGTTCTCTACAAAGCTGTAATGGACCCCCTTAGTTCCTATCAACACCTAAATACTCTCCAATGAGAGTAACAAAAATACCTCCTCCTATTATACTCCCGTCCTGCATTCCCTCTACCATTTTAGATAAATAAAAAGCAACACAGTAAGGGATATTGACAAAGCTTCTAGGATCCCGAATACACTTTAGGTAGAATAAATCATGTAAGGTAATTTTTTCTTTATTATGACCTCTCTGTGTAATGAGAGTTAGCCAAAAATCTATGAATAATACGAAGCTCGGCTCTGTCAATATGTGTATAGGAGTGTCCTCCTGCTCGTGTAAAAACATCAAAATGTGACATACGCCTCCAAATGGCGTCATCGTCAAAGTTACTATCTACCCTTTCACCATAATGAATCAAATTTGTACAATCGGGTAATAGCAACTCACCAGGAGTATATATCTGTAAGGCCCTGGCCATGTCCAGCATGGACATTCTGTATATCCTACCGCCAAGGATAAACCTAAGAAATCTTCTATCATCTATTCTAACTATATTTGTATCAAGTGATACAATACTCATCAACTCAACACACCATTCCTTATATACAGGTCTACGAATGGTGAAAAGACGTTCCCAATCTGTAAAAGAAGAACTGCCATACCTTTGAACTAAAAGCTGTGTAACACGGTCAGCTAGATGGAACGTTTCCAAAGGGGCCCAATCGATTACCCTTGGCACCTCTACATTTTTTGTTACCAATTTGAATTTGTTCCTTTGATATGTCTCGTAATTTCTCCATCTCCTATCAAATCTCAGATTAGGATGCAGAGTGTGCTCAGGAATCGTTGGGAATTCTACTGGCGGCCTCATTGGGAATACTATGAATTCATTAACAAACTGTACCGGATCATAATAAGGTATGTGCTGATCAGGCTGTTGTTGTTGTTCCTGTTGTGGTTCTTGTTCGTGTTGCATTTCTGGTTCTGGTTCTGGTGCTGGTCGTCTAGATGATGATGCTCCTGAACCTCCAGTATAGGCTTTCTGCAAAATACATTAAACACAAAATTTGTGCATCCAAATATGCATTAGTGTTAGCAAAATAACAACTTAAAAAAATCACTATAACATGTTAAATCAAAATTAAACTTATACACATTTTCATAATTTTTCACAATTCTACACTTTTCAAATAAGCACATATGAAAATGTATATAAAATTCATAAGCATTTAACTCAAATAACATGTCAAAATAGTCATTACTAATAATTAAACAAGTCTCAAATGGAAATTACATCAAATTAATCAAGTTCATGAATTTTGGACTTAAAAAGTCCACTTTAATCTCCAAAAATCATGTTTAGGATCATTGTTTGGATCATTTAACTATCTAAATATGTTACACTACTCACTTTAGCAATAATTCATGACAAAAATCGGCCATAACCCGTTTATATCAAAAAGCCCCAAATTGCTCAAGAACACAAACCCTAGATTTCTAAAAATTTTGAAGTTTTTGGCTTCAAATCATGTTAAATAGCATCAATCTAGGTTATACATGCATAAAATACTAACAATTTAACACTAATTACACTAGAAATTAACAAAATTGCATTAGGTAAAAAATTGATAATTATCACAAAAACTAGGAATTTATAGAGTTTAGGGGTGCAATTTTTACCATTTTGCTGAAGAATGAGAATCTAGGCATGATTAGAGCAAGAAAAATGACGAATTACGGTGGAAAATTGATGAAATTTGGTGAAGATTTGAGGTATTTTCGTGAATGTATGTGTGTTGTGGTGAGGAAGACAGCTCGCTGGCTGTTTTGTATCAGGCCTGCATTTGGTCCCCATGCGATCGCATGGGTTCCAAGTGCAAACCCCATGCGATCGCATGGGGTGCCGGCTACAGTGATTTCAGGTTTTTTTTTATTTTTTTATTTTTTTTTTTAAACCTTATACTTTATAAAACTTATAATTAATTAAATTTTAAAAATTTTGTTTTCCTTTAGGAGCGAGGGCGTTTCGGATCGTTGTCCTAGTCTGTCCCTCGACAAAATTTTAAAATTTGTCAAATCAAAGTGCGGTTTTTTTAAAAGTAAAGATTTTTGGGGTTTTTTTTAATATTTTTGGCATACTTTAATTCAATAAGATTAAAAATAATGATAATAAAAGTTCTCGTCCCTCCCTCGGGTAAAGCATTTTCGGTTCAATGACCTAGTCTTCAACTTACGACGAATTTTAAAAATCATTTTTTTAACTTAATGAGATAAAGTAAATTTTTGTTTTTAAATTCACACCAAACTTAAAAAAATATATAAAATTCAAAATTAATATTAAAAATTCACACCAAACTTAAAAAAATACATAAAATTCAAAATTAATATTAAAATTCACACCAAACTTAAAATTTGAAATGCATAAGATTAAAAATTCATATTTTAAAAATTAAAAATTCACACCAAACTTAATTTAAAAAATTCATATTATAAAATCACACCAAACTTATATTATATTTTTCAAATATTTACAATTTTAAATATATTGTTTTTACAAAGTTTACAATATTAATTTAAGATTTATATATTAATTTTAAAAACATGGTAAAAATAAAATTAAAAATCTTTTTGGCTTTTTATCCCACTTTAATCAATCAAATATTATCAAAAATATGCGCCCCTCTTTTCGGTAAAGTAATTTCGGTTCCATGACCTAATTTAACTCATGACGAATTTTTGAAATATTTTGGGTTGATTGATTAAAGATATTTATACCTTAATGTCACGACCCGGAAAATTTCGACTAATTTTAAACCAAACTCTCGATATGATTTAATATTCTTGACACAATAAGCAAAGTCTGTAAAGTTGAGTCTCAAAAATTTTGAACCGATTCATATATTCAATTGACCTTCGACTGTTCTCGACGATTCACGAACCACTATTTGTAAATTGATATATATATATATATATATATATATATATATATATATATATATATATATATATATATATATATATATATATATATACATGAATGTTAATTGTAAATATATTTATTTGAAAATATATATATATATATATATTTAGTTATATAATCAAACCTGATATTAAAATGTAATTATATATACATATAGTATATGGAAAATAAAGGATTTCGAGCCTAATTAGTAAACGTCAGTGACACTCGGTTGTTGTTTCGTTAGTTTTAATATAGATATAATATATGTTCATGAATGATTAAGATTAAAGTTGGAATGTAAATTAATCACGAAGATTTTAGATTTGTTAAAAATATTTTTATATTTTTAAGTTCAAATATTAGTACAACGTACATATAAATTGGAACACAAAATAAATAATTACCGAACCTTTTTGATCAGGTTTCAAACAGTTAATGAGTGAAATAATTAATTATATTTAATCTAAAAATTTGGGATTTTTAGGAGCACTTTTATATTTTAACTGTTTAGTAACGGACCACGATATTATATCCGTAAAAGTTGTTGGCAGATAAAAATGGCTACTTGTTTTAATGTCTGAAGTTTTAATTAAATTTTTAATTTAATATTATTATTAATAAATTATATTACTATTATTATATATACAATTATTAAATATGTGAACTGTGTTTTCATATTACTTTACATACGCTTGAAAAATGAACTTATAATATCTATCACTATGTATAATTTAATCATATGATTACTGTGCTTAATTGGTTTAATAATTATTAGTGCATTGTCTTCTTTCTGCATTAAATCTATTCTCTTTATATATCTATATCTATAAACATATAGAGAATATATACATACATGTAATATACAATGAACCATTCGAAAGATCATTCACAACATCACTATGTTTATCACCTTTCAACCTCCAATACGTGCTTGACACAACCACCACCCTTGGCCATCATCATCTTCCACCGGCCACCTTAGTGTTTCAATCCTTCTCCTTTCGGTTTTAACCAACCCATCATTACTTTGGCCGTGAGCCTCCATCACCAATCACCACTACCACTCGCTACCATCTCCACCGTGAACCACAACCGTGGAACACCACATGACCACCCACTTCAAACCCCATGTTCTTGAACGATTAAAGCCACCACCACTCTCGGCTTTCCAACACCCACACCACCGGAGCACCATAACAAACCGCCACCTTCATGAAACCCGCAAACCCACGATCAACCCATCATTTTATTCCCTTCTTTCTTGTCAATGGTGATACCACTACTGAAGCATCTTCACACATCAAACCGTTATATTAACTCTTTCTGTTCGAGCCATAGAGTAACCAAACACCAATTTTCCTCCTTTTCTTCTTGATCCTGCTGTATGTATTTCTGTTTCAAACGAGGCCACCACAAACCAACCACAAATTTTCTTCACCTCTCTCTCATCTTTCTCTCTTTCTCCCTCTCCTTTCCTTTGTGAATCACCAACAAACAACCATTGTCAACCACCTCACCACCATAACCGCCATTTTTTTTACCAATCACCACCACTGCAAACAACAACCGAACATTTCACCACCACAATCTCTTATTCGTTATTACTACTTTTTAAAGAACTATAACCCAAACCGTTGGGCTGTTACTGCTGTACGAAAACCAAACAAACAACCCTTCGCTGCTACTGTTGTTCACTCTTCAAACCATAGCCCAAAAACCATGTAACCAGGCTGCACGTTTGTTTCCTCCTTCGTGAAAACCAATCACCAAAAACCCACCAAAATAGCTGCGTGTTCTACTTCTATTAATATAACAAGATTGGTGTTTGATATAAAATAATGATAAAAGTTTGGGTGCTCTTTTCCTACTAAGTTTGAGTGCTCTTTTCCTACTTTTCTTATGGCCAACCAAGTGGGAACCTCTTGCATATATATATTTTTTTATTACTTGATGAGAAAAGAAGAAATGGTGTACCAATTTCCAAATAATTACGGGTGAGGCTCGATGGGAGGATTACCGAAGAGTTAAACTAGTCTAGCCGTGGTTACATAATTTTCTTGGGCCGAACCCTTATTATGTTTTCTGTTGGGCTTTTGAATCCGTTTAACCAAACAACACTTGAAACATTGGGCTGTATTATATTTAGTTGGAATTTCTAGTTGGGCTTATGAAATACCTTTGGGCTGAAGAAGTGTTGGGCCGAGATATAGTTGATTTTCGGTTGACTGGAAATAATGATGAGAACGTGATTACTAGATGGTATATTGATATTAATGACGATGATGAGGTAGTAAAACATGATGAAGTTTGATTAAGATAATTTGATGTGTTGATGATACATGAATCACGATATAAACAATTATGTTTAGGATTAAGATGATAATATAGACGATGATAAAGATGACGAGTTGATAATAATCTTATGAAGATGATGGGTAAGGTTAGATGATGATTATAAGCGTGATTATAGAATGATGATGATTTGGTGGAGTTAAAATAGATAATGATTAGGGAGACGAGTAAAATAGATGATAATGTTGGAGAAAATAATAATGAATGACGATTGTGATCTTATGATACGCATATGTTACGGTTAAGGGTGTGTTGATTGAACGAGAGGTCGGGGGTTCAAGCCCGGTCTGAGGCATTTTATTTTTAGGAAAAGCTTGAAGGTAGCTTACTTATTTTAATTATTATTATTATCATTAATATTATTGTTATTATTAACTATTATTATTTTTCTTATTATTATTATCATAAGTATTAGTATTATTTTTAGTAGCATTATTATCATTATAATTATTAATATAAATATTAGTATTATTATTATTAGAAAAATCATACTTTTATAGTTATTATTATTAGTATTCATTATTATTAAAAGTATCATTTTTTATAACTATTATTATTATTATAGGATGAAATAACTTTTTATTTATTGTTATCAATATTATTTTATCAAATAACTGTTAGTTATATAAAACTATATTTACTACATCTAACATAACTATATTAATATTTTTTTATAATAAAAATAATTAATTAGGTTATTAAGAAAACACATAATTAAAATAACAATTAAATCACTAATAATATATAAATTATGATATAATAAATAAATTTGTTCGATTACGATTATGTGTATTAATAAATATACAAAATGATATAGGTTCATGAATCCGAGGTCAATCTTGCATTGTTCAGTTGTTCAATGTCATCATATGTATTTTTACTACAAAATACACTAAGTGAGTTCATTTACTCCCTTTTACTATTTACATTTTTGGGGCTGAGAATATATGCGCTGTATTTTATACCTGCTTTATTAAATGCTTTTGAAATATATTTTGAACTGCGAATACATGAAATGCTTTTATAAATGTTTGACGAGATAGACACAAGCAAAACATTCCTCGAATGAATTATTATGCAGACAGAAGTTCTGCGGATTATTATTGAATTATGTGGACATGATAATTGCCACCATTGAATTATGTGGACATGATAATTGCCACCATTGAATTATGTGGACATGATAATTGCCACCAAATGAAAAGTGAATATTATGTATCGAGAGAATGATTTTATGCACAGGTTATGTGTATGTTATTTTTGTGCACGAGATATGTGTACGGTTACTAAGATTTATGAAAGATGATTTAGTACACGAGAAAGGTGTACTGTATTTAAAAGATATCGCATGTACATTACAGGTGGGTATAGGATTCGGGCCCATTTGTACCATGCAGGATTTAAATTTTGTGGTCTATCAAAATGATGAATTTTATTGTTTTATGATAAACTTATGAACTCACCAACCTTTTGGTTGACACTTTAAAACATGTTTATTCTTAGGTATGAAAGAAATCTTCCGCTGTGCATTTGCTCATATTACATGGAGTTGTTCATGGTATATAGAGGTCAGAACCTCGCAATGGGACCAACTATTGAAGACTTCGTCCAGATAGATTAGGACGGGGCATTTCAGTTGGTATCAGAGCGGTGGTCTTAGTGAACCAGGTCTTGCATAAGTGTGTCTAACTGATAGTTGCTTAGATGCATTAGTGAGTATGGACTTCGACCGTGTCTGCATGTCAAAAGTTTTGCTTATCATTAGTGTCGAAAATCAGCTGCTTACCATCCTTAGGAAATTACCTGCTTATCATTCTTAGTCTAGACACATCTTACTGCAATGATTGCATGAATAGTGTATAGACAAAATTTGTATCTTAGCGTATCTGCTAATCCATATCTTAGCGTACCTGTTACTGTAAACTTTGCCTGTCGTATTCCGTAGATTCCTCCGTAACTTATGGGATTTGAGTATTATATATGCATATGTAAATTATGTATTGCAGGGTACTAATCTACATCCTATAATCTATTTCTTATCAAAAATTCTTCATCTGATCGTACGAGATGAATCCTTCAATCAGATCGAGTCCCTCAGATTCCGATAGCTATTCCGATAGTTATTCCGACAACTATTCTGATATGAATATTCACCTGAACTCCGAAAGTAGTGTAACCGGAATGGATCAACCAAGTAGCCATCATCTATCCTGGATGAATTGGGATAAGTTCGTAGTCGACTTAATCAATGGAGACGCGAAGAAGACGACCCTTTCCACCAACCAAATTCACCTCTTGGCGAAGGATCTAAAGCACTTACCGACGAACCTATCCGAAACACCATTTTCAGCCTCATTTCCAGAATAGTTCGACACTATTATATTCTATCCACAATTATAAACCTTATTCATCCGCTCGTTCCGACCAACAATCATCCCGGAGTAATACAAGAAGTCAACGAACTTCGCACTCGAGTAATCAATTAGGAGAATATGGTGTAAAATTTACTAGATTCAGCAATATCATCGGCACCAACAGTACCATCAGTAATAGCACCAGTATCATCAACAATCCATTACTCAATATCACATTCTGTACCTCGAATATAATCATCGTACTAAGTATCGTTCTATCTATTTTTACCTTCGTTCAACATGGCGATTATGTAATCTCTAATGTTTTAGAGATTATATATTCTTGTTCTAAACGGTAAATCGAATGAGTTTAATATCATATTGACTCATTAAACCCATGATTACATCTGAAGAAAATATATATGTATATATATTTTCATAAAGATTGTAATTAAAAATTCTTTTGTACAAACTGTTAACGGTGAAAATATTTTAACGGGTAGGTAATACCCGAGGAATATTTAAATTTCACATTAATAAGTTACACTGTATATTCTTCGAATCTGATTCAACAGTCATTCACTATCCTACTTACAAGCACCGATATACGTATCCGTTCACCACAGAATAACCATTTTCATTCAATTTCATATTTGGATTTTGATCTATCAGAATCCAACAAGTGGCATAATGAAGAAAACACTGGACAAAATAAAACTTGTTAGAAACAAACAAATTAACTACGAGAAAATGTTGTTAAGAATCCACGCTAACTGTTCCTAGCTAATTGTTCCTAGCTAACTAATTACATTTTATTTATCGCAATTTATTTATCGCAATTTACATTCTCGCAATTTCACTTATCGTCATTTAATTTCTGTTATTTACTTTACGCACTTTATTTATCGTCATTTAATTTCTGTTATTTATTTTTACGCACTTTAAATATCGGGACACGTATACAAGGTTTTTACATATCATATCGACGCATCTATATATATTATTTGGAATAACCATAGACACTCTATATACAGTAATGCGGGAGTTAGCTATATAGGGTTGAGGTTGATTCTACAATAATATAAATAGTTTGAGTTGTGATCGAGTCTGAGACGTATACGGGTCACGAAACGTATTAATTAATTCGAATATTATATATGAATTATTGGACTGTTAATTGTGGACTATCGACTGTGGAATAATAATATTGGACAATTAAAATGAATTAAAATATTGATTAGACCATATGAAACTAAACAACTCTTCAAGTTTGCCACTTGATTTCATAATTAAACCTCGTTCGTATCTTGACGATTCCAATCCGTGTTCAAACCTTTCATGATTCTTGAAAACACCTCAATCGAGAGGATGAACCAACCGAATTTCATCTACAGAAGAAGAGATTGATGCATATAGTTATGCACCTGAAAACACTCGGAACCTGAGTAAACTTTTAACATGTATATGTGCTAGCTCCTTTAGCGTTGTTATCACCGAAAATAACTTTGCAATCCCTTTCCAAATTAGCCACTTTTGTCATAGCTCCAGCAATCCAACTTTGACTTTTCATTTGAAACAACCTTATTATAACCTTGATATATATGCTTGCTCATTTATTGTTACCACTTACTAGAGAACCTTTTATATTCCATCGTATTATCATCAGCATTTAATTATCTAAAAACACAATTCTCTTGAAACCACCTCGGATTGATAACCGATGATTCAGATATGTTAGCATTAAATGCAGAGGAAACAGCAAAATCATAGATGGTCTAAACGGCCAAAAGTTTGATGATAAAGAAGTGAGTGTTAGGAACCCTCGATAGAAAATTTGGTACTGCAAACCGGATTGAGCACACCATAAAGGAGACCAAGGACAAATACAAGGAACAAACTCTATATTCAAAGAATCCAGGTAATTCTGGATCCGATGAAATCTTTAGAGAATATCTTGCTCTGAAGTCATGTTAAAATCTTGCGGAAAATTTTTCATCATCATTCATCGAACTTAGAAATTCCAAAATATCATCATAAATATCTTCGATATTTCTGAGGATATTTTCATAAATATTCTTGTCCGAAATTATCTACCTCTTCGTGTTTTCTGTATTCCATTATATTGGACTTCTATAAAATCTAAGTATAAATTATGAATGAATTGTGGAGAAGTGTTGGGAATTGAAGCATGGGTTAGTATAGTATAATGACACTTGGCCAACGTGATTATATTACAGTAAGTCATGCTGAGTTTCTAATGGAACATGATAAAGGATCACAGATCATACCTTTATCATGTACCATGTTACATAACTCTTTCATACTACTTAAGCTCTAAGCATATCACGGAAATATTTCCTTGATATTTATGTTCTTCCGTAATTCTAAAAGATTACTAATAAATCGTGTTATTACATTTTCTTTCTAATTAGAAGATTTCTTTAAATTCCATGAATTCCGAAAATCAACCATGACTATGTCAAAAGTTAAGACGAACCTTAATTTTATCATTTCACTCTTTTGCGATAGCTTCACTCGTACTCTTCGAGTAATCGAATCGTTTTATCTATATTAATCAAAAATGATAAAACTCTAATTTGTCAACTCCTAATCGTCATGAAAACATTCTTATTATTAGCCATGACCATCTCGATCAAATTTCGGGACGAAATTTCTTTAACGGGTAGGTACTGTCACGACCCGGAAAATTTTGACTAATTTTAAACCAAACTCTCGATATGATTTAATATTCTTGACACAATAAGCAAAGTCTGTAAAGTTGAGTCTCAAAAATTTTGAACTGATTCATATATTCAATTGACCTTCGACTGTTCTCGACGATTCACGAACCACTATTTGTAAATAGATATATATATATATATATATATATATATATATATATATATATATATATATATATATATATATATATATATATATATATATATATATATGTATATATATACTTGAATGTTAATTGTAAATATATTTATTTGAAAATATATATATATATTTAGTTATATAATCAAACCTGATATTAAAATGTAATTATATATACATATAGTATATGGAAAATAAAGGATTTCGAGCCTAATTAGTAAACGTCAGTGACACTCGGTTGACGTTTCGTTAGTTTTAATATAGATATAATATATGTTCATGAATGATTAAGATAAAAGTTGGAACGTAAATTAATCACGAAGATTTTAGATTTGTTAAAAATATTTTTATATTTTTAAGTTCAAATATTAGTACAACGTACATATAAATTGGAACACAAAATAAATAATTACCGAACCTTTTTGATCAGGTTTCAAACAGTTAATGAGTGAAATAATTAATTATATTTAATCTAAAAATTTGGGATTTTTAGGAGCACTTTTATATTTTAACTGTTTAGTAACGGACCACGATATTATATCAATAAAAGTTGTTGGCAGATAAAAATGGCTACTTGTTTTAATGTCTGACGTTTTAATTAAATTTTTAATTTAATATTATTATTAATAAATTATATTACTATTATTATATATACAATTATTAAATATGTGAACTGTGTTTTCATATTACTTTACATACGCTTGAAAAATGAACTTATAATATCTATCACTATGTATAATTTAATCATATGATTACTGTGCATGATTTGTGAATACTGTGCTTAATTGGTTTAATAATTATTAGTGCATTGTCTTCTTTCTGCATTAAATCTATTCTCTTTATATATCTATATCTATAAACATATAGAGAATATATACATACATGTAATATACAATGAACCATTCGAAAGATCATTCACAACATCACTATGTTTATCACCTTTTAACCTCCAATACGTGCTTGACATAACCACCACCCTTGGCCGTCATCATCTTCCACCGGCCACCTTAGTGTTTCAATCCTTCTCCTTTCGGTTTTAACCAACCCATCATTACTTTGGCCGTGAGCCTCCATCACCAATCACCACTACCACTCGCTACCATCTCCACCGTGAACCACAACCGTGGAACACCACATGACCACCCACTTCAAACCCCTTGTTCTTGAACGATTAAAGCCACCACCACTCTCGGCTTTCCAACACCCACACCACTGGAGCACCATAACAAACCGCCACCTTCATGAAACCCGCAAACCCACGATCAACCCATCATTTTATTCCCTTCTTTCTTGTCAATGGTGATACCACTACTGAAGCATCTTCACACATCAAACTGTTATATTAACTCTTTCTGTTCGAGCCATAGAGTAACCAAACACCAATTTTCCTCCTTTTCTTCTTGATCCTGCTGTATGTATTTCTGTTTCAAACGAGGCCACCACAAACCAACCACAACTTTTCTTCACCTCTCTCTTATCTTTCTCTCTTTCTCCCTCTCCTTTCCTTTGTGAATCACCAACAAACAACCATTGTCAACCACCTCACCACCATAACCGCCATTTTTTTTACCAATCACCACCACTGCAAACAACAAACGAACATTTCACCACCACAATCTTTTACTCGTTATTACTACTTTTTAAAGAACTATAACCCAAACCGTTGGGCTGTTACTACTGTACGAAAACCAAACAAACAACCCTTCGCTGCTACTGTTGTTCACTCTTCAAACCATAGCCCAAAAACCATGTAACCAGGCTGCATGTATGTTTCCTCCTTCGTGAAAACCAATCACCAAAAACCCACCAAAATAGCTGCGTGTTCTACTTCTATTAATATAACAAGATTGGTGTTTGATATAAAATAATGATAAAAGTTTGGGTGCTCTTTTCCTACTAAGTTTGAGTGCTCTTTTCCTACTTTTCTTATGGCCGACCAAGTGGGAACCTCTTGCATGTATATTTTTTTTATTACTTGATGAGAAAAGAAGAAATGGTGTACCAATTTCCAAATAATTACGGGTGAGGCTCGATGGGAGGGTTACCGAAGAGTTAAACTAGTCTAGCCGTGGTTACATAATTTTCTTGGGCCGAACCCTTATTATGTTTTCTGTTGGGCTTTTGAATCCGTTTAACCAAACAACACTTGAAACATTGGGCTGTATTATATTTAGTTGGAATTTCTAGTTGGGCTTATGAAATACCTTTGGGCCGAAGAATTGTTGGGCCGAGATATAGTTGATTTTTGGTTGACTGGAAATAATGATGAGAACGTGATTACTAGATGGTATATTGATATTAATGACGATGATGAGGTAGTAAAACATGATGAAGTTTGATTAAGATAATTTGATGTGTTGATGATACATGAATCACGATATAAACAATTATGTTTAGGATTAAGATGATAATATAGACGATGATAAAGATGACGAGTTGATAATAATCTTATGAAGATGATGGGTAGGGTTAGATGATGATTATAAGCGTGATTATAGAATGATGATGATTTGGTGGAGTTAAAATAGATAATGATTAGGGAGACGAGTAAAATAGATGATAATGTTGGAGAAAATAATAATGAATGACGATTGTGATCTTATGATACGCATATGTTACGGTTAAGGGTGTGTTGATTGAACGAGAGGTCGGGGGTTCAAGCCCGGTCTGAGGCATTTTATTTTTAGGAAAAGCTTGAAGGTAGCTTACTTATTTTAATTATTATTATTATCATCAATATTATTGTTATTATTAACTATTATTATTTTTCTTATTATTATTATCATAAGTATTAGTATTATTTTTAGTAGCATTATTATCATTATAATTATTAATATAAATATTAGTATTATTATTATTAGAAAAATCATAGTTTTATAGTTATTATTATTAGTATTCATTATTATTAAAAGTATCATTTTTTATAACTATTATTATTATTATAGGATGAAATAACTTTTTATTTATTGTTATCAATATTATTTTATCAAATAACTGTTAGTTATATAAAACTATATTTACTACATCTAACATAACTATATTAATATTTTTTTTATAATAAAAATAATTAATTAGGTTATTAAGAAAACACATAATTAAAATAACAATTAAATCACTAATAATATATAAATTATGATATAATAAATAAATTTGTTCGATTACGATTATGTGTATTAATAAATATACAAAATGATATAGGTTCATGAATCCGAGGTCAATCTTGCATTGTTCAGTTGTTCAATGTCGTCATATGTATTTTTACTACAAAATACACTAAGTGAGTTCATTTACTCCCTTTTACTATTTACATTTTTGGGACTGAGAATATATGCGCTGTATTTTACAACTGCTTTATTAAATGCTTTTAAAATATATTTTGAACTGCGAATACATGAAATGCTTTTATAAATGTTTGACGAGATAGACACATGCAAAACATTCCTCGAATGAATTATTATGCAGCCAGAAGTTCTGCGGATTATTATTGAATTATGTGGACATGATAATTGCCACCATTGAATTATGTGGACATGATAATTGCCACCATTGAATTATGTGGACATGATAATTGCCACCAAATGAAAAGTGAATATTATGTATCGAGAGAATGATTTTATACACAGGTTATGTGTATGTTATTTTTGTGCACGAGATATGTGTACGGTTACTAAGATTTATGAAAGATGATTTAGTACACGAGAAAGGTGTACTGTATTTAAAAGATATCACATGTACATTACAGGTGGGTATAGGATTCGGGCCCATTTGTACCATGCAGGATTTAAATTTTGTGGTCTATCAAAATGATGAATTTTATTGTTTTATGATAAACTTATGAACTCACCAACCTTTTGGTTGACACTTTAAAACATGTTTATTCTCAGGTATGAAAGAAATCTTCCGCTGTGCATTTGCTCATATTACATGGAGTCGTTCATGGCATATAGAGGTCAGAACCTCGCAATGGGACCAACTATTGAAGACTTCGTCCAGATAGATTAGGACGGGGCATTTCAGTTAAGAATAAACGTTAAATTTCGCAGTGATGTAATAAATTTTTGTATGATATCAATAATTTCGATCGCCAAACCTAATTTTATTTAATACCAATTTAATACTTTATAGCGAACAAATTAGCCTTTATTATCAAAAGGTTAAAAATAAAAATAAATAAAAAATAAAAACTGTACAGACTTACCTGTGAGATAGTATTCTTAGTTATATGATCTATCCCATTCATAAGATAGTCGGTTTAATTGGTTTTCCATGGCTACATAGGCGTAACCTCGAGCATTCAGTGTTTTTTCTTCTAAACATATGAACGGTCCGTCTCTGCATAAAGTAACAAATTCGGTATTTGAATAGGTTTGATTATTTGAACATTTACCTCCATGTGACCATTTTCCGCATTTGTGACATCTTTCTAGGTGTCGTGCTCTTCTTTTCACTGCGGATTTTGATTTTCCTTTACCAAATTGTAACTTATTATCTTCGCATCTAGATTCTTTTCTTACTCCGTCCAATCTTTCTCTGATTACTGATACTATTTCACTCGGTAGTGTGTCATTATTACGTTTAGTGATCAAAGCGTGTAGCATTAGACCATGGTTTAGTTCATAGGCAGTCTTCATTTCCTAAAAAAATAAAAATTCAGAATGGGGGGAGAAGACTAGTTCTTTAGGGTCTGCTAGGGAAAGACCATTCGGGTTCCATTTTCGAGAACTACACGAAAACAGACAATCTAACTCTAACAGAAATACATATTATCCTTTAAAGACTTGATTCTCCCCACACTTAGTTAGCTGTGGTATCGAAATTGTGATTAACTTCATTGTCGAATTCCATTGGACTATCTATGTAGTGTTTAACTCTGTGACCATTAACTTTAAATTCAATCCCATTTGAATTTATTAATTCTATCGTTCCGTATGGGAAAACTCTTTTGACTATGAATGGTCCAGACCATCTTGATTTCAATTTTCCAGGAAATAGCTTGAATCGTGAATTGAAAAGAAGAACTCTGTCTCCTTCTTTAAATTCTTTTAAACTTCTGATTCTTTTATCATGCCATTTCTTCGTTCTTTCTTTATAGATTAACGAATTTTCGTATGCTTCATGTCTTAATTCTTCTAATTCATTTAGTTGACTTAATCGTAGACGTCCGGCTTCATGTAAATCAAGATTACATGTCTTCAAAGCCCAAAATGCTTTGTGTTCAATTTCTACTGGGAGATGACATGCTTTTCCATAAACAAGTCTAAAAGGTGTGGTTCCAATTGGAGTTTTGTAGGCTGTTCTAAAAGCCCAGAGTGCATCCTCCAATTTAATGGACCATTCCTTCGGATTTGATCCTACGGTTTTTTCTAGAATACTTTTTAAAGCTCGGTTGGTATTTTCAACTTGTCCACTTGTTTGTGGATGATATGCAGTGGAGATTTTATGAGTTACTCCATATCTTTTGAGAACTTTCTCAAGTTGATTATTACAGAAATGAGTACCCCGATCACTTATTAAAGCTTTCGGTGTTCCAAACCTTGCAAAAAGACGTTTTAAAAAGTTGACTACAACTCGTGCATCATTCGTTGGGAGAGCTTGTGCTTCTGCCCATTTAGATACATAATCAATGGCTACGAGAATATATAGATTATTATGAGATTTTGGAAATGGACCCATAAAGTCAATACCCCAAATGTCAAATACTTCACATACTTGGATGACATTTTGTGGCATTTCATCACGTTGACTTATTTTTCCGGCCCTTTGACAAGCATCACAGGATTTGCAAAGAAGGTGTGCGTCTTTGTAAATTGTAGGCCAATAGAATCCAGCTTCATAAACTTTTCTTGCTGTTAATTGAGGCCCATAATGCCCTCCTGTTGGTCCTGTGTGACAATGGTTTAATATTTTACTGGCTTCATCTCCGAATACACATCGGCGTATTATTCCATCTGGACAACTTTTAAACAAATGTGGATCTTCCCAGAAATAGTGTTTTATATCACTGAAGAATTTCTTTCGTTTTTGGTACGATAATCCTTTTTTAAGGAATCCACATACTAAGTAGTTTGCATAGTCTGCAAACCATGGTATTTCATTATAATCTATCTTCAATAGATATTCATCAGGAAAGTTGTCTTGTATGGCCGATTCATTTAGAACTTCTAACTCGGGATTTTCAAGACGAGAAAGATGATCAGCGGCGAGATTTTCTGCTCCTTTTTTATCTCGGATTTCAATATCGAACTCTTGTAAGAGTAAGATCCAACGGATTAATCGTGGTTTAGCATCTTGTTTCGAAAATAGGTATCTAAGAGCAGAATGGTCGGTATAGACCACCGTTTTTGCTAGAACGAGATATGATCGAAATTTGTCAAAAGCAAAGACAATAGCAAGGAGTTCTTTTTCAGTAGTTGTATAGTTCGTTTGTGCTCCTTGTAACGTCTTACTAGCATAATATATAGGTTGAAATCGTTTTTCAATCCTTTGTCCTAAAACGGCTCCCATTGCAAAATCACTTGCATCACACATTAGTTCAAATGGTAGATTCCAATTTGGTGTTATCATGATCGGCGCATTAGTTAGTTTCTCTTTAAGAATATTAAAAGATTTGATACATTCATCTGAAAAGATGAATGGAGCATCATTTTCTAGGAGTTTATTCATAGGAGTGGCAATTTTAGAAAAATCTTTTATGAAACGTCGGTAAAAACCGGCATGCCCTAGAAAACTCCTAACTCCTCTAACATTGGTTGGATGTAGAAGTTTAGCAATTACATATACTTTAGCTCTATCCACTTCAATTCCTTCCTTCGAAATTTTATGTCCAAGAACAATGCCTTCTTTAACCATGAAATGGCATTTCTCCCAATTAAGTACTAGATTTGACTGTTCGCATCTAATCAGCATTTGTTCAAGATTAACTAGACATGATTCAAATGTATCACCGAAGACTGAAAAGTCATCCATGAAAACTTCCATGCATTCTTCTATCATGTCGTGAAAAATCGCCATCATGCACCTTTGAAAGGTTGCAGGGGCGTTGCAAAGTCCAAATGGCATGCGTTTGTAAGCAAAAGTACCATAAGGGCACGTGAACGTGGTTTTCTCTTGGTCCTCGGGTGCTATTGGAATTTGAAAATATCCGGAAAATCCATCAAGAAAGCAATAGTAACTATTTCCGGCTAATCTTTCCAACATTTGATCAATGAAAGGTAAGGAAAAGTGATATTTTCTGGTGGCGTCATTTAATTTTCTATAATCAATACATACACGCCATCCTGTTACATTCCTAGTAGGAATAAGCTCATTTTTTTCATTTGTAATGACAGTCATGCCACCCTTCGTAGGTACGCATTGAACTGGGCTTACCCATGGACTATCAGAAATTGGATATATCAAACCTGCATCTAGCAGTTTAATAATCTCTTTCTTAACTACATCTTGCATATTAGGATTTAGTCTTCGTTGGCGTTGCACATACGTTTTATGACCTTCTTCCATAAGGATTTTATGTGTGCAATACGAAGGACTTATTCCTTTAATATCATGAATCTTCCATGCAATGGCTGGTTTATGAGCTTTCAACACAGAAATGAGTTGTGATTTCTCATTTTCAGTAAGAGAAGACGATATTATTACAGATAATTCAGATTCACCATGTAAATAAGCGTATTCCAAATGGTTTGGAAGTGGCTTTAACTCTAATTTCGGAGGTTCTTCTATCGATGATTTATATCGATATTTGTCTTCTTCTTTTAGCATTTGAATTTCTTCTGTTGTTGTTTCATATCCATTAGCTATAAGTGTAGCTAACATTTCAGCTTCATCAATTTTTTCTGTTCCTTCTCCTAAAGAACATTCTCCTGTTCCTTGTAATTCTGGAAATTCTTCTAATAATTCTGCATGTAAATCTATAGTTTGAATATAATAGCATGTATCATCTGCAGATCGAGGTTGTTGCATTGCTCTATCAACTGAAAAGGTAACACTCTCGTCCTCTATACTTAAGGTCAGTTTCTTATCGAACACGTCTATCATTGCTTTAGCCGTGTTTAAAAATGGTCTTCCTAATATGAGAGGAACTTGAGAATCTTCTTCCATGTCCAGAACAACAAAATCTACTGGAAATACTAAAGTACCAACTTTAACTAGCATGTTCTCCATTATCCCTCTAGGATATTTTATTGATCGATCGGCTAGTTATATGCTTATTCTTGTTGGTTTCAATTCTCCAAGGTCTAGTTTAGTGTATAGTGAAAACGGCATTAAATTTATACTAGCACCTAAGTCTGCCAATGCTTCTATTGAACTAAGACTACCCAGAAAACATGGAATTGTGAAACTTCCTGGATCAGATAGTTTTTCTGGTATCTTATTCAACAGCACTGCTGAACAATTAGCATTCATGGTAACAGCCGAGAGTTCTTCCATTTTCTTTCTATTTGAGATTAGATCTTTCAAGAATTTAGCATATCTAGGCATTCCTGAAATCACATCAATGAAAGGAAGATTTACATTTATCTGTTTAAACATATCCAAGAATTTGGATTGCTCGGCTTCAAGTTTCTCTTTCTTCATTTTACTCGGGTAAGGAAGTGGTGGTTGGTATGGTTTAACATAAGGTTTAGCCTTAACTGTGTTATCTTCATTAACCTTCTCAACTACCGGTTCTTTTTCCTTATCTTGATCAGGTTGTGGTTCTTGTGGAGTAGGAATAGCTTCATCAGAAGTTACAGGTATTTCAGGTGGTTTAAGTGTTTTACCACTTCTTGTGGTAATGGCTTTAGCTGTTTCATTCCGGGGGTTAGCATTTGTATCACTAGGTAGACTTCCCGGTTTTCTTTCACCTATTAATCTTGCTAGGTTACTTACTTCTTGTTTCAGATTTTGAATAGAAGCTTGTTGATTTCTAAATGCTTGAGCATTTTGTTCATTGGTTTGTTTTTGAGATGTGAAAAACTGCGTTTGAGTTTCAACTAGCTTCGTCATCATATCTTCTAAATTCGGCTTTTTATCATCGGTTTGTTGTGGTGGTTTGTTTTGAAAATTAGGTCTTTGCTGGTTGTAAGTATTGTTAGATACTTGTTGATTGCTAGGACCTTGTTGGTTGTTGTATGGAATATTTCGATTATAATTCTGGTTTTGATTGTAAATTGGTCTTTGCGGTTGATAATTATTCTGATAATTATTTCCAGGCCTTTGGTTTATGTATGAAATATTCTCTCTTTGTTCCATCGTTAATTCAATACTGAGACAATCTTTTGTCAAATGTGGTCCTCCACACTGCTCACAACTAATTCGTATTGAGTGAATATCCTTAGTCATCTTTTCCATTCGTCTCTCGACAGCATCTATCTTTGCGGAAATGGAATCTAAGTCATGGCTAGAATCGGCTCTAGCTGCTTTAGATGATCTAACGATATCTTTTTCTTGGTGCCACTCATGTGAGTGGGAAGCAGTGTTATCAATAATTTTATAAGCATCAGTTTCGGTTTTCTTCATAATGGAACCACCAGCTGCTATATCTATGTCTTTCCTTGTAGTGATGTCGCATCCTTGGTAGAATATTTGTACTATTTGGCAGGTGTCTAAACCATGTTGCGGACATCCTCTTAATAACTTTCCAAATCTTGTCCACGCCTCATATAGAGTTTCATTTGGCTTCTGTGTAAACGTAACAATTTCTCCTTGAAGTCTTATGGCTTTAGATGCCGGAAAGAATTGTTTAAGAAAATTTTCAACTAAAACGTCCCATGTATCAATCGCCCCTTCAGGTAATGATTTCAACCAATCTTTGGCTTCTCCCTTTAAAGTCCAGGGAAATAACATGAGATATATCTGTTCATCCTCCACTTCTCGGATTTTAAATAGTGTGCAGATCCTATTAAAGGTACGAAGATGTTCATTTGGATCTTCCTTCGGTGCACCACTAAATTGGCATTGATTAGTCACCATGTGTAGAATTTGTCCTTTGATTTCATAATCTGGTGCATTAATGTCTAGATGAGTAATTGCGTGACCTTGGCCAGTGCATTTAGCTCTCATTCGGTCTTCCATACTTAAAGGTTCTGTTACTTCCATAATTGAATTTGTTGAATCGGAATCACTAGAGGATTCTGATTTAATGGTTCGTTCCTCAACAATCTCTGTTTGAATGATTGGTGGTTCCGGAGGAAAATTTAATGGTTCAGGATCTATGAATCGTCCCTGAATATTCTCCGGATTCTCAATTGTGAGGTCGGGTTCAAAAAATGGATTATCGGAAATTTGAACTGGAGTACTTGGTCGACTGGATGAAGATTCTAAAGAAAGATCAACGGCGGTAATATTTGCTAATTGTCTTGATCTAGTTACAGGTGGTGAACGTACAAAAGGTGGTGAACGTCTTGCTCGGTGCATTCACTGAATATCCTATTAGTTTTTAAAAAGGAAAGAAAAATTATATAAGTTATCCAATCAATAGACTTTTCTGATTTTGCCCACGTTTCGAATAGCCAAAAGATGCAGCAGAGGGGCAGGATTCGTTTGGTCTCAATATAATTGAGGACTGTTTGGCTCCAATAACCCGGTCCACGTACAAATCCAACTATTACTACGAACCAGAAAATTTTGATGTCTATTAATTTAATCACTTAAAATAAATTTTCGTAATTTTAAGAAATTTAGATAAGAAGTAGATTAAAAATCTATGTCCTAAAAACTAGAATAGCGAGAAATAAGAAAGAAAAAGAGCGCGTCGAAAAAGAAAAGGGTTGAAAAAAAAAGGCGTCGGAAAATAAGAAATAAAAAGAAATGACTTATAGAACTTAAAAACACTCGACTAACCCAACCTTATTACTATTACTAACTTAAAATTATAATCGCAAATTGAGATTACTAATTGGAATGATAATTGATACATAGGTAAAAGGCGTCTAAAAATATTAAAGCTTACAAGTAAAACTCTATCCCAAATGGCAATAACTTAAAAAGGTACTAAAACTTAAAAAGGCGTCGCAAAATTCTAAAGCACCTAAATCTTAGTCTAAAGAAAAAACACTTAAGGGATTTTACGGCAAGGCCTAAAAATCTAGAAATAAAAATAACTATGGCAAAAACTATGAATTAAAAATAAATACGAGCGAAAAATACAAAAATTACGCTAAAACTATTAAAAAGGGACAAAATATAAAAATATATAAAAAGTTGTAAAAATTACAATTTTTTATAAAAATATTATTTTTATATTATTTATTTAATAAAACTATTAATTTTAAACTTTAAATAAACTAATTAAACATAAAAATACAAATTAAATAAATAAACTAAACTTAAATTATATAATATATTGTCCTTTGTCCTGGATTATTTAATATGTCCGTCTGGTTTTTGTCCATAACAGTCCATCAGTCAATGGATATTAAATACGATACAATTTTACACAAGATATTTATTTATTTATAGGATGGATATACTTAAACCTTGCTACAACACTTATAGGCAGTGTACCTAATCGTACAGTAGTGTAGTTTTTAGTAAGTCCGGTTCGTTCCACAGGGAAAATCTTTAAACAAACCTTAACGCTATATTAGTTTACTTTTATAAAAATATAAATATATATATAAGTAATATTATTATTATAAAGGGGGGTTTTTACCGTTTAATGACCGGTTTGTCGATTTTAATTCTTCAGTCGCAGTTAAAACCAAATGTAAAATATTAAATAAAAGACTTAATTTAAAGCGTAAAGTAAATAACGATAATGAAATTACGAATAATAAAAGTGCGATAAAATAAACTTGCGATAATTAAAAAGTATGATAATTAAAAGTGCAATTAAATACAATAATAATAAATAAAAGTGCTATAATTAGAAGTGCAATTAAATATGAAATAAAGGAAATTAAATATGAAATAAAAGAATTATGCTTATTTAAACTTCCGTAATCATGATGTTTGACGCGTTGATTTTAGTTTTATGCCCATGGGTTAATTGTCCTTTGTCCTGGATTATTTAATATGTCCGTCTGATTTTTGTCCATAACAGTCCATCAGTCATAAATATAAAGTGCGAGTGTCCTCGTCAAATTATCCTTATACCCGAAGTTAAATATTCCAACTAATTGGGGACTTAAACTATAACAAGGTTTTATTACTTTGTTTAATAATTACATACCAGGATGTCGACTGAGTGTAACCCAAGGTTTTAATACTTTGTTATCAATTATGCCAAGTGTCCTTGTATATAATTTGACCCCTGTTTTAATAATTCTAGTGGCTATTAATCCATTCCCGTGTCCGGTTAAATGAACGATTATTCGTACATATAAATATCCCGCCCATCGTGTCCGATTGAGTGTATATGGTTATTTATAGGGACGTCCAATTGTAAATCTTTATATTAACATTAACAAACTATCATTTAGTTAAACAAATATAAAGCCCATTAATAGCCCATAGTCTAATTTCCACAAGTGTCGTTCTTTTGTCCAAACCCTAATTATGGTACAAAGCCCAATTATCCAATTTTAGTAATTAGCCCAACATCATGATTACTTCGGATTAAATAAGCATAATAATAACTTAGCTACGAGACATTAAATTAAAAAGGTTGAACATAACTTACAATGATTAAAATAGCGTAGCGTTACACGGACAGAATTTCGACTTACACCCTTACAACATTCGCTAACACACCCTTATTATTAGAAATTAAAATTAAAATTAAAATTAAAATATATATATATATATATATATATATATATATATATATATATATATATATATATACTTTACGTATGATGAATAGAAGAAAGATGTGTTTATTTTGGCCAAAACGCGTTGAATTTATAGGACCTGGGCTGGATTTCAGAGCCATGCGATCGCATGGCTTTTGTGCCTCCAGGACATGTGATCGCATGGCCAGCTGGGAGAAGTCACATTTCTTTGTTTTCTTTCTTGCCGACGTTTATAAATAATAATATAATATATAAATAATTATAAGAATTATTTAAATATTATATTTTATTTATGTGCATAGTTAACTTGTAATTTTTAGTCCGTTGCGTCGAGCATTGAGAGTTGACTCTGGTCCCGGTTCCGGATTTTCGAACGACCTTGCGTACAATTTAATATCTTGTACTTTGCGTTTTGAATTTTGTACTCTTGTAATTTTGAGACGTTTCTTATCAATAATTGGAACCTCATTGATTGTATTTTGTACTTTTGAGCTTTTTGGTCGTTTGCGTCTTCAATTCGTCGAATCTGTCTTTTGTCTTCACCTTTTATTATTTAAACGAATATCACTTGTAAATAGGACAATTGCAACTAAAAGCTTGTCTTTCTTGAGGAATAATGCTATGAAATATATGTTCGTTTTTAGCATTATCAATGTCCATATATATATCATCATGTCATTTTTACAAGTTATAACGTTCGTGAATCGTCGGACAAACTGGGTGGTCACACGTTTATGTAAAATCCGTTTCAAACATTCAAGTGTTAACAAGTTTGATTGCTTAACATGTTGGAAACATTGATATATGTAAATATCAATCTCAAATATATATAATTATGGAAAAATCTGGGTCGTTACATTTAAAACTTGTAAACACGAAGAACACCGTAAAACTGAACATACTGTAGAGAAATCGGGGGCTGTGTTGGGTTGGATAATTAAAAACTATCTTAAACTTTGAATTGAAAGTTTGTTTTCTGGGAAAATGTTATTTCATATGAACATGATAATATATCTAAAAATTGTGGTTAAACTCAAAGTAGAAGAATGTTTTTCAAAATGGTCATCAAGATGTCGTTCTTTCGACAGAAATGACCACCTCTTTCTAAATGGACTTGTAACCTGTAAATCTGACTATAAACCACCACTTTTTCAGTTTAGTTTTAGAAAATTAAGTTCATTACAAAACCATAGCAATTTGAATCACTCAAAACTGATTTGTAATGAAGAAATTATGGGCAAAACAATATTGGTTAGAAATAGCTTAAATGTCTACGGGATTTTTTTAACAAAATCTATACTAACCATATCCTAGCTAACTTTTCCTATATCCTACACGTATTTAAACATGTAATGACTATTTCCTTGTAATATACTAGTCTTGGTTAAGTCCGAGACAATATAATATAATCTTGATTATTTAAGACAATAGTTATACAATACCTTCGGATAGATCGTAAGACACCATGCACACAATACGTCTGGGTTAACTCTAAGACAATACGCGTATCATGGGTAATGATTGAGTCTATAACACTACGTATACAATACATCTTGATTAAATTCTAAGATTATATATTGGACTATTGGACTATTGGACTACTAACGTTGGACTACTAACGATGGATTACTAACTTTACAACTTAAATCATCACACGTAATTGAAAATATGATATGAATATAATTGTATTACATTTTGATATATATATATATATATATATATATATATATATATATATATATATATATATATATATATATATATATATATATATATATATATATATATAGTGGTAGGATCAAGAGGGAAGTAACCAATCGGGGGGAAGCGGGGGGAAGCAAAAACTTTTTTTTTTCGTTTTTTGAAAAAACCTTGTTCACGAACATTATAGATGAGATGAAAATATGAACATTTAGTAGAGACACTTTGTGATAAATGTTTTTATTTTGGCGGGAAAGCGCTCGAAGAAGTAATATATAACAATTCTCGTGTTTTTCTAGCGTATGTTGAGGTTTTAGCTATTGGGGTTTAGATATTAGGGTTTAGATATTAGGGTTTAGAAATTTAGGGTTTAGGGTTTAGATTTAGGGTTTAGATTTAAGATTTAGATTGAGTTTTTAACACGAACGGTTTAGAGTTTAGGGTTTAGGGTTTAGGGTTTAGGGTTTGGTGTTTTGGGTTTATGGAATATAACTCACTTTCACAGATTTTCAATTTATTGAAAATCAGACTTGGCCACAGATAGATTCACGAACCTATAACAAATATATACATATATCAAAGTATGATAGAAATACATTCACATCATATTTTTATTTACATGTTGATGATTTAAGTTGTCAAGTTAGCAGTCCAACGTTAGTAGTCCAATGTTAGTAGTCCATATATATAGTCCAAAATATCACCCTGGAATAATCAAGATGTATTGTATACGTATTGTACAAGACTCAATCATAAGACAAGGTACAACTATTGTGACGACCCGGATTTTCCGGACTACTTAATTATACTATCTACATGATTTAATAATTTCGACTTGATAAGCAATGCACTTTAATAAATCTTGAACCTCCGGAAAGAGTTTCACACAAGCTTTTGGTCACCCTTTTATTCCTACGATTCACGAACGTCATAACTTGTATTAATTATATATATGTATATATATATATATATATATATATATATATATATATATATATATTTAATTTGAAAATATGACAATTAAATATCTCATTAAGTATATTAATAAGGTATTATATATACATTTTCATACTACTAATTTAAAGAGTTTTCGAACAATATATATGTTACTTGTTAAACGACGTAATTAACTTATGTTAAAATGTATTTACATACAATGTATTATGAGTATAAATACATCCTTAAAAGTATTGAATACACTTTATAATATACAAATACAGATAAGGGATAGCTATATTCTTATTTCCGTTCATTTTTCTCAAGAATTCTACTCATATTTATACGGTATTTATACGAGTATTATACACAGCTTCTAGAAGTATTTACTATTGGTATATACCAATAGTAATCTACAATTACGTATTTATATGACGTATTATACGCAGATTCTAGAAGTATTTACTATTGGTATATATGAATAGAAATCTACAATTATTGATGTATTATGCCATGCATGACCTCATGGTATTTAACTTATACTAGATATTTTTCATAAAACAACAAATTACAACTAGTATATAAAGACCTTACATGGTATATTTTTTTACACACATTTACATCCATTCTACTCTTTCTCTCTAAAAACACTCTCTAATATCCTCTCTTCAAGTTCTAATAAGCCTTCCTCATCTACAACAAAAACAAGTTACAAAAACAAGCCATAAACTACATAGAAGTAGTAATCAAGAATACCTCCTTTAATTCAAGTTTTGCTTTCAAGTTGGTCTTCTTTAAGCACTCTTTCAAGAAGCCTTTTAAGCTCAAGAAATTCACTTCATATTTAGAAATTTCTCTTTCTTAAATCAAGGTATTAGCCTTACTAAAACTCTTGTTTAATTCATACGTTTATAGCTATCTATATAAGAGATCATAATTAATAACAACTAGAACATAGTTTGGATGATTCTAAACTTGTTTGAAAAACTAATCTAATCTTTCTAACTTAACTCTAATAACACTTATTTATATGTATTATGATGTTATATTGAGATATTATAAGAACTTATAACTTGTACATATGAAGAACACCTTAAAAACTATATTAACCATATCCTTGCTAACTTTTCCTATATCCTATATATATTTGGACATGTTATCATTAGTATAACAAAATATTATAATCTTGGTTGATTTCGAGATTGTATATATATAATAATCTTGGTACGTTCCATGACAATACGTCTACCATACGTTTTGATAAATCCTAAGTCAACATGTCTATGGATTGATGCAAGACAATATGTACACAATACGCCGTGGGGTAATTCTAAGATTATGTATATATACCGATTATTGGACTGTAGGACTTTTCAGACTATTTTGGACTTTTCGGAGTATTTTGGACTACTAACAATGGACTACTAACATAAAATGTTAAAAATTATTATATAAGTATTCTATGAACTTGCTATACTAATTTTGTTCACATGTATTATTATCTGAATCGTTATTATTGTTATAGGTTCGTGAATCCAAGGACGTCGGCTATATTTTAATAAGTTGGAAACTTGTTAAAACTATACTTTTACGACAGTGAGAATATAGTCCCATTTTTAAACTCTACAAATATTTTGGGATGAGAATACATGCAGCTTTTGTTTTTCGAAATAGACACAAGTACTTAAATATTTATTCTATGTTGAGTTGTACCTTTGTATATATCCCTAATAGTCTGGTAACTATTTATTACATGTAGTTAACATGTAAGCGCGAATCCTATTGATAGATCTATTGGGTTTGACAACCCCACTCGGGCTAGTTAGCACTAGTTCATAACGGGTGTTTAGTACTTCGTTTTACTCCACTTGGTACGGTGTAGAGATAACTTTGGAAAGGGAATATGCACGGAAAATGTGACGACCCGGAAATTTCTGACCAAATTTAAACTTAATCTTTAAATGAATTAATGTTTCCGACATGATAAGCAAAGTCTGTTAAGTTGAAATTCAAAAATTTGGAACTGTGTTCATGTAACCTTCGACTTTTTTGGACGATTCACGAACCACTATTTGTAAATAAGATATGTATATAAATATATGTATATATTTGAGATTGATATTTACATGATTAAATATTTCCAACATGTTAAGCAATAAAACTTATTAAGACTTGATTAATTGAAACGGATTTTACATAAACGTTTGACCACCCAGTTTGTTCGACTATTCACGAATGTTAAAACTTGTAAAAACGACATGATGATATATATATATATACATATATATATATATATATATATATATATATATATATATATATATATATATATATATATATATATATATATATATATATATATAAATAAATAACATGGTATTATAATAAGTAAGTATCTAATTAAGTATTTTAACAATGGGTTATATACATAAAATGAGACTACTAAATTAAGGAATTTGAAACAAGATATATATGTAACGGTTATCGACATAATAATGTCTTAATTAAAATAAATACATATGTATTGTATTAAGATATATTAATACATTATGTTTAACATGATATAATGATAATTAAGTATATTATTAAGTGTATTAACAATTAACTATATACATAAAACGAGACTACTAACTTAAGGGTTTCGAAACAATATATAGTAACGATTAACGACGAAATAAAGACTTAATTAATATATATATATATATATATATATATATATATATATATATATATATATATATATATATATATATATATATATATATATATATATATATATATATATATATATATATATATATATATATATATATATATATATATGTAATGTATTAAGAAGTATTAATACACATTTGAAAGACTTAAAGACATATATCAAAATACTTATACTTGACAAAGATAGTTGTAATCGTATTCTCGTTCGTTTTCAAGAATTCTACTCGTATTTATTCAGTATTCGTAACCGTATAATACCCAGCTTCTAGATGTATTTACTATTGGTATATACATATCAAATCATCACCTTAGCAGCCCTAGATCAGCCATCAAACATGTGGGAACCATTCTTTGTAAGCTAGTGTGAATTATTTAGCAAGATTACAAAAAATATTATTAATCATTCATGAATTATTTACAAGAAAACAAAACTTACACATCCTCTATATCTAATCCATATACCACGACCTAAAACACATACAAACACCTTCATTCTTCAATTTTCTTCATCTAATTGATCTCTCTCAAGTTCTATCTTCAAGTTCTAAGTGTTCTTCATAAATTCTATAAGTTCTAGTTTCATAAAATCAAGAAGACTTCAAGATTTCTTTCAATCCTTTTAATCCAATCCAACAATTCATCAAAGATCAAGAATTTCCATCTAATATCAGTAACTTTTCATCTCATAATCAAGATAATAAACTTATTCAAGCTTTGGTTCAATTCTTATAAACATAACTATCTTAAATCAAGATAGAATTCTTACTTGAACTTGTTTTCGTGTCATGATTCTACTTCAAGAACTTCCAAGCCATTAAAGATCCTTTCAAGCTCAAGTTTATTTCTCATCATTACCAGTAGGTTTACCTACTATACTTGAGGTAGTAACGATGTTCATAACATCATTCAATTCTTACTTATATAACTATCTTATTCGAAGAAAATAACTTGTAATCACTAGAACATAGTTTAGTTAATTCTATAGTTGTTTGCAAACAAAGTTAATCCTTCTAACTTAACTTTTAAAAATAACTAAACATGTTTTATATCTATATGATATGCTAACATAAGGATTTAAAAATTGGAAACACGAAGAACACCGTAAAACCGGACATACGCCGTCGTAGTAAAACCGGAGGCTGTTTTGGGTTGGATAATTAAAAAAAACTATCTTAGACTTTGATTTAAAGATTTGTATTTTAGGAAAATAATATTTCATATAAACATGAAAATATATCCAAAAATTATGGTTAAACTCAAAGTAAAAGTATGTTTTTCAAAATGGTCATCAAGATATCGTTCTTTCGACGGAAATGACTACCTCTTTCAAATATGGACTTGTAACCTGTAACTCTGACTATAAACCACTACTTTTTCAGTTTAATTCTAAATATACTACAGTTCGTTACGAAACCATTGCAATTTGAATCACTCAAAACCGATTTATAACGAAGAAGATATGGGCAAAACAAGATTGGTTAGAAATCACCAAAATAGCTACGGGATTATTTTGCAAAAATCTATACTAACCATGTCTTAGGTAACTTTTCTTGTATTATACATGTATTTATACATATTTCCTTGTACTATACTAGTCTTTGTTAATCGTAAGACACATGTACACAATACGTCGAGATAACTTCAAATACAACAGTTTGTACAGTGGGTCGTGATTAAACCTTAGACAATATATATACAATACGTCAGATAAATCGTAAGACACATGTACACAACACGTCGAGATAACTTCAAAGACAATAGTTGTAAAATGGGTCGTGATTGAGTCTTAGACAATATATTTACAATACGTCAGATAAATCGTAAGACACATGTACACAACACGTCGAGATAACTTCAAAGACAATAGTTGTACAATGGGTTATGATTGAATCTTAGACATTATATTTACAATACATCTTGATTATTACAGGGTGATGTATTGAACTATATATATGGACTACTAACGTTGGACTGCTAACATTGGCCTACTAACGTTGGACTGCTAACTTGACAACTTAAATCATCAACACGTAAATAAAAATATGATTTGAATATATTTATCATACTTTGATAAATATGTATATATTTGTTATAGGTTCGTGAATCGATCCGTGGCTAAGTCTGATTTTTTGACGAATTGAAAATTTGTGAAAGTGAGTTTCATTACTCCCTTTTTATATATTTTGGGCTGAGAATACATGCGTTGTTTTATAAACTGTTTTACGAAATGGAGACAAGTACTTAAACTATATTCTATGGTTAGATTATGAATATCGAATATCGCCCCTTGTTAGCTTGGTAGCCTAAGAATTAGGGAAATGACCCCTAATTGACGCGAATCCTAAAGATAGATCTATGGACCTTGACACGTCCAATTCGGGTTACGAATGCTTTAGTACTTCGATTGATATATACTGATTGCGACGGCCGGTATATAGCATGCAGATTGCGAAATGCCTGTATGTGGGGGATATTCTATATGCATCTTGTTAGTTCGGTTACCAAGTGTTCACCATATGAATGATTTTATCTTTATGCAGATTGCGAAATGCCTGTATAATGATTATGGAAATGAAAATGAAAACGAAAATCTTGTGGTCTATTAAATTGTTAGAAATGAATATTTATGATAAACTAATGAACTCACCAACCTTTTGGTTGACACTTTTAAGCATGTTTATTCTCAGGTATGAAAGAAATCTTCCGCTGTGCATTTGTCCAATTTAAAGATATTACTTGGAGTCATTCATGACATATTTCAAAAGACGTTGCATTCGAGTCGTTGAGTTCAACAAGTTTATATTAAAGTAAATGACAGATTAAGTCATTTATAGTCCGTTTATATTGTGAAATGGTATGCATATTTATCAACAATCATTGTAATGAAAGTTGTCTTTTAAAAACGAATGCAATGTTTATAAAACTTATCATATAGAGGTCAATACCTTGCATTGGGACCAAATTGAAAGGACCCGTTCATATACATTATAAACGATTCACAATAGTTGATTACATCGCGAGGTATTTGACCTCTATATGATACATTTTACAAACATTGCATTTGTTTTTAAAAGACAAACTTTCTTTACATCGAAAATTGACAGGCATGTATACCATTTCATAATATCCACTATTCAACTATAAATTGACTTAATAATAATAATCTTTAATGAACTCAATGACTTGAATGCAACGTTCTTCGAAATATGCCATGAAAGACTCCAATTAATATCTTTAAAATAAGCAAATGCACAGCGGAAGATTTCTTTAATACCTGAGAATAAACATGCTTTAAAGTGTCAACCAAAAGGTTGGTGAGTTCATTAGTTTATCATAATCATTCATTTTCATCATTTTAATAGACCACAAGAATTTCATTTCCAGTTCTCATAAATATACGTCCCATGCATAGAGACAAAAATCATTCATATGGATTGAACACCTGGTAACCGACATTCACAATTTGTATATAAGAATATCCCCATCATTCCGGGATCCTCCATCGGACATGATATAAATTTCGAAGTACTAAAGCATCCGGTACTTTGGATGGGGCTTGTTGGGCCCGATAGATCTATCTTTAGAGTTCGTGTCAATTAGGGTGTCTGTTCCCTAATTCTTAGATTACCAGACTTAATAAAAAAGGGGCATATTCGATTTCGATCATTCAACCATATAATGTAGTTTCGATTACTTGTGTCTATTTCGTAAAAATATTTATAAAAGCGCATGCATTCTCAGTCCCAAAAATATATATTGCAAAAGCATTAAAAAGGGAATAATGAAACTCACACATATAATTATTGTAAAACAGTTAATAAAACATTTGCATGTATTCTCAGCCCAAAAATGTAATGAGTGAAAAGGGAGTAAATGAAACTCACGCATATAATTATTGTAAAGCATTTAATAAAATAATGCATGTATTCTCAGCCCAAAAATGTAAAGAGTAAAAAGGGAGCAAATGAAACTCACCATACTGTATTTCGTAGTGAAAATACATATAACGTCATTGAACTAGTGCAAGGTTGGCCTCGGATTCACGAACCTAAATTAATTATATATAATTATATGTTGGTCAATATTTGTCTAACAATTAGGTCAGGTCATAGTGTACCACAATCCTAATGCTCGAGACTAATATGCAAAAGTCAACAAAAGTCAATTTGACTCAAAATGATTTCCAAAATTTATACATGATTATAATATATTTTAAATATCGTCATTTTATATTTTTAAATATTTTTAAAAGATTTATTAGAGTAAATAATATAATTCATTTATTAATAAATAAAATTTTATATTAAAATTTATATAATAAAATATACTTTTATATATATTAAGTAATAAAATTTATAGGGTTCATTTAATATCATAAAGATAATATGATAGGTATTATTAAAGTAATTTATTACACGTAGTAAAATATGTTTGTATTACATATTTATTTGATAAAATAATATCTATAATGTTAGTAAGCAAAAGTTGTATTATTTTGTAATAATAATTATTATTATAAAAATATCAATATTTATAATTACTAAGGTGATATTATGATAAAACGATAATTCTAATTATGATAACTTTAATATTTACGATAATTTTTAATATTATCTTTAAAATAATAATTCTATTTAAAATGATAATAAAAATGATATTTTATAGTAACAATGACATTTCTATTAAAATGATAATTTTTGTTAAAATGATAATTTTTGTTAAAATGATAGTTTTGATACTAACGATACTTTTAATAATAATAGTAATGAAAAAAATAATAAGAACGATAATTTTATCTAAATCAATATCTTATAATATTTTAATTTCATCATGATACTCTTACTCATTATTTCCTAATCGTTTCGTTTAATAGCTTTTAATCGTCTTTTATATCGTGCTCATAATAATGATAATAATAGTAATCAAAATAATTAGGTGTTACTAATATTAGTTTTAATTACAATAATACTAATAATGATAATTACTATGACATTATTAACGATAATGATAATATAATAATAATAATAATAACAATAACCATTTTTAAATAATGATATATATATTAATAATGATAATAATAGTAATGATAATAATAATAATAATAATAATAATAATAATAATAATAATAATAATAATAATAATAATTAGATAATAATAATAATAATTAGATAATAATAATAATAATAATAATACTAATTATAACTTTAATGATAATAACGATAGTAATAATAATAAATAAAAAACAATTTTTAATGATAAATCCTTTTATTGATAAAGATAATAATAATAATAATAATAATAATAAGATAAAACTAGAACGACGATAATAACGACGATAATAATAATCATTTTTAATAATAATACAAAAATTCGATGGACTATAACTTCAAATCCGTTCATCGAAATCATTCGATATCTAAATAAAAAGTTCTTAATTTTTCGCTAGCTTTCCAACGACATGCATATCTTATACCTTATCTCAGTCGCATATATAACTAATTCAGGATTCAACATAATCCAACTAAAGGCAATATCAAAAGTACAAACATGCATAATCCTATATACTCGAGCACTAGTCAGGGATACACTATTAGTATGTAAAAGTTAAATTATGAGTACTCACGTATCAATATTGAGATTCAATATTGCAGGAAAGGTACGTAGACGCAACGGAGATGATAAACACTATATTGACCTCATGAGCATACCCATGAACCATACCCAATCACCTCCATAGCTATAACCCATAATTTCCTTAATCCAATCCCACTCGAAAAACAATTTCGAAATCACCCGGACCGCACTCCGCCGTAATATTTTATGTATACTAATAATATCTTGAAATAATACGGAGTAAATATATATATGTAAATCGATTGAGAGAGTTTAGAGAAAAATATTTTCAAGTTTCTATGAAATAATGAAACCTATTGAATTCTATTTATAATAGATTTTTGAATTACTAAAGTGAATTATTAAAGTATGAATTATTAAAGTGAATTATTAAAGTATGAATTATTAAAGTGAATTATTAAAGTATGAATTATTAAAGTGAATTATTAAAGTATGAATTATTAAAGTGAATTATTAAAGTATGAATTATTAAAGTGAATTATTAAAGTCAAAGTAAAGTAAAAAATAAAGTAAAGGTAAAGTTTAAGTATAGTAAAAGTATAAAACTATGTACGTATAATACGCGTATAAATATATATAATATTAATTTAAATCGTTATATATATTTAATAAAATAAAATATAAATATCGTTATCTTTATCATACTGGTTAAGTAATGAGTTGTCAAAAGTGGTTCTAGATATTTATAAAAGTTATATACGTTTTAATAATAAAGTTCTTTTTAAACTGAAAACGTTTTTGTACGTTTGAAACTAAATCAAATAAATATAATAATTTTGTTTTCCAAAACCAAATATATTTTTAAGAATCATTTTGTTTAAAGGTTAAAATAATGGAAATCGTTATATCATAAAACGTTTTAGAAAAGTAGAATCATATATATTCATAATAGGTTTCAAGTTTTTAAATTACAGTCTGTTGGTGAAGCATGGGATAAAGTTCAAAGGTTAAATAAACGTATGAAATCATCTTAATGAAAAATTTTGAGTTACTTACTTGTCGATATCCAACATCTAAGTTAGTTACACTTCACGTTCTTACTTATAAATCACTTTACCATTTTCCAAATGTTGTAAAAAAGAATAGATTTCTTAAATCACAGTGGACCTCATAACATAGACCCGTAATCATATCACAATGTATCTGATAAATTAATCATTTGATATTATCTTCTAATTCCATCGATAAACATATTGAAACAAATACGTTCATGTAAAGTATTATACGTTTAATACTTTATTAATATTCTCAAGTTATAATATATATACATATTTATTTATATATAACGGTTCGTGAATCGTTGGAATTTGGTCTAGGTTATAATGAATGCATGAACATAATTTAAAATTCTTGAGATTTAACTTAACAAACTTTGCTTATCGTGTTGGAATAATATAAAGATAAAGTTTAAATTTGGTTGGAAATTTCCGGGTTGTCACAGTACCTACCCGTTAAAGAAATTTCGTCCCGAAATTTGAGTGGAAAGGTCGTGAATGATAATAAGTATGTTTTCATGATGCATACAGGCTGGAAATTAGAGTTTTATCATCAGCGAATAATTTGGATAAACAATCCATTTATATGAAGAGTACGAATGAAGCTAACATAGAAGAGTGAAATGAGTAAGTGTAGATTCATCTTATCATTTGACGTAGATATGATTGATTTCCAGATTTCAAGGGATTTGAAGAAAATCTTTGTAATAAGATTTGATTCTCCGGTAACAAATGGAATTAGGATCCGCTTTAAATGCGATCGTCCATTTTAATTGTTCTGTTAGAAATTTTCTTATAAATTCACCTCCTTCGTTTTCTTACAACTCACACCTTCTGTTGATGCATTTTATGCAAGTCCCTAGACATCTACCCACGTCCATTGCAGGTACAACAGTTTACAGGCCACCATGATCGTTCGTTATTATCCTATCCGTGTTTGTATGTGGTTACAGGAACTGCAGGAACGAGATTTGGATGTTTGACTATGTTAGACTTAGTCAGACGTCCGAGTGAAGCCTCACTCGTACGGCTGACAGGCTCATACGCACGGTTGATGTTGAGCTAAGTCACAATTACAACCTAAATGAGAAGACACGAGTGAGTGATCACCCGTACGGCTGATGAAGCCAACTCATATGTGTGATGGATGAATCGTGCGGGTGAGTCAATAGCAGGGGTATATAAAGTCTTATGTTCTTCATTTTAGGTTAAGCCTCTCATTTGTTACACACACTCAGATCTGGTGAGCTCCTCCGATTCTCTCTCAACCCAAATCACCCAGGTGGTGAATAATAGCTCTAAGTGTTGATCTAATCACAATTGATTTAGTTGTGGTATGACTAAATTAATCCCAAAAAGCTTAACCTATTCACTAGAGAGTTTGATTCACTTATTCCGTCATTGTGTGAGTTAAATCTGTTGATTTCTAAGTTCCTAGTCATGTTTCATCACATTCTATTCTTTCCCCCCTCAACTCATATTTTAAAGTATTCATCAATATGCTCCATCCAGTTCTGATTCTCGATATACTTCTAACTTTCATATCGGTCATTCTTCTTTTTCATTTACCGCCGGAAGAATCTATTTACTTCTACTATACTCTTGGGTTTATAGTGTTTCTAGTTCTCCCGTGTCTTTATATTGCTATATGCATCGATATATATGGTTTATAACTTTTGGTTTGTCGTTGGGCTTTATATCTTCCCTTATATTTCAAAGTCTCTGTTTCTATCTTCTATAATCATTGTCATCCACAGTTAATGCTCTCTTTTATTTGCTGCAATTTATACCCCAATTTCTATTTCGGAGTTTTGTCCTTTCGTTTCTTCTTCTTGCGATTAAGCACCGCTTGTAATGGTCCAGAATTTGCAGATGTGAATTTTGGAATGAACATTGTTAATGTTCTAGGAAGAAAATTGTAATGGCACTATCTTGACTTGTCAAATTACCAGAATACCTCAGAAAAAGCCGAATCATCAAGAAATATTTTCTTGATATTTTAGAGGTTAAATAGAATACAAGAGTCGTATAACATGGCAAATGATGATGTTATGATCTGTGAATCATCACGTTCCATTTAGAAACTCAACATGAATTACTGTAATATAATCACGTTGATCAAGTGTCATTATATTATACTAACTCTTGCTTCAGTTTCCAACACTACTTCAAAAATATTCATATTTTAAACTCAAAGGTTTACAGAGTATAGGAACTAAACAGTTTCCTTTTTAATGTAATACAGATAGCGCAAAGAGATAAATGATTCCAGATAAGAATAGTTATGGAAATATCTTCAGAAATATGGAGGATATTTATAATGAAAGATACGATGATATCTTAGAATTTCTAATATCAGAGGATGATGAAGTATGTTGTCTGTAAGGGTTTAGTGTCAGGAGCAAGGTATTCGTTAATGACTTCAACAGACACTGAATCATTTGGATTCTTTGAAGGCAAGTTCAGTCTTTGTGATTTGTCCACAGCCTCCTTCATACTTTGCTCAATCCGTTTTCCAGTTCCAAAACTTCTCTATTTCTGAGCTTTGCTAATACACTAATCTTTATCATCAAACTTTTTACTGCTAAGGTCATTTACAGTTTTTGTTACTTCATCAGCATTTTGAGAACTAGTTCGCGGTTCAGAGTGTTTTTCAGAAACTTCACATTCGAAGTATGTAAGTGTAAAGACCCGTCCTTATCCATCCGGACGATATCTTCAACATTTGGTCCCATTGCGATGGTCGACTCCAAGTAATGTCCTTAAATTGAGCAAATGCACAGCGGAAGACTTAATTCGTACCTGAGAATAACATGTTTTAAAACGTCAACATAAAGTTGGTGAGATATATAGGTTTGTTGCTAGCAGCGTTATAACTATGGACCACAAGATTTCATATGTAAACATTTTAATAAAAATATTCTAAGTGGTTGAGCACTTGGTAACCATACTTAACAATTAATCACGTCGCATATTCCCTTTAATATGAAATCTTACTACACTGTACCAAGTGTAGTCACGAAACAAAGTACTGTGCAACCGTTGAATACTGGTCGTCCAGTCCGGTTGGGGTTGTCAGGCCCGATAGATCTATCAACAGGATTCGCGTTTACAATACCGCTGTAAATAACAGTTACCAAGCTACAGGGAAGTATGCCAGTGGTACAACTCAACGTAGAATATATTTTTCAGTTACTTGTGTCCATAACGTAAAACATAAAATACATGTATTCTCATCCCGAAATATTTAGAGTTTAAAAGTGGGACTATATACTCACCTAATGTATTTTGTAGTAAAAATACATATAACATCATTTAACATGTGCAAGGTTGGCCTCGGATTCACGAACCTATATCATTGGTATATTTATTAATACACATTATTGTAGTCAAATAAGCTTATATATAGTTAATTTATTAATTATATCATTTTTATTTTATTAGTATATATATATATATATATATATCAGTTAATTGTTAAAAATATTAATTATAATAATACTAAAGTCATATTAATATTAGTGAAAATAATAATAATTATAGTAATTAATATTACGGAAAGAAAATAATAATAATGTTAATAATAACTATGTCAATGATAATAATAGTGATATTAATAATAATACTTGTAAAATATTACTTTTACTGTTAATGATAATTATGATAATGATTTTAATATCTATATAATACTAATACTTTAGAATAATAAAAATAATAATAATATTAGTAATGACAATGTTAATAATAATAATAATAATAATAATAATAATAATAATAATAATAAAGTTGAGTAAACTACCTTCAAGTCTTTTAATAAAAAGAATGCTTTAGACCAGAATCGAACCATAGACCTCTTGTTTAATGAACTCCCATCCAAACCATTCGACTATCCTTGTTTTTGTGACTTAAACCTAGTTTAATTTATTATAACCCGTTTTCAGTATCCAATAAATCAAGATCCGGCCCAACTACAAAAACAAGTTATAACTCGGCCCAACACAACAGTCCGTTAACAACTCGTCTGGCCCAACATGGAAAACCCTAGTAGCCTGTTAAAGATCCCGTAACAACTAAAATATGTGTGTGCGTGTAGATTTAGCTGCCTGACACCACGAAATATATATTGTCCCACTAATTTTGATTTACCAACTCCATCTAATATCTAGCAACCCACTAACTTCCTGCTTTAATTTAGATGGATCGAGGAAGGAAAAAAAATAAGAACAGCAGAATCGTAGCAGTTCTTCCTCATCATTCAGGCTTCATCATCTAACATCGATTATCTCTATCGTCATTAAACAACACAGCCCACATAAAATCACGATTATCCTATCATCATTACTAATCGTGATCTTCTTAGCTTATCATCATGTATATCATGATAGTCATAGTCACTGTATGTGAGTGTGTTGAGTCACGAGATATAGCAGCTGCAGTGGTAGTCATGGTGTTTTTCCTCGATAGAAGTATAACCCAGAACTGTAGCAGCAGGTGGTTTCAAGAATTCGTAATAGTAATGGGTCTTAATGGATTATGGAGGTTCAAACAAAAGGGTTATCCATGGTAGTGGTGGCTTCTTGATGTTCGAATATAAAAAAAAAATAACCGAAATACTCATTGTAGCAACAGCAAAACGTAAGAGTGTGTGATATATGGTGGTTATAATGGTGTCCGATGGTTGTTTACAGGAACAATAACAGTATAAAGTGCAGCAGGGTTCGAGCAGGTTTGGTGATTTGGGTGGTGTCGTTCTTGGTGGTTGAACATCACAAGAGTTTCGATATAACTGAAACAGTGGCGAGGAATAAAGGGAGAAAAAAAAAATAATGTATCTGTTTTTGTTTTTAATTTGCGTTGGTTATAGGCTGAATATAAACTAGTATCCAGTTACCAATCGAATCATGGAAGCAGTAATTTTTTTATTGTTTGCTAGTGTTGGTAGTCGACTTCAGAAACAGAAATAATAAAAAAAAATATAGTAGATGGGTAGTCATCAGGTTAATTGAATCAAGAAGAACACAACAAAAAAAAAATTAAAGGAGAAAAGACTGGTAACCGAATCAAAGAAAGATACGTACACTTAATTTTCCATTTGTGTCCAATTTAGGGACAATACCAAAATTAGTTACAGTGTTTTATCTGCTTTAATATTATATTAATTCTGATAATAATAATAAAATTAATAATAATAACATTAATATTATCAACTAAAAAAAAATTGATATTAATAATAATTTATGATAATAATAATAATTATTAGTGATAATGATATTAATATCTAAAAGTAATACTAATAATCATAATATTAATAATAATACATAAATGATAACACTTATAGTAATAATACTTATAAAAATACTAATGATAATAATATTTCTTATAATATAAATGTGATAATAGTAAGAATGATAATTATATTACTAATAATAATGATAATACTAATCATAATAATAATGATAATAAAATAATAATAATAAAAATAATGATATTAGTAATAATACCAATTACATTAATGATAATAATAATATAACAACTTATACATATCAAACTTTATATATATATATATATATATATATATATATATATATATATATATATATATATATATATATATATATATATATATATATATATATATATATATATATATATATATATATATATATATATATATTGATTATATTTACACACAATTGTCCGTGAATCGTCGGGAATGGTCAAGGGTAATTAATCATCCAGATATAGGTTTCAGACTTTCTAGACTCAACATTACAGATTTTTCTTATCGTGTCGGAAACATATAAAGATTAGGGTTTAAATTTGGTCGGAAATTTCCGGGTCGTTACAGTACCCACCCGTTAAAAAATTTCGTCCTCGAAATTTGATAGCGGTTGTCATAGATAACAATAGAAATGTTTTTATGACAAATATGAAATAATAGTGGAGTTTTATCATTATGGAAAGATATGGATAAAACGATTCGATCATGTGAAGCGCACGAGTGAAGCTATCACAAAGGAATGAAATGAGTGAATGTGGAATAGTTTAAATCGATGACGTGGTTATGATTGATTTCCGGGATTTAAGGGATTTAGGGAAAATCTTATATGATAAGATTTGGTTCTTCGGTGATTTAGAAAATCAGGATCTTCTTTGGGTTAAATGCGACAATCTGTTTCGATTTCTCTGTCGGATACATTGCTATAAATCCACCCCATTCGTTTCCTTATTCTCCACACCTTCTATTCTTTCTCCCTCTACTCATTCCTTAATATGTTTCATCCTATCCTGATTCTTGATATACTCTTAATCTTCACATCTGTCATCCTTCTTTTTCATCTACCACCAGAAAAAATCTATTTACGTCTACTATACTCTTGTGTTTATAGTGTTTCTAATTCTCCCGTGTCCCTATATTGCTATTTGTATTGATATTCATGGTTTGAAATTTCTGGGTGGTTATTGAGTTTTATATTTTCCCTTATACTTCGATGTCCTTACTTTTGTTTTCTATAATCATTATCATCCACAGTTAATACTCTCTTCCATTTACTGCGATTTATACTCCAATTTCTATTTCAGAGCTTCATTCTTTTTCTTTTCCTCCTTTTCAACTAAGCATCTTTTGTAATGGTCCGGAATTCGTAGGTATGAAATTCGAAATGAATATAGTTAATGTCCTAAGAGAGAATTGGTAATGGCACGATTTTTGATTTGTCAAATTACCAGAATATCCTGGAAAAGACCGAATCATCAAGAGAATATTTTCTTGATATGTTTAGAGATTGGATAGATTATAAGAGCCGTGTAACATGGCACATGATGATGGTACTGTGAATCATCACATTCCATTAGAAACGCAACATGACTTACTGTAATATAATGAAGTTGATCAAGTTTCATTACATTATACTAATTCACGCATCAATTCCCAACACTGCTTCAAAACATTCATATTTTAAACTTGAAGATTTCAGAATTTAGAAACTACCACAGTTTCTTTTATGTTGCAACACAGATATTACGGGGAGATAGATGATTGCAGATAGGAATAGTTGTGAAAATATCTTTAGAAATATGGAGAATATGTATAGCGGAAAATATGAAGATATCTTATAATATCTAAGATAAGATGATGATGAATAATATCATCTGAAAAAGTTTAGAATAAGGAGTAGGGTTCATACTGACGGTTTCAACAGACACTGAATCATTTGCATTATTTGAAGGTAGGTTCATTCCTTGTATTTGTTCTTTGTTTCCTTCACGGTTAGCTCAATCCATTTTTCAGCACTAAATTTTCTATTGAGCGTTCCTAACATTCCCTTCTTTATCATCAAACTTTTGGCCATTTAGGCCATCTAAAATTTTACTGTTTCCTCTGCATTTAATGCAGTCATATCTGAATCGTCGATTATCAATCCGAGATGTTTTTGGGCGAATTGTGTTTTTAGATGATTAAATGCTGATGATAAAATGGCGGAGTATGAAAGGTTCCCGATAACGATGAGGAAAACCAATCGTATATATCAAAGTTATAATAAGACTTATTCGAATGAAAGGTCGAAGTTGTTCTGCTGAAGCTGTGACAAAATTGGCTACTTTGAAAAGGAATCGTAAGGTTGTTTTTGCTAATAAATGCTAAAGAATTCGCCGCGATACGTGTTAAACTATGACTTTGGGTTCAAGAGTTTTTCATGTGTATAGATCTTTTCTTCTGTAGATGAAGTGCGGTCGGTTCAACTTCTCGATTTAGGTATTTTCAAGAATCCTGATAGGTTTGTACGCGGATTGTAAACGTTGAGATACAAATGAGGTTTAAGATAGAATCAAGTGGCAAACTTGAAGATTAGTTTAGTTTCATATGTTATAATCAATATTTTAATTCATTTTACTTGTCCATAGTTAGCAGTCTATCAGTCCGATTGTCCAATGGTCCAATAGTTCAACAGTTCAATATATTCATATATAATTTAATATATATAATTAATACGTATCGTGACCCGTGTACCGGTCTCAGTGTCGATCACAACTCAAGCTATATATATATTTCAGAACAACCATAGACACTCTATATGTGAATGTTGGAGTTGGCTATACAAGAGCATCTCTAACGACCCGCCAAAATTGCTATTGACGCGGTACATTATCTACGGTCCCACAGCGAGGTTTCGACCTCTATATGATACGTTTTGATAAAACATTGCATTCATTTTTTTTTTTTTTAAAAAAACATACTTTCTATACATAGAAAGTTTACCAAAATATAGACATATCCCAAATATATATGACAACTTATACAAAATGACTAAATCATCAATTTATTTAATAACAGATTATAACAATAATATTTGAATGCAATGTCTTTTTGAAAATATGGCATAAAAGACTCCATGCAGCACCTTGAGCAAATAGCAAGCAGACAGCGGAAGCACTTTTGAAAAACCTGAGAATAAACATGCTAAAAGTGTCAACCAAAAGGTTGGTGAGTTCATAGGTTTATCATAATAATAGTTATCAATAGTTTTAATAGACCACAAGATTTCCGTTTATAAATATATGTACACTCGCAAGTGCATAAAAGTATTCTATAAGTTGTAGGCACCCGGTAACAAGCCTTAACATTCATGTTTTACCCTCTGAAGTACACCAGATCAGGTGTGTTTAAAATAACCTCGAAGTACTAAAGCATCCCATAGTCAGGATGGGGTTTGTCAGACCCAATAGATCTATCTTTAGGATTCGCGCCTACCGTACATAGACAAGTAGTTTAATGTTACCAAGCTAAGGGTATATTTCTGGTTTAAACCCACATAGAATTAGTTTCAGTACTTGTGCCTATTTCGTAAAACATTTATAAAACAGCGCATGTATTCTCAGCCCAAAAATATATATTGCAAAAGCAATTAAAAAGGGAGCAAATGAAACTCACCTTTGTAGCCCAATAAACAATTCACGTAGATGTAACCAATACTCGGAATGCAGGTAACCGTAGACCTCATCCTAAAGAATATATGTTGGTTAATAAATGTCTAACAAGCTAGGTCAGGTCATAGGGTTCGTATAGTCCTATTGCTCAAGTCCGACTCATAAATTTATTAAAAGTCAACAAAAGTCAACGCAAGTCAAACGTAAGTCAAACGTAAGTCAAACGCAAGTCAAACGCAAGTCAAGCACAGTCAACATGGTTAACACAAGTCAACAACCGCATAAAATTACACAAGTTGGTCAAGTAGTCAAACATAGGTCAAACTTAAGTTATTCATTTTTACTTACAAAAATTTATATTATTTACATATATGTATTTTTTAGTATTTTGCAGCTGATTCCGGGTCCTACCAAATTTGATATAATACCTTAGGTCGTGACCATTGGAAATTATGTCATCCCACCTTTCTATAGACAGTTTATTTGACAAAAACGGAGTTACGGTTTTAAAGTTATGACCTCGCGAAAACAGTCTCCCGAAACATAAAATGCTGATAAAATTTTTGTTAAGTGTTCAAAATTAGCAACGATTTCCCATTTTCTCGCTTGTTTTATACCTGTTTAGACTCAACAAAATTATACAAATAATATATCGTTTTAAAGTTTGTCGCAAATACTTTCAATACCAAATAATAGTTTTTATCTAAACTTAACTGATTTCAACTTGCGAGTCCTCAAAGTAGGTCCGAGAGTCATTTTGACAATTTTGTTAAAATACTAAAATTTTCGGTTGACGATCCAAATTTGAATCCGGCTGACCTGACTTAACCAAATTTTTATCACAGCTCAAAAATGACATTTTAGATGTGTTGGTGATTTTCGTTATCCAAAATTATGCATATGGGTCAATTTATGCACGTTTGATCCGAATGAGTCATAAAACTTTCTTTAAACCAAATTTGACCCAAACTCATTTTTAAAGCACCAAAACTTACAAACATACTTAAATCAATATACGGGATGTGTTACATACCTTTGGTTCTCAAAATTTCGCATATGGGTCAAAGTTGGCTCGTATGACCCAAATGGATCATAAACACCCATTTTGACCAAAACATGCCACAACTTATTTTTTAAACACCACAACCTTTAAACTTACTAAAATCGACGTTTGGGAATTTTCTACACTGATCGTTACCCATTTTGACCCATTAAACCCATTTGGTCAAACAAAGTCAATTGCACATAATATTTAGCTTAAATAATGTAGTCAACTTCCAGAATTTTTATAAAAATAAGTACAGGTCCGTTTGACTTAAAATACACGCCAAAATCTCCGTAACTCAAAGTCCTAAAACATATCCAGAGATCAGACTCTAAGTCATAATAGAAAAATCGCAGCAGTCTCAAATGCGCCCGACAGTTTTTCAGAAAATTTTCAGCGCGCGCCAGTTTTGTAAATTCTGTCATTTATTCTAGAAAAATGAAAACGATGAACGGCCAATTGGAGATGGCCACAAACATCTCAAATAATCACTGGTAAATAAATCTAAGCAATTCATATAGCCAATTCGTACAGTTTTACAAAATACTACGGACTTCCTGATTTGGATAGAATTTAGACATGTTGTTTTGTAACACATATAACGCATAGCAAACAACGGTTTCAGAAGCTAACATACAAATGACATATGTGAAACAACATGTAAATAACCACATACCAGAAGCACAAGTCCTAAGTCCATTTACAAATCAAGTTATGTCATTCGCTGCAAATTTTTTGGACAGATTCAATTCGTTTCAGGAGGTCATATTCGAACGCATATAACCGAACATCTAGGAACAATTAGCATGCATACTCTACATGAAAAGTGAAGTACTAATCATATAAGTTTCAAAAATCCTCAGCTCATAATCCAGAAATCAATTTAAATGGCGTTTTTCATCTGTTTAAAACGTTGATCAACAAAAGTCGGGTCTAATAATCAATTAAGCATAACGGGAGTTTTAAAAATCCAATTAACATGATATCCGAGTCTATCTTGAGTGTTTTTCACTTGTCTTTTCAACCATGTAACATACATAAACCAATTCATCACCAATCAATACCAGTTTTCAGATTAATGCATAAAACACAACGATAATTCAATTGATCATAACTTGAGTTATACATAGCGAAAATATGCGATTCAAAAGAGCAAACTTATTAATTTTTCACAAGGATTTCATTTATAATTATTTCATAAACTGAAAATATCATGTTCATATCAGTAGCATATTATTCAAAAACGTGATCATTCATAAAAATGAGTTAAAACTTCAATTAAGCATAACATGAGCATACGGTAACGAAAATTCAAAATTCCAAAGCCCAAACTTATTAGTTTTTCAAGAGGATTCTGATTATCTCATAATATTATACATTCAACAAGTTTAAGTTTCTGACCTCACACAAAACAAATTCGTGATTCATCAAAAAGTCATCAAACGATCAAATTAACGAATACTATCATGCATACATACAAGGACTTGAGCACTAGACACTATATCTACCCTAAAATTTAACAAAAACATGAAAACCCAAAAATTAGAGTTTTTGAAACTTACCCTAATCAAGAAATTATTGGTATAGATGTGTAGAGCTCTTCGAGAGGAGTCCGAATATGTAAACGATTTTATGATCAAGTGATTATTGAAGGTGTTCTTGAGGATGAAAGATTGATGATGATGATGAATAGTAATGGGTGTTCTTGATAAGAGAATAAGATAGATACGTATGTGTGTTTGTTTGGTGAAATGAATCTAGATCAGAAATATAAGTAGAAAAGGGAAGTCACGGTTTAAACTGTAGTAGTCACGGGTAGTTATAAGATATCACGGGAGTAATAATTTGATAAATACGGGTATTATATCTATTTGCAATTATAATTATAGATGTCACAATTTTTAACTGTATGGTCACGGGTTCTATTAAATTCTTATCCGTTATCTAAAACCCAATGTATTTTACTTTAATATGATTTACTTAATTGATTTATTTTGTATTTAAAAAAATACATTTATATATTGTTCAAAACCTTTTAGAATCTTGACGTTATACTTAGTTGATGTGTTTCATAAAATACTTATTTATTATATTTTTAAATTAGATACTGAAAACATGAATGTTTAAACTAATTTTCTCGCGTTTAGTTTAAGAATATCCTAATTAATACAGTTGATTTTCAAAACTCAATTATTATATAACATAATAACTATTAAAATTAATAATCATACGTTTTGTTGTCTTAAAATATATTTTTTTCGTTTTCACTAACCGTAGTGTTTTAAAAAAATAAAATATAACCAATATTAATAATAGTATATTTAAAAAAAATACATACAAAATTATAAGTTTTAAGCAACGGTTGTTAAGTTCTCAACGAAAAGTTAACGGAAAAAGTCGGGTTATTACATTACCTACCCCTTAAAGAAAATTTCGTCCCGAAATTTTAGTTGGTGTGATTAAACGGCGTTTAAGAAACAAGTGAGGATAGAAATGTTCGTCTTGACGTAGAAAGATCGAGCATCTTGTAGGTAAAACGAGATCATAGTCTTTTGATACGAATACCTTTGAATAAACTGCTCGGAGTGCAAGTGTGATATGACAGAGATGAGAAGGAAATTACGGGTGACTCGAATGATGTCACATATAGAGTCTCAGTATATTCAGATGTCAGCAAAAAAAATAAAGGATTTATGTAACATGGTACGTGGTGAAAGTAAAGTTGATCAAGCATTACCACCATCACGTTCCATTAAAACTTCCACATGACTTACCGTAATATAACCACGTTGATCAAGCGTCATTATATTACACTAACTCATGCTTCCATTCCAACATTACTCGAAAATATTTATGGATATAAAACAAGTGTCGTTTTCCAAAATTTATAAATCAAAATGATTTCAAAAAGGGGTGCACTAAAAATAGTACGAGAATATAATATTTAATTAATTTAATAATATTGAAAGGGTAATGACATAAGAATGTCTTTGAAACTATTGAGAATCTTCGTGAGTCGGATAAGACTTCTTCCGATTTACAATTCGAGATGTCAGGAGTTTCTGAATCGAAGCATATAAGCACATAATATAACACATATGATATCTATAAAAATATATAAGTAATAACTCATGTAGGAATGTCGAAAATTTCGAAAGTCCTGAATGACGCTTCCTGGTTTTTCAATGACCGGGGTGTTGAAAATGAACTCGTTTGAGCATGAGAAGGCTTGTAATCAAAGGGAGAAATACTTTCTCACCGATAGTAATAATAATATTATATTAATATCAGAATATGCACATAATCACATATAAGTGTAACGACACGGTTCTAGACTAGATCACTAATGTATCCTAACGGTCCAGGTCAGACACATTAATGCACCTAATTCCCTAGAACCAACGCTCTGATACCACCTGTAAAGACCCGTCCTTATCCATCCGGACGATATCTTCAACATTTGGTCCCATTGCGATGGTCGACTCCAAGTAATGTCCTTAAATTGAGCAAATGCACAGCGGAAGACTTAATTCGTACCTGAGAATAACATGTTTTAAAACGTCAACATAAAGTTGGTGAGATATATAGGTTTGTTGCTAGCAGCGTTATAACTATGGACCACAAGATTTCATATGTAAACATTTTAATAAAAATATTCTAAGTGGTTGAGCACTTGGTAACCATACTTAACAATTAATCACGTCGCATATTCCCTTTAATATGAAATCTTACTACACTGTACCAAGTGTAGTCACGAAACAAAGTACTGTGCAACCGTTGAATACTGGTCGTCCAGTCCGGTTGGGGTTGTCAGGCCCGATAGATCTATCAACAGGATTCGCGTTTACAATACCGCTGTAAATAACAGTTACCAAGCTACAGGGAAGTATGCCAGTGGTACAACTCAACGTAGAATATATTTTTCAGTTACTTGTGTCCATAACGTAAAACATAAAATACATGTATTCTCATCCCGAAATATTTAGAGTTTAAAAGTGGGACTATATACTCACCTAATGTATTTTGTAGTAAAAATACATATAACATCATTTAACATGTGCAAGGTTGGCCTCGGATTCACGAACCTATATCATTGGTATATTTATTAATACACATTATTGTAGTCAAATAAGCTTATATATAGTTAATTTATTAATTATATCATTTTTATTTTATTAGTATATATATATATATATATATATATATCAGTTAATTGTTAAAAATATTAATTATAATAATACTAAAGTCATATTAATATTAGTGAAAATAATAATAATTATAGTAATTAATATTACGGAAAGAAAATAATAATAATGTTAATAATAACTATGTCAATGATAATAATAGTGATATTAATAATAATACTTGTAAAATATTACTTTTACTGTTAATGATAATTATGATAATGATTTTAATATCTATATAATACTAATACTTTAGAATAATAAAAATAATAATAATATTAGTAATGACAATGTTAATAATAATAATAATAATAATAATAATAATAATAATAATAATAATAATAATAATAATAAAGTTGAGTAAACTACCTTCAAGTCTTTTAATAAAAAGAATGCGTTAGACCAGAATCGAACCATAGACCTCTTGTTTAATGAACTCCCATCCAAACCATTCGACTATCCTTGTTTTTGTGACTTAAACCTAGTTTAATTTATTATAACCCGTTTTCAGTATCCAATAAATCAAGATCCGGCCCAACTACAAAAACAAGTTATAACTCGGCCCAACACAACAGTCCGTTAACAACTCGTCTGGCCCAACATGGAAAACCCTAGTAGCCTGTTAAAGATCCCGTAACAACTAAAATATGTGTGTGCGTGTAGATTTAGCTGCCTGACACCACGAAATATATATTGTCCCACTAATTTTGATTTACCAACTCCATCTAATATCTAGCAACCCACTAACTTCCTGCTTTAATTTAGATGGATCGAGGAAGGAAAAAAAATAAGAACAGCAGAATCGTAGCAGTTCTTCCTCATCATTCAGGCTTCATCATCTAACATCGATTATCTCTATCGTCATTAAACAACACAGCCCACATAAAATCATGATTATCCTATCATCATTACTAATCGTGATCTTCTTAGCTTATCATCATGTATATCATGATAGTCATAGTCACTGTATGTGAGTGTGTTGAGTCACGAGATATAGCAGCTGCAGTGGTAGTCATGGTGTTTTTCCTCGATAGAAGTATAACCCAGAACTGTAGCAGCAGGTGGTTTCAAGAATTCGTAATAGTAATGGGTCTTAATGGATTATGGAGGTTCAAACAAAAGGGTTATCCATGGTAGTGGTGGCTTCTTGATGTTCGAATATAAAAAAAAAATAACCGAAATACTCATTGTAGCAACAGCAAAACGTAAGAGTGTGTGATATATGGTGGTTATAATGGTGTCCGATGGTTGTTTACAGGAACAATAACAGTATAAAGTGCAGCAGGGTTCGAGCAGGTTTGGTGATTTGGGTGGTGTCGTTCTTGGTGGTTGAACATCACAAGAGTTTCGATATAACTGAAACAGTGGCGAGGAATAAAGGGAGAAAAAAAAAATAATGTATCTGTTTTTGTTTTTAATTTGCGTTGGTTATAGGCTGAATATAAACTAGTATCCAGTTACCAATCGAATCATGGAAGCAGTAATTTTTTTATTGTTTGCTAGTGTTGGTAGTCGACTTCAGAAACAGAAATAATAAAAAAAAATATAGTAGATGGGTAGTCATCAGGTTAATTGAATCAAGAAGAACACAACAAAAAAAAAATTAAAGGAGAAAAGACTGGTAACCGAATCAAAGAAAGATACGTACACTTAATTTTCCATTTGTGTCCAATTTAGGGACAATACCAAAATTAGTTACAGTGTTTTATCTGCTTTAATATTATATTAATTCTGATAATAATAATAAAATTAATAATAATAACATTAATATTATCAACTAAAAAAAAATTGATATTAATAATAATTTATGATAATAATAATAATTATTAGTGATAATGATATTAATATCTAAAAGTAATACTAATAATCATAATATTAATAATAATACATAAATGATAACACTTATAGTAATAATACTTATAAAAATACTAATGATAATAATATTTCTTATAATATAAATGTGATAATAGTAAGAATGATAATTATATTACTAATAATAATGATAATACTAATCATAATAATAATGATAATAAAATAATAATAATAAAAATAATGATATTAGTAATAATACCAATTACATTAATGATAATAATAATATAACAACTTATACATATCAAACTTTATATATATATATATATATATATATATATATATATATATATATATATATATATATATATATATATATATATATATATATATATATATATATATATATATATATATATATATATATATATATATATATATATATATATATATATATATATATATATATATATATATATATATATATATATATATATATATTGATTATATTTACACACAATTGTCCGTGAATCGTCGGGAATGGTCAAGGGTAATTAATCATCCAGATATAGGTTTCAGACTTTCTAGACTCAACATTACAGATTTTTCTTATCGTGTCGGAAACATATAAAGATTAGGGTTTAAATTTGGTCGGAAATTTCCGGGTCGTTACAGTAAGCCTTGGAAATAGACGTTATGTATAACTGTTGGCGTCAACATGCTGTGAGATTTCAAAATACTGATTTCTAATTCCCAATGATTCATATGGCAATTCTCGTTACAAGAGGCAGATGAGTAAATGATGAGGTTTCGATAAATATAATGATTCTTCGGAATGCCCAAGATCAGTGAAGTTGTTGGTAAGTTTATTGCTAATGTGGTGGAATATGAAAGGTTCTCCGGTAACAAAAGGGTAATCACATATATCAAAATTATGATAAGGCTACTCCGAATGAAAAAATCGAAGTTGTCCTGCTGGAGCTGTGATATAATTTGCTACTTTGCAAAGGAATTGCAAGGTTATTTTTGCTAATAAATGCCAAAAGATCTGACACAGATATGTGTTGAATTATGACTTTGGTTTCGAGAGCTTTTTAAGTACATAACTGTGGGTAATATGTGGTTAGATCATCATCTCGATTGCTCATTATTTGAAGTGTCTTCAGAGATTTTCGAAGGGTTTGAACACAGATTGTAATCGTTTGTATACATTTGATGTTCTAACACACTTTTGAAGTTAAAGTATAGCTTTGAAAGATGTAGGAATCTAAAAGTGATGGTACCGGTTATATCTCAAATTGAATTCTGAGATTTTAAAATCAGAATATGTAATTGGGTTTGAATGAGTATGGTTGTTTTGATTTCTATGAAAGGATGTATATTATTGTGAAAGTAGGAAGTATAATTGATAATTTGCTTAATCTGATTCGAAGAATGTAACATATTAATTGTGAATTTATATATATCTCTCGGGTATTACCTACCCGTTAAAAAAAATTTCACAATTAATATTTTGTACATAAGAATTTTATTACAGTCTTTATGAGAATATATGTATATATTCTTCTCAGATGTAACATCGATTTTAATGAGTTAATACTAAATTAAACTCATTTGATTTAACGTTGGACCTAGAATTGAATAATTCCTTTAAGGCTTTAGAGGTTACATAAGTATTTCTTCAATAATATTGAAATTATGAATCAATACTTCGTTATTTGTTGAGATGTAATGCTGGTTTTTGTTAAATTCTTGTGAACTTCGCAAAGTACGAATGATGTTATCTGAAAAGTTTCGGTTACATCAATGATGAAGTGTAAAATCAAATATATACTTGATTTATTAGGAATTGGAATTTGTTGAATTGAGACAGAGATTGTAGTTAACGATGGTTAAGTCGCGGGTGAGGGACGTACATTATTGCATATTTGTAATATGAATTAACCGAGTAGTTAAGATTCACACACAATAGCTTTAACACGGAAAGATTTATTTTTTTATTTCAAAATATATATATATATAAAATATATATATAATTTCTTCAGAGGGAATGAGTTAATTCTTCATAACTTGTTGATACAATCTACACGTTATTGATTCGTAATGATGTAAACAGTGATTCTTGAACTGATGGAGTTTGTGATGTTATAGGTGTTGTTGATTCTGATGTTGACTGTACTGACGATGCTGGTGACGCTGACGGTACTGTTGATGCTATTGGTAAAACAAGTTTAACTTGTTAATCACACGCCATTTTTGTCAGGGTTTCTACTCTTCCTTCTATCATTTTGGTTTGCTTAACTGATTTATGGTTAGGGCTAGATTAGATAATCTCTAAGACTTTAGAGATTATATAATCGCCGCGGAATGTTTCTCCAATGAAGTTATGAATTAATACTTCATCAGTTATTGTTGTTGGTACTCCTTGGTATCTATGGTACGTATGACATTGATACTCGTGGGACAGATTGTGAAGTTAAGGTTTACAACGCGGTTGTGGTTGGAGGTGGTAATGGTACTGTTGGCGTTGATGATGGTGGTACTGGTTATGTTGCTGATGCTGCTGCTGGTGTTTGTAATCTCTGAACCATATACTCCAAAGCCACTACCCGAGCGCGAAGTTCGTTGACTTCTTCTATTATTCCAGGATGATTGTCGGTCGGAACGAGCGGATAAATAAAATCTAGAATTTGATGTAGTATATAATCGTGACGAGATACCCTGGAAATGAGAGAGAAAATGGTGTCTCGAACAGGTTCGCCGGTAAGTGCTTCAGGTTCTTCGCCAAGAGGGCAATGTGGTGGATGGAAAGGATCGCCTTCTTCTTGTTTCCAATGATTAAGGAGGCTACGAACCCATCCCCAATTCATCCAGAATAGGTGATGACTGATTGGTTGATCCATTCCGGTCACACTGCTTTCGGAGCTTGAGTGAGATTCTATTTCGGAATCCGAGTGACTTGAACTGATGACAAATTCCATTTCGTACGATTGGATAAAGGATTTTTCGATATAAAATGATTTTTCGGCTATCGGGTGGTATTCTATTTACCTAGGATATCTATATATAGAGATCAAAAGATTTCATAGATTACGGAGGAATTTGCGGGATATGTCAGGCAAAGTTTAAAGTAACAGATACGATAAGATATGATTTAGCAGATACGCTAAGATATGAATTTTGTCTATACACTACTCATGCAATTAATGTAGCAAGACGTGTCTAGACTAATAATGATAAGCAGGTAATTTCCTATGGATGATAAGTAGATGATTTCTGACTAGAAATGATAAGCAAAACTTTTGACATGCAGACACGGTCGAAGTCCAGACTCACTAATGCATCCTAACGACTTATCAGTTAGACACACTAATGCAGACCTGGTTCGCTAAGACCACCGCTCTGATACCAACTGAAAGGACCCGTTCATATACATTATAAACGATTCACAATAGTTGATTACATCGCGAGGTATTTGACCTCTATATGATACATTTTACAAACATTGCATTTGTTTTTAAAAGACAAACTTTCTTTACATCGAAAATTGACAGGCATGTATACCATTTCATAATATCCACTATTCAACTATAAATTGACTTAATAATAATAATCTTTAATGAACTCAATGACTTGAATGCAACGTTCTTCGAAATATGCCATGAAAGACTCCAATTAATATCTTTAAAATAAGCAAATGCACAGCGGAAGATTTCTTTAATACCTGAGAATAAACATGCTTTAAAGTGTCAACCAAAAGGTTGGTGAGTTCATTAGTTTATCATAATCATTCATTTTCATCATTTTAATAGACCACAAGAATTTCATTTCCAGTTCTCATAAATATACGTCCCATGCATAGAGACAAAAATCATTCATATGGATTGAACACCTGGTAACCGACATTCACAATTTGTATATAAGAATATCCTCATCATTCTGGGATCCTCCATCGGACATGATATAAATTTCGAAGTACTAAAGCATCCGGTACTTTGGATGGGGCTTGTTGGGCCCGATAGATCTATCTTTAGAGTTCGTGTCAATTAGGGTGTCTGTTCCCTAATTCTTAGATTACCAGACTTAATAAAAAAGGGGCATATTCGATTTCGATCATTCAACCATATAATGTAGTTTCGATTACTTGTGTCTATTTCGTAAAAACATTTATAAAAGCGCATGCATTCTCAGTCCCAAAAATATATATTGCAAAAGCATTAAAAAGGGAATAATGAAACTCACGCATATAATTATTGTAAAACAGTTAATAAAATATTTGCATGTATTCTCAGCCCAAAAATGTAATGAGTGAAAAGGGAGTAAATGAAACTCACGCATATAATTATTGTAAAGTATTTAATAAAATAATGCATGTATTCTCAGCCCAAAAATGTAAAGAGTAAAAAGGGAGCAAATGAAACTCACCATACTGTATTTCGTAGTGAAAATACATATAACGTCATTGAACTAGTGCAAGGTTGGCCTCGGATTCACGAACCTAAATTAATTATATATAATTATATGTTGGTCAATATTTGTCTAACAATTAGGTCAGGTCATAGTGTACCACAATCCTAATGCTCGAGACTAATATGCAAAAGTCAACAAAAGTCAATTTGACTCAAAATGATTTCCAAAATTTATACATGATTATAATATATTTTAAATATCGTCGTTTTATATTTTTAAATATTTTTAAAAGATTTATTAGAGTAAATAATATAATTCATTTATTAATAAATAAAATTTTATATTAAAATTTATATAATAAAATATACTTTTATATATATTAAGTAATAAAATTTATAGGGTTCATTTAATATCATAAAGATAATATGATAGGTATTATTAAAGTAATTTATTACACGTAGTAAAATATGTTTGTATTACATATTTATTTGATAAAATAATATCTATAATGTTAGTAAGTAAAAGTTGTATTATTTTATAATAATAATTATTATTATAAAAATATCAATATTTATAATTACTAAGGTGATATTATGATAAAACGATAATTCTAATTATGATAACTTTAATATTTACGATAATTTTTAATATTATCTTTAAAATAATAATTCTATTTAAAATGATAATAAAAATGATATTTTATAGTAACAATGACATTTCTATTAAAATGATAATTTTTGTTAAAATGATAATTTTTGTTAAAATGATAGTTTTGATACTAACGATACTTTTAATAATAATAGTAATGATAAAAATAATAAGAACGATAATTTTATCTAAATCAATATCTTATAATATTTTAATTTCATCATGATACTCTTACTCATTATTTCCTAATCGTTTCGTTTAATAGCTTTTAATCGTCTTTTATATCGTGCTCATAATAATGATAATAATAGTAATCAAAATAATTAGGTGTTACTAATATTAGTTTTAATTACAATAATACTAATAATGATAATTACTATGACATTATTAACGATAATGATAATATAATAATAATAATAATAACAATAACCATTTTTAAATAATGATATATATATTAATAATGATAATAATAGTAATGATAATAATAATAATAATAATAATAATAATAATAATAATAATAATAATAATAATAATAATAATAATAATAATTAGATAATAATAATAATAATTAGATAATAATAATAATACTAATTATAACTTTAATGATAATAACGATAGTAATAATAATAAATAAAAAACAATTTTTAATGATAAATCCTTTTATTGATAAAGATAATAATAATAATAATAATAATAATAATAATAATAATAATAATAATAATAATAATAATAATAATAATAATAATAATAATAATAATAATAAGATAAAACTAGAACGACGATAATAACGACGATAATAATAATCATTTTTAATAATAATACAAAAATTCGATGGACTATAACTTCAAATCCGTTCATCGAAATCATTCGATATCTAAATAAAAAGTTCTTAATTTTTCGCTAGCTTTCCAACGACATGCATATCTTATACCTTATCTCAGTCGCATATATAACTAATTCAGGATTCAACATAATCCAACTAAAGGCAATATCAAAAGTACAAACATGCATAATCCTATATACTCGAGCACTAGTCAGGGATACACTATTAGTATGTAAAAGTTAAATTATGAGTACTCACGTATCAATATTGAGATTCAATATTGCAGGAAAGGTACGTAGACGCAACGGAGATGATAAACACTATATTGACCTCATGAGCATACCCATGAACTATACCCAATCACCTCCATAGCTATAACCCATAATTTCCTTAATCCAATCCCACTCGAAAAACAATTTCGAAATCACCCGGACCGCACTCCGCCGTAATATTTTATGTATACTAATAATATCTTGAAATAATACGGAGTAAATATATATATGTAAATCGATTGAGAGAGTTTAGAGAAAAATATTTTCAAGTTTCTATGAAATAATAAAACCTATTGAATTCTATTTATAATAGATTTTTGAATTATTAAAGTGAATTATTAAAGTATGAATTATTAAAGTAAATTATTAAAGTATGAATTATTAAAGTGAATTATTAAAGTATGAATTATTAAAGTGAATTATTAAAGTATGAATTATTAAAGTGAATTATTAAAGTATGAATTATTAAAGTGAATTATTAAAGTCAAAGTAAAGTAAAAAATAAAGTAAAGGTAAAGTTTAAGTATAGTAAAAGTATAAAACTATGTACGTATAATACGCGTATAAATATATATAATATTAATTTAAATCGTTATATATATTTAATAAAATAAAATAAAAATATCGTTATCTTTATCATACTGGTTAAGTAATGAGTTGTCAAAAGTGGTTCTAGATATTTATAAAAGTTATATACATTTTAATAATAAAGTTCTTTTTAAACTGAAAACGTTTTTGTACGTTTGAAACTAAATCAAATAAATATAATAATTTTGTTTTCCAAAACCAAATATATTTTTAAGAATCATTTTGTTTAAAGGTTAAAATAATGGAAATCGTTATATCATAAAACGTTTTAGAAAAGTAGAATCATATATATTCATAATAGGTTTCAAGTTTTTAAATTACAGTCTGTTGGTGAAGCATGGGATAAAGTTCAAAGGTTAAATAAACGTATGAAATCATCTTAATGAAAAATTTCGAGTTACTTACTTGTCGATATCCAACATCTAAGTTAGTTACACTTCACGTTCTTACTTATAAATTACTTTACCATTTTCCAAATGTTGTAAAAAAGAATAGATTTCTTAAATCACAGTGGACCTCATAACATAGACCCGTAATCATATCACAATGTATCTGATAAATTAATCATTTGATATTATCTTCTAATTCCATCGATAAACATATTGAAACAAATATGTTCATGTAAAGTATTATACGTTTAATACTTTATTAATATTCTCAAGTTATAATATATATACATATTTATTTATATATAACGGTTCGTGAATCGTTGGAATTTGGTCGAGGTTATAATGAATGCATGAACACAATTTAAAATTCTTGAGATTTAACTTAACAAACTTTGCTTATCGTGTTGGAATAATATAAAGATAAAGTTTAAATTTGGTTGGAAATTTCCGGGTTGTCACACAAATGTTATTGTATTCGTCCATATGGATTTGGACGGGCCACTACAGTTAGTATCAGAGCATTGGTCTTAGTGAATCAGGTCTTGCATTAGTATGTCTAACTGATAAGTTGTTATGATGCATTAATGAGTCTGGACTTCGGACCGTGTCTGCATGTTAAAAGTTTTGCTTATCATCTCTTGTCTTGAATTACCTGCTTAACATTCTTAGTCTAGACATGTTTTACTGCATTGATTGCATGATTAGTGTATAGACAAAATTCATATCTTAGCGTATCTGTTATGTAAACTTTGTCTGACAGCTTCCGAAAATTCCTCCGTAATTTGCGGAATCCTTTGTACTCTATATAGGTATTCTATGCAAATAGAATATCATCCGATATCCGAAAATCATTTCATACCGAAAATCCTTTATCTAACCATGCAAGATAAATCCTGCAACTAGTTCGAGTTCCTCAGAATCTGACAGCTATTCCGATATGGATTTCTACCTGAGCTCCGAAAGCAGTGTAACCGGAATGGATCAACCAATCAGCCATCACCAATTCTGGATGAATTGGGGTTGGGTTCGTAGTCAACTTAATCAGTGGAGACAAGAAGAAGGCAATCCCTTCCATCCACCAAATTTCCCTCTTGGCGAAGAACCTGAAGCACTTACCGGCGAACCTGTCCAAAACACCATCTTCACCCTCATTTCTAGAATAGCTCGCAACGATTACGTCATATCTACTATTCTAAACCTTATTCATCCGCTCATTCCGACCGCCCATCATCCCGGAGTAATAGAAGAAGTCAACGAACTTCGCGATCTAGTAATCAATCTGGAGAATGTGGTGCACAACTTACAAGCACCAACAACACCACTGGCATCACCAGTACCCCCATCAACAGCACCTGTATCACCAGCAGTCTCACCATCATCAGCAACACCGGTAGTACCACAAGCTTCACAAGTTCCATAACCACCGCAGATATCAACACATCAATCACCAATAAGAATATTATACTATCGAGTTATGAAATATTAACTCATTATTTCCAAAGAGTTTATATATATATATATATATATATATATATATATATATATATATATATATATATATATGAATTTTGAAACCATATTATCTCTTTTCATACTAAGCTGTTACGTGTGAATTTTGAAGGGTAAATACTACTCGATTAATTCACATTACTAAAATGTCATGATATACATCCTTCGTTAACAACCTTATTCTCTGCATCACCTCAAAGAATTATGTCCCCTAATAAACCAAGTGTATTATTCAATTAGGTTTGATTTTACACTTTCATTTCAGATGTACCTGAAACCTTCTAGAAAATATCATTCGTACCTTGCAAAATTCACAAGAATTCCACGAACACCAACATCTTCCATCGAGAAATATTTAAGTTCACAATTAATATGTTACATTGTACACTCTTTAATTATTCGATATTCATTATCTATACTCACTACTTTCACAATGATATATATTCTTCCATAGAAATCAGAACAACCATTTTCATTCAGATTCAATTACATATTCTGATTTTGACAGATCAGAATCCAAGTCAAGATATAAAAGATATCATCACTCTTAGATACTTACATCTTTCAAAACCATACTTTGAATTCAAAACTGTGCTAAAACATCACTCTTATTCATAAAACTCATAAATATATTCATTCAAAATCCTGAATGATTTCATCTTGAACATCATATGTGTATTGACGATTACAACATGCGTTCAAACCCTTTTTGATTCTTGAAAATACCCCAACTACTGATCAATCGAGAAGATGAACGAACCACACATTATCGACAGAAAGAAAGAGTTATACTTATAGTCATATGTGACGACCCGGAAATTTCTGATCAAATTTAAACTTAATCTTTATATAATTCCTACACGATAAGCAGAGCCTGTAATGGTGAAGTCTCAAAAACTTTGAACTGTGTTCATGTATACATCTGACCTTTGACCATCCTCGACGATTCACGAATTATATTGTGTAAATGAATATGTAAATAAATAAATTTAGATATATATATATATATATATATATATATATATATATATATATATATATATATATATATATATATATATATATATATATATAAATATAAGTGTATATATAATAATTTAAATCAATAAAGTACACTTTAGTCATTTGAATCAAAATTTAAAATAATACATAGAACAATTAAGTTATTATTAAACACGAAGCTATATATAAATATATATATATATATTTTCTATGTACCTTTATTATTATATTATATATATAATATATAAATAATAAAAAGTATTATTAGGATTCAATGGATGTATGTATTTGTGATAACTACTTTTCTCAGAATAAATAACAATGCTAATAAAATTATGATACAAATATGAAAATTGTTATGTACAAACTATTATAGTACTATTATTATTAATACTAATTTAAATATGTAATCTATAAATATGAAATTTTATTGTTATAGTATTGTTATTACAAATATGATTATTATCATTAGTATTATTATCATAATTAATGTTATTATCATTATATCAGTATTATTTATAATATTAATTTCAATATATAGTATATATAGATATGAAGGATGATACATTTAATTCGTTATAGCAAATGTTATTGTTATTAATAACATTATTAATATAACTAAAAGTAAATTATGAAGTTAGTTATTATTATGATTAATATTATTGTTATTACTAAAAACTTTTATTTTATTTTAAAATTACAATTTTCATTTCTTTTATTAATAATTTTATCATTTCTAGTGTTATTTTGATATTATTATTAATAACTCTATTATTGTTAGTATTAGTATTTTTTAATAATATTAGTATTATTATTATTATTATTATTATTAATTACTAATTATTAAACATACGTAATTATACATACAGGTATATGAAGTTATTTCTTTCAACATCAATTTTCTTTATTTTGTCTGTGTCTCACGAATTAGATATAAGATCAATCCAAATCCAATTAAAATCAATCTCAGTACAAATCATTAACAATTGTTATTTTTTTTCTGTCCTTTGTTTCCTTCTGATTCGGAGTGATTATGTCCAAATTTGTTATGCGTTTCAATCACGGGTCAATATAAAACAATCGATTCTTTTGTATATATGGAACCAGTTGTAAAAGAATCATTCAACTGCTCCACCATCAATTTTCAATTATAAACTATTGTTAATTTTTTTAAAACAGAATAGATAGAAGCAACCTGACTCTGTTCGTGAAGCATTTTAAGCCAAACCTCGATTTCAAATCAATTTCCAAATTCTAAAAATGCAGATGAGTTAGGAATATTTTAGTGAATCTATCTGCAAGAATTTTAACTCTTAATTCTCCAAATTGAGTTCTAATTTCGAAGTCAAACTTTTATTTCAAAAAAGTTAAAACAATTGTTCTTAACGAAATTTGAATTCAACTTTATGTTTCAGATCCAATTGATGATACCAATAGTTTTAAGGAGTGGATTACAAACTTTTTTATGTTACAAGGTTGATCTAAAACGTGCCTGAAAACGAAATCAATTTTTTTTCTCTAGCAGCGACGGTTGCAAGCTTCTGGAATATTTTTTTTTTCTTTTTCGTTTTCAATTAATTCAAGGAATGATGTAAGTTAATTAGTTGAAAGTCCAAAAACCAAATCGTTGTATTAGCCATTCACTACTACATTTCGGCACATTAAGACGTGTTAAAAATCCTTTTTAGACTTGTTGAACAACACGTCTACATGTGACAGCTTCAATTGGTCGATGTCAATTAGAGCGGATCAAGGAACCGGTCTAAAAAACTCAATTAGACGTGTTCCTTTTTTTTGTCAATTAGACGTGTTCTCAGAACACGTATAATTGATTAAATTAACACGTCTAATTGATTAACAATGAAATGTCCCGTTCATATTGATTATAAATGTTCCATATTAATTGATTTAGTTGCGGGGTTTTGACCTCTATATGAGACGTTTTTCAAAGACTGCATTCATTTTTAAAACAACCATAACCTTTATTTTATCAATAAAGATTTCAAAAGCATTACGTAGATTATCAAATAATGATAATCTAAAATATACTGTTTACACACGACCATTACATAATGGTTTACAATAGAAATATATTACATCGACATATATTTCTTGAATGCAGTTTTTACATAATATCATACAAACACGGACTCCAAATCTTGTCCTTATTTTAGTATGCAACAGCGGAAGCTCTTAATATTCACCTGAGAATAAACATGCTTTAAACGTCAACAAAAATGTTGGTGAGTTATATGTTTAACCTATATATATCAAATCGTAACAATAGACCACAAGATTTCATATTTCAATATACATCCCATACATAGAGATAAAAATCATTCATATGGTGAACACCTGGTAACCGACATTAACAAGATGCATATATAAGAATATCCCCATCATTCCGGGACACCCTTCGGATATGATATAAATTTCGAAGTACTAAAGCATCCGGTACTTTGGATGTGGTTTGTTAGGCCCAATAGATCTATCTTTATGATTCACGTCAATTAGGGTGTCTGTTCCCTAATTCTTAGATTACCAGACTTAATAAAAAGGGACATATTCGATTTCGATAATTCAACCATAGAATGTAGTTTCACGTACTTGTGTCTATTTTGTAAATCATTTATAAAACCTGCATGTATTCTCATCCCAAAAATATTAGATTTTAAAAGTGGGACTATAACTCACTTTTACAGATTTTTACTTCGTCGGGAAGTAAGACTTGGCCACTGGTCGATTCACGAACCTATAACAAATATGTACATATATATCAAAGTATGTTCAAAAGATATTTACAACACTTTTAATACATTTTGATGTTTTAAGTTTATTAAGTCAGCTGTCCTCGTTAGTAACCTACAACTAGTTGTCCACAGTTAGATGTACAGAAATAAATCGATATATATTATCTTGAATCAATCCACGACACAGTGTATACACGTCTCAGGCTAGATCACAACTCAAAATATATATATTTTTGGAATCAACCTTAACCCTGTATAGCTAACTCCAACATTACTGCATATAGAGTGTCTATGGTTGTTCCAAATAATATATATACATGGGTCGAGATGATATGTCAAAACATTTGCATACGTGTTTATGGTATCTCAAGATTACATAATATATTATAATACATGTATAATACAATATAAGTTAGCTAGGATATGATTTGTATAGAATTGTTAATATCTCCCGTAGCTATAAAAATAAAAAATATCCAATCTTGTTTTACCCATAACTTCTTCATTTTAAATCCGTTTTGAGTTAATCAAATTGATATGGTTTCATATTGAACTCTATTTTATGAATCTAAACATAAAAAGTATAGGTTTATAGTCAGAAATATAAGTTACAAGTCGTTTTTGTAAGAGGTAGTCATTTCAGTCGAAAGAACGATGTCTGGATGACCATTTTAGAAAACATACTTCCACTTTGAGTTTAACCATGATTTTTGGATATAGTTTCATGTTCATAAGAAAAATCATTTTCCCAGAAGAACAACTTTTAAATCAAAGTTTATCATAGTTTTTAATTAACTAACCCAAAACAGCCCGCGGTGTTACTACGACGGTGTATGTCCGGTTTTACAGTGTTCTTCGTGTTTCCATGTTTTAAATCATTAAGTTAGCATATCATATAGATATAGAACATGTGTTTAGTTGATTTTAAAAGTCAAGTTAGAAGGATTAACTTTTGTTTGCGAACAAGTTTAGAATTAACTAAACTATATTCTAGTGATTACAAGTTTAAACCTTCGAATAAGATAGCTTTATATGCATGAATCAAATGATGTTATGAACATCATTACTACCTAAGTTTTCTGGATAAAGCTACTGGAAATGAGAAAAATGGATCTAGCTTCAAAGGATCATTGGATGGCTTGAAAGTTCTTGAAGCAGAATCATGACACGAAAACAAGTTCAAGTAAGATTTCCACTCGAAATAAGATTGTTATAGTTATAGAAATTAAATCAAAGTTTGAATATGAGTATTACCTTGTATTAGAAAGATATCTTACTGTAAATAATAAAGATTTCTTGAGGTTGGATGATCACTCTACAAGATTGAAAGTAAGCTAGCAAACTCGGAAGTATTCTTGATTTTATGAAACTAGAACTTGTAGAATTTGTGAAGAACATTTAGAACTTGAAGATAGAACTTGAGAGAGATTAATTAGATGAAGAAAATTGAAGAATGAAAGTGTTTGTAGGTGTTTTTGGTCGTTGGTATATGGATTAGATATAAAGGATGTGTAATTTTGTTTACATGTAAATAAGTCATGAATGATTACTCATATTTTTGTAATTTTATGAGATATTTCATGCTAGTTGCCAAATGATGGTTCCCACATGTGTTATGTGACTCACATGAGCTGCTAAGAGCTGATCATTGGAGTGTATATACCAATAGTACATACATCTAAAAGCTGGATATTGTACGAGTATGAATACGGGTGCATACGAGTAGAATTATTGATGAAACTGAACGAGAATGTAATTGTAAGCATTTTTGTTAAGTAGAAGTATTTTGACAAGTGTCTTGAAGTCTTTCAAAAGTGTATAAATACATATTAAAACACTACATGTATATACATTTTAACTGAGTCGTTAAGTCATCGTTAGTCGTTACATGTAAGTGTTGTTTTGAAACCTTTAGGTTAACGATCTTGTTAAATGTTGTTAACCCATTGTTTATTAAATCAAATGAGATGTTAAATTATTACATTATCATGATATCATGATGTATTAATATATCTTAATATGATATATATATATACATTAAATGTCGTTACAACGATAATCGTTACATATATGTCTCGTTTCAAAGTCATTAAGTTAGTAGTCTGGTTTTTACATATGTAGTTCATTGTTAATATACTTAATGATATGTTTACTTATCATAATATCATGTTAACTATATATATATCCATATATATGTCATCATATAGTTTTTACAAATTTTAACGTTCGTGAATCGCTTGTCAACTTGGGTGGTCAATTGTCTATATAAAACCTATTTCAATTAATCAAGTCTTAACAAGTTTGATTACATAACATGTTGGAAACATTTAATCATGTAAATATCAATTTAATTTAATATATAAAAACATGGAAAAGTTCGGGTCACTACAGTACCTACCCGTTAAATAAATTTCGTCCCGAAATTTTAAGCTGTTGAAAGTGTTGACGAATCTTTTGGAAATAGATGCGGGTATTTCTTCTTCATCTGATCTTCATGCTCCCAGGTGAACTTGGGTCCTCTACGAGCATTCAATCAAACCTTAACTATCGGTATCTTGTTTTGTTTAAGTCTCTTAACCTCACGATCCATTATTTCGACGGGTTCTTCAATGAATTGAAGTTTTTCATTGATTTGGATTTCGTCCAACGGAATAGTGAGATCTTCTTTAGCAAAACATTTTTTCAAATTCGAGACATGGAAAGTGTTATGTACATTCGCAAGTTGTTGAGGTAACTCAAGTCGGTAAGCTACTGGTCCGACACGATCAATAATCTTGAATGGTCCAATATACCTTGGATTTAATTTCCCCCGTTTACCAAATCGAACAACACCTTTCCAAGGTGCAACCTTAAGCATGACCATTTCTCCAATTTCAAATTCTATGTCTTTTCTTTTAATGTCGGAGTAGCTCTTTTGTCGACTTTGGGCGGTTTTCAACCGTTGTTGAATTTGGATGATCTTCTCGGTAGTTTCTTGTATTATCTCCGGACCCGTAATCTGTCTATCCCCCACTTCACTCCAACAAATCAGAGACCTGCACTTTCTACCATAAAGTGCTTCAAACGGCGCCATCTCAATGCTTGAATGATAGCTGTTGTTGTAGGAAAATTCTGCTAACGGTAGATGTCGATCCCAACTACTTCCGAAATCAATAACACATGCTTGTAGCATGTCTTCAAGCATTTGTATCGTCCTTTCGCTCTGCCCATCATTTGTGGATGATAGGCAGTACTCATGTCTAGACGAGTTCCTAATGCTTGCTGTAATGTCTGCCAGAATCTTGAAATAAATCTGCCATCCCTATCAGAGATAATAGAGATTGGTATTCCATGTCTAGAGACGACTTCCTTCAAATACAGCCGTGCTAACTTCTCCATCTTGTCATTTTCTCTTATTGGCAGAAAGTGTGCTGACTTGGTGAGACGATCAACTATTACCCAAATAGTATCATAACCACTTGCAGTCCTTGGCAATTTAGTAATGAAATCTATGGTAATGTTTTCCCATTTCCATTCCGGGATTTCAGGTTGTTGTAGTAGACCTGATGGTTTCTGATGTTCAGCTTTGACCTTAGAACACGTCAAACATTCTCCTACATATTTAGCAATATCGGCTTTCATACCTGGCCACCAAAAATGTTTCTTAAGATCCTTGTACATCTTTCCCGTTCCAGGATGTATTGAGTATCTGGTTTTATGAGCTTCTCTAAGTACCATTTCTCTCATATCTCCAAATTTTGGTACCCAAATTCTTTCAGCCCTATACTGGGTTCCGTCTTCCTGAATATTAAGATGCTTCTCCGATCCTTTGGGTATTTCATCCTTTAAATTTCCCTCTTTTAAAACTCCTTGTTGCGCCTCCTTTATTTGAGTAGTAAGGTTAGTGTGAATCATTATATTCATAGATTTTACTCGAATGGGTTCTCTGTCCTTTCTGCTCAAGGCGTCGGCTACCACATTTGCCTTCCCCGGGTGGTAACGAATCTCAAAGTCGTAATCATTCAACAATTCAATCCACCTACGCTGCCTCATATTCAGTTGTTTCTGATTAAATATGTGTTGAAGACTTTTGTGGTCGGTATATATAATACTTTTGACCCCAAATAAGTAGTGCCTCTAAGTCTTTAATGCTAAAACAACCACGCCTAATTCTAAATCATGCGTCGTATAATTTTGCTCGTGAATCTTCAATTGTCTAGACGCATAAGCAATCACCTTCTTCCATTGCAATAATACACAACCGAGACCTTGCTTTGATGCGTCACAATAAATCACAAAATCATCATTCCCTTCAGGCAATGACAATATAGGTGCCGTAGTTAGCTTTTTCTTCAATAATTGAAACGCCTTCTCTTGTTCATCATTCCATTTAAATTTCTTCCCTTTATGCGTTAATGCAGTCAAGGGTTTTGCTATTTTGGAGAAATCTTGGATGAATCTTCTGTAGTAACCAGCCAATCCTAAAAATTGAAGTATATGCTTCGGAGTTTTTGGGGTTTTCCACTTTTCAACGGTTTCAATCTTTGCCGGGTCCACCTGGATACCTTCTTTGTTCACTATGTGACCGAGGAATTGAACTTCTTCCAACCAAAATGCACACTTTGAAAACTTAGCGTACAGTTTTTTCTTTCCTCAACACTTCTAGTACTTTTCTCAAATGTTCTTCGTGCTCTTGATCATTCTTTGAGTAAATAAGTATATCATCGATAAAAATAATGACAAACTTGTCAAGGTATGGTCCACACACTCGGTTCATAAGGTCCATGAACACAGCTGGTGCATTAGTTAAACCAAACGGCATGACCATAAACTCGTAATGACCGTAACGTGTTCTGAAAGCAGTCTTTGGAATATCATCTTCTTTCACCCGCATTTGATGATACCCGAAACGTAAGTCAATCTTTGAATAAACAGACGAGCCTTGTAGTTGATCAAATAAGTCATCGATTCTCGGTAGTGGGTAGCGGTTCTTGATGGTAAGTTTGTTCAACTCTCGGTAGTTGATACACAACCTGAATGTACCATCTTTCTTCTTGACAAACAAAACAGGAGCTCCCCACGGTGATGTGCTTGGTTGAATGAAATCACGCTCTAAAAGTTCTTGTAATTGGCTTTACAGTTCTTTCATCTCGCCGGGTGCGAGTCTGTAAGGAGCACGAGCTATTGGTGCAGCTCCTGGTACAAGATCTATTTGAAATTCAACGGATCGATGTGGGGGTAATCCCGGTAATTCTTTCGGAAATACATCGGGAAATTCTTTTGCCACGGGAACATCGTTGATGCTCTTTTCTTCAGTTTGTACTTTCTCGACGTGTGCTAGAACAGCATAGCAACCTTTTCTTATTAGTTTTTGTGCCTTCAAATTACTAATAAGATGTAGCTTCGTGTTGCCCTTTTCTCCGTACACCATTAAGGGTTTTCCTTTTTCTCGTATAATGCGAATTGCATTTTTGTAACAAATGATCTCTGCTTTCACTTCTTTCAACCAGTCCATACCGATTATCACATCAAAACTCCCTAACTCTACTGGTATCAAGTCAATCTTAAATGTTTCGCTAACCAGTTTAATTTCTCGATTCCGACGTATATTATCTGCTGAAATTAATTTACCATTTGCTAATTCGAGTAAAAATTTACTATCCAAAGGTGTCAATGGACAACTTAATTTAGCACAAAAATCTATACTCATATAGCTTCTATCCGCACCCGAATCAAATAAAACGTAAGAAGATTTATTGTCAATAAAAAATGTACCCGTAACAAGCTCCGGGTCTTCCTGTGCCTCTGCCGCATTAATATTGAAAACTCTTCCGCGGCCTTGTCCATTCGTATTCTCCTGGTTCGGGTAATTTCTAATAATGTGGCCCGGTTTTCCACATTTATAACAAACTACATTGGCATAACTTGCTCCGACACTACTTGCTCTGCCATTACTCGTTCCGACACCATTTGTTCCTTTCGTTCTGTTAACCCCTGGTCCGTAGACCTCACACTTTGCGGCGCTATGACCATTTCTTTTACACTTGTTGCAAAATTTGGTGCAGAACCCCGAGTGATACTTTTCACACCTTTGGCATAGTTGCTTCTGATTGTTGTTGTTGTTGTTGCGGTTGTTATTGTTGTTGGAATGATTGTTATAGTTGCTGTTGTTGTTGTTGTTGTTGTTATTGTTGTTGGGCCGTTTATTGTATTTGCGATTGATGTTGCGATTGTTGGGATAGTTGTTGCGAATATTGTTGTAATTGCTGTTGTTGTTGTATTGGTGATTCTTATCAACGTTTTCCTCCCACTTTCTTTTGACTTGCTTTATATTGGCCTCTTCAGCCGCCTGTTCTTTAATTCTTTCCTCAATCTGGTTCACTAGTTTGTGAGCCATTCTACATGCCTGTTGTATGGAGGCGGGATCGTGTGAACTTATATCTTCTTGGATTCTTTTCGGTAATCCTTTCACAAACGCGTCGATCTTCTCTTCCTCATCTTCGACGCTCTCGGACATAATAGGCACAATTCTGTGAATCGTCTTTCGTACGTGGTAATATCAAATCCTAGGGTTCGTAACCCTCTAAGTTATGTCTTGAGCTTATTGACCTCGGTTCTGGGACGGTACTTCTCGTTCATCAAGTGCTTGAATGCTGACCACGGTAGTGCGTAAGCATCATCTTGTCCCACTTGCTCTAGATAGGTATTCCACCATGTTAACACAGTACCTGTGAAGGTATGCGTAGCGTACTTCACTTTATCCTCTTCAGTACACTTACTTATGGCAAACACCGATTCGACCTTCTCGGTCCACCGTTTCAATCCGATCGGTCCTTCGGTTCCATCAAATTCCAAAGGTTTGCAGGCAGTGAATTCTTTGTAGGTGCATCCTACACGATTTCTTGCGCCGTTAGCTGCATTGCTAGATTCGGAGTTATTGTTGGTATGTAGCGCAGCCTGTACTGCTGTAGTGACCCGAACTTTTCCATGTTTATATATATATTAAATGAAATTGTTATTTACATGATTAAGTGTTTCCAACATGTTAAGCAATCAAACTTGTTAAGACTTGATTAATTGAAATAGGTTTCATATAGACAATTGACCACCCAAGTTGACCGGTGATTCACGAACGTTAAAACTTGTAAAAACTATACGATGACATATATATGGTTATATATATAGTTAACATGATTTTATTATAAGTATGTATCTCATTAGGTATTTTAACAATGAGTTATATACATAAAAATGAGACTATTAATTTAAGAAACTCGAAAACGATATATATAACGATTATCGTTATAACAACGTCTTACTAGGTACATATGAATCATATTAAGATATTGATACACTTGGTTAATTATGTTAAATGATAAGTAAATGTATTATTAAGTGTATTAATAATGAAATACATATGTAAAAATAAGACTACTAACTTAATGATTTCGAAACGAGACATATATGTAACGATTATCGTTGTAACGACATTTAACTGTATATATATCATACTAAGATATATTATATATCATAATATCATGATAATATAACAATTTAACATCTCATTTGTTATAATAAACAATGGGTTAACAACATTCAACAAGATCGTTAACCTAAAGGTTTCAAAACAACATTTACATGTAACGACTAACGATGACTTAACGACTCAGTTAAAATGTATATACATGTAGTGTATTAATATGTATTCATACACTTTTGAAATACTTCAAGACACTTATCAAAATACTTCTACTTAACAAAAATGCTTACAATTACATCCTCGTTCAGTTTAATCAACAATTCTACTCGTATGCACCCGTATTCGTACTCGTACAATACACAGCTTTTAGATGTATGTACTATTGGTATATACACTCCAATGATCAGCTCTTAGCAGCCCATGTGAGTCACCTAACACATGTGGGAACCATCATTTGGCAACTAGCATGAAATATCTCATAAAATTACAAAAATATGAGTAATCATTCATGACTTATTTACATGAAAACAAAATTACATATCCTTTATATCTAATCCATACACCAACGACCAAAAACACCTACAAACACTTTCATTCTTCAATTTTCTTCATCTAATTGATCTCTCTCAAGTTTTATCTTCAAGTTCTAAGTGTTCTTCATAAATTCCAAAAGTTCTAGTTTCATAAAATCAAGAATACTTCCAAGATTGCAAGTTTACTTCCAAGTTTTCTAAATCCATTCCAAGTAATCATCCAAGATCAAGAAACCTTTGTTACTTACAGTAGGTTATCTTTCTAATACAAGATAATAATCATATTCAAACTTTAATTCAATTTCTATAACTATAACAATCTTATTTCGAGTGAAAATCTTACTTGAAATTGTTTTCGTGTCATGATTCTGCTTCAAGAACTTTCAAGCCATCCAAGGATCCTTTGAAGCTAGATCTATTTTTCTCATTTCCAGTAGGTTTATCCAAGGAACTTGAGGTAGTAATGATGTTCATAAAATCATTCGATTCATACATATAAAGCTATCTTATTCGAAGGTTTAAATTTGTAATCACTAGAACATAGTTTAGTTAATTCTAAACTTGTTCGCAAATAAAAGTTAATCCTTCAAACTTGACTTTTAAAATTAACTAAACACATGTTTTATATCTATATGATATGCTAACTTAATGATTTAAAACCTGGAAACACGAAAAACACCGTAAAACCGGATTTACGCCGTCGTAGTAACACCGCGGGCTGTTTTGGGTTAGTTAATTAAAAACTATGATAAACTTTGATTTAAAAGTTGTTATCCTGGGAAAATGATTTTTATTATGAACATGAAACTATATCCAAAAATTATGGTTAAACTCAAAGTGGAAGTATGTTTTCTAAAATGGTCATCTAGACGTCGTTCTTTCGACTGAAATGACTACCTTTACAAAAACGACGTGTAACTTAATTTTCCGACTATAAACCTATAATATTTATGTTTAGATTCATAAAATATAGTTCAATATGAAACCATAGCAATTTGATTCACTCAAAACGGATTTAAAATGAAGAAGTTATGGGTGAAACAAGATTGGATAATTTTTCTCATTTTAGCTACGTGAAAATTGGTAACAAATCTATTCCAACCATAACTTAATCAACTTGTATTGTATATTATGTAATCTTGAGATACCATAGACACGTATACAATGTTTCAACCTATCATTTCGACACATCTATATATATTTAGGAACAACCATAGACACTCTATATGTGAATGTTGGAGTTACCTATACAGGGTTGAGGTTGATTCCAAAATATATATAGTTTGAGTTGTGATTAATACTGAGATACTTATACACTGGGTCGTGGATTGATTCAAGATAATATTTATCGATTTATTTCTGTACATCTAACTGTGGACAACTAGTTGTAGGTTACTAACGAGGACAGCTGACTTAATAAACTTAAAACATCAAAATATATTAAAAGTGTTGTAAATATATTTTGAACATACTTTGATATATATGTATATATTGTTATAGGTTCGTGAATCAACCAGTGGCCAAGTCTTACTTCTCGACGAAGTAAAAATCTGTGAAAGTGAGTTATAGTCCCACTTTTAAAATCTAATATTTTTGGGATGAGAATACATACAAGTTTTATAAATGATTTACAAAATAGACACAAGTACGTGAAACTACATTCTATGGTTGAATTATCGAAATCGAATATGCACCTTTTTATTAAGTCTGGTAATCTAAGAATTAGGGAACAGACACCCTAATTGACGCGAATCCTAAAGATAGATCTATTGGGCCTAACAAACACCATCCAAAGTACCGGATGCTTTAGTACTTCGAAATTTATATCATATCCGAAGGGTGTCCCGGAATGATGGGGATATTCTTATATATGTATCTTGTTAATGTCGGTTACCAGGTGTTCACCATATGAATGATTTTTATCTCTATGTATGGGATGTGTATTGAAATATGAAATCTTGTGGTCTATTGTTACGATTTGATATATATATATATAGGTTAAACCTATAACTCACCAACATTTTTGTTGACGTTTAAAGCATGTTTATTCTCAGGTGAATACTAAGAGCTTCCGCTGTTGCATACTAAAATAAGGACAAGATTTGGAGTCCATGTTTGTATGATATTGTGTAAAAACTGCATTCAAGAAACTGATTTCGATGTAACATATTTGTATTGTAAACCATTATGTAATGGTCGTGTGTAAACAGGATATTTTAGATTATCATTATTTGATAATCTACGTAAAGCTTTTTAAACCTTTATTTATGAAATAAAGGTTATGGTTTGTTTTAAAAATGAATGCAGTCTTTGAAAAACGTCTCATATAGAGGTCAAAACCTCGCAACGAAATCAATTAATATGGAACGTTTTTAATCAATAAGAACGGGACATTTCAACTGCGGCTATGTTTGAAGCAAGAAAGGCACGAAATTCCTCTTCGCTCATATTCAAGGTGTGTCGAGTAGTCGGTGCCATTTCCTTCAAAATAGTCAAATGAAACGAGTTAATCATATAGAATATCAAGAGTAGTCAATAGTATTTCGTAGCGTAATATGAACTTATTTATAAAAGCTCTTTCTTCATATTAGCATTTTATACTCTTTAATTCGGGTAGTACCTACCCGTTAAGTTCATACTTAGTACTCGTTAAGTTCATACTTAGTAGCTAACATACCATTTCAACTACTACAATTCTATATGAAAAACTAATCACAAAAAAAAAATATCATATTCAAACCTTTATACAATAAATTGCAAACTTACAATATCGCTTTTTTTACATATAGCATGAAATATCGCACATAAAACTTTGATAAAAAGTAGTTGCGAAGATAATTCTAGTTAATAAATAAGGCGTTCAGCAAAGGCAATAAAGACACGTAATTCATACGTCCAGAAACAAGTCATGCATTCTGGTTTTACTAATACCACTTCCTATCCTTGGTTTTGTGGAACATAACCGTTGTGACCGATAGTAAGACAATGTGTTGTTACGTCGTCAAAAGGATGAATGTTACGTAATGACCAACAGTCTCGTAATAACCTAAACACCTCATTTCTTACCCCAATTACCGACTCCGTCACTTGTGGGAACGTTTTGTTTAATAGTTGTAGCCCGATGTTCTTGTTCTCACTTTGGTGAGAAGCGAACATTACTAACCCGTAAGCATAACATGTTTCTTTATGTTGCATGTTAGCCTCTTTTTCTAAATCACGAAGTCCTATATTCGGATATATTGAGTCAAAATAATTTCTTAACCCGTTGCGTAAAATAGCATTTGGGTTCCCCGCAATATATGCGTCAAAGTAAACACATCGTAACTTATGGATTTTCCAATGTGATATCCCCCATCTTTCGAACGAAAGCCTTTTAGAAATCAAGACATTCTTGGAACGTTCTTCGAATGTCTTACAAACTAATCTCGCCTTAAATAGTTGTGCTGAGGAATTCTGACCGACTCTAGACAAGATTTCATCAATCATGTCTCCGGGTAGGTCTATTATAATATTGGGTTGTCTATCCATTTTGTGTTTTATACTGTAAAATAGACAAGATTAGATTCATAAAAAAATACTTATTAATACAAGCAATTTTTACATATATCATAAAGCATAAGCACACTATATTACATATATTACACCACACGAATACAACTATCTTATTCCGACTCGCTCGTTTCTTCTTCTTCGGTTTTGGTTCGTTTTGCCAAGTTTCTAGGGATATATGATGTTCCCCTAATACGAGCCGTCGTTTTCCACATTGGTTTAGAAAAACCTGGTGGTTTAGAGGTTCCCGGGTTATTGTCACAACTTAAGAAATACGGGTGTTGATGATACATATAAAGTTCATCGTGTTTGGAATCAAATTTCTCTATTTTTATGCCATTTCCCTTATTGTTCTCTTTTGCCTTATTAAATTGTGTTGGGGTAATTTCTATAACATCATCGAAATCCTTGTCGGGATCCGATTCATCGGAGAATTGGTAATCCTCCCAATACTTTGCTTCCTTGGCGGAAACACCATTGACCATAATTAACTTTGGTCGGTTGGTTGAGGATTTTCTTCTACTTAACCGTTTTATTATTTCTCCCACTGGTTCTATTTCTTCTTCCGGTTTCGATTCTTCTTCCGGTTCCTCTTCGGGAACTTTTGAATCAGTCCACGAATCATTCCAATTTACATTTGACTCTTCGGGAACACGTTAAGAGATTAATATATCACATAATATTCACATGTTAAAAATATATAGTTTCCAACAAAAATGTTAAGCAATCATTTTTAAAGAAAACACGGTCGAAGTCCAGACTCACTAATGCATCCTAACAAACTCGATAAGACACACTAATGCAAATTTTCTGGTTCTCTAAGACCAACGCTCTGATACCAACTGAAATGTCCCGTTCATATTGATTATAAACGTTCCATTTTAATTGATTTCGTTGCGAGATTTTGACCTCTATATGAGACGTTTTTCAAAGACTGCATTCATTTTTAAAACAACCATAACCTTTATTTTATCAATAAAGATTTCAAAAGCATTACGTAGATTAACAAATAATGATAATCTAAAATATACTGTTTACACACGACCATTACATAATGGTTTACAATAGAAATATATTACATCGACATATGTTTCTTGAATGCAGTTTTTACATAATATCATACAAACATGGACTCCAAATCTTGTCCTTATTTTAGTATGCAACAGCGGAAGCTCTTAATATTCACCTGAGAATAAACATGCTTTAAACGTCAACAAAAATGTTGGTGAGTTATAGGTTTAACCTATATATATCAAATCGTAACAATAGACCACAAGATTTCATATTTCAATATACATCCCATACATAGAGATAAAAATCATTCATATGGTGAACACCTGGTAACCGACATTTACAAGATGCATATATAAGAATATCCCCATCATTCCGGGACACCCTTCGGATATGATATAAATTTCGAAGTACTAAAGCATCCGGTACTTTGGATGGGGTTTGTTAGGCCCAATAGATCTATCTTTAGGATTCGCGTCAATTAGGGTGTCTGTTCCCTAATTCTTAGATTACCAGACTTAATAAAAAGGTGCATATTCGATTTCGATAATTCAACCATAGAATGAAGTTTCACGTACTTGTGTCTATTTTGTAAATCATTTATAAAACCTGCATGTATTCTCATCCCAAAAATATTAGATTTTAAAAGTGGGACTATAACTCACTTTCACAGATTTTTACTTCGTCGGTAAGTAAGACTTGGCCACTGGTCGATTCACGAACCTATAACAAATATGTACATATATATCAAAGTATGTTCAAAAGATATTTACAACACTTTTAATACATTTTGATGTTTTAAGTTTATTAAGTCAGCTGTCCTCGTTAGTAACCTACAACTAGTTGTCCACAGTTAGATGTACAGAAATAAATCGATATATATTATCTTGAATCAATCCACGACCCAGTGTATACACGTCTCAGGCTAGATCACAACTCAAAATATATATATTTTTGGAATCAACCTCAACCCTGTATAGCTAACTCCAACATTACTGCATATAGAGTTTCTATGGTTGTTCCAAATAATATATATACATGGGTCGATATGATATGTCAAAACATTTGCATACGTGTATATGGTATCCCAAGATTACATAATATATTAGAATACATGTATAATACAATATAAGTTAGCTAGGATATGATTTGTATAGAATTGTTAATATCTCCCGTAGCTACAAAAATAAAAAATATCCAATCTTGTTTTACCCATAACTTCTTCATTTTAAATCCGTTTTAAGTGAATCAAATTGCTATGGTTTCATATTGAACTCTATTTTATGAATATAAACATAAAAAGTATAGGTTTATAGTCGGAAATATAAGTTACAAGTCATTTTTGTAAGAGGTAGTCATTTCAGTCGAAAGAACGACGTCTGGATGACCATTTTAGAAAACATACTTCCACTTTGAGTTTAACCATGATTTTTGGATATAGTTTCATGTTCATAAGAAAAATCATTTTTCCAGAAGAACAACTTTTAAATCAAAGTTTATCATAGTTTTTAATTAACTAACCCAAAACAGCCCGCGGTGTTACTACGACGGCGTATGACTGGTTTTACAGTGTTCTTCGTGTTTCCAGGTTTTAAATCATTAAGTTAGCATATCATATAGATATAGAACATGTGTTTAGTTGATTTTAAAAGTCAATTTAGAAGGATTAACTTTTGTTTGCGAACAAGTTTAGAATTAACTAAACTATATTCTAGTGATTACAAGTTTAAACCTTCGAATAAGATAGCTTTATATGCATGAATCGAATGATGTTATGAACATCATTACTACCTCAAGTTTTCTGGATAAAGCTACTGGAAATGAGAAAAATGGATCTAGCTTCAAAGGATCATTGAATGGCTTGAAAGTTCTTGAAACAGAATCATGACACGAAAACAAGTTCAAGTAAGATTTCCACTCGAAATAAGATTGTTATAGTTATAGAAATTGAATCAAAGTTTGAATATGAGTATTACCTTGTATTAGAAAGATATCTTACTGTAAATAATAAAGATTTCTTGAGGTTGGATGATCACTCTACAAGATTGGAAGTAAGCTAGCAAACTTGGAAGTATTCTTGATTTTATGAAACTAGAACATGTAGAATTTATGAAGAACACTTAGAACTTGAAGATAGAACTTGAGAGAGATTAATTAGATGAAGAAAATTGAAGAATGAAAGTGTTTGTAGGTGTTTTTGGTCGTTGGTATATGGATTAGATATAAAGGATGTGTAATTTTGTTTACATGTAAATAAGTCATGAATGATTACTCATATTTTTATAATTTTATGAGATATTTCATGCTAGTTGCCAAATGATGGTTTCCACATGTGTTAGGTGACTCACATGGGCTGCTAAGAGCTGATCATTGGAGTGTATATACCAATAGTACATACATCTAAAAGCTGTGTATTGTACGAGTACGAATACGGGTGCATACAAGTAGAATTGTTGATGAAACTGAACGAGGATGTAATTGTATGCATTTTTGTTAAGTAGAAGTATTTTGATAAGTGTCTTGAAGTCTTTCAAAAGTGTATGAATACATATTAAAACACTACATGTATATACATTTTAACTGAGTCGTTAAGTCATCGTTAGTCGTTACATGTAAGTGTTGTTTTGAAACCTTTAGGTTAACGATCTTGTTAAATGTTGTTAACCCATTGTTTATTAAATCAAATGAGATGTTAAATTATTACATTATCATGATAACATTATGTATTAATATATCTTAATATGATATATATACATTAAATGTCGTTACAACGATAATCGTTACATATATGTCTCGTTTCAAAATCATTAAGTTAGTAGTCTTGTTTTTACATATGTAGTTCATTGTTAATATACTTAATGATATGTTTACTTATTATAATATCATGTTAACTGTATATAAATCCATATATATGTCATCATATAGTTTTTACAAGTGTTAACGTTCGTGAATCGCCGGTCAACTTGGGTGGTCAATTGTCTATATGAAACCTATTTCAATTAATCAAGTCTTAACAAGTTTGATTGCTTAATATGTTGGAAACATTTAATCATGTAAATATCAATTTCATTTAATATATAAAAACATGGAAAAGTTCGGATCACTACAAACAACACGTCTAATTGATTAAAATAACACGTCTAATTGATTAAATTAGACGTCTTCCCGGTATTAACAGGTATCAATTAGACGTGTTCCCCGTAAATGTTAACCTTGGTTAAATTCTCAAATATTTCAAATGATACCCACCAAAATCTCAAATATTTCAAATAATACCCACCAAATATCAAAATGCACCATATATAACAGATTAAATTTACTACAAAATCAAACTATATATAAATATCATATATATAAATATCTTTAAAGTATTTACAAAAGAAGTCATAAACGTAATTTACAATGGAGGAAACTATAAACTAAAAAATACTTTGTAACTATAGCTGGTTCTTTAAGCACCCATCCGACATGTCATTCCTCTTCCTCTGCCATTCGTCCTCCGTCCTCCCTCCTCCTCCTGCCGCCTTGCCTCCCTGAGGCAACAACATTATGCAGAAGCAAAGTTGACCCATATCATCACAAAAGTGACAATAATGACCCATAATTTAATCAGCGTACCAAAATGGACCCAAATCCCAACTACAGTAAATAATTTGATCCATATCTATGTATATTATTGATCAAGAACTTGAATAAACTTACATATCCATGATAGTAATTCTCTCATTGGAATCATTCAAACAACGAACAACAACGAACAAATTGATCGATAATTTTCTTTAAAAAAAAAAGACCAAAAAAACCAAACAAGAAAATTCATTAGAATTTTAAACAATCCAGTTTAAACAAGGTATAAGACAAACGTCAAGTAAATGAGTATTTGTTATAGATTTAACATTAGAGACATAATATCCATATGAATATGGAATTGTAGAACCAACTAAGAACAAAACATACATCCTGATTCCATTGTCAACAATTCTTTTTCCTTCGATGTCTCTTTTCTTCTTTATCTGTAACATTTTAGTTATAACACCTGCTACGCATTATTAGTGGGTTAATACAATCATGGAGTAATAACTTCTAGTTTTAATCCCTAATTCCCTAATACATAATAAAGAAAACGTGGTGGTAATAATTAAAGTGAAACAGAAGACAATCTAAAGCTAATGCAACCTACCTTTCCCTTTCAATACTACTTTTTGACCAGGTTGAGTTACTGGACGAACCTGCATACGAGAAGTAAATCATATTAGGGACGAACCCGTCAATGTTGGAACCTATATAGTCCCTCCCAAAATTGCTTGCAAGTAAAAAAGAAAATATATAATAAGGTGATTAGGTAATGAGTTACATGACAAAGTGACTCATAAAAGATATCATATAGTTTCATGTTCTTTTTTTTCAGTTTTCCCCATCCCGTACCGGTACCGTACCGTTTGTACCGAAACCGAATTCGCTTAAAATCAAGAACCGATACCGATACCGAATCCCTATCAGTACCGATTTTCGTTATCGGTACCGGTACGGTACCGGTTCGGTTTCGGTTTTTCGGGATTTTTGCTCATTCCTAGTGAAAACTGAGTGTTACCGAAATCAGATACGCAAGTACTGAAGGGAGCATTTAAATCCTTTAGCGATTGAAACCCAAACCCCAAATTCAATACCATTCATTTATAGAAACACACGTACATACCTATAGGAACTTAATTTTAGATTCCAACCAACATCTATACTGCAAACCTGGAAAAAAGCCATAAAAAAATTAGGACACGAATGCGAAGGTGAAAGACCCTAACAAAGAAAAAGAATCCAGGAAAGTAGACAAAAAAAGGATTATAAAACTCCAACCCTAGAAAAATTAATATGTTGAAATTGAATTAGATAAAATAGAATGGTACCTTTAAAGACAACCCAATTCAGTTGCGATGGTAAAACTTACGTAATAGTATTACCTTTATAAGGGGATTATGCCTAATAACATTATGTTATCAACTGCTCGAATTTATACACAAAATGTAGGAATTATAATTGTATATAAACTTAGAAAAGCAAATTGTAAGCTAACATTTGTAGATACAGAAATTACTAATTCAAATCAATATTCATGTATCTAAGCTTAACATCATCAGAAAACACATATCAATCAATTAAACATAAGATTTCAAAACTAATTTAATTATACTTACCGTTGACTCATGAATAGGGTTTCGACGACAATAACCCAGAGGAATTCAACGGGTTCGCATTGATTTGGAAATAAACGACATGAGTGGTGAAGATAAAACCATCTTCTCCATAAACGAAAAACCCTAATCGCAGAACACGAACGGTTAAGGTAAACCGGTGTGTATCCTCTTCCCAATCGATTCTTAACCCTAATTAAGAATCGGTGGAGTCCCCCAAAACTGATTAAGATGCGCTGCTATTCTCTTCTGTCAATTTGGAAGACCCTAAAACTGATTCGATCGACTTGTTTCTCAATGCTACAGGAAAAATCGCCAGAAGCATGTGGAGTAATTAGGTTGTGAGGAATGGAAGACGCTAATACAAACGGGTTTTGCTTTCAAGCCCTAAAACCAAGACGGACACCTGTAATTTTATTTGATTAATTATTGTTAAGTAGGATTAATTACACGTCTTAGCAGCTGCCACATAAAATTAAGGTTCACTATTTATAACATGTTAAACATATAGATACAAACAAATGAGTTGTAATCACTTGCATTCATAAATTTGCTTGAAAACAAAGAGACCAATGAGAACGCGACATATGGCGCGAAAATCACATGTGATTTGAAAAAAAAAATTCAAAAATTTTTTTTTTTTAAATTTTTTTTTCGAAATATTTTTTTTCGAATTTGTTTTTCGAATTTTTTTTTTAAAAATCACATGTGATTATGCATGTCAATCACATGTGATTGTAAACCCAATCACATGTGATTATGCATGGCAAATCCAATCACATGTGATTGTACAATTCAATCACATGTGATTGTGCATGTAAATCATATGTGATTGTAAAATAAAAATAAAAATTTAAATTTTTAAAACAATAATTTCGAAAAAAAATTAAAAAAAAAAATTTTCAAAAAAAATTTTTGAATTTTTTTTTCAAATCACATGTGATTTTCGCGACACATGTTGCGCTCTCATTGGCCCCTTGAATCTCAACTAAATTTATGGACTCAAATGAATATTCCTCACAAACAAATAAACAAATTTGAGCGTGCTCCTAATTTTTTAATCCATAGTTATTTAGTTTAATTATTTTTTTTAATTTTTATTATCTTCTAATTAATACTCCTACTCCGTAAACAATTGTTATTATTGTTCTTTTTTTCCTTAAAAACATAATTTTATCAAAAAACAAACGATATAAAAACTTCTTTTTTTATTTATGTAAATTTGTTCTACAAAAAATACTTTATATTTTACCCATGATAAGTGTCCACTACTTCACTCAATAACATATCTAAACGGATGTTAACACGTCTAAATAATAATATATTTAGACGTGTTCCTCTCATTTGTTCAATTAAACGTGTCAACACGTCTAAATAATATGTTAATTAGAGGTGTTCCACTCTTTTTATCAACAACACGTTTAAATATGTCAATTAGACGTGTTGACACGTCTAAATAGTATGTTTAATTAGAGGTGTTCCGCCCTTTTTTATCATCAACACATCTAAATATGTCAACAAGACGTGTTGACACGTCTAACTAATACGTTAATTAGAGGTGTTTCACTTTTTTATAATTAGACGTGTTATTTTGTACATATAGACGTGTTAATTTAATAAGACGTCTAAATAAGGGGTTCTAAATGACAATAAATGTAGTAGTGATTTAATTACTCCTCTGGTCGCTTTTTTTTTTTCTTGAAGAAGATGAAGGAAAAAGGGAAATAAAAAGAGAGGGTTAAATAATTTCGAGTGGGGAATAAATCAGAAAGACTGATGGCAGACGGATGGTTAGGGGGAGTGCTGGGTTAGCGGGAGGTCTTGGGTTCGATTCTTGCTTGGTGCATTTTTTTTTAAAAAGGATTTATAAGGTAGTTTTCTTTCTTTTATTTTCATTATTATTATTATTATTATTATTATTATTATTATTATTATTATTATTATTATTATTATTATTATTATTATTATTATTATTATTATTATTATTATTATTATTGCTATTGTTATTGTTTTTATTATATTCATTAGTTTTTGATATTATTAGGTTAACATTAATAACATGATTTATATTATTATCACTTTTGTTATTAAGCAACCTCATTAAGTATTAATAACATGATAATATATATAAACTTGTTCGATTACAATTATATATTTTAAATTATATATAATGATAAAGGTTCGTGAATTCGAGGTCAACCCTGCATTGTTCAGTTTCGTCATATGTATTTTTACTACAAAATACATTAAGTGAGTTTCATTTGCCTTTTTACCCTTTATATTTTTAGGCTGAGAATACATGCGCAATTTTTATAAATGTTTTACGAAATAGACACAAGTAATTGAAACTACATTATATGGGTGAATGATCGAAGCCGAATATGCCCCTTTTTGCTTGGTAACCTAAGAATTAGTAAACCGATCTACTAATTGACGCGAATCCTAAAGATAGATCTATTGGGCCGAACGAACCCCATCCAAAGTACCGGATGCTTTAGTACTTCGATGTTGTTTTTATCATGTCCGAAGGATTTTCCGGAATGATAGGGATATTCTTATATGCATCTTGTTAATGTCGGTTACCAGGTGTTCACCATATGAATGATTATTTTTGTCTCTATGCATGGGACGTATATTTATGAGATCTGAAATATGAAATCTTGTGGTCTATTAAAATGATGGAAATGATTATTTATGTTAAACTAATGAACTCACCAACCTTTTGGTTGATACTTTAAAGCATGTTTATTCTCAGGTTTGAAAAAAATCTTCCGCTGTGCATTTGCTCATCTTAGAGATATTACTTGGAGTCATTCATGACATATTTCAAAAGACGTTGCATTCGAGTCGTTGAGTTCATCAAGATTATTATTAAGTCAATTATAGTTAGATATATTATGAAATGGTATGCATGCCGTCAACTTTCGATGTATTGAAAGATTGTCTTTTCAAAAACGAATGCAATGTTTGTAAAATGTATCATATAGAGGTCAAGTACCTCGCGATGTAATCAACTGTTGTGAATCGTTTATAATCGATATGGACTTCGTCCGGATGGATTAGGACGGGTCTCTACAGTTGGTATCAGAGCGGTGGTCTTAGCGAACCAGGTCTTGTATTAGTGTCTCTAACTGATAATTGTTTAGATGCATTAGTGAGTCTGGACTTCGACCGTGTCTGCATGTCAAAAATTTTGCTTATCATTTCTAGTCAGAAATCATCTGCTTATCATCCTTAGGAAATTACCTGCTTATTATTCTTAATCTAGACACATCTTACTTCATTGATTGCATGAATAGTGTATAGACAAATCCATATCTTAGCGTATCTGTTACTGTAGACTTTATCGGACACGTTTCCTTGATTTCCTCCGTAATCTACGAGATCTTCTGTACTATATTATATATTCTATATAATTAGAATATTATCCGATAACTGAAAATTATTTCATATCAAAAATCCTCTAACTGATCATAAGAGATGGACCCTACACCTAGCTTGGATTCCATTAGTTCCGGAAGCAATTTAGAGATGCGTATTGAAGTAGATTCCGAAGTCAATGAACCCGAAGTGTCTCCACCGTTTAGCTATTTTTCTTTCTGGAGGAGATGGGGGTGGGTCCGAGACTTACTCACTCGATGGAGAAATGTAGAAGGCGAGCCCTACCGCGAACTAAACTTACCTCCTAACATCGGAGAAAACGATGTACTCACCGGTGAACCTATGCGCAACACTGTATTCACCCTTCTTGCTAAAGTTTTCCACCTCGAAGGTCGCATTACTGAAATCTCAGAAAATATTCAACCTCTACTTCCGAATACCAATCGAAGGGGAATATTAGAAGAAGTTAGGGAACTTCGAATTGATAATCAAGATCTATCGAATCAGATGAGTGGATGGATAGAAATGATAGAGGGTAGGATAGAAAACCTGACAAGAATGGTGCGTGATCTACAAGCTATACTTACTACACCAACATCATCACCAACCTCAGCACCAACAACACTTGTAGCACTGACAACAACAATACCACCATCAGTAGCACCAGCAGCATAACCAGTACTAACAACAACAACATCATCACATGTCTCAACCTCGCAATCTATACCTCAAGCATAATCATCGTTCTACGAATCGTTCTACATAAACTATCTTCGTCCTTCATGGCGATTATGTAATCTCTAATGTTTTAGAGATTATGTACTCTAGTTCTAGCCGTAAATCTAATGAGTTTAATATCACATTGACTCATTAAATCCATGATTACGTCTGAAGAATATATATATATATATATATATATATATATATATATATGTATATATATTGTTTCATAAAGATTGTAATTAAAAATTCTTTCGTACAAACTGTTAATGGTGAAAATATTTTAACGGGTAGGTAATACCCGAGGAATATTTAGATTTCACATTAATAAGTACACTGTACATTCTTTCAAATCTAATTCAACAGTCATTTACTATCCTATTTACAACCACCGATATACGTATCCGTTCACTGCAGAATAACCCTTTTTCATTCAATTTCATATTTGGATTTTGATCTATCAGAATCCAACAAGTGGCATAATGAAGAAAACATTGGACCAAAATAAAAATTTGTTAGAAACAAACAAATTAACCATGAGAAAATTTTGTTAAGAATCCACGCTAACAAAATCCTAGCTAAATGTTCCTAGCTAACTGATTACATTTTATTTATCGCAATTTAATTATCGCAATTTTATTTATCATCATTTAATTTCTGTATTTATTTTACGCACTTTAAATATCAGGACACGTATACAAGGTTTTGACATATCATATCGACGCATCTATATATATTATTTGGAATCACCATAGACACTCTATATGCAGTAATGATCGAGTTCTCTATACAGGGTTGAAGTTGATTCTATAATAATATATATACTTTGAGTTGTGATAGAGTCTGAGACATGTACACAAGTCACGATACATATTAATTAATTCGAATATTATATATTAAACTATATATGAATTATTGGACTGTCAACTGTGGACTATCGACTGTGGACTAATAACATTGGACAATTAAAATGTATTAAAATATTGATTATAATATATGAAACTAAATAATTCTTCAAGTTTACCACTTGATTTCATCTTAAACCTCATTTGTATCTTGACGATTACAATCTGCGTTCAAACTTTTCATGATTCTTGAAAATACTCCAATCGATAGGATGAACCAACCGCACTTCATCTACAGAAGGAAAGATTGATGCATATAGTTATTCACCTGAAAACACTCAGAACCTGAGTAAACATTTAACACGTATCTGTGCTAGTTCCTTTGGCATTGTTATTACCGAAAATAACTTTGCAAATTCCATTCCAAATTAGCAAATTTTGTCACAGCTTCAGCAAGTCAACTTCGACTTTCATTCGGATTAGCCTTATTATAACCTTGATATATAAGGTTTCCTTTCAGCATCATTACCGGAGAACCGTTTATATCCCACCACATTAGCAGTAAACTTGCCAGCAACATCATTGATCTTTGATCTTTCGAAAAATCATTATCTTTATCGAAACCCTATCATGAACTCATCCGCACCTTGTAACAAGAACCACCATACCCATTTATCAGGAGTCAGCAATCAGTACTTTGAAAACGCACAGCATATCTACATCAATAGTTATATGTATAACATTTATCTTTTAGAATTATGGTCTTTCATTCTGAAATTTTGAACAACACTCAGTCTACAAATCAATACTCTGAATGTTAAAAAGCTGAATGAAGCAGCAGAAACTGTAGACAACCATAAACGACCTTAATCATCGGAAGTTTAATGATAAAGAATAGTATGTTGGAAAAGCTCAGAAAAGTTGGAACTGGAAAACGGATTGAGCTAACCACGAAGGAGACCAAGGATAAATACAAGGACCGTACCCTATATTCAAAGAATTCAGATAATTCTGGATCCGTTGAAATCTTTAGAGAATATCTTGCTCCAAAGTCATGTTAAAATCTTGCGAAAAATCTTTCTCCATCAAGCACCGAACTTAGAAATTCCAAGATATCATCGTATCTTTCATTATAAATATCCTCCATATTTCTGAAGATATTTTTATAACTATTTTTTTTATCTGAAATCATTAATCTCTTCGTGCTATCAGTGTTACATCATATAGAAACTGTTAGTTTCTATATTCTGTAAACTTTCGAGCTTAAAATATGAATGATATTGGAGTAATGTTGTGAACTGGTGCATGAGTTAGTATAATATAATGACACTTGATCAACGTGATTATATTACAGTAAGTCATGCTGAGTTTTTATATGGAACATGATGATTCACAGATTATAACGTCATCATGTGTCATGTTACATATTTTTTTCATTCTGATTAACTTCTAAACATATCATGAAAATATATTCTTGATAGTTCTATTCTCAGTGATTTTGGTAATTTGACAAATCAAATTGTGCTAATATATTCTTTCTTATTTAGAACATGATGTTTATCCGAAATTCCATACTTATGAATTATGGACCGGTACTCGCTTTACTAGAGGTCGGGAGGATAATAAAAAGGCAAAGAGCTCCAAAATATAAGAGAAAATATTAAGCCCACTAACAACACGGAGGTTACAAACCGTGGATATTAATAAGAATAGCAACATAAAGACACGGTAGAATTAAGAATAGTATCATCCCAAAGTAATAGTAGAAGTAACCAAATCTTTCTGGTGGAAGATTGAAAAGAAGGATGACAGAAATGATAATTAGGAAAATATCAAGGATTAGAATAGGATTAAGCATTTTTACGATCTTTTGGATGTATGAACTAAGAAAGAAAGTATAGGAATGGTGAGAATCATGGAACGGAAGAGTTTAATTAATAATGGAAATATCAGACAGAGTAATCGAGGCAGATCATCGTATTTAATTATAGAGATCTTAATTTCCTTACTCGCCGAAAAATCAAATCTTTTAGATTTCGAAGATTTTCTTTAAATCTCTTGAATTCCGGAATTCAACCCTAACTCTGCCAAAAGTTAAAACGAATCTTTACTTTTCCTATTCCAATCTTTTGTGATAGCTTCACTCGTACTCTTCGAATAATCGAAGTGTTCTATCCATATTACTCAATGATGATAAAACTCTATTTATCAACTCATATTCGTCATGAAAATATTTTTATTGTTAGCCATGACCACCTCACTCAAATTTCGAGACGAAATTTCTTTAACGGGTAGGTACTGTGACGACCCGAAAATTTCCGATCAAATTTAAACTTAATCTTTATATAATTCCAACACGATAAGCAGAGTCTGTAATGGTGAAGTCTCAAAAACTTTGAACTGTGTTCATGTATACATCTGACCTTTGACCATCCTCGACCATTCACGAATTATATTGTGTAAATGAATATGTAAATAAATAAATTTAGATATATACGTATATATATATATATATATATATATATATATATATATATATATATATATATATATATATATATATATATAAGTGTATATATAACAATTTAAATCAATAAAGTACACTTTAGTCATTTGAATCAAAATTTAAAATAATACATAGAACAATTAAGTTATTATTAAAGACAAAGCTATATATAAATATATATATATTTTTTCTATGTACCTTTATTATTATATTATATATATAATATATAAATAATAAAAAGTATTATTAGGATTCAATGGATGTATGTATTTGTGATAATTACTTTTCTCGGAATAAATAACAATGCTAATAAAATTATGATACACATATGAAAATTGTTATGTACAAGCTATTATATTACTATTATTATTAATACTAATTTAAATATGTAATCTATAAATATGAAATTTTATTGTTATAGTATTGTTATTACAAATATGATTATTATCATCAGTATTATTATTATCATAATTAATGTTATTATCATTATATCAGTATTATTTATAATATTAATTTCAATATATAGTATATATAGATATGAAGGATGATACATTTAATTTGTTATAGCAAATGTTATTGTTATTAATAACATTATTAATATAACTAAAAGTAAATTATGAAGTTAGTTATTATTATGATTAATATTATTGTTATTACTAAAAACTTTTATTTTATTTTAAAATTATCATTTTAATTTCTTTTAATAATAATTTTATCATTTCTAGTGTTATTTTGATATTATTATTAATAACTCTATTATTGTTAGTATTAGTATTTTTAATAATATTAGTATTATTATTATTATTATTATTATTATTATTATTATTATTATTATTATTATTATTATTATTATTATTATTATTATTATTATTATTATTATTATTAATTATTAACTATTAAACATACGTAATTATACATACAGGTATATATAGTTATTTCTTTCAACATCAATTTTCTTTATTTTGTCTGTGTCTCACGAATTAGATATAAGATCAATCCAAATCCAATTAAAATCAATCTCAGTACAAATCATTAACAGTTGTTATTTTTTTTTCCTTTGTTTCCTTCTGATTCGGAGTGATTCTGTCCAAATTTGTCATGCGTTTCAATCACGAGTCAATACAAACCAATCGATTCTTTTGTATATATGGAACCAGTTGTAAAAGAATCATTCAACTGCTCCACTGAAATGTCCCGTTCTTATTGATTAAAAACGTTCCATATTAATTGATTTCGTTGCGAGGTTTTGACCTCTATATGAGACGTTTTTCAAAGACTGCATTCATTTTAAAACAAACCATAACCTTTATTTCATCAATAAAGGTTTAAAAAGCTTTACGTAGATTATCAAATAATGATAATCTAAAATATCCTGTTTACACACGACCATTACATAATGGTTTACAATACGAATATGTTACATCGAAATCAGTTTCTTGAATGCAGTTTTTACACAATATCATACAAGCATGGACTCCAAATCTTGTCCTTATTTTAGTATGCGACAGCGGAAGCTCTTAATATTCACCTGAGAATAAACATGCTTTAAACGTCAACAAAAATGTTGGTGAGTTATAGGTTTAACCTATATATATCAAATCGTAACAATAGACCACAAGATTTCATATTTCAATACACATCCCATACATAGAGATAAAAATCATTCATATGGTGAACACCTGGTAACCGACATTAACAAGATGCATATATAAGAATATCCCCATCATTCCGGGACACCCTTCGGATATGATATAAATTTCGAAGTACCAAAGCATCCGGTACTTTGGATGGGGTTTGTTAGGCCCAATAGATCTATCTTTAGGATTCGCGTCAATTAGGGTGTCTGTTCCCTAATTCTTAGATTACTAGACTTAATAAAAAGGGGCATATTCGATTTCGATAATTCAACCATAGAATGTAGTTTCACGTACTTGTGTCTATTTTGTAAATCATTTATAAAACCTGCATGTATTCTCATCCCAAAAATATTAGATTTTAAAAGTGGGACTATAACTCACTTTCACAGATTTTTACTTCGTCGAGAAGTAAGACTTGGCCACTGTTGATTCACGAACCTATAACAATATATACATGTATATTAAAGTATATTCAAAATATATTTACAACACTTTTAATATATTTTGATGTTTTAAGTTTATTAAGTCAGCTGTCCTCGTTAGTAACCTACAACTAGTTGTCCACAGTTAGATGTACATAAATAAATCGATAAATATTATCTTGAATCAATCCACGACCCAGTGTATACGTATCTCAGTATTGATCACAACTCAAACTATATATATTTTGGAATCAACCTCAACCCTGTATAGCTAACTCCAACATTCACATATAGAGTGTCTATGGTTGTTCCGAAATATATATAGATGTGTCGACATGATAGGTCGAAACATTGTATACGTGTCTATGGTATCTCAAGATTACATAATATACAATACAAGTTGATTAAGTTATGGTTGGAATAGATTTGTTACCAATTTTCACGTAGCTAAAATGAGAAAAATTATCCAATCTTGTTTTACCCATAACTTCTTCATTTTAAATCCGTTTTGAGTGAATCAAATTGCTATGGTTTCATATTGAACTCTATTTTATGAATCTAAACAGAAAAAGTATAGGTTTATAGTCGGAAAAATAAGTTACAAGTCGTTTTTGTAAAGGTAGTCATTTCAGTCGAAAGAACGACGTCTAGATGACCATTTTAGAAAACATACTTCCACTTTGAGTTTAACCATAATTTTTGGATATAGTTTCATGTTCATAATAAAAATCATTTTCTCAGAATAACAACTTTTAAATCAAAGTTTATCATAGTTTTTAATTAACTAACCCAAAACAGCCCGCGGTGTTACTACGACGGCGTAAATCCGGTATTACGGTGTTTTTCGTGTTTCCAGGTTTTAAATCATTAAGTTAGCATATCATATAGATATAGAAAATGTGTTTAGTTGATTTTAAAATTCAAGTTAGAAGGATTAACTTTTGTTTGCGAACAAGTTTAGAATTAACTAAACTTTGTTCTAGTGATTACCAGTTTAAACCTTCGAATAAGATAGCTTTATATGTATGAATCGAATGATGTTATGAACATCATTACTACCTTAAGTTCCTTGGATAAACCTACTGGAAAAGAGAAAAATGGATCTAGCTTCAACGGATCCTTGGATGGCTCGAAGTTCTTGAAGCAGAATCATGACACGAAAACAAGTTCAAGTAAGATCATCACTTGAAATAAGATTGTTATAGTTATAGAAATTGAACCAAAGTTTGAATATGATTATTAACTTGTATTAGAATGATAACCTACTGTAAGAAACAAAGATTTCTTGAGGTTGGATGATCACCTTACAACATTGGAAGTGAGCTAGCAAACTTGAAAGTATTCTTGATTTTATGTAACTAGAACTTGTAGAATATATGAAGAACACTTAGAACTTGAAGATAGAACTTGAGAGAGATCAATTAGATGAATAAAATTGAAGAATGAAAGTGTTTGTAGGTGTTTTTGGTCGTTGGTGTATGGATTAGATATAAAGGATATGTAATTTTCTTTTCATGTAAATAAGTCATGAATGATTACTCATATTTTTGTAATTTTATGAGATATTTCATGCTAGTTGCCAAATGATGGTTCCCACATGTGTTAGGTGACTCACATGGGCTGCTAAGAGCTGATCATTGAAACCTTTAGGTTAACGATCTTGTTAAATGTTGTTAACCCAATGTTTATAATATCAAATGAGATTTTAAATTATTATATTATTATGATATTAACATGTATGAATATCTCTTAATATGATATATATATCCATTAAATGTCTTTACAACGATAATCGTTACATATATGTCTCGTTTAAAAATCATTAAGTTAGTAGTCTTGTTTTTACATATGTAGTTCATTGTTAATATACTTAATGATATGTTTACTTATCATAGTATCATGTTAAATATACATATATCCATATATATGTCATCATATAGTTTTTACAAGATTTAACATTCGTGAATCACCGGTCAACTTGGGTGGTCAATTGTCTATATGAAACATATTTCAATTAATCAAGTCTTAACAAGTTTGATTGCTTAACATGTTGGAAACATTTAATCATGTAAATATCAATCTCAATTAATATATATAAACATGGAAAAGTTCGGGTCACTACAGTACCTAACCGTTAAATAAATTTCGTCCCGAAATTTTAAGCTGTTGAAGGTGTTGACGAATCTTCTGGAAATAGATGCGGGTATTTCTTTTTCATCTGATTTTCATGCTCCCAGGTGAACTCGGGTCCTCTACAAGTATTCCATCGAACCTTAACAATTGGTATCTTGTTTTGCTTAAGTCTTTTAACCTCACGATCCATTATTTCGACGGGTTCTTCGATGAATTGAAGTTTTTCGTTGATTTGGATTTCATCTAACGGAATAGTGAGGTCTTCTTTAGCAAAATATTTCTTCAAATTAGAGACGTGAAAAGTGTTATGTACAGCCGCGAGTTGTTGAGGTAACTCAAGTCGGTAAGCTACTGGTCCGACACGATCAATAATCTTGAATGGTCCAATATACCTTGGATTTAATTTCCCTCGTTTACCAAATCGAACAACGCCTTTCCAAGGTGCAACTTTATGCATGACCATCTCTCCAATTTCAAATTCTATATCTTTTCTTTTAATGTCAGCGTAGCTCTTTTGTCGACTTTGGGCGGTTTTCAATCGTTGTTGAATTTGGATGATCTTCTCGGTAGTTTCTTGTATAATATCCGGACCCGTAATCTGTCTATCCCCCACTTCACTCCAACAAATCGGAGACCTGCACTTTCTACCATAAAGTGCTTCAAACGGCGCCATCTCAATGCTTGAATGGTAGCTGTTGTTGTAGGAAAATTCTGTTAACGGTAGATGCCGATCCCAACTGTTTTCGAAATCAATAACACATGCTCGTAGTATGTCTTCAAGCGTTTGTATCGTCCTTTCACTCTGCCCATCAGTTTGTGGATGATAGGCAGTACTCATGTCTAGACGAGTTCCTAATGCTTGCTGTAATGTCTTCCAGAATCTTGAAATAAATCTGCCATCCCTATCAGAGATAATAGAGATTGGTATTCCATGTCTGGAGACGACTTCCTTCAAATACAGTCGTGTTAACTTCTCCATCTTGTCATCTTCTCTTATTGGCAGGAAGTGTGCTGATTTGGTGAGATGATCAACTATTACCTAAATAGTATCAAAACCACTTGCAGTCCTTGGCAATTTAGTGATGAAATCCATGGTAATGTTTTCCCATTTCCATTCCGGGATTTCGGGTTGTTGAAGTAGACCTGATGTTTTCTGATGCTCAGCTTTGACCTTAGAACATGTCAAACATTCTCCTACGTATTTAGCAACATCGGCTTTCATACCCGGCCACCAAAAATGTTTCTTGAGATCCTTGTACATCTTCCCCGTTCCAGGATGTATTGAGTATCTGGTTTTATGAGCTTCTCTAAGTACCATTTCTCTCATATCTCCAAATTTTGGTACCCAAATCCTTTCAGCCCTATACCAGGTTCCGTCTTCCTGAATATTAAGATGCTTCTCCGATCCTTTGGGTATTTCATCCTTTGAATTTCCCTCTTTTAAAACTCCTTGTTGCGCCTCCTTTATTTGAGTAGTAAGGTTATTATGAATCATTATATTCATAGATTTTACTCGAATGGGTTCTCTGTCCTTCCTGCTCAAGGCATCGGCTACCACATTTGCCTTCCCAGGGTGGTAACGAATCTCAAAGTCGTAATCATTCAATAATTCAATCCACCTACGCTGCCTCATATTCAGTTGTTTCTGATTAAATATGTGTTGAAGACTTTTGTGGTCGGTATATATAATACTTTTGACCCCATATAAGTAGTGCCTCCAAGTCTTTAATGCAAAAACAACCGCGCCTAATTCCAAATCATGCGTCGTATAATTTTGTTCGTGAATCTTCAATTGTCTAGACGCATAAGCAATCACCTTCGTTCGTTACATTAATACACAACCGAGACCTTGCTTTGATGCGTCACAATAAATCACAAAATCATCATTCCCTTCAGGCAATGACAATATAGGTGCCGTAGTTAGCTTTTTCTTCAATAACTGAAACGCTTTCTCTTGTTCATCATTCCATTCAAATTTCTTCCCTTTATGCGTTAATGCAGTCAAGGGTTTTGCTATTCTGGAAAAGTCTTGGATGAACCTTCTGTAGTAACCGGCTAGTCCTAAAAACTGGCGTATGTGTTTCGGAGTTTTCGGGGTTTCCCACTTTTCAAGAGTTTCTATCTTTGCCGGATCCACCTTAATACCTTCTTTGTTCACTATGTGACCGAGGAATTGAACTTCTTCCAACCAAAATGCACACTTTGAAAACTTAGCGTACAATTCTTCCTTCCTCAATACTTCTAACACCTTTCTCAAATGTTCACCGTGTTCTTGGTCATTCTTTGAGTAAATAAGTATGTCATCAATGAAAACAATGACAAACTTGTCAAGGTATGGTCCACACACTCGGTTCATAAGGTCCATGAACACAGCTGGTGCATTAGTTAAACCAAACGGCATGACCATAAACTCGTAATGACCGTAACGTGTTCTGAAAGCAGTCTTTGGAATATCATCTTCTTTCACCCGCATTTGATGATACCCGGAACGTAAGTCAATCTTTGAATAAACAGACGAGCCTTGTAGTTGATCAAATAAGTCGTCGATTCTCGGTAGTGGGTAGCAGTTCTTGATGGTAAGTTTGTTCAACTCTCGGTAGTCGATACACAACCTGAATGTACCATCTTTCTTCTTGACAAACAAAACAGGAGCTCCCCACGGTGATGTGCTAGGTCGAATGAAACCACGCTCTAAAAGTTCTTGTAATTGGCTTTGCAGTTCTTTCATCTCGTTGGGTGCGAGTCTGTAAGGAGCACGAGCTATTGGTGCAGCTCTTGGTACAAGATCTATTTGAAATTCAACGGATCAATGTGGGGGTAATCCCGGTAATTCTTTCGGAAATACATCGGGAAATTCTTTTGCAATGGGAACATCATTGATGCTCTTTTCTTCAGTTTGTACTTTCTCGACGTGTGCTAGAACAGCATAGCAACCTTTTCTTATTAGTTTTTGTGCCTTCAAATTACTAATAAGATGTAGCTTCGTGTTGCCCTTTTCTCCGTACACCATTAAGGGTTTTCCTTTTTCTCGTATAATGCGAATTGTATTTTTGTAACAAACGATCTCTGCTTTCACTTCTTTCAACCAGTCCATACCGATTATCACATCAAAACTCCCTAACTCTACTGGTATCAAATCAATCTTAAATGTTTCTCTAACCAGTTTAATTTCTCGATTCCGACATATATTATCTGCTGAAATTAATTTACCATTTGCTAATTCGAGTAAAAATTTACTATCCAAAGGCGTCAATGGACAACTTAATTTAGCACAAAAATCTCTACTCATATAGCTTCTATCCGCACCCGAATCAAATAAAACGTAAGCAGGTTTATTGTCAATAAGAAACGTACCCGTAACAAGCTCCGGGTCTTCCTGTGCCTCTGCCGCATTAATATTGAAAACTCTTCCGCGGCCTTATCCATTCGTGTTCTCCTGGTTCGGGCAATTTCTAATAATGTGGCCCGGTTTTCCACATTTATAACAAACTACATTGGCATAACTTGCTCCGACACTACTTGCTCCGCCATTACTCGTTCCGACACCATTTGTTCCTTTCGTTCTATTAACCCCTGGTCCGTAGACCTCACACTTCGCCGCGCTATGACCATTTCTTTTACACTTGTTGCAAAATTTGGTGCAGAACCCCGAGTGATACTTTTCACACCTTTGGCATAGCTGCTTCTGATTGTTGTTGTTGTTGCGGTTATTATTGTTATTGGGATGATTGTTGTAGTTGCTGTTGTTGTTGTTGTTGTTGTTGTTGTTGGGCCGTTTGTTGTAGTTGCGATTGATGTTGCGATTGTTGGGATAATTGTTGTAATTGCTGTTGTTGTTGTATTGGTGATTCTTATCACCGTTTTCCTCCCACTTTCTTTTGACTTGCTTCACATTGGCCTCTTCAGCAGTCTGTTCTTTAATCCTTTCTTCAATCTGGTTCACTAGTTTGTGAGCCATTCTACATGCCTGTTGTATGGAGGCGGGCTCGTGTGAACTTATATCTTCTTGGATTCTTTCCGGTAATCCTTTCACAAACGCGTCGATCTTCTCTTCCTCATCTTCGAATGCTCCCGAACACAATAGGCACAATTCTGTGAATCGTCTTTCGTACGTGGTAATATCAAATCCTTGGGTTTGTAACCCTCTAAGTTCTGTCTTGAGCTTATTGACCTCGGTTCTGTGACGGTACTTCTCGTTCATCAAGTGCTTGAATGCTGACCACGGTAGTGCGTACGCATCGTCTTGTCCCACTTGCTCTAGATAGGTATTCCACCATGTTAACGCAGAACCTGTGAAGGTATGCGTATCGTACTTTACTTTGTCCTCTTCAGTACACTTACTTATGGCAAACACCGATTCAACCTTCTCGGTCCACCATTTCAATCCGATCGGTCCTTCGGTTCCATCAAATTCTAAAGGTTTGCAGGCAGTGAATTCTTTGTAGGTGCATCCTACACGATTTCCTGTACTGCTAGATCCAAGGTTATTGTTGGTATGTAGCGCAGCCTGTACTGCGGCTATGTTTGAAGCTAGAAAAGTACGGAATTCCTCTTCATTCATATTCACGGTGTGTCGAGTAGTCGGTGCCATTTCCTTCAAAATAGTCAAACGGAACAAGTTAATCCTACAGAATATTAAGAGTAGTTAATAGTATTTCGTAGCATAATATGAACTCATTTATAAAAGCTTTTTCTTCATATTAGCGTTTTATAAGTTTAAATTCGGGTAGTACCTACCCGTTAAGTTCATACTTAGTAGCTAATATACAATTCAACTACTACAATTCTATATGAAAAACTGATTATAATAATATTTCGCGTTCAAACTTTTACACAATATTTTACAAACTTACAATACCGCTTATTTTACATATAGCATGAAATATAGCACACAATAAATTTGATACAAGATGGTTGTGAAGATAATTCTAGCTAGTACATAAGTCGTTCAGCAAAGGCAATAAAGACACGTAATTCATACGTCCAGAAACAAGTCATGCATTCTGGTTTTACTAGGATTACTTCCCATCCTTGGTCTTGTGGAACATAACCGTTATGGCCGTTGATAAGACAGCGTGTTGTAACGTCGTCAAAGGGATGAGGGTTACGTAATGTCCAACAGTCCCGTAACAATCTAAAAACCTCATTTCTTACCCCAATTACCGACTCCGTCACTTTTGGGAACGTTTTGTTTAATAGTTGTAGCCCAATGTTCTTGTTCTCACTTTGGTGAGAAGCGAACATTACTAATCCGTAAGCATAACATGCTTCTTTATGTTGCATGTTAGCCACTTTTTCTAAATCACGAAGTCCAATATTCGGATATATTGAGTCAAAATAATTTCTTAACCCATTGCGTAAAATAGCATTTGGGTTCCCCGCAATATATGCGTCAAAGTAAACACATCGTAACTTATGGATTTCCCAATGTGATATCCCCCATCTTTCGAACGAAAGCCTTTTATAAACCAAGGCATTCTTGGAACGTTCTTCGAATGTCTTACAAACTGATCTCGCCTTAAATAGTTGTGCCGAAGAATTCTGACCGACTCTAGACAAGATTTCATCAATCATGTCTCCGGGTAGGTCTCTTAAAATATTGGGTTGTCTATCCATTTTGTGTTTTTATACTGTAAAATAGACAAGAGTTAGATTCATAAAAAAAATACTTATTAATACAAGCAATTTTTACATATATTATAAAGCATAAGCATGCTATATTACATATATTACACCACACGAATACAACTATCTTATTCCGACTCGCTTGCTTCTTCTTCTTCTTCTTCTTCTTCTTCTTCTTCTTCTTCTTCTTCTTCGGTTTTGGTTCGTTTTGCCAAGTTTCTAGGCATATATGATGTTCCCCTAATACGAGCCGTCGTTTTCCACATTAGTTTAGAAAAACCTGGTGGTTTAGAGGTTCCCGGGTCATTGTTACAACTTAAGGACTTCGGGGGTTGACGATATATATAAAGTTCATCGGGGTTGGAATTAGATTTCTCTATTTTTATGCCCTTTCCCTTATTATTTTCTTTTGCCTTTTTAAATTCAGTTGGGGTAATAACATCATCGGAATTCTCGTCGGAATCTGATTCATCAGAGAATTGGTAATCCTCCCAATATTTTGCTTCCTTGGCGGAAACACCATTGACCATAATTAAACTTGGTCAGTTGGTTGAGGATTTTCTTTTACTTAACCGTTTTATTATTTCCCCCACCGATTCTATTTCTTCATCCGGTTCCAATTCTTCTTCCGGTTCCGATTCTTCTTCCGGTTCTGACTCTTCTTCCGGTTCCTCTTCGGGAACTTGTGAATCAGTCCACGAATCATTCCAATTTACATTTGACTCTTCATTATTATTAGGTGAGTCAATGGGACTTGTTCTAGAGGTAGACATCTATCACATAATATCAAACGCGTTAAGAGATTAATATATCACATAATATTCACATGTTAAAAATATATAGTTTCCAATAAAATTTGTTAAGCAATCATTTTTCAAGTAAACACGGTCGAAGTCCAGACTCACTAATGCATCCTAACAAACTCGATAAGACACACTAATGCAAAATTCTGGTTCTCTAAGACCAACGCTCGGATACCAACTGAAATGTCCCGTTCTTATTGATTAAAAACGTTCCATATTAATTGATTTCGTTGCGAGGTTTTGACCTCTATATGAGACGTTTTTCAAAGACTGCATTCATTTTAAAACAAACCATAACCTTTATTTCATCAATAAAGGTTTAAAAAGCTTTACGTAGATTATCAAATAATGATAATCTAAAATATCCTGTTTACACACAACCATTACATAATGGTTTACAATACGAATATGTTACAACAAAATAAGTTTCTTGAATGCAGTTTTTACACAATATCATACAAGCATGGACTCCAAATCTCGTCCTTATTTAAGTATGCGACAGCGGAAGCTCTTAATAATCACCTGAGAATAAACATGCTTAAAACGTCAACAAAAATGTTGGTGAGTTATAGGTTTAACCTATATATATCAAATCATAATAATAGACCACAAGATTTCATATTTCAATACACATCCCATACATAGAGATAAAAATCATTCATATGGTGAACACCTGGTAACCGACATTAACAAGATGCATATATAAGAATATCCCCATCATTCCGGGACACCCTTCGGATATGATATAAATTTCGAAGTACTAAAGCATCCGGTACTTTGGATGGGGTTTGTTAAGCCCAATAGATCTATCTTTAGGATTCGCGTCAATTAGGGTGTCTGTTCCCTAATTCTTAGATTACCATACTTAATAAAAAGGGGCATATTCGATTTCGATAATTCAACCATAGAATGTAGTTTCACGTACTTGTGTCTATTTTGTAACTCATTTATAAAACCTGCATGTATTCTCATCCCAAAAATATTAGATTTTAAAAGTGGGACTATAACTCACTTTCATAGATTTTTACTTCGTCGGGAAGTAAGACTTGGCCACTGGTTGATTCACGAACCTATAACAATATATACATATATATCAAAGTATGTTCAAAATATATTTACAACACTTTTAATATATTTTGATGTTTTAAGTTTATTAAGTCAGCTGTCCTCGTTAGTAACCTACAACTAGTTGTCCACAGTTAGATGTACAGAAATAAATCGATAAATATTATCTTGAATCAATCCACGACCCAGTGTATACGTATCTCAGTATTGATCACAACTCAAACTATATATATTTTGGAATCAACCTCAACCCTGTATAGCTAACTCCAACATTCACATATAGAGTGTCTATGGTTGTTCCGAAATATATATAGATGTGTCGACATGATAGGTCGAAACATTGTATACGTGTCTATGGTATCTCAAGATTACATAATATACAATACAAGTTGATTAAGTTATGGTTGGAATAGATTTGTTACCAATTTTCACGTAGCTAAAATGAGAAAAATTATCCAATCTTGTTTTACCCATAACTTCTTCATTTTAAATCCGTTTTGAGTGAATCAAATTGCTATGGTTTCATATTGAACTCTATTTTATGAATCTAAACAGAAAAAGTATAGGTTTATAGTCGGAAAAATAAGTTACAAGTCGTTTTTGTAAAGGTAGTCATTTCAGTCGAAAGAACGACGTCTAGATGACCATTTTAGAAAACATACTTCCACTTTGAGTTTAACCATAATTTTTGGATATAGTTTCATGTTCATAATAAAAATCATTTTCTCAGAATAACAACTTTTAAATCAAAGTTTATCATAGTTTTTAATTAACTAACCCAAAACAGCCCGCGGTGTTACTACGACGGCGTAAATCCGGTATTACGGTGTTTTTCGTGTTTCCAGGTTTTAAATCATTAAGTTAGCATATCATATAGATATAGAAAATGTGTTTAGTTGATTTTAAAATTCAAGTTAGAAGGATTAACTTTTGTTTGCGAACAAGTTTAGAATTAACTAAACTTTGTTCTAGTGATTACAAGTTTAAACCTTCGAATAAGATAGCTTTATATGTATGAATCGAATGATGTTATGAACATCATTACTACCTTAAGTTCCTTGAATAAACCTACTGGAAAAGAGAAAAATGGATCTAGCTTCAACGGATCCTTGGATGGCTCGAAGTTCTTGAAGCAGAATCATGACACGAAAACAAGTTCAAGTAAGATCATCACTTGAAATAAGATTGTTATAGTTATAGAAATTGAACCAAAGTTTGAATATAATTATTACCTTGTATTAGAATGATAACCTACTATAAGAAACAAAGATTTCTTGAGGTTGGATGATCACCTTACAACATTGGAAGTGAGCTAGCAAACTTGAAAGTATTCTTAATTTTATGTAAATAGAACTTGTAGAATATATGAAGAACACTTAGAACTTGAAGATAGAACTTGAGAGAGATCAATTAGATGAATAAAATTGAAGAATGAAAGTGTTTGTAGGTGTTTTTGGTCGTTGGTGTATGGATTAGATATAAAGGATATGTAATTTTGTTTTCATGTAAATAAGTCATGAATGATTACTCATATTTTTGTAATTTTATGAGATATTTCATGCTAGTTGCCAAATGATGGTTCCCACATGTGTTAGGTGACTCACATGGGCTGCTAAAAGCTGATCATTGGAGTGTATATACCAATAGTACATACATCTAAAAGCTGTGTATTGTACGAGTACGAATACGGGTGCACACGAGTAGAATTGTTGATGAAACTGAACGAGGATGTAATTGTAAGCATTTTTGTTAAGTAGAAGTATTTTGATAAGTGTATTGAAGTCTTTCAAAAGTGTATAAATACATATTAAAACACTACATGTATATACATTTTAACTGAGTCGTTAAGTCATCGTTAGTCGTTACATGTAAGTGTTGTTTTGAAACCTTTAGGTTAACGATCTTGTTAAATGTTGTTAACCCAATGTTTATAATATCAAATGAGATTTTAAATTATTATATTATTATGATATTATCATGTATGAATATCTCTTAATATGATATATATCCATTAAATGTCTTTACAACGATAATCGTTACATATATGTCTCGTTTAAAAATCATTAAGTTAGTAGTCTTGTTTTTACATATGTAGTTCATTGTTAATATACTTAATGATATGTTTACTTATCATAGTATCATGTTAAATATACATATATCCATATATATGTCATCATATAGTTTTTACAAGATTTAACGTTCGTGAATCACCGGTCAACTTGGGTGGTCAATTGTCTATATGAAACATATTTCAATTAATCAAGTCTTAACAAGTTTGATTGCTTAACATGTTGGAAACATTTAATCATGTAAATATCAATCTCAATTAATATATATAAATATGAAAAAGTTCGGGTCACTACATCCACCATCAATTTTCAATTATAAACTATTGTTAATTTTTTTTTAAAACAGAATAGATAGAAGCAACCTGACTCTGTTCGTGAAGCATTTTAAGCCAAACCTCGATTTCAAATCAATTTCCAAATTCTAAAAATGCAGATGAGTTAGGAGTATTTTAGTGAATCTATCTGCAAAAATTTTAACTCTTAATTCTCCAAATTGAGTTCGAATTTCGAAGTCAAACTTTTATTTCAAAAAAGTCAAAACAGTTGTTCTTAACGAAATTTGATTTCAAATTGATGTTTCAGATCCAATTGATGATACCAATAGTTTCAAGGAGTGGATTACAAACTTTTTTATGTTACAAGGTTGATCTAAAACGTGCCTGAAACGAAATCAATTTTTTTTTATTCTCTAGCAGCGACGGTTGCAAGCTTCTGGATTATTTTTTTTTCTTTTTCATTTTCAATTAATTCAAGGAATGATGTAAGTTAATTAGTTGAAAGTCCAAAAACCAAATCGTTATATTAGCCATTTAATTACTCCTCTGGTCGCTTTTTTTTCTTGAAGAAGATGAAGGAAAAAGGGAAATAAAAAGAGAGGGTTAAATAATTTCGAGTGGGGAATAAATCAGAAAGACTTATGGCAGACGGATGGTTAGGGGGAGTGCTGGGTTAGCGGGAGGTCTTGGGTTCGATTCTTGCTTGGTGCATTTTTTTTTTAAAAAGGATTTATAAGGTAGTTTTCTTTCTTTTATTTTCATTATTATTATTATTATTATTATTATTATTATTATTATGATTATTACTATACTATTATTATTGTTATTGCTATTGTTATTGTTTTTATTATATTCATTAGTTTTTGATATTATTAGGTTAACATTAATAACATGATTTATATTATTATCACTTTTGTTATTAAGCAACCTCATTAAGTATTAATAGCGTTATCATTTGTAATATTATTATTGATATATGTATTATTATGATTAGGATTATCATTATTATCATTACTGTAAACATAACACAAACTAGTTTTATTATTATTAATTTTAGTATTAAAATTATTTTTGTAATTATAAGTTTTACTATTATTATTATTAACATAAGTATCAATTTTAACAAATTCGTTATTGTTATTAGTATTATCGATATTAAGAGGGTTATTATTATTAGTAAGTTATTATTATCAAAACTGCTATTTTGTTACAAATAACTATATTCTTACATAAAATATACTTAATACATATATTATAATTATAGTAATAGTTTATATACCTACATATCAAACATAATAACAATATTTATATAAATACTTATATAACAAACTAATGACATATTTTTTTATAATACTAATCATCTATATATAGATATATTGATATAACTAAATATATAGATATTAAACATTTTGGATATATTTACAAACTAAATAAGTATAATATATAATTTAAGATAATATATATAAACTTGTTCGATTACAATTATATATTTTAACTTATATATAATGATAAAGGTTCGTGAATTCGAGGTCAACCCTGCATTGTTCAGTTTTGTCATATGTATTTTTACTACAAAATACATTAAGTGAGTTTCATTTGCCTTTTTACCCTTTATATTTTTAGGCTGAGAATACATGCGCAATTTTTATAAATGTTTTACGAAATAGACACAAGTAATTGAAAATACATTATATGGGTGAATGATCGAAGCCGAATATGCCCCTTTTTGCTTGGTAACCTAAGAATTAGTAAACCGATCTACTAATTGACGCGAATCCTAAAGATAGATCTATTGGGCCGAACGAACCCCATCCAAAGTACCGGATGCTTTAGTACTTCGATGTTGTTTTTATCATGTCCGAAGGATTTTCCGGAATGATAGGGATATTCTTATATGCATCTTGTTAATGTCGGTTACCAGGTGTTCACCATATGAATGATTATTTTTGTCTCTATGCATGGGACGTATATTTATGAGATCTGAAATATGAAATCTTGTGGTCTATTAAAATGATGGAAATGATTATTTATGTTAAACTAATGAACTCACCAACCTTTTGGTTGATACTTTAAAGCATGTTTATTCTCAGGTATGAAAAAAATCTTCCGCTGTGCATTTGCTCATCTTAGAGATATTATTTGGAGTCATTCATGACATATTTCAAAAGACATTGCATTCGAGTCGTTGAGTTCATCAAGATTATTATTAAGTCAATTATAGTTAGATATATTATGAAATGGTATGCATGCCATCAACTTTCGATGTATTGAAAGATTGTCTTTTCAAAAACGAATGCAATGTTTGTAAAATGTATCATATAGAGGTCAAGTACCTCGCGATGTAATCAACTGTTGTGAATCGTTTATAATCGATATGGACTTCGTCCGGATGGATTAGGACGGGTCTCTACATCATACACCTGGAAAGCTCTCTATACCTAAGTAAGACTTTAACACGTATCCGTGATAAATCCTTCGGCATTATTATTACTGAAAATAACTTTGCAATTCCTTTTCAAGTACCCAGTTTTGTCACACCTTCAGCAAGACAACTTCGACGTTTCATTTGGAGAAACCTTAATTAAACCTTGATATATATGATTACCTTTCTATCGTTGTTACCGGGGAACCTTTTATGTTCCACCATATTAGCAGTAAACGTACCAGTGACTCCGTTACTTTAAAATTTAAATCCCTCCGAAATATCACTATCATTATTCATTGAAATCCATCATATACTCATCAACTGAAGGTTTTTCGTATGTCCGAGAGACATATTAAATTAATGTGGCTAATATGTTATGATCCAAGTCGGGTCATACCCAATAACAAGCTTACCGACACCTTAAACGTATTTGATCTTAACGATTGGTTCATTAAACAAATACGCGACACTTGAATTTTAGAAAATCGGGTTTCTAAAATATTATCACTTGAGATAAATTATTTGGATAATTTATATATATATTTGTTTATAGGTTTAAATGATTGTATTGTGTTATATTTTATAAAAGGTTTTATAAAATGTATAAGTAACAAAATAATACATAAGTTTATAACAAATTTATAAACTTTTATAAACTTTTATAAACTTAAATGCATTATTATTTAACTTGAAGTGTGGCAGATTTTTGGTCTCCAAGAAAGACCACACTTGCTTGTTTTGTTACTTTTAACACTACACAACTCCATATAAACATGTCTAACACTTCCACCAAGGTTTAACAAATATTCTCTCAAGTGATACTTGCATAAAACACAAAATAAAAACTGCAATTTCAGCTCCTACTAGCTGCTACTGCCGTGGGGTTTTAGTGCAAGAGAAGGCTTCATAATTTGATTTTTATAAGCCATATTCAAGTGTTATTAAATCCTAACCAAAGTACAAGGTGTTGGTTACAAGTTTGGGGTATAATCTCTTGAGGTTTCATCCATTTGAAGCTCCATTCAACATCATCATCTTCATCACTTTCAACTAGCTTGGAATAGGTATAACATCTTATTCTTGCTTGTAGTTTGTAAGCTTATTTCTCAACTTGATCCTTTTCTTGGGATTTAACTTTTATATGGTTAAAGATATACAAGTTTCAATTGGTAATTTTACATGCTTCCGCTTTGAATGATTCTTAAAAGGTTTTAAGTATTATGAAACTTGTTAAATCCCAACAATGGTATCTAGAGCCGAAGTTGTTGAAATATGCTTCGAGATGGTTATTAAACTCACTATATATTTTGCATTTTATGTACATGCATGAAAGTAAAATGCAAAAATTATAAATTTTGGGTGGGTTTATGGTTAGGCCGAAAATTTGGAGACCCAAAATGGGTTTTGGGTGCTTCCATTTTTTCATATTTAGTTGTATGTTGTTGTTCACAATCATAGCCAAGACCTTGTGTTTGAATGAATATTTGTTTGGTTGATTTATTATTCATTCATTTGGTTTGTAATAATATTTATTCAATTGGTTTGTAATAATATTATCTTGGTTATGTAATTTATTTTATATTTGGCATGTAAAATAGATTAGGTTGTATTTCATTTTCTAGACAAAATGTATTAGGATATATTTTGTAAAATGATGAAGATGATGAAGACTTGAAGAACACAAGAAGAAGCATTTGGATGCAAGATTAAGTGGGAGATTTTAAAATCTCCTACTTTGTGTTATTACCCTTAACCGGTGGCATTTGTTTTCGGCTAAACAAATGTCTACCAAAAATGGCTTGATTGTGAACATATGATTTTGCATGCGTGGTTGTTTTGTATGATTATGTGGATTGTATGTTTGTATGCTACAAGTTAATCACACAAGTTAACAACAAACTAAAATGGCAATTTAAATTGGTTAAAATTGACATTATTAACGACATGCAAAATGTCAATTTAAATGGTTAAATTAAAAACGGCTAAAAGGACACTAATAATCGGTTATTAAGAACATGATAAGGATCATACATATAAAATGGTTTATATCAAAGTAATAAAATTGGCTTTATTACATAACATGAAAATGGATTTTCAAATAAACCATACACTAAATGCATGTTGGTGTATGGTGCAAAAGTTTTCTCAAACTAGAATTAATGAAAACTTAAAATCCCTTATTAACAAGGCAAACAAGTTAAACGCCATCCTTTTGTGGAAACACTTAGATGTATTAGGAAACTCTTGATGGGATAAAGGTCACCTAACCGTCATGAGCGAACTAATATGAATAAGGTACACTTCGCATACATGTGGGATAAAGGTCACCTAACCACTTGTATGTTAAGTCTACATGTTTACACAAGTAGGATGACTTGATTTGGGAATCATGAACTTAGGGTCACCGAAGCATGATGAACAAATAGGCGTTGATGGGATAAATATGCCATGCAAAAGGATTGCATGATCCCATAACTTAGAAGTTGCAAAAGGATTGCAATTGTCATATAATGACTACCTAGCTAAATCAAATAACGGGATAAAGGTCACCTAACCGAAATTTGATTTACCGTTGGATTCTAATATTTAATAAGTCAATTAAAATTTAAAAGGGTATTGAATGTTAAATTAAAATCGATACTTAAACGAACTTTGTTAATTTTGTAGATGGCCGCCAATAACAACAACAACATTCCAAACGCACCACTTAACCTGAACCACCTATCATTAAGGTATCTCTTAGAGAAAGACAAACTCAATCATACAAACTTTATGGATTGGTTCTGCAATCTTCGGATTGTCCTCAAACAAGAGGATAAAATGTATGTGCTTGAGGACCCCATTCCCGATCAACCGGATGAGAATGATGTGGAGGCAATGGCCTCTTACGATAAGTATTGCCACGACTCCCTTCAAGTCTCATGCTTAATGCTTGGGACTATGATACCCGAACTCCAAAAGGATTTCGAGCACCATAGTGCATACGACATGATAACGCAATTGAAGGAGATGTTCCTCCAACAAGCGCGTGTCGAGCGCTTCGAAACGGTTCGGGCGCTACATGCTTGTCGTATGGACGATACCCAATCGGTTTCATCTTATGTACTCAAGATGAAAAGCCTTATCGATCGTGCTAACCTACTTAACCTAAACATATCCAATGAGTTAGCCACCGATCTTATCCTTAACTCCCTATCAAAAAGGTTTGATCAATTTGTAATTAATTACAATATGAATGGGATGGATAAGAGCATAGGTGAGCTTCACGGTATGCTTAGAACGGCGGAAACTAGCATGGGTAAAAGGGCTTTACCCGTGTTAGCAATCGATCAAGGTGGGTCCAAAAGTAAGACCTCTAAGCCAAAGGTGGCTAAGAGAAAAGGACCCGCCTATCAGGGCAAAGGGAAAGGGAAGATGGTTACCCCAACCATCAACAAGGCTAAGAAGCAAAAGGTAGCCGAGAAGGCAAACCCCAAGGAAGACCCATGTTTCGGTTGCGGTGAGATGGGTCATTGGAAACGAAACTGTCCGGTTTATCTTAAGGAGTTGAAGGACAAGAGGGATGCAGGGCAAACCTCAGGTAATATATATATGGTATATATAGAGCTTAGTATTACTTCTTCTAATACATGGGTATTAGACACTGGATGTGGAACTCACATTTGCAATTCATTGCAGGGGTTCAAAAGAAGTAGCAAGCAAACGGGAACATCAAGTCTCTACATGGGTAATGGAGCCAAAGTGCAAGTGAAGGCTCAAGGAGACTTTGTGTTAAAGCTTCCAAGTGGTTTGGAACTTATTTTGAAAGATGTTTTGTATGCACCCGATTTATGTCGAAACATTATTTCCATTTCCCGTTTGAAACAATGTGGTTTTAATCTTAATTTTGTTAATGATGATATCCATATTTATTTAGATAATGTATTCTATTTCAAGACTTCACCTTCAAATGGAATTTATGAATTGGTTCATGATGACACATCATCTAGTAGCTCAATGTACCATACAAGCACCAAGAAACTCAAAAGGGATTTGAGTGATTCCTACTTATGGCATTGTCGCCTTGGTCACATAAACAAGAACCGAATACATACACTTCAAAAGAATGGACTTTTGAAATCAAATGAAATGGATTCGTTTGAAGTATGTGAATCTTGTTTACAAGGCAAGATGACTAAAGCACCTTTCAAAGGGACCTATGAAAGGGCTAAAGATTTATTGGGATTAATACATTCGGATGTATGTGGACCCTTTAAACCCATGACTAGGAATGGTGAAAGATACTTTGTTACTTTCATTGATGACTTTAGTCGTTTCGGATATGTCTACTTATTAAGACACAAGGACGAAACGTTTGAAGCATTCAAAGAATATCAAAACGAAGTACAAAATCAACTCAATAGGACAATTAAGGTACTTCGTACCGATAGAGGAGGTGAATACCTAAGCGATGCCTTCCAAGATCATCTTAGGAGTTGTGGGATTATCTCACAACTTACTCCAACCGGAACACCCCAACTTAATGGAGTTTCCGAAAGGAGGAACCGAACCCTAATGGATATGGTTCGATCTATGATGGCAAGAAGCTCGTTGCCTCTATCATTTTGGGGTTATTGTCTAAGCTCCGCGGCTCGTATTTTAAATATGGCCCCAACCAAGAAAGTGGAACGAACTCCTCACGAGATGTGGTTTGGTAAACCTCCATCTCTATCATACTTAAAGGTATGGGGATGTGAAGCTTATCCTAAGCGTTACGTCCCTAATAAGTTGAATGCTCGATCCACGAAGTGTATCTTCATAGGATATCCCAAGGATGATATGGGATACTATTTCTATGATCCATCCGAGCAGAATGTATTTGTTGCTCGGAAGGCGGAATTCCTTGAAACTAAGTTCCTAATGGAAGGAAATAGTGAAAGGAAGATAGATCTTGAAGAGGTTCAAGATCAAGTAGATGATACACAATTGGTTGACACTAGCACTCAACATGAAAATGTTGATAGTGATCAAATAGATGATCAAAATACACAAGACATTCGTAGATCTGGTAGGATTAGCAATCCTCCTGAGAGATATGGGTTTCTCATAGATGGTTGCTATACGGTTGATTTGGATGAACCAACAAACTACCAAGATGCTTTATCAAGGATTGATAAAGATAAATGGCAGGAAGCTATGAACGCCGAGATGCAATCCATGTGTGAAAACCAAGTGTGAGAACTTGTTGAGCAACCTCCTAGCTCTAAGCTAGTTGATTGCAAATGGCTTTTCAAAATGAAAACCGACATACATGGAAACTTGGATACATACAAAGCTAGACTTGTAGCAAAAGGTTTCACTCAAACTCAAGGGATTGATTATGATGAAACTTTTTCGCCAGTGGCAATGCTAAAGTCTATTAGGATATTATTTGCCATTGCTGCTCACTATGACTATGAAATATGGCAAATGGATGTCAAAACCGCTTTCCTAAATGGATATCTTGAGGAAGATGTTTATATGGTACAGCCCGAAGGTTTTGTTGATCCGAAAAATCCTAAAAAGGTATGCAAGTTAAAGAAATCAATCTACGGATTGAAACAAGCATCTAGAATGTGGAATCATCGTTTTAATGAAGAGGCAAAGAAATTTGGCTTCATTAAAAATGGTGATGAAGCTTGTGTATACAAGAAGGCTAGTGGGAGATCTAGAATGTTCCTTGTGCTATATGTGGATGATATATTATTATTTGGGAATGATATAACCACAATGCAAGAGGTCAAAACTTGGCTAAAGAGTTGCTTCTCCATTAAGGATCTTGGAGAAGCACAATACATTTTGGGGATAGGGATCTATAGGAATAGATCCAAGAGATTGATAGGTTTAAGTCAAAGTACATACATTGATAAAATCTTGAAAAGGTTCAAGATGGAAAACTCCAAGAGAGGTTTGGTACCTATTCAAAAGGGAACCGTTCTCAGTTCATCTCAGTGTCCTACCACGAAAGATGAACAAGAAAGAATGAAGAAAGTCCCATACGCATCTGCTATTGGGTCTATCATGTATGCAATGATATGTACTAGACCGGATGTGTCATGTGCTCTAAGCTTGACAAGTAGATACCAGAACAACCCAGGAAACAGTCATTGGATTGCTGTTAAAAGTATATTGAAATACCTTAGGAGAACTAAGGATATGTTTCTAATATATGGGTCTGGTGAGGAGGAACTCGCTGTAAAAGGTTACGTGGACGCGAGTTTCCAAACTGATCGAGATGATTCTCGATCACAATCCGGTTATGTCTTCACGTTAAATGGAGGTGCGGTCTCTTGGAAGAGTTCGAAACAGGAGGTTGTTGCGTTATCCACTACAGAGTCGGAGTACATTGCCGCCTCACTGGCAGCTCAGGAAGCTGCATGGATGAAGAAATTCATCGACGACTTAGGAGTGGTCCCTTCCATTCAGGATCCTCTTGAGATCTTTTGTGACAACGAGGGTGCGATTGCTCAAATCAAGGAACCTCGTGCCCATCAAAAGACTCGTCACATTGAGCGGAGATTCAACTACATAAGGGATGAAGTTGAAAAAGGAAAGATATGTATTCGCAAAGTTCATACAGATCATAATGTTGCGGATCTACTCACGAAGCTTTTACATGGGCCAAAACATGAGGGACATGTTTGTGCATTAGGGCTTCGATATTCTAGTGATTGGATATGATCTATTTTATGTATTGTACCGGAACGAAATTATTCAAACTCATTAATATAACTATGGTGTTAATTTATTTGAGTTATGTTCCTATTTTGCATATTTCATCCATGAATAAGCAATTATTCTAAATTTCCGTAGTCGATCACATTTGTGGGAACAAGTGTGAGGTTTAGACTATTATGAACTCGGATTGGTATACATTCATAGGTTGAATGTGGGGCAAGGTTGCAACCAAAGTTCATAGATATTTGTGGGAAACAAATATTGGAAGACCCGCTCTCAAGAATTACTGTATAGAGCCTTTGTGGTTGATCACATGTAATCTTGAGTAAAGGCGAATATCATTGTATCCTCTGACCTGAGATACATATTGGGTTCGGATATTCACCAAGTACTGTGCCTTGATTCTTTCCTTCGCTATTCTGAAACATGGTAGTACATAAGGAAGAACTCAGGTATATTACAAAGTGTATATCTAGGACGTATGTAGTCAAGATGGAATTTGTCCCTCTTATTCGTTGAGAGTCAGATGTCTAAGGCCTGAAAAGTTAAATCTATAAGAGAGTGATCACTCTGTATCTCTTGGATTTAACATGACATCTAGGATGAAAGGATATAATGAAAGATTCACCTAATCATATTCGAGATGGAACTCGAAAGGGATGATGTTATTGAATGGCACAAAGTCATAACATATTAAGGGTGATGGACAGTGTGTTAGGCTGTATCCATCACTTGCATTAATTTCTTATGTTTCTCGTGCAAGTGGGAGATTGAAGGTTTTTCGTATGCCCGAGAGACATATTAAATTAATGTGGCTAATATGTTATGATCCAAGTTGGGTCATACCCAATAACAAGCTTACCGACACCTTAAACGTATTTGATCTTAACGATTGGTTCATTAAACAAATACGCGACACTTGAATTTTAGAAAATCGGGTTTCTAAAATATTATCACTTGAGATAAATTATTTGGATAATTTATATATATATTTGTTTATAGGTTTAAATGATTGTATTGTGTTATATTTTATAAAAGGTTTTATAAAATGTATAAGTAACAAAATAATACATAAGTTTATAACAAATTTATAAACTTTTATAAACTTTTATAAACTTAAATGCATTATTATTTAACTTGAAGTGTGGCAGATTTTTGGTCTCCAAGAAAGACCACACTTGCTTGTTTTGTTACTTTTAACACTACACAACTCCATATAAACATGTCTAACACTTCCACCAAGGTTTAACAAATATTCTCTCAAGTGATACTTGCATAAAACACAAAATAAAAACTGCAATTTCAGCTCCTACTAGCTGCTACTACCGTGGGGTTTTAGTGCAAGAGATGGCTTCATAATTTGATTTTTATAAGCCATATTCAAGTGTTATTAAATCCTAACCAAAGTACAAGGTGTTGGTTACAAGTTTGGGGTATAATCTCTTGAGGTTTCATCCATTTGAAGCTCCATTCAACATCATCATCTTCATCACTTTCAACTAGCTTGGAATAGGTATAACATCTTATTCTTGCTTGTAGTTTGTAAGCTTATTTCTCAACTTGATCCTTTTCTTGGGATTTAACTTTTATATGGTTAAAGATATACAAGTTTCAATTGGTAATTTTACATGCTTCCGCTTTGAATGATTCTTAAAAGGTTTTAAGTATTATGAAACTTGTTAAATCCCAACATCAACGTCTTGTAATGATAACTGTCATACCACATACCGGGAAGCATCAATCATTATTTCGAATTTCGCAACGTTTCTACGTCAACTGTTATATACCTACATATGACATCTTTCTTCTGGACTTACGTACTCCAATTCTGGAATTCTGAAAAGCACCCAACCTGCGAATTAGTTCTTTGAGTTTTGAAAATGCTGAAGAAGCAGCAAAAACTGTAAACGACCTTAACAGTCAAAAATTTGACAATAAAGAATAGAGTGTTGGAAACGCTCAACAGAAAATTGATACTAGAAAGCGGATTAAGCAAAACTATGAAGGAGACGGTGAACAAATCATAAGAACTAAACTTGTACATAAAGAATCCAGATGATTCTATATCCGATGAAATCTTTAGCGAATATCTTGCTCCTTACTTATTCTATATACTTGCAGAAGAATTTTCCTCATCAACCTTCGATCTTAGAAATTCCAAAAATATCATCATAAATATCCTCGATATTTCTGAGGATATTTTCTTAAATATTCTTGTCCAAAATTACTTATCTCTTCGTGCTATCTGTGTTACATCTTAAAGAAAACTGTTTTAGTTTCTAAATTTCTATAAACTTCGAGTTTAGATTATGAATATTTTTGAAGTACTGTTGGGAATCGAAGCATGAGTTAGTATAATATAATGATGCCTGATCAACGTGGTTATATTACAGTAAGTCATGCTGAGTTTCTAATAGAACATGATGATTCACAGATTATATCGTCATCATGTGCTATGTTACACGATTCTCTCATTCTATTTAACCTCTAAAAATATCAAGAACATATTTTCTTGATAGTTCTATCTTTTCCGTGATACCGGTAATTTACCAAATTAAATCGTGCTATTATAATTCTTTTCTGCTTAAAACATTAGTTATGTTCATTCGAAATTTCGTACCTACAAAATCGAGACGTCTTGATCGCTTTACTTAAAGTTGAGAAGAGAAAACAAAAGCATGGAGCTCCGAAATATAAAGGAAAATATAAAGCCCGATAACAAATCAGAAATTACAAACCGTGTATATCAATGTGTATAGCAATATAAAGACACGGGAGAATGTTAAATACAACAATCCCTAGAGCATAATAGAAATAAACAGATTCCTCCGGAGGGAGCTGGAAAAGAAGGATAATGGTGGCGAACGTCAATATTAGGTCAAGAACCAGAATTGGATTGAGCATTTTTCACAATCTTTTGGATGTATGAATTGATGAAGAAAGTAGGGATGGTGATAATAATGAGTCGGAAGAGGTCAATTTATAGTGAATATAACAGACAGAGCAATTGAGGCAGATTACCGCATTTAATTAAAGAGGATCCTAATTTCCTTAAATCCCGAAAAATCAAATCTTTTATAGATTTCGAAGATTTTCTTTACATTCCTTGAAATCCGGAAATCAACTGTGACTACGTCAAAAATTAAGACGAAACTTTATTTCCTCAATTCCATCTTTTACGATAGCTTCATTCATACTCTTCGCGTAATAGAATTGTTCTATCCATATTTTCGCAAAGTTGAAAAAAAAAATCTATATTTATTGAACTCGTGCTATTCATAAACGGAACTCGACTCATTCAAGGTATTCAAAATACTCCATTAATCTATATCCTTGATAAGGATTATATGAACGATTAAATTCATGATAAGAATTCAAGGTATAGTTCTTGATATAAGAATAATCTTACTTCCATTATCAAACTTTCCTTAACCAAATTTCGGGACGAAATTTCTTTAACGGGTAGGTACTGTGACGACCCGGAAATTTCTGACCAAATTTAAACTTAATCTTTAAATGAATTAATGTTTTCGACATGATAAGCAAAGTTTGTTAATTTGAAATTCAAAAATTTGGAATTGTGTTCATGTAACCTTCGATTTTTTCGGACAATTCACGAACCACTATTTGTAAATAAGATATGTATATAAATATATGTATATATTAAATGTTTCCAAAGATCAAGAATTTCCATCTAATCTCAGTAACTTTTCATCTCATAATCAAGGTAATAAACTTATTCAAGCTTTGGTTCAATTCTTATAAACATAACTATCTTAAATCAAGATAGAATTCTTACTTGAACTTGTTTTCGTGTCATGATTCAACTTCAAGAACTTCCAAGCCATTAAAGATTCTTTGAAGCTCAAGTTTATTTCTCATCATTACCAGTAGGTTTACCTACTATACTTGAGGTATTAACGATGTTCATAACATCATTCAATTCTTACTTATATAACTATCTTATTCGAAGAAAATAACTTGTAATCACTAGAACATAGTTTAGTTAATTCTAAACTTGTTCGCAAACAAAGTTAATCCTTCTAACTTAACTTTTAAAAACAACTAAACACATGTTTTATATCTATATGATATGCTAACATAAGGATTTAAAACTTGGAAACACGAAGAACTCCGTAAAACCGGACATACGCCGTCGTAGTAAAACCGGAGGCTGTTTCGGGTTGGATAATTAAAAAAAAACTATCTTAGACTTTGATTTAAAGATTTGTATTTTGGGAAAATAATATTTCATATAAACATGAAAACATATCAAAAAATTATGGGTAAACTCAAAGTAGAATTATGTTTTTCAAAATGGTCATCAAGATGTCGTTCTTTCGATGGAAATGACTACCTCTTTCAAATATGGACTTGTAACCTGTAACTCCGACTATAAACTACTACTTTTTTAGTTTAATTCTAAATACTACAGTTCATTATGAAACCATAGCAATTTGAATAACTCAAAACTGATTTATAACGAAGAAGATATGGGCAAAACAAGATTGGTTAGAAATCACCAAAATAGCTACGAGATTATTTTGCAAAAATCTATACTAACCATGTCTTAGCTAACTTTTCTTGTATTATACATGTATTTATACATATTTTCTTGTACTATACTAGTCTTGGTTAATCGTAAGACACATGTACACAATACGTCGAGATAACTTCAAAGACAACAGTTTGTACATTGGGTCGTGATTAAACCTTAGACAATATATATACAATACGTCAGATAAATCGTAAGACACATGTACACAACACGTCGAGATAACTTCAAAGACAATAGTTGTAAAATGGGTCGTAATTGAGTCTTAGACAATATATTTACAATACGTCAGATAAATCGTAAGACACATGTACACAACACGTCGAGATAACTTCAAAGACAATAGTTGTACAATGGGTTATGATTGAGTCTTAGACATTATATTTACAATACGTCTTGATTATTACAGGGTGATGTATTGAACTATATATATGGACTACTAACGTTGGACTGCTAACATTGGACTACTAACGTTGGACTGCTAACTTGACAACTTAAATCATCAACACGTAAATAAAAATATGATTTGAATATATTTATCATACTTTTATATATATGTATATATTTGTTATAGGTTCGTGAATCGATCCGTGGCTAAGTCTAATTTTTCGACGAATTGAAAATTTGTGAAAGTGAGTTTCATTACTCCCTTTTTATATATCTTTGGGCTGAGAATACATGCGATGTTTTATAAACTGTTTTACGAAATGGACACAAGTACTTAAACTATATTCTATGGTTGGATTATGAATATCGAATATCGCCCCTTGTTAGCTTGGTAGCCTAAGAATTAGGGAAATGACCCCTAATTGACGCGAATCCTAAAGATAGATCTATGGACCTTGACAAGTCCCATTCGGGTTACGAATGCTTTAGCACTTCGATTGATATATACTGATTGTGACGGCCGGTATATAGCATGCAGATTACGAAATGCCTGTATGTGGGGGATATTCTATATGCATCTTGTTAGTTCGGTTACCAAGTGTTCACCATATGAATGATTTTATCTTTATGCAGATTGCGAAATGCCTGTATAATGATTATGGAAATGAAAACGAAAACGAAAATCTTGTGGTCTATTAAATTGTTAGAAATGAATATTTATGATAAACTAATGAACTCACCAACATTTTGGTTGACACTTTTAAGCATGTTTATTCTCAGGTATGAAAGAATTCTTCCGCTGTGCATTTGCTCAATTTAAAGATATTACTTGGAGTCATTCATGACATATTTCAAAAGACGTTGCATTCGAGTCGTTGAGTTCAACAAGATTATATTAAAGTACATGACAGATTAAGTCATTTATAGTCTGTTTATATTGTGAAATGGTATGCATATTTATCAACTATCGTTGTAATGAAAGTTGTCTTTTAAAAACGAATGCAATGTTTATAAAACGTATCATATAGAGGTCAATACCTTGCAATGGGACCAAATGTTATTGTATTCGTCCATATAGATTTGGGCAGGCCATTACAGAAAACATCTGCTAAGTATAGTTACTTGGCGCTCAACAACATATAGAATATCTTTGCAGAAACGTTTATAACATGAAATCTTGTGGTCTATTATTATATCTTATGCTGGCTTTAAAACCTATATCTCACCAACCTTTGTGTTGACAGTTTAAGCATGTTTATTCTCAGGTCTTTAAAAGTCTTCCGCTGTTGCATAATCTGAGCAAGCTGTGCAAGGAGTCTCTGCTTTTGTTTAATTGAAGTATTGCATTCAAATAAACCTTTGTCATGTATTATATTCGACTGTTATGTCATGTGTGTAGTATTTGGAAACCGACGTAATATGGGGATTATTCCTTAAATAATCGCCCACTCATTTAAAAACACGTATTATGTATAATAATGGTGTGCTTTTTGTGAAAAGAATGCAATATTTTCTAAAACATATCATATAGAGGTCAAATACCTAGCTATGGGACCAATGAATGACGTACCTCATTTATGGTAATATGGACGGGTCGTTTCAGTTGGTATAAGAGCATAGGTCTTAGCGAACCAGAAATTGCATTAGTGTGTGTGTGGCCGGTATTTGTTAGGATGCATTAGTGAGTCTGGACTTTGACCGAACTTGTTTTTGAAAACCATTGCTTATCATTTTTGGTCAGAAATTGAATATTATAGTATGTAAATATTATGTGATATATTTCTAATGCGGTAGTTAATGTGTGATAGATGTCTACTTCTAGCACCAATCTCATTATCACAATCAGCGACTCCGAAGATGAATCTCCAGCAGACATACCAGTCATCGACTTATCTGATAACGATGATGACCCGAAGGAAATCATCTATATAACTGATGACGATGATGACCTGGAGTTGGACGTATTTTAGGAATATTCAGAAATCCCAGAGGAACCGAAGGAGGAACCTGAGGAGAACGAAGTAAAAGAAATTACAGAGGTAGAATTTAATGAGGAAAAGGAACTTGTAGTCCGCCCACTAGAATTTCTTGATCCGGAGTATAATAAAAGATTTATTTCTAAAAGTGAATCTGACACTTCTACCCCTAGTCATCCTCCTGTTATTAACTCTATTGAGGCACCATCCCGACCAAGGTACAAACGTACCGCTAGAATGAGAATGATGTCAGTAGCTGAGACGCAAAATCTCTTTGGTTTTCCAGATCCCGCAGATTTCCCAGATTTGTCTCAAAACAATAAGAAGTCTCGTCATTTTTAATCTATCCCAGCAGCTATCATACTTCACGCCTTGTATAATAGTTATCGTGTGCTATATTTTATCTTACCTATGTTTTATGTAAAATAGTGGTATTGTATTTTTGTAAAATATTGTACCAAAAGTTTAAGCGTGAAGTACTAATGTATTAAGTTTTTCATGATAGAATATTATCTTGATTGTAGTAGTTAATTTGTGTACTAGCTATTAAGTATGAACTTTAACGAGTAGGTACTACCCGAACTGCAATTATAAAATGCCAATAAGAAGAAAAGTGGCTTTTATAAAAAATTAGTTCATATTATTAGTATGCTACAAAGTACTATTAACTACTTATAATATTCTATATATGATTAATTTATATCATTTGGCTATTTTTGAAGGAAATGGCTCCAGTTACCAAACAGCACATGAATATGAGTGAGGAAGATTTTCGTAGTTTTCTTACTGCAAATGTAACTGCAGTATTGGCTGCACTTAACAAAAACAACCATTCAGGGTCTAGCAGTGGAACTCATCATGGTACAATAGAAAACCGTGTAGGATGTTCCTATAAAACTTTCATGAGTTGTAAACCCCATGAATTTGAAGGAACAGAAGGTCCAGTTGGACTAAAGTGTTGGATTGAAAAAGTAGAAGCAGTTTTTGCTATAAGTAATTGTGCAGAAGAAGACTACGTAAAATACGCTTCTCATACTCTCAAAAATAACGCTTTAACATGGTGGAATACCTACCTAGCAAATGTGGGGGAGAATACTGCTTACGCCCTACCTTGGGCAGCATTTAAACACTTGCTGTATGAGCATTATCGCCCCTGGAACGAGATGAATAAATTGAAAACAGAGTTAAGGGAATTGCACAACAAGGGTGATAACATCACTGCCTACGAGCAACGGTTCACAGAGCTAGCGTTAATGTGTCCTGGAGTATTTGAAGATGAAGAAGCAAAAGTTGAACAGTTTGTGAAAGGATTACCTGAGCTAATCCAAGAAAATGTAAGTGCATCTAATCCAACAACAATATACGAAGCAAGCAAGATGGCCCATAAGTTAATGGACCAAATCAAAGAAAGAAACAAGGAAAAGGCAGCTGCTGAGGCCAAAATAAATGACCACAAGAGGAAGAACAAAAATCGTGAAAAGAATCACAACTATCAACACCACAACAAGAAGCAGGAAGTCTCGCAGGGTGTGAGTAACGAGAGGAACTAGAATACCTACCAGGGGAAACAACCTCAATGCCAGAAATGCAAGAGACACCACTTTGGGAATTGCACGGTGGTGTGTAAAAATTGCAACAAAGTAGGGCATCAAATTCAAAATTGTAGGTTTCCTTTCACAGATGTGAATAAAGCCGCTCTTGAAGCTGTTGTTTGTTATGGGTGCGGGAAAAAGGGCCATTACAAGAAAAAGTGCCCGAACCAAAAGAGTGAATATGGTACAGTCTGTGGAAGAGCATTTAATATAAATGCTAACGATGCACGAGAAGATCCGGAGCTTGTTACGGGTACGTTTACTATCGATGAATTACCTACCTATATTTTATTTGATACTGGTGCCGATAGAAGTTATGTAAGTAAAGAATTTTGCTCTAAACTAAATTGCCCCTTAGTGCCCCTGGAGGATAAATGTATTGTAGAATTAGCAAATGGTAAACTAGTTAAAGCTGATAAAATCTGTCGTAAACGTAAGCTTAAATTAACTAGTGAGACATTTGTAATTTATTTGATACCTGTTGAGTTGGGGAGTTTTGATGTAATTATTGGTATGGATTGGATGTCTAAGATGAGAGCGGAGGTTGTTTGTTATGAAAAGGTGATTCGTTTTCCTTGCGTGAACGGGAAACCATTGATGGTGTTCGGAGAAAAGGGTACTCATAAGCTAAACTTTATTAGCTGTTTGAAGGCCCAAAAGTTCATAAAGAAGGGATGCTACGCTATCTTAGCACATGTGAAGAAGATCGATACGAAGGAGAATAGCATTAGTGACATGCTTGTGGTAAGAGATTTTCCCGAAGTATTTCCGGAAGAATTACCGGGATTACCTCCGCATAGATCTGTAGAATTTTGAATAGACCTAGTACCGAGAGCTGCACCGGTGGCTCGTGCTCCGTATAGACTCGCATTGTCTGAAATGAAAGAACTAAAAGTCAGTTGCAGGAATTGCTACATGGTGGCTTTATTCGACCGAGTACTTCACCGTGGGGAGCTCCGATCCTATTCGTTAAGAAGAAAGACGGATCCTTCCGAATGTGTATAGACTACCGCGAGTTGAACAAGCTAACTATCAAGAATCGGTACCCATTGCCGAGAATTGATGACTTGTTTGATCAGCTGCAAGGATCACGTATTTACTCCAAAATTGACCTAAGATTGGGTTACCATCAGTTGCGAGTAAAAGAAGAAGATATTCCGAAGACCGCATTTAGAACACGCTACGGTCACTACGAATATTTGGTCATGCCGTTCGGGTTGACAAACGCACCTGCTGTATTCATGGACCTCATGAATCGAGTATGTAGTCCGTATTTAGATAAATTTATTATCGTCTTTATTGATGACATCCTTATTTACTCCAAGAATGAGCAAGAACACGAGCAACATTTAAGGTTGGTGCTAGAACTATTAAGAAAAGAACAATTATATTCCAAATTTTCCAAGTGCGCATTTTGGTTGAAGGAAGTACAATTCCTTGGTCACATCGTTAGCAGTAAATGAATTCAGGTTGATCCCGCGAAGGTCGAAGCTATTGAAAAATGGGAAACCCCAAAGACTCTGACACAAATACGCCAATTTTTGGGTTTAGCTGGTTATTACAGAAGGTTTATTCAAGATTTTTCTCGAATAGCCAAACCATTAACCGCATTAACACACAAAGGGAAGAAGTATGAATGGACCTCCGAGCAGGAAACTGCATTCCAGCTATTGAAAAAGAAACTAACTTCGGCGCCTATTTTATCATTGCCTAAAGGAAACGAAGACTTCATAATTTAATGTGACGCATCGCGACAAGGTTTTGGTTATGTTCTCATGCAACGAACAGAGGTTATTGCTTACGCCTCTCGACAGTTGAAAACTCATGAACGGAATTATACGACACATGGTTTGGAGTTAGGAGCACTTGTTTTCGCATTGAAAATGTGGAGACACTACTTATATGGGGTCAAATGTACGGTGTACACTGATCACAAAATTCTTCAACACATATTCGATCAAAAACAATTGAATATGAGGCAACGACGGTGGGTTGAGCTAATAAACGACTAGGATTGTGAAATTCGTTATCATCTCGGGAAAGCAAATGTAGTAGCTGACGCTTTAAGTAGGAAAGAAAGAGAACTGATTCGAGTACGAGCAATGAATATGAAAATTCGTACGAACCTCACCTCACAAATAAAAGAGGCTCAACGAGGAGCTCTTACTGAAGAAAACTTTAGAAATGAGATGCTCAAGGGTTTAGACAAGCAACTCGATATACGAGAAGACGGAACCCGATATTTTAATGGACGCATTTGGGTACTAAGGTTTAAAGGGTTAAGAAAATTGGTTTTGGACGAAGCGCATAAGACGAGATACTCGATACATCCCAGAACTGGAAAGATGTATCAAGATCTTAAGGCACATTTTTGGTGGCCTAATTTAAAGGCAGAAATTGCAACATATATAGGGGAGTGCTTAACTTGCTCCAAAGTTAAGGTGGAACACCAGAAACCATCAGGGTTGCTTCAACAACCAGAAATCCGAGAATGGAAATGGGAATGTATTACCATGGATTTCATCACGAAGCTACCAAAGACTACATGGGGTTATGACACCATTTGGGTAATTGTAGATCGTCTCACCAAATCTGCACATTTCCTGCCTATGAAGGAAATGGATAAGATGGAGAAATTGGTATGATTATACATGAAGGAATTCGTTTCAAGACATGGAGTACCTATCTCCATTATATCCGATCGCGACAGTAGGTTTACGTCAAGGTTCTGGCAATCACTACATGAAGCTCTAGGAACTCATCTGGATATGAGTACTGCATATCATCCTCAAACCGATGGGCAAAGCAAAAGGACCATTCAAACTCTTGAAGACATGCTTAGAGCATGGGTGATAGATTTTGGGAACAGATGGGATAAATATTTACCATTGGCAGAATTCTCGTATAACAACAGTTATCATACGAGCATTAATGATGCACCATTCGAAGCACTTTATGGAAGAAAGTGTAGATCCCCTATCTGTTGGAACGATGTGGGTGACAGACAACTTACTGGTCCTGAGATCATACATGAGACTACCGAAAAGATTGTGCAAATCAAGGAGAGATTGAGAACCGCTCAAAGTCATCAAAAGAGCTACGCTGATGTTCGAAGAAAGCCATTTGAATTTCAGGTTGGCGACATGGTTATGTTAAAGGTGTCACCTTGGAAAGGTGTGATACGCTTTGGCAAGAGGGGTAAACTTAACCCAAGGTATGTAGGGCCGTTTAAAATCATCAAATGCATTGGACCGGTGGCCTTTCGACTTGAATTACCTCAACAACTTGTCGGGGTACATAATACCTTTCATGTTTCAAACTTGAAGAAATGCCTTGCAAAAGAAGACCTCATTATTTCGCTCGAAGAAATCCAAATCGATGAATAGTTACATTTTATCGAAGAACCCGTCGAAATTATGGACCGGGAAGTCAAGCGACTCAAGCAAACCAACATACCGATTGTTAGAGTCCGATGGAATGCTCAGAGAGGACCCGAGTTCACTTGGGAATGAGAAGATTAGATGAAGCAGAAGTACCCACATCTGTTTACTGATATCATACGTTGAATAGGTACTACTTTAAATTTCGGGACAAAATTTCTTTAACGGGTAGGTACTGTGACGACCCGGATTTTCCAGACTACTTGATTATACTATCTACATGATTTAATAATTCTGACTTGATAAGCAATGAACTTTAATAAATCTTGAACCTCCATAAAGAGTTTCACACAAGCTTTTGGTCACCCTTTTATTACTACGATTCACGAACGTCATAACTTGTATTAATTATATATATGTATATATATATTTAACTTGAAAATATGACAATTAAATATCTCATTAAGTATATTAACAAGGTATTATATATACATTTTCATACTACTAATTTAAAGAGTTTTCGAACAATATATATGTTACTTGTTAAACGACGTAATTAACTTATGTTAAAATGTATTTACATACAATGTATTATGAGTATAAATGCATCCTTAAAAGTATTGAATACACTTTATAATATACAAATACAGATAAGGGATAGCTATATTCATATTTTCTTTCATTTTTCTCAAGAATTCTACTCTTATTTATATGGTATTTATACGAGTATTATTCGCAGTTTCTATAAGTATTTACTATTGGTATATACCAATAGTAATCTATAATTACGTATTTATATGCGTATTATATGCAGCTTCTAGAAGTATTTACTATTGGTACATGCGAATAGAAATCTACAATTATTGATGTATTATGTCATGCATGACCTCATGGTATTTAACTTATACTAGATATTTTTCATAAAACAACAAATTACAACTAGTATATAAAGACCTTACATGGTATATTTTTTTTACACACATTTACATCCATTCTACTCTTTCTCTCTAAAAACACTCTCTAATATCCTCTCTTCAAGTTCTAATAAGCCTTCCTCATCTACAACAAAAACTAGTTACAAAAACAAGCCATAAACACCATAGAAGTAGTAATCAAGAACACCTCCTTTAATTCAAGTTTTGCTTTCAAGTTGGTCTTCTTTAAGCACTCTTTCAAGAAGCCTTTTAAGCTCAAGAAATTCACTTCATATTCAGCAAGTTCTCTTTCTTAAATCAAGGTATTAGCCTTACCAAAACTCTTGTTTAATTCATACGTTTATAACTATCTATATAAGAGATCATAATTAATAACAACTAGAACATAGTTTGGATGATTCTAAACTTGTTTGAAAAACTAATCTAATCTTTATAACTTAACTCTAATAACACTTATTTATATGTATTATGATGTTATATTGAGATATTATAAGAACTTATAACTTGTACATATGAAGAACACCTTAAAAACTATATTAACCATATCCTTGCTAACTTTTCTTATATCCTATATATATTTGGACATGTTATCATTAGTATAAAAAAATATTATAATCTTGGTTGATTCCGAGATTGTATATATATATAATAATCTTGGTACGTTCCATGACAATACGTCTACAATACGTTTTGATAAATCCTAAGTCAACATGTCTCTGGATTGATGCAAGACAATATGTACACAATACGCCGTGGGGTAGTTCTAAGATTATATATATATATATATATATATATATATATATATATATATATATATATATATATATATATATATATATATATATATATATATATATATATATATATATATATATATATATATATACCGATTATTGGACTGTTGGACTTTTCGGACTATTTTGGACTTTTCGGACTATTT